>NW_028274821.1:44623439-45248439 GCF_037043125.1 Eumetopias jubatus | reverse complement strand
TATCCATGTCTGTGTCGTGGTTTTGATATAACACTACAGTTAGAAGATGTCACCTTTAGGGGAAGTTGGGTGAAAAGTATGGTGAATTCTGTGCTACTCTTTGCAACTTACTTTGAATTTCTATTTCAAATGAAAAAGCTATGGACATAAGACTAAACACTAAGTGGCTTATTTTAACTTCTATAATATTTTAACAATATAAATACAGTTGACCTTGGACAACATGGGATTGAATTTCATGGGTCCACCTGTATGTTGGTTTATTTTCCCCTATACAGCAGAGTACTGTAAAGGTATTTTCTCTAGTAACTTTATTGTAAGAACATTATTTATGTTATTGTTAGGACTTCTGGTCAACAGCTATTAAGTTTCGGGGTAGTCAAAAATTATACACAGATTATCAATTGCATGAGGAGGTCACTCAAGGGACAACTATAACAGGTAACTGTTTTAACTCTACTTTGCAATTAAAATTTGCAAAAGCAGTCTCCTCTCATTTTTTAGGGGTCTAAAACCCTTGGACACTGAAAAGTGGTGTGGTCTCTTTACTATCTAACCCAATAATAAAGGATAAACTATATTTGGTTTGTGAACATAAAAGTGTCACAAATTAAACCTTAAAAATGAGCTTCATAGCTCAGTTAAAAATAAAGGAAAGCTGAAGAAATGAACTGATTTCCGAGTACTTAACACAAAAAACATTACAGAGTAATGCTAATTCTGATAATGCTTCATATATAGCTTTGTTTAGAAGCTTCATAAGTTGTAACATATCTCTCATTTTCCTTCCTCCCTTTAAACTACAGATGCTTGAAACTAGCTGCTCTTTAGACTGTGAAGGTCATCTCTATCTCAACTGTTGAGATTACAAAAGGATCCATTCATTTTCATCATCAGTTCACGCTCTATCACTTCTGAGGTTATCTTCAAAGATGCCATGATGAAAGAAACTTGTAGAGGATCTGGAAACTGTTAGTATTTGGTAGCATTTATTATGCCACCTTTTCTGAAGTTTCCCCTGCAAAATTCACCTATATTGAGACTGGGATGAGCACTGATCGAAGCCTGTTAGCCGACAAGAGTAAGAGGATCAGGAAAGCTCCATAGCCTTTGTAATTTACTGTTTCCATTGCTTTCCTAAATTGCTTCTATTCCTAAACAGGTTTTTTTTTTTAATGTCCCACAAGAAAATAAAAGATAAGACGTGCAGGTATGACAGGGCCTGAACAAGTAGTACGTATGTATAACGTCACTGCTAACAAATTCATAGAAGGTGGCCGGTGAAGAGCAGTAATGTTTCCCAAAGACTACATTTTAGACATGAATGAATGACTTCCTAAAATTTATTCCTCCACACACAACTTTTGTAATGTTTGCTCAAGTATGAACATTTACAACTACAGATATTTTAAAAATAATAAACATGAAATTATCTTGAGTGGCATGAAGCAAAAACTGGATTCTTACCTTTGTCTTTTCATGTCTGGCTTTATTAGCTGTGAAAGTAGACTGATGGGTTTAAGAACATCATTATGTTGAATACTCTGCCTGATGGTTTCTACTAAAGTGCTTGTGGCTTCTTGTTCCTCTGATAGGAGAGACAATTTCTTTTCAGAATCTAATAATAAGAACACAGTAAGAATACTCTAATTATTAAAAAAAAAAAAGTTTTTTTCCCAGAGTTGTAGCATTTTCTAGTCTTTTATTCAACATCGCCTTCCCCTTACCAGTAAAATTATGTGTCAATGTGAGCAGCTAAAAAATATTTTTCCTGCTTTCTTTGGATAGGAAAGTCCTGTCCCTTTGCCTTTTCCCTGAATGCAGGGTTCCTTCTTCAGGCTGGGATGTGATAGCTTGTACTCCAGCAGCAATCTTGTGACCATGAAGCAACTGATGGAAAAGTGAGACACAACACCAGGAGCCTGGGTCGCTGATGACAGGAGGTGCCTCTCAGTCCTGGAGTGTCTATTTCACAATTTATTTATGTGAAAGAATCTTTACCTGTTTAAGCTTCTGTTACTTGCTATTAAATATAGCAGAGTATAATCCTAATTGATACAAGGGTAATTCCAGAATTAACACATTTATATGGATTTCATAAATTACAAAAGTGCTTGAGTATATATTAGGATTTAATCATGCTAACATTAAAAATACACAAAATCAGAGCGCCTGGGTGGCTCAGTTAAGCATCCAACTCTTGGTTTCGGCTCAGGCCATGATCTCAGGGTGAGATCAAGCTCCACACGGGGCTTCACGCTCAGTGTGGAGCCTGCTTAAGAGTCTCTCTCCCTCCCCCTCTACCCCTTCCCCTGTTCGTGTTCTCTCTCAAAAAAATAAAAAAAATCAAAGTGCGCTTGGCACAGAAAAAAGGGAAAACTTTCATACTGCAGGTAATTCCAGTAACCATACAATTTTATTTATACCCATATTAGCTGAGATGGGAATATGTACCCAGTAGCTCCCTAGTCTGCCTCATTTAGAGTGCCTGTCATAAAACAAGCTATCGTATTTTTTATTCAACACAGCCTCTTAATAAAGGCAACTAGTAGAACTTCATTTGTGTTCAAACAAATAACAAAGTTCTCCATTACAAGAGGAAATACTGATTGGCTGCTATGGGTTTTGTTCTAGCTCTGCTACATGATGACTTTTGGATATATTTGTTTTTTATGCTATGCTGTGATTTTAGAACCTAACCCAAATATAATCTGCAACTTCACTATTTCTCCAGTTTTTTAATTAACACTTTTATTGAGAAATAATTCCCAAACCATTCAGTTCACCCACTTAAAAGTGTACAATTCCGTGATTTTTTAGTATATTCATGAAGTTGTGCAACCATCACCACAATCGATTTTAGATTTTTATCATCCCCCAAAGAAACCTATCTATTAGCAGTCCCTCCTCTATCTCCCCAACCCTTCAGCCCTAGGCAACCACTAATTACTTTATCTCCACAGATTTGCCTATTCTGGATACTCATATAAAAGGAATCATACTTTGTGTTTTGTGACTGGCTTCTATAATATTTTTGAATTCATCCATATTGTATGTATCAGTATTCATTACTTTTATTTCTAAATATTCCATTGTATGGATGTACCCTACTTTAGCCATTCCTCAGTGGATGGCTGTTTCCATTATATGGCTATAAGAAAACTGCTAAGCACAGTGTACTAATTTTTATACATACGTATGTTTTCATTTCTCTTGAGAGTGCAATTGCTGTGTCTCGTGATAACTCTGCCATTTTGAAGACCTGTGAAACTGTTTTCCAAAGCAGCTACTTTTTATTCCACTCGGCAGTGTCTGAGAGTTCCAATTTCTCTATATCCTCACCAACACCTGTTAGTATCTGATCCCTCCGATTATGGACTACCTAGTAACTGTGATGTGTTCTGTCGTTGTGGTTTTGCATGTTTTTGATGTCTAGTGATACTGAGCATCTTTCCACTTGCTTTTGGCCATTTGTATATTTGGAGAACTGTCTATGCAGCTCCTGCTGCGGTCTGAATGTTTGTCTCCCCAAAATTCTTCTGTTGAAAGACCTCATACCAAATATAATGGTATTAGGAGTTGAGGCCTTGGGAGGCAACATGTCATGAGGGCAGAGTCCTCATAAATGGGTTAGTGCCTGTTAAAAAAAGGAGGGGGGGTGGGGTACCAGAGTTCCCTCATCCCTTCTGCCATATGAAAGGATATAATGAGAAGTCTGCAACCTGGAAGAGGGCCCCAAATTGCCACGCTGGCAGAACTGTGAGAAATACATTTCTGTTGTTCATAAGCTACCCAGTCTGTGGTATTTTGTTATAGCAGCCAGAATGGACTAAAACAGATCCTTTGCCCATTTTTTAAATGGGTTGTCTTTTTACTGCTGAGTCGTAAGAGTTCTTTATACATTTTGAGTATAAGTCTTTTAAGTTTTATTATGTGCACATCTTTCCCCCCTTCTATGCGTTAACATTTTTTTTGATGGTTTATTTTTCAGCACAGAAGTTTTTATTTTAAGTCCAGTTTATCTACTTTTTCTTTTCTCACTTGTGCTTTTGGTGGTGTTGTATCTAAGAAGGTCTGTCCTATACAAGGTCATGAATGTTTACTATGTTTTCTTCTAAGAGTTCTTTCGCTTTTACATTTAGATCTATGATCCATTTTGAGTTCATTTTTATGTATAATAGGAGGAGGTGCTCCAACTTAGGGGTTTTTTTTTTGTTTTTTTGAATGATGCTCCAGTTGGCCCAGCACCATTTGTTAAAAACACTACTCTTTATCCACTGAATGGTCTTGGCCCTCTTGTTGAAAGACAAATGACTATACATATGAGAGTTTATTTCTGGAAACTCAGCTCTACTCTATTGACATAGATAGATAGATTCCCTATGCCAGTATCCCACTTTCTTTTCTTTCTTTCTTTTTTTTTTTTTTTTTTAAAGAGAAAGAGTGCAAGCAGGGAGGGGCAGAGGGAGAGGGGGAGAGAATCCCAAGCAGGCTCCACACTCCAGTGCAGACCCCGACATTAGACTCAATTTCAGGACCGTGAGATCATCTGAGCCAAAATCAAGAGTCGACCAACTAAGCCACCCAGGTACCCCAATATCCCACTTTCTTTATTCCAACTTTGTTCTTTTTCAAGATTGGGCTATTCTGGGTCCCTTAAATATCCATTCGAATTTTAGGATAGGATTGTCAATTTCTATAAAAAGCCACCCTGATTTTTGGAAGAGACTATGTTGGATCTGTAGCTCAATTTGGAAATACTGCACTGCCATCTTAACATTGAATCTTCCAATCTATAAACATGGAATTTGTTACCATTTATTTAGGTCTTCTCTAGTTTTGTCCTTCTGCTTTATTTATTCCTATTTTATTCTTTTTTTAAGATTTTATTTTACAGACAGTGTGCAAGCGGGGGAAGGGCAGAGGGAGAGAAATCCTCGAACAGACTCCCCACTGAGCACGGAGCCGCATGTGGGGCTTGATCCCAGAACCCTGAGATCATGACCTGAGCTGAAGAAATCAAGAGCTCAACCAACTGAGCCACCCAGGCACCCCTCTATTTTACTCTTTTTAATGTTATTGTAAATGGGATTATTTTCTTGCTTTCATTTTTGGATTATTCATTGAAAGTATATGGAAATAGAGTTAATTTATTTTATTTTAATTCAGTTAGCCAGCATACAGTACATCATTAGTTTTTGGTGTAGTGTTCGATGATTCATTAGTTGTATATAACACCCAGTGCTCATCACATCACATGCCCTCCTTAATGCCCATCACCCAGTTACCCCATCCCCTCCATCCAATATCCTGCAATTTTGAAGTTATTAGTTCCATATAGTGTGTGTTCTCCTTGGAATTTTTATCTGTTAGATCACATAATCTACAAATACAGTTTTACTTCCTCCTTTCCAATTTGGATGTCTTTTATTTTCTTGCCTAATTGCACTACTGTAAGAACTTCCAGCATAATACTGAACAAAACTGAGGAAAAAAAGACATCCTTGTCTTGTTCCTGTACTTAGGGATAAAGTATTCAGTCTTTCACCATTAAGTATGATGTCAACTGTGGGTTTTCACAGATGCTCATAATTAGGCTAAAGACGTTTGTTTCCATTCCTAACCTGTTGAGTGTTTTTAACAAAGGATGACTGATTTTTGTCCTTTATTCTATTGGTATGGTATATTACATTACTTGATTTTCAAATACTAAACCAACACTGCATGTCTGGGATAAATTGCACTTAGTCATGATGTACAGTCCTTTTTCTGTACTGATGGATTCAGGCTGGTAGAATTTGTTGAAGATTTTTATATCGATATTCATACAGATTTTTAGTTTTCTTATGATGTCTTTTTTTTTTTTCTATCTGCATAATACTGGCCTTGTCAACAAATCTCCACTATTTCCAAGAGTGTGCTCAGGCTTGAATTTCTCCACGCTCTGTTCCAGATAAAGTCATTTCCTTTGGGGAGGGTTTTAGAGCTCAATGTTCTGATGGCCTGCTTCTTCCCTTGGGCAAAATCTCTGAGCCACTGCTCTGTAGCTGGGTTTGGGCACAGTGGCCCTTCTCTTGGAATGACACTCCTGCTTTGTGAACAGGGGAATGGGCAGGGACAGTTGACTCTGGTTTTTTCAGCTTGCCTCTCCTGGCATAAAACCTCTGCCCTATGAGCAAGATGCACTGAGAACTGAGGCCCCAGTATTCTTGGCTTGCTGAAGCCGGGGTAGAAATGAATGGGTGCAGAGCAGAGGAAGTGAGCCTCCAGCTCTCCTGGAATTTAGCCTCGGCTATACAAAGCTGGGAGACTGAGAACTACTGGCAGCCTGTTTTTCCCGGAGAGATGCTGTAGCCCTTGGCTGGGAGCTGGGGGTGGGGGGTGGGAGAGAACAGAATATGGTAGCTCAAACGCCACAGAAATTTCCTGTTTTTACTGAAATTTAGTATATTTTCTTGAACAAATGTTTTATTTTTTCTATACCCTTAGACATTACTTTCTAAAAATTTTTATTGTTGAGGGGAGCCTGGCTGGCTCAGTCAGTTGAGCTTATGGCTCTTGATTTTGGCTCAGGTCATGATCTCAGGGTCATGAGATCAAACGCCGCATTGGGCTCTGCAATTGGGCAACTGGCGTGGAGACTCCCCCTTAGGATTCCTTCTCTCTCTCCCTCTCCCTCTGTCCCTCCCTAACCCTGCTCACGCTCTCAAAAAAAAAAAAAAAAAAAAAAAAAATTGAAGTATAGTTGACATACAATGTTATATTAGTTTCAGGTGTGTAACACAATGATTTGGCAATTCTGTAGCTCGCCACAGTAAGTGTAAAGTCACCATGTGTCACCATAAAACATTACTGACTATATTATCTTTGCTGTAGTTCTCATCTCTGTGACTTTATTATATAACTGGAAGTTTCTCTTAATCCCCTCCACCTATTGTGTCCATTCCTCACAACCCTCCCCTCTGGCAACTACCAAGGTTGTTCTCTGTATTTAGGCCTCTGTTTCTGGTTTTTTGTTTGTTTCGGATTCCACATGTAAGTGAAACCATATAGTATTTGTCTTTCTCTAACTTATTTCACTTAGCATTAATGCCCTCAACGTCCATCCATGATATTGCAAATGGCAAGATCTTATTTTTTAATGGCTGAGTAATATTCCATTATGTAATAGTCCACACACACCTCTATCTTACCAATTCATAGCTGTTGATGGACATTTGGGTTACTTCCATATCTTGGCTACTATTAATGCTGCAGCAAACACAGGGGTGCATATTATCTTTTGAATTAGTGTTTTTGTTTTCTTTGGGCAGATACTCAGTAGTGGAGTTACTGGATCATATGGTAGTTCTAGATTTAATTTTTTGAGAAACCTCCATACCGTTTTCCACAGTGGCTGCACCAATTTACAGTCCCACCAACAGTGCACAAGGGTTCCCATTTCTCTACATCCTCACCAACACTTGTTCTACTCTTTTTGATATTAGCCATTCTGCCTGGTGTGAGGTTCATTGTGGTTCTGATTCTAATTTCCCTGATGATTAGTGATTCTGAGCACCTTTTTTGTGTCTCTTGGCCACTGAATGTCTTCTTTAGCAAAATGTCTTTTCAAGTGATCTGCCAATTTTTTAATTGGATTGTTTATTTGTTGTTGTTATGTCAGTTCTTTATATATTTTGGGTAATAACCCCTTACCAAATGTATCATTTGCAAATTTATTCTCCCATTCAGCAGACTGCCTTTTCATTTTGTTGATGGTACCTCCTTTGCTGTGCAACCTCTTTTTATTTTGATGTAGTCCCAACAGTTCATTTTTGCTTTGGTTTCCCCAGCCTGAGGAGACATACCCATAAATATGTTGCTTATGCCGAAGTCCAAGAGATTACTGCCTAAGTTTTCTTTTGGAGTTTTAGATTTTAGGTATCACATTTAGGGCTTTAAATCATTTTGAGTTTATTTTCGTGTAGGGTCTAAGAAAGTGGCCCGGTTTCATGCTTTTGCCTGTAGCTATCCAATTTTCCCAGCACCATTTGTTGAAAAGACTTTTTCTCCATTATGTATCTCTTGCCTCTTTTGTTTGTAGAGTAACTGGCCATATAAGCATGGATTTATTTCTGGGCTCTGTATTCTGTTTCATTGATCTATGTAACTATTTTAGTGCCAGTACCATACTATTTTGACTGTGTAGTGTATCTTGAAATCTGGGATTGTGAACCTCCAGCTTTGTTCCTCTTTCTCAAGATTATTTTGTCTTTTTGGGATCTTTTTTAGTTCCATATAGATTTATGATAATTTGTTCTAATTCTGTGAAAAATGCTATTGGCATTTTTGATATGGGCTGCACTGAATCTGTATATTGCTTTGGGTAGTGTGGACATTTTAATGATACTAATTCTTCCAATCCACAAACATGTTATATCTTTCCATTTGTTTGTGTCATCTTCAATTTCTTTCATCACTGTTCCAGTTTTCAGAGTATAGGTCTTTTACCTACTTTGTTAAATGTATTCCTTGGTATTTTATCCTTTTTGGTACAATTGTAAATAGAAATGTTTTAATTTCTCTTCCTGCTACACTGTTTTTAGTGTATAGAAATGCTATCAATTTCTGGCTATTACTTACATAAATTTACTGAATTTTAATAGTTTTTGGGTGAAGTCTTGCAGGTTTTCTACATATAATATCGTGTCATCTTCAAATAGTAAAAGTTTTACTTGCTCCTTTCAAATCTGGATATCTTCTATTTCTTGTCTGACTGCTGTGGCTAGGATTTCCAGTACTATGGTGAATAAAGGTGGTAAGAGTAGACATCTTTGTCTTGTTCCTGACCTTAGAGGAAAAGTTTTCAGTTTTCACCACTGAGTATAATGTTAGCTGTGAGTTTTTCATATATGGTTTTTATTATGTTGAGGTATGTTCCCTCGAAACCTACTTTGTTGAGATTTTTTTTATCATGATTGGATGTTCTACCTTGTCAAATGCTTTTTTCAGCACCTAATGAGATGATCATCACGTGGTTTTTATCCTTCCTCTTATTAATCACATTAATTCATTTGGGAATATAGAACCATTGTTGCATCCCTGGAATAAATCTTACTTGATCATGGTAAATGATCCTCTTAACAGATTGTTGAATTTGGTTTGCTAATATTTTATTAAGGATTTCTGCATTTATGTTCATCAGGGATATTGGCCAGTAGTTTTCTTTTTGGTAGTGTCTTTATCTGGTTTTGGTATCAGGGTAATGCTGGCCTTGTAGAATGAATCTGGAAGTTTTCCTTCCTCCTGTATTTTTTGGAATAGCTTAAAAAGACCAGGTATTAACTCTTAAATGTTTGAAAGAATTCACATGTGAAGCCATCTGGTCCTGGATTTTTGCTTGTTGGGAGTTTTTTGATTACTGATTCAACTGCATTACTAGTAGTAATCACTCTGCTCAGATTTTCTATTTCTTTCTCATTCAGTTTTGGAAGACTGTGTTTCTAGGAATTTACCCATTTCTTCTAGGTCCAATTTGCTGGCATATAATTTTTCACAGTATTATAATCCTCTGTATTTCTGTGGTGTTAGTTATTTCTCCTCTTTCATTTCTGATCTGAGACCTTTTTTTCTTAATGAGTCTGGCTAAAGGTTTATCAATTTTGTTTACCTTTTCAAGAAACCAGCTCTTGGTTTCACTGATCTTTTCTATTTTTTGTCTCTCATTTATTTCCACTCTAATCTTTATTATTTCCTTCCTTTTAACTTTGAGCTTTGTTCTTTTTCTAGTTCCTTTAGATATTAGTAGTTTGAGATTTTTGTGGTCTTTTGACATAGGCCTGTGGCGCTGTAAACTTCCCTCTTAAAACTGCTTTTGCTGCATCCCAAAGACTTTGGACTATTGTGTTTCCATTTTCATTTACCTCCATGTATTTTTTTTTTTTTTTAATTTCCTTCATCGACCCATTGCTTGTTTAAGAGCATGTTGGTTAGCTTCCATCTGTTTGTTTTTTCCAGTATTTTCCTTGTAATTGATTTCCAGTTTCACACTGTTGTGGTCAGGAAAGATGCATGATAGGATTTCAGTCTTCTTAAATTTATTACAATTTGTTTTGCAGCCCAACATTTATCTATCCTGGACAATGTTCCATGTGCACTTGAAAAGAATGCGTGTTTTGAGATGAAATGTTCTGCATATATCTATTCAATTTCTTTATATATTTAGGTGCTCCCATATTGGGTGCTTAGACATTCAAAACTGTTATATCTTATTCTTGGATTGATCCTGTTATCATTATGTAAGGCCCTTCTTTGTCTCTTGCTACACTCTTTGTTTATAGTCTATTTTTTGTCTGATAAAAGTATTCCTACCCTAGTTGCTTTTCCTTTGTTTGCTTCCATTTGCATGGAGTATCTTCCTCCATCCCTTCACTGTCATTCTCTGTATATCTTTAGGTCTAATGTGAGTCTCTTGTTGGCAGCATAATCCATTCTGTCCCCTTCTTTTGACTAGAGCATTAATCCATTTACATTTAAAGTCATTATTGATAGGTATATACTTATGGCCATTTTGTTACTTGTTTTCTGGTTGTTTTTGTGGTTCTCTTTTCCTTTCTTCTTCTCTTGCTCTCTTATAGTTTGAGGGCTTTCTTTAGTGTTATGCTCGCATTCCTTTCTCTTTATTATTTTTTGTATCTATTATAGGTTTGTGATTTGTGGTTACCATGGAATTCATATATAACACTGTATGTATATAACATTCTATATTAAGCTAATGGTCACTTAAGTTTGGACACATTTTTAAAGCACTAAATGTTTACTCCCCCTCCATAATGTCCTATTTTACTTCTTTTTGTGTATTCCTTGACTGATTTTTGTAGATATAATCCTGTCATAATTTTCTTCTATTTATGGCCTTCTCTTTCCACTTAACATTTCTTTTAAGGCTTGTTTAATAGTGATGGATTCCTTTTACCTTTTCTTTTTGACAAACTCTTTCTCCTTCAATTCTGAATGATAACCTTGCCCGGTAGAGTATTCTTTGTTGTAGGTTTTTTCGTTTAACCACTTGAATATGTCATGCTCCTCCCTTTTGGTATGCGAAGTTTCTGTTGAGAAATCAGCTGCCTTATGGGGTTTCCCTTGTATGTGACAGTTTTATTTTCTCTTGTTTTAAAATTCTCCAGCTTTAATTTTGCATCTTGGTGCAGCCTGCTTGGGCTCATCTTCTTAGGGGCTTTCTGGGCTTGCTGGACCCGGGTGTCTATGTCCTTCCTCAGATTAGGAAAAATCTTTCATCTGGGATATATTCCTGTGTCTCTTCATTTTGTCTAACTCTGGGTTTCTCTATATTAGGTAGGTCAGCTGTCTCTCCCAGTCCTTGTGAAAGTAGTGGCCTTGCATGGAAGAGGTCCTGTGGTGCCCTACAGTGCAATCCCCCCAGTCACCAGAACCAGGTCCTCCAAGAGCTTTCCCTCTGTGGGCTGCGTGTGTCCTCTTGTTATGGCTGAGCTGTGACTGCCTCGGGCATGCTGGTGGGTGAGGCTGACCCTCACCCCAGCTGGCTGCAGTAACCTGCTGTAGGTGCACTGGGCAGGGTTTGAGAGGTCAGCTGCAGCCACCAGGAGCCCACTGGTGGGTGGGGCTGACCCTCAGCCCAGCTGTCTGCAATTAGCCTGTACTACTGCTGCAGGCACACTGACGGGTGAGGCTTGCTTCCTGTGCAGCCAGTTAAGAGGCCTGAATGCAGGAACTGCAGACATGCTGGTGTGGGGGGTGGTTTACACCCCTGCCCCTCAGGGCAGGAGTCACTTCGGAAGGACACCTTTCCCAGCCAGGGCTGCTTTCGGGTGTGGCAGGGCAGGAGCTACTTTGGAGGGGCACCTGGTGAGGCAAGTGGGTTGGATGGGGAATGTCAGGGAGGGGCATGCAGTGCTGGTAAGGTACATGGAGACTGTTTACTCGCTCCCCCAAGTGTCTAGCTATCGAGTCTGGGAAAGGGCAAGAAAAACAGTGCCTACTAACACTTTTGTTCCCAGAGAAATATGCAGATCCCTGCCCCTTTGGTACATGTCTTAAAATTAGTCAATAAATCCCCTTTCACGTATATCCTAGGCACTTTTCGAGCTGCTGCTTTGCTGTGTTCCTGGCGAGTTACTGAGCATGCTGGCTCTTTAAAGGTGGGGACTCAGTTTCCTATCATCCTCGGGTTCTCCTGGTGTTCAGCACTGCTGATTTTCAAAGCCAGATGTTATGGGGGCTTGTCTTCTCAGTCAAAGTCCCCAAGGCCAGGGGTGGGGTCCGATTCCCTTCTTCCTCCATGTTTGTGACGCCCCTCCCATTTGTGGTTAGTTGTGCTGGGAGTGGTCCCCAAGTGCTGACACGGCCTTTCCTCTAAACTAGCTTGGGAAGACACGCTTTGCCAGTCTTCCAGTCATTTTCAGAGTTAGTACAATACATGTAGCTGTTGCCTTGGTTTGGCTGTGGGACAAAATGAACTCAGGACCCTCCTACTCTATCTTCCCTTCTCCCTTTTAAATTATTATTTTTAACAATTATGGTTGTTTTGCTGGGAAGTGGATCTCTGAAGCTCCTCTTCCAGAAATCACTGGAAGTCATTACCATTCCAGAAGTTCTCACCCACTTAATTCTTACGTCTTTTGATGTCATTTACATGCCAATTCTTCATTTAAAGCAGCCCAAATCAATTCATTCTTGAGAAACAAGGCCATTCTTGAGAGCTCTTTTATTCCCATCACAAATTACAGAGTATTTTGAAACACTTCTGCATTTCAAGAGAGGTAGGAAAATAACTAAAGAAATAGCAACTCTAATTCTATTATTATTTTAAGTAGGCTCCATACCCAGCGTGAAGCCCAACATGGGACCTGAACTCATGACCCCGAGATCAAAACCTAAGCTGAGATCAAGAGTTGGATGCTCAACTGACTGAGCCATACAGGTGCCCCTAGTTCTATATCTAGCATAAATTTCAAGGTTACTCTGCTTCTGTTTAAAAAAAAAAAACACACACACATAAAAATATCAGAACTGAAACCACCACCAAAAGAACAAAAACAGCTTGTAATGTATTTAACCATAATTTTGTGACTAGCATTTTCAAGGGGAAAAAAATCCTAATAGCAAAATAGTAATAGATTTTTTAAAAAGTACAAAAGAGTAAAAGTGAACTGTTCCCTTTCCCATCTGAGGAGCCACTGTTAATAGTGGTTTTAGACCTTTTTATATGCATATATTAAAAACACAGATATATATTTTTGGTGGGTTTTTGTTTTGTTTTGTTTTTAATTGAAAAGATCATATACTGTTCTGAAACCTGTCCCTTTTCCACTTGATAAATGACATCCTTTTCAGCGATCCATATGCAAATGACTCAGGCCACATTTCATGATATGGATTTATCACCGCTCTCCTGTTAGGTATTTACGGACTTCATTTCATTATCACAACAAATAATCATACAGTAAGCATCACTGTGCAGACGACTTTCCATACCCTACTTCTATAGAACAGAGTTGTCTTACTCTGAGTTAAAGAGTATCCACATACTAAATATGGATAAAATAGGCCACATTCTTCTCTAGAACTGTATCATTTTCACTTCTAACAGTGTATCAGAGTGTTCTTTTCCTCCATATCCTCAAAAAGATTGGATGTAATAAAGTCTTCTGCCATCCTGATGTAACCAAGTTTGTACTTTCCCTTTTTAACAAAAGAAATGGATGGATATTTCACTAAATAATGAGATTAAGCATTTTTTCATGTTTGTGTTATGAACTGAATCATGTTCCCCCCAAATTAGTATGTTGAACCTCTAACCCCCTGTGTGACTACATTTGAAGATAGGGTCTTTAAAGAGGTAACTAACATTAAATGAGGTCATAAGGGTGGGGCCCTAGTCCAGTATAACTTGTGTCCTCATCAGAAAAGGACACCCGAGAGATGCAGGTGTACACAGGGCAAAGGCCATGTGCAAGCCAAGGAGGGAGGCCATGGGAGCCAAACCTGCCGCCATCCTGATCTCTGACTTCCAGTCTCTAGACTGTGAGAAACAAATGTCTGTTGTTTAAGCCACCCAGTCTGTGGTATTCTGGTATGGTAGCCCTAGCAAACTGATATGTCATGTAATGTTTCTTCCATGAGCTGCCTATTGATATCATATGCTCACGTATCTACTGGGTGGTACTGTCTTATTGACTCAAAGGACTTTGGAATACTGGATGACACCTCTTTAAATGCCCTGTAAAAACATGTTCTAAATATAAGACTGAAAATGAAGCTAGAATCTTTGAGATTAGTATCCATATAATTGAAATCATGCCCCTATACCAACGACACATCCAAATTACTCTTCCAGTATATAGAATTTACTTCCCCAATACCTAACCCAAATTGGCATTTGACAGAAAAATCACAAAATACTCTTCAACTCCCTGAGACAGTCAAATGGGTCAGTACAAGAGCAAATCAATTTGATCTAAAACGGAAAGACTCTTGAAGAGATACTAAAAATGCATGAAAAATCTTAAAGCAGAATAGTTTCTCTCACTTCCTTATTTTTTACCCCAGTAGTCTATAGTATTCTACTGTATGGACTGTACCACAATTTGTTTATTCATTCACCTGAGAAAAGATATATGGGTTGTTTCCAGTTTGAGTCTTTTATGTCTTTAATTCTGTTTTACTTACTAAAATTCCTCCATGAGACATACAAAGGTTCTCCTGGTTCCTGATGAAGGTTGATATTATCCCATAATAGCTGAATATACACAAGTTTGCTATCCTGGGACAGAGATGATAGGGGAAGCTAAAAGAGATCAACAGACAGTATTAGTACCCTACGCATAACAGTAATTACCAGTGGATCTAGAAAGTTTGATTATATAAAACAAATGAGTTCTTTCAAAACTCTGGACCTAAAATTCTAAGCAAAAATTTTAATTTTTATTTGTATCTGATGATAAATATTCCTATTTTCTGAAGTGCAAATTTCTCATTCCTACTTCCACAGACTGGAAAGACAACTTGGTACTGGCACAGTGGCCACATGAAAGATTAGTCACTTTTACAACAAATTTCAAGGTAAGAGAAAGTACAATAGTTTCTGCTATGTTGTGCAGACTGTTACTTAAAATAAATGAGACTGTAATACTTTAAACAAAGATTGTGTTGTGCCCCTGGTGAATGTTGGGGTGTCTCTCAGTAATCAGTATCATAAAATGAAGGAACTCTAGGAAGCTCAGTGTCTCCCATGCAATCAGGCGCCCCAGCACGAGGACAGCAGGGGCTTTCAAGTCAGACAGGCAGACTGTGGTCTTGGCTCCCCATCACACAGTAGGTATGTGACCTTGAGGAAATTACTTCTCTAACTTTTAATTATATCATCTGAAAAATATGGGTAAGAGAAGGCCTTTAAAATAGTTGTTTTGAGGATTTCAGCTGGAGATTTGATAGTTCAGAATAAAAACTACCTTTTCTAGCCACCCTCACAACTAGATAGAACCATATAACTGAATTCGGGCCAAACAGATACGCAGATAAATGTTACGTGCAGCTCTAGGAACTATCCCTAGAGAAAGAAGACGTACTCTTCTCCATCCATTTTTATCCTTACTGCTGGCTGGAATGTGGATGTGATGGTTGGAAATAGAGCAGCCATCCTGGACCAGGTACAGAACTTGGAAATAGAGGTTATGCACAGCTGACCAGAAAGACAGAAGGATCTCATGTGCCTAACATTATACCATTCCAGGACCACTTACTCCAACTTTTATGTGAGAGAGAAATAACATACATCTTGTTAAGGCATTGTTGTTGTATACTCTGTTACTTGAAGTTAAGCCTCACTCTAACCAACCCCAATGTAGTATAAGTATGGAAGTTGGTACCCTACCTGTACACCTCCATTACAATGTTCAGATGTGAGGATGAGTCCTGGCAAGTTACTAGGAAGGTCCAAACGTCTGAAATACCAAACGAGGTTCCAGAAAATGATTGGATGTTGATTGATGAAAGAGGATGTGTGAATCACTTGATCACCTTCATTTTCTAGCAAAGATTCAAGTTCTTTACGAAGCACTAGAGGACTCAAGTAGGGCACAGAAACAGGGGGAGGATTGGGTCTTTTTCCTAAAGGATCCTTTAAAAAATAAAAATACAGGAAGAAATGAGTATTATCTATTCTGTATGTTTAAGAGTACTTCTCAATGAGATTATGCTTTATCTATCCTTTCAAAATCAGTGATTTCAGAACCAGTACTACATGCCGTATACCCTAATGAAAACCTAAAAAAAGAAAAAATACTTAATCATAAATGCCCTTAAGTTAAAGGATTACAGAAGAAAATTAATAATCCATATAACAGACTCTATTTTAAACATTGAGAGTTTCTCTATTTTTATAAGAAACACTACATTTCAGATGTTTTATAATGATTCCCCCCAAAAAGTAGACTTTATCGTCTTTCTAAAACTCTAAACAGATGGAGCAATCTTTGTGTATTTGATGACTCCTTTTACAATTATATCTACTTGTAAAAGCTTGTTTTTACATTTGGTTACAACAAAAACTATACTAAAGAGCAGTTGTACAAATCAAATAACAAATGAAAAAAGAATCCAATTTAGGGGCGCCTGGGTGGCTCAGTCATTAAGTGTCTGCCTTCAGCTCTGGTTGTGGTCCCAGGGTCCTGGCTGGGATCGAGCCCCGCATCGGGCTCCCTGCTTGGCAGGAAGCCTGCTTCTCCCTCTCCCACTCTCCCTGCTTGTGTTCCCTCTCTCACTGTGTCTCTATCTGTCAAATAAATAAATAAAATCGTTAAAAAAATAAAAGAATTCAATTTAGTCTTTATAAGTTGTGCATATTATAATCAGACTAAAACGCTTATGACCAACTCATTGAGTACCCCTACTGCCCAGGCTGAGGTCTCCAAATACCATTTCCTCTAAAAAGAACAGGGTTTCTTAGAGAAATGACTGATTCTAGGTCTAGAGAGAGAAGTATATCACATGAGCATGTACATACTGTCATAAGATAGCAAAGAAACTTTAAAAAAAATTTATAAAAAAGCTACTAGAATTGTGTCAAAGGGACTAAGGCACCAATTTGTAGAGGCTTCTAGCTGATCAAGATGGGATAACGTTAAGTATTAATAAGGATAACAACAGCAATGGATGTAAACACAAATGTTTAAATCAATGAGTTCATAATGATACCCTATTCCTCCAAATTAATTGATCACCTGGGAGAATGCTAGGAACCCAACTTGTTATTTTGAAAGTTGGTAAATAAAAGGAAAAAATCAGTTACCCTACCTTTCCAAAATAAACTGTCTTTGGAAAAGCAAACAGAAAACATGGGGGAAGTTTCTCTTTATAGATGTACCCCATATAATAAAGACAATTAGACTATCATCCTTTATAGCTAGAAATGAATAACCTGATCTGGGCATTATTGAGGCATTAATAGCTACTAGCATCACAAAGAAAGTTCATGTCTTCTATTGAGGGACATCCCACCACTGCTATTGTCTTACAAAAATAAAACCACAAAACAAAAACCTGAATCTGATCAAGCTTCTAGATACAATTACCAATTTATACGGCTGTAATCAAGGTTAAAGAAAGGACCTACAGATTTAAAAAAGACTAAAAAAACAAGGGTACCTGGGTGGCTCAGTCATTAAGCGACTGCCTTCCGCTCAGGTCATGATCCCAGGGTCTTGGGATCGAGCCCCACATGGGGCTCCCTGCTCAGCGGGAAGCCTGCTTCTCCCTCTCCCACTCCCCCTGCTTGTGTTCCCTCTTTAGCTGTGTCTCTCTGTCAAATAAATAGATAAATCTTTAAAAAGAAAAGACTAAAAAACAGATCAACCAATTGCAATGCATAGATATTATCTGATCATTCGTCAAACTACAAAGCACACACAAATTTGACTTTTAAACCACTAGAAATTTGAACAGATTGAATAATTTGATATTTTTTTAGTCGTATAATGGCATTGTATTTTTAAGAGTCCTTATCTCGTAGGAACTACGTAGTATACTGAAATATTTACAAATGGAATATATGATGTTTGAAGTTTGCTTCAGAAGAATCTAGGAAAGAAGTGAGTAACGGTATACATGAAAGAAGAATGGCTCTAAGGTGAAAATTACCGAAGCCAGATGGCAGGTCAAAGGAACTCATTATACTCTTCTGGTTAGTTTTGTACATGCTTGAAATTTTAAAAAATTCTTAGTCTGCTTATGAAAAATTTTTATCACTTGTGGATTATGTGCTGCTCTAATAAATACTTACATGAATACACAGATAATTATAATCTTGTTACATACCACAACTTCCTGCAGACTATTTGGGAGACTGACTGTTGAAATGCCATGAAACGGTCGCTGGGAAAAGTCAATATTTTGCAAGGGACCTCCAACACTGTGACTTCGAGTCAAAGATACATTTCGCTTTGATAAACTATTAGGCGCAGGTGAAATTTTCATAGTTTGGACTTCTCCTCTGGCTTTCTTTATTTCATCACTTTAAAAAAAATGAAGAAATGTTGTGTTTGTGCTGTAACACAATCTAAACCTATCCAGCTAGAGTATTTTCTACAATGAATTTTGAGTCTACTGAATGTACTGGAGAAGAATCAGTACCACCTTATAAGACTGACATTTCCTTCGGGCATTTTGTTAAGGAGTCAGAAGAACAGGATGGAGTGGATGACTCCAGTGAAGGGCGGGAAGAAGACAGAGGGTAGATAATAGTCTTTTTAAAAGACGAAGTGCCCATTCAGTTGCTTTATTCAAACATTATTTCATCTTTATTAAACAAAATCACCTAGAATTATGCAACTATTTGCTAAGTAGTTAACCTCTCCCAGGCCACCATCCACCTAAGGATAGAGACCAGATCTTTTTTATGTTTAGTGCTTAGCATAATGCTCAGCATACAACAGGTTCTCAATAAATATTTGATTCAATCAGTATTTAAGAGGATGCAGTATATTTCACAGTAAAGAGAATATGTCTCTGGAAACTGGCAATGACTAACCTAAAAGGGAAAAATACTTTGTATGCTTGAGAAGTTCATTTTGTAAAAGGACGCTGTAAAACATTAAACATAATTTCAAAAATGGTTATCATCACATTCTTTCATTAGATACTTAAATAATATATCATAGAAAAAAGTTAAGATTGACTTTTTAAAATGCCAGGATTTATGCCTACATGCATCAGGTTATCTTTAAAGATGGAATTTTAATAAGGGTACCCAATTTATAATGCAGACTTCTCTGTACTCTACGGTACCTTGATTCAGTTGCGGAGGTGGTTTCTTCAGTTATGGTCTGGTTTTGCTTTGGGAAATCCATAAAGTTGATCAAGTCAGGTTCTGCTGAACTAGATACAGGTTTGTGCTCTGAAGGTTCACTTGCCAACGGAATGCTGCCACTTTGTAAACTGTCACCAGAGGTACTTGGTTTCAGGAAAAAGCTAAATATGGAGCAATTAAAAAAGTCTTTAAAAACCTAGAACCCTCTAAATGTCATATTTAAAATCACTTTATGATAAAATAGTCATTGATGAATTATACAACCCTTAGAATTACTGCCTCTTTCACACACACACACACACACACTCACACTCACCCTTCTATCATTCTTTCTCTCTTGTCGTAAACTTTTCAAATGAAAAAGGTCTCAAAGTCATTATAGTTCAATATAAGATCCTTTAAAGAAAGCTATGAAGGAAGATGGAAAGCAAAATATTTTATTAATTTTCTGAGTTAAAAAAGAGAGGGAGACAAACCATGAGAGACTCTGGACTCCAGGAAACAAACCGACGGTTACAGAAGGGAGGGGGGTGGGGGCATGGGGTAACCAGGGGATGGGTATTGAGGGCATGTGATGTGATGAGCACTGGGTGTTATACACAACTAATGAATTGCTGAACACTACATCAAAAGCTAATGATGCTGGCTAACTGAACATAATAAAGAAAACAAAAGAGCAGCAATGGTATTTTAGCACGTATAAACTTATAATTGTGTATAGTATCCTCTCCCCCATAAATATCCATTTTGTCTCTAGTCATTTCCTCTTCCCCTTTATTCATTATTTTGTTTTCATCTTATCTCTGTCCTTCTCTTTCTGGGTGGGGGTGGAGTGAGGGTTGGGCCTTGCAAGAGACACACAGAACTCTCTGAGGTAATAGTAATGTTCTGAATCTTAATAAGGGTTAGATCTGCATCAATGTGTGCATTCAATTTTCAAATGGTACATTTTAAATTGGCAGATTTTCTTATATACATCTTTATCGAAAAAGAAAAAAACTAAACAAATACAAAAAGAACTGTAACAAATAGTTAATATGTATGCTGAAGTCTTTGGGGAGAAGCATATTAATGTCTACATCTTCTTTTAAATAAATAAAAATACAGGACTGGTGGATGAAGGGACAGACGGTTGATAAAGCAAGTACAATAAAATAGTAACTGGAGAGATGGATATTTGGGTGTCACTGTAAGAAAAATCTTTAAACTTAGCTGCAAGTTTGAAATTTTCCATAATGACATATTGGGGAGGAAAACCAACAACGCTCCTTTATACCTACTTAGAAAATATAAAATAAGGTACTTAACATAATAACTTACAAAACAACACAAAAGAATAAGACTATGGAGAATAATTTAAAGCTTTATTAGAAGGACATAAAAGATAATCTAAATAAATGGGAGATATATACCATGTTCATAGATAAGAGAATAATACTGAAAATGTCCACTTTCCCCAGATTAATCTATACATCTAATCCTGCAATCTCAATGAAAACTCCAGCTGAATTTGGGGGTGGGGGAAGAGGGGAGACTAAAGTTGCTCTAAGCAAAATAAATAAATAAATAAGAATTAATTAATTAAAATTCCATGACGGGGAGCTTACCCTATCAACCAGATGTAACACAAACAGTAATAAAAATAGATTATTGACCAAAAAAAAAGGGAACACAGAAGAAATAGAAGAAAAGGGGTGAGGTGCGCATGGGAACCTGATATATGATAAAGGAGATGCTACCTATCAATGAAGAAAAAACAGGCTCCTTACATGGAGAAAAATAAAGCTGTATTCCTACCATCATACACAAACACAAAAGTGTACTCCAGATGGATTAAAGACCTAAATATCAGAGGTAAAATATAAAGCTAACAAAAGAAACCTCAGGAGAAACTCTTCATGTCCTACAGATGGGAAACAACTTTTAAAACAAGACCAAAGCCACAAATCATAAGGTGGAAAATCAATGGATAATGACATCAAAATGAGTAACTTCAAGGAATTAATATCAAGAATATTCAAGACAGGGCGCCTGGGTGGCTCAGATGGTTAAGCGTCTGCCTTCGGCTCAGGTCATGATCCCAGGGTCCTGGGATCGAGTCCCGCATCGGGCTCCCTGCTCCTTGGGAGCCTGCTTCTCCCTCTGCCTCTCTCTCTCTCTCTCTCTGTCTGTCTCTCATGAATAAATAAATAAAATCTTAAAAAAAAAAAAAGAATATTCAAGACAGACATCAACAAGAAAAATATAAAAATGGACAAGGTAAAAATATATAAACAGGCAATTCACAGAAAATGTTGGAATAATTAACAAGTATGTGAGGAGATAAACTCATTAATATTGAGAGAAATTCAAACAAAAACAAGACACCACTTGATACTCATTAGAATACAAAAAATAGAAACTTGATAATACCAAATGCTGATACAGATATACAGAAATGAGAATTCTTAGGCACTAGTAGTGAGAGTCCTGCCATCTGGGAAGCAATCTTCCGTTGTTTATTGAAATCATGTATGAAAATGACTCAATGACCTCGCTCCTAAGACTATTATTCTGAGAGAAACTATTTCACAAGTTCAGAAGGAGATATATTTTACAGTGCACTGCGTAACTGCAGTGATATTTATAGTAACAGGGAACTGGAAGCAACTGAAGCAACAGTAGGATAATGGATAAGTAAAATGAGGTATTAACTTCCTACAGGAGAAAAGGAATAAACTAGATGTACATACAGCAACTCAGCTTTTAAACTAATAAAAATAGATTATCACTATTCTAATTATGTAAGTTAAAAATGAATAATCGGGGGCGTCTGGGTGGCTCAGTCAGTTAAGCGTCTGCCTTTGGCTCAGGTCATGATCCCAGGGTGCTGGGATCGAGCCCCGCATCAGGCTCCCCGCTCAGCAGGAAGCCTGCTTCTCCCTCTCCCACTGCCCCTGCTTGCATGCTCTCTCTCAATCTCAAATAAATAAAATCTTTAAAAAAAATGAATAATCATACAAAACAATGTATTTTATGAGGGTATATATTCAAAGATATCACACATGGTAGAGTCAATGTCTTTGTTGGATAAAGGAATGAGAGTGGGAATGGTAGGGGGTGGTTGAGGGTAGAGCTAATAGAAGAGGATCCTTGCACAAAGCAATGATAGTGCATCAGGAATTAGAATATAATTTCACTCAGCTCCACACCTGAAGCTAAAAGGAAAAACTAAGCTAAGAAGAAACACCTGTATGATTAGAGATTTTTTAAAAGCAGCTAAAGCTCTCTCTCTCTCATTCTGTCTCAAATAATAAAAAAAAAAAATCTTTAAAAAAAAAGGGCGCCTGGGTGACTCAGTTGGTTAAGCAACTGCCTTCAGCTCAGGTCACGATCCTGGAGTCCCTGGATGGAGTCCCTGGATCGAGTCCTGCATCGGGGGTCCCTGCTCGGCAGGGAGTCTGCTTCTCCCTCTGACCCTCCCCCCTCTCATGTGCTCGCTCCCTCTCTCTCTCTCTCTCTTTCTCTCTGTCTCAAATAATAAAAAAAAATCTTAAAAAAAAAAAGCAGCTAAAGGTGGACAATAATATGAAGTTTGCTCCATAAAACAAATAGACTATTAAGTATAATTACTTAAGTAAGCAGTTACCAAACTCTCAATTACTTAATGACTAATTACAGATCACCTAGTCTCTTTTCTATTGCCTAGAATTTGGTCATTTCACCATACAGAACACTACCATAAAGGGGCAACAAGTTGGAAGAAGAGTCAAAAAAAACCCCATCCCTCGCACCTTTATTTTTTCTTCTAGAAGATATAAAGTCATTGAGAGGGGCGCCTGGGTGGCTCAGATGGTTAAGCGTCTGCCTTCGGCTTGGGTCATGATCCCAGGGTCCTGGGATCGAGCCCCACGTTGGGCTCCTGGCTCAGTGGGAAGCCTGCTTTTCCCTCTCCCTCTGCCTCTCTCCCTGCTTGTGCTCTCTCTCTCTCTATCTCTCTGTATCTGTGTCTCAAATGAATAAATAAAATCTTAAAAAAAAAGTCACTGAGAAAGTAAGCTTAAAATAATGATAAACATTAAAGTTCTGAATGCTCTATGAAGTTTGGCTCCAAGGATTACTACTACTGATACCTGTGTGTTAAATAAACTGAAAAAGTAGTCTCCTATAGTACCAGTATTTTCTACTCCAGTACTGAGTGAAGGAGAGAGAGGAAAGGGACAGCTGGAGTGTGCCATGACTATTTCACTCTTGCCCCAGGAGTCATGCCTTCTGGGAGGGCACTCACCTCTTAAGGGAGCTTTTTACAATACTAACCTTGCAGAGCCTCTCAAGTCTTTAAATTCTATATTGAGAAGAGGCAAGAAGTTGCTTTTACAGAATGGACAGGTTGTATTCAAATTTGAATCATCTGCCGTCCATCCAGCCATAATTTCTTCATCATAAACTAAAGCTCCACAAGCTCTGCACTGTGAACAACTTGACATCAAAACCTAAGAGTAGAAAAGTGCAGACACTGAGAACCTCCACAGTGAAAAGTAATCTTAATAGGCCAACCTCTTGAGACACGTAATTTTATTTTGTTGATCAAATTTAGAATTAACAGTTCAATCACTTTACAGATAAAACTACCAGTTAATTGCCTTACTTACATAAGACATGAAGCAAATTCAACAAGATGATTTACTAGTCTTTCTACAAGGGTATCACAGAATTCTGTTAAGTGCCATTCTGAAATAAACATGTTTACAACCATTTTATCATGTGCTGAATATAGAACTTTTACCTCCATTGCACAATTCTGATAGATGCTAGACATGCTGGTGTTTTGAGAAGAAGCATGGTCTGATTTTTCACAGTCCTGCCCTTTTATGCTTCTTGGAAATGGAGGTTCACCTAAAGAGAAGTAAATATAACACATTATAT
The DNA here is from genome assembly GCF_037043125.1 of Eumetopias jubatus. Classification (NCBI taxonomy): domain Eukaryota; kingdom Metazoa; phylum Chordata; class Mammalia; order Carnivora; family Otariidae; genus Eumetopias; species Eumetopias jubatus. The sequence continues at coordinate 45,224,210 of NW_028274821.1, read as the reverse complement.
GAGAATGTCCTTATTCTTTGGAAATGCATACTAAAGTATTTAGGGGGAGTATCATGAAGTCTGCAATTTATTTTCAAACCGTTCAGTATAAAAATCTCTGTAGTATATATCTAAAGTTAACAATAGTTAAATCTAAGTGGAGAATATATGATCGTTCATTATATGATTCTTTCAACTATTCAGGACATTAGAAATTTTTCATAACAGAATGTTGGAAAAAATAAATAGAATTAAAATTTCTTAAAATAACACAGCACTAAGAAATTTCAGAGACACAGCCCAGGGATTCTCAAACTCTGGTATACATTTGATTTATCCAGAGAGCTGGTTAAAAATATATATTCCCAAGGTCCCAATCCCACAAATTCAGTCTCAAAAGTTTTAGCCTAGAGTCTGGACATTTGCCTCTATTTTTAAATAAATTCTCCATGTGATTTGGACACACACTGAAGTCTGAAAACCAATGCAACTAGGGTGACTGTAATACTTAAGAGATCATATAAAATAAGTGATAGTATGGTGTGGCTCTATTAAAAACCTCCCCGCTCATCTCAACAGATGGGGCTTATTGTGCATGAGGTAGGGGAGGGAAAGGTGTGCGCATACGGATGAGCCCCTCCCATACCTGTTGAGTACTGCAGTTTTCCCACATCCCCGCTGCTGCTGCTACTGCCAAGGCTTGTGCTGCTCTGGGTGAGTTCACTGGGAACCAACCCTGAAATATTCATGTTAGGTGACACATTCTCCCCCAAAATATGGTCTTCGAGGCCAGCTGGGAAGCTGTAATCTCTGTTAGTTTCCTCCTTTAATTGAAAAGAATAAAACCCCACATACATAAATAATATCTTCTCCAATGAGAATATAGTCACGCTGCTCTTTTCAGAATTAAACTTCTCTAGAATCCTGAAATTAATTGTCATCCCCATAGTTTTCAAAACCATTCTTGAACTGTTCTCCATATTATTTGGAATTTCGTTTCCATACTCTTAAGATATTCAAACAATGACCTACAATACTTTAAGATTTTGTTTCACCCCTGGTGAATGTTGGGGGGTCTCCCAGTAATCAGTATCATAAAATGAAGGAACTCTAGGAAGCTCAGTGTCTCCTATGCAATCAGGCGCCCCAGCATGAGGACAGCAGGGGCTATAAAGTCAGACAGGCAGACTGTGGTCTTGGCTCCCCATCACGCAGTAGGTATGTGACCTTGCGGTAATTACTTAACTACTTTTAATTATATCATCTGAAAAATATGGGTAAGAGAAGGCCTTTAAAACAAAGTTGCTGTGAGAATTTCAGCTGACAATATGATTTTCAGAACCACCACCAGCAATATTAGAGACATAAAATAAGAATAAAGTTCCAAACACTATAGTTCTGAACTCAATGACTGCTGATGCTTTAGTTTAGATAGAAAACATTTCAATAAGCAGTTTCCTTTTTGATTTCTACTTTAAAGAAGACTCATGTTGGGGCGCCTGGGTGGCTCAGTCAGTTAAGCATCTGCCTTCGGCTCAGGTCATGATCCCAGGGTCCTGGGATCGAGCCCCGCATCGGGCTCCCTGCTCAGCGGGAAGCCTGCTTCTCCCTCTCCCACTCCCCCTGCTCGTGTTCCCTCTCTCGCTGTGTCTCTGTCAAATAAATAAATAAAATCTTTAAAAAAAATAAAGAAGACTTGTGTCTTGTTATAAAACCATGTTAAGTGATAGAAAAATTAAACAGATATGCAAAACAGGAAATAAAAGCACTTATATGACCAACACCCACAAAATACAATCAAAATCTTAAATGTATATCCTTCTAGTCATTTTAAAACACACATATATAGGGCGCCTGGGTGGCTCAGATGGTTAAGCGTCTGCCTTCGGCTCAGGTCACGATACCAGGGTCCTGGGATCGAGTCCCACATCAGGCTCCTTGCTCAGCAGGGAGTCTGCTTCTCCCTCTCCCTCTGCTTGTTCTCTGTCTCTCTCACAAATGAATAAATAAAATCTTAAAAAAAAAACACACATATATATATACTTTTACAAAACAGGATATTGTTTTTTAACCTATTCGCATGTAGTGTATTTTCATGTCATTAAATCTTCTACATTATTTAAACCCCTGCAACCCAGTCCAGTTTACTGATGTACTGCAATGCATTTAGTAAATCTCTATTGCTTAAACATACAGAATGCTTTCAATTTTATGTGTTACACTGATGAATTCCTTTAAGTTATTTTTATACATATCCCTAATTATTTCCTTAGATTAAATTCTGGATAAAAGTTATGAACATTTTTATAGACTTTATATTCATTCCTTCATTTGAAAATATTTATTAGGTATAACCTATTCGCTTTGTTGGGCACTAGTACCAGGGCTATAGCAATGAGAAGAAGAAAAAGATTAAGATATGTGACTACCTGAAGTTTACAGTCATATATTGCAAGTCCAAAGTACTCTGTAGAAAGGTGTTTTTTTACTATTCTTATTAACACTGTTAGATAAAAATTCAAAAATAAAACGGCTCACTCAGTTTACTTTAACATAATGCTAGGTTAACATACTTTTGAAGCTAGCTTATTTGGTCTTTCCTTCACTGATCTTGTAAGCTCTTTTAAATGCAACAAAATGCAACTCTGTCTTATAGAACTCAATTTTTTTTTTTTTAAGAGATGGAGGGAGAGAGAGAAAGAGAGGGAGGGAGGGGGAGAAGCAGAGGGAAAAGGAAAGAGAATCCCAAGCAGGCTCCACACTCAGCGCAGAGCCCGATGCAGGGCTCGATCTCACGACCCCGAAATCATGACCGGAGTCGAAATCAAGAGTTGGACACTTAACCACCTGAGCCACTCAGGCACCGCCCCCCCAATATTGTACTTTTAATTATTAGTTTGCTTATAAAGTTTTTTTTCAAATAGCATATATATCTTATTTGTCCGATTTCATTTCCTATGTCTCTAACTTCCTATTTATGAAATGGATTCTATTTCCTAATGTGAAAAAGCATGCCTCCATGCTTTTTCACATTATTCTCTCAGATATACCTTGCACCACCTTATCACTTTGACTAACCCAAAATTTTAAAATTTATCCATCAGAACCTAACTTAGATATCATCTACTTTGCTCTTTTTGAACATCCCCCTATCAGAGCCCCTTCTAAGATACTGCTTCCTTCTCTGCTACTATAGTGGTCTAAAAGCATGGACTTTAGAGGTAGTCCCAGAGTTCAAATTCTAGTTCTGCCACTCATTAGTTGTGTGGACCTGGGGTAATTAATTAACCTCTCTGAATCTCAGGTACCTCAATCTATAAAATGGCGATAACAATAGTACCAAGGCATGGGGTTGCTATGAAAATCATGTATCAAAATAGATATACAGCTTATGACAGTACCTATGGCATAGTATTACAATAATAATAGTGAACATTTATGTGTCTGCCTTTACCACTAAAGTACCTAAGTACTATATAATTCTTTGAACACAAAGGTGAAATTTCAATTAAATTTTTTCTATAAAACAAGTAAGCAAAATTCCTCCCTTTCTATTTCATAGAAAGGTCTAATGATTCTCTTTTCAATAACTTTTTTTTAAAGATTTTATTTATTTATTTGATGGAGAGACAGAGAGAGAGAGAGGGAACACAAGCAGGGGGAGTGGGAGAGGGAGAAGCAGACTCCCCACTGAGCAGGGAGCCCGATGAGGGACTCGAACCCAGGACCCTGGGATCATGACCTGAGCCGAAGGCAGATGCTTAACGACTGAGCCACCCAGGCGCCCCTCTTTTTTCAATAATTTTTAAAAGAATTAGCAACTGTTGTTATGCAGTATGAAATCTATGGATTAAGTTGTAGAGTGATTCCATATATATTAAAGAGATAACATAGATAAAAGTTATTTTAAAAAAGTGAAATGCTATGCAAATATAATATGGCATTATTGTTAAAAGTACTAATCATTAGTACTTTCAAAGAAATAAACTTAATGTGTTATTCAGACTCATTTATGACTCATTTATGAGTCAAAAATTATATAGTCCTGACATTCTATTTCTTTATTATTAATTTCCGTACATTGATGTTCATTTCAAGAAACAGGATATGCATAAAGTCTTAAAATATAAAAAACCAAAGTTAGCTGAAATCTCTAAAGAATAATTTACATATAAAAAAATACTAGAAACATTCCCGTATCAGACCCACGCGCATAAAACATTCTTACCTCGTCATCCGAGTAGCTGTAGGCAGACGCTACGGCTACCCACATCTTACTGGCTACTGTTGCCGCTTGTTTCATACCAGATTTCAGGACCTCTATCTTGGGCCCTGAGAGTATATGATCTAGCTTTAGCCCTGACAAAGAATTTACCACAGAACCCAATGAGCCATGTGGTGAAGAGCGCACCAGGGCCGATAAAGTCGAGCGTTCTTTAGGACCACGAGAGGGAGTCTGCTGCTTGAAACGCCCGGCGAAAGTTTTAGAGCTGGCTTCTGCAGGGGAGCTCTTTTCACTTTCGGGATCTTCCTGTGCTGCTGGACCATGCTCTAAAGGTAGGCTTGCACTCCTCTCCAAAGGGTGAGTAAAGGCACTGGTCAGGCCAGACTCTCTGCTTCCCTCTCCGTGTAATTCCATACTGGAAGACTTGCTACCCAGGGGGCTCTTTAGGTTCATATAGCTTTCGATTTCATCAGCCAGATTACGGGAAATAACTGGAGAAGACACCTTATTTTCAGGATCTGCAGTTTTTTCTCCTGTACATTCAGTGGCTAAAAGAGACAAAGGATCTAGTCCAGTTTCAACATCCTCCCTCTCGACAGCTTTAACAACACCATATAAACTACTTCTCTTATTTATTAGATCTCTGGATCCTACTTTCAGGTCTCCGTTACCATCACTTTGTAGACTGTCACATGCATCCTTTTCCATAGGAGTTTGAGCTACACTGTCATCAACCACAGGTTCCAGGAGCTCTTGGCTTTCCTCAAGCATCTCTAACACCGGAGAAGATCTGTGCTCTGAATCCCAAGTGCTCTCAGACACACGAGTCCTAGCATCAACTAGATGACAACTAACACTCTCAAAGCTATGGGTGCTTGCAACTCGGAGTTGAGAGGTCTTAGGACAGGTCAGTGCTGCTGTGAGAATCTTGGCATCCGCTCCCATCATAATAGCCACTTCACTCGAATTCAAATCCAAGCTGCTCTTCTTGAGCAACATTCCTGCTCGACTTTCAGAACTGAAACTACAACTCCTCTCTGGAAAATGCTTTTGTCTTCTATCTCCTCTATCACTATTCTTCTTGAGATTAGTAACTTCACCAAAGACTGCATCTTCAACTGGATCTTGAGTAGCAAATGGCACGTCTGCTGTACTACCTAAAGGAAAAGTACAATATTAGAAATGAAACTCTATTTTCTGATATAACTTCTAGAAAAATGTCTCTTTTCTGATTTTTGAAAAGGAACACATACTCAGAGTAAAAGATTCAGAGTTTATTTTTTTAAAAGATTTTATTTATTTGAGAGAGAGAATGAGTAGAGAGAGAGAGAGCATGAGACGGGGGAGGGTCAGAGGGAGAAGCAGACTCCCTGCTATGCAGGGAGCCCAGCCCGATGCTGGACTCGATCCTGGGACTCCAGAATCATGACCTGAGTGAAAGGCAGTCACTTAACCAACTGAGCCACCCAGGTGCCCCAAGATTCAGAGTTTAGAAGGTACAAAGAAAGTATACAGGAAAAAGAACCAGCAAAAAAACTCCATTCAATCCTGCCTCCCAGAGATAACACTGTAATGTATAACCTGCCTTTCACCCTCTACACATACACAATTTACAAGTCACGCAATATATGCTGCAGATGCCTGTACTGTTCACTAAAATTTATCGCATTTATCAAATATAGATCTATAAATACATCTTATAGTTGAAAAGTTCTACATTCAATTTAAGAAATATATTTTGTGTTAAATAACTGACCTAAAAAGTTTACAAAATCTCTTCCCTTCTGGCTTTCATATATCTAATTCAACAAATATTTGCCAGGAATCTACTCCGCACAAAGTAAATTCATAATCATGGAGGAATTATATATTTGCTAAAACCGAAGCCTTACTGCTCCAAAGTAAAATAATTCTCCAAAGTAAAAGAATCTAGAATGGAGTCCTTAGACTTGGCAAATTCCAAGAAGGCTGATAAAATCTGAATAGCTCCAAACTTTTCACATATATTCATTCCTTCAACAAATACTCGAATGTCTACTTGCAGTCACCATATAAGGTGCTAGGAATATAACAGACATGATCCCAGATCTCTCACCGAGTTCAGTCCTGTTTGATCAAGTGGAACAAAATTATGCCAGTAGTTGTAGGGGGAAGTAGTTTTTTGGGGGCGGGTTTGTTTATTTGTTTGTTTAGTTTTTCTTTAAATTCCAGTTAGTTAACATACAGTGTAATATTAGTTTCAGGCATAGAATTTAGTGATTCATCACTTACATACAACGCCTGGTGCTCATCACAACAAGCAAGTAGTCTTTTACTCCTTGCTACTATGCAATTTTTTCCCATTCCAAGACCAAAAGCTATTTCCTATTTGAATCATTATCAGAACTTAAGTCTACCGAATTCCTATTTAGGATTCTCATTTGTTTTTTAAAAAGCATAATGACCTAGGAGATTTGAGGGAAAAGCTGTCTTTAATAAAGTCGTTTTATCTTCCAAATTAATTTCAAGGTTCTTTTTAAGCTTCCAAATTGGCACCAAATAATAATCATAATCACACCAATTAAACAGAATAAGCACTTAAGAGATATTTCACAGTTTTTAGGACAATTAAATTAGCCTATTTTACAACTCCAAAATTTGTGCCTGCTCTGCAAACTTTTACCAGTATTTGAGAAACAGATCTTAGCAAATTTACTGGTTCTCAGAGTATTTCCAGGAATTTAGTGGCACATTTTTTTTCAATTTTAAAACAAATCTGACCCTTTGATATATTGGCAAAAGCCCCACTACTACCTCTTCCTTTCTTATTAGAATAAATCTTCCCACATCAAGACATAACATGGACACACAATGAGTAAAGAGGGAAGGAAACACACCAGACCCCAGATCTTGTCCATGTCAATATTCTGAGAAGATTATAAACCTTTGATGAAGAAAACTCTGCCCTCCTCCTTTTTCTTTTTTGAACCTGCTAGCAACAGGTTGGGAAAATAGGATACAGAACATATATATCAATTATTTTTCCAAAAACCTTTTCCTCCAACCTCTTGAATACTACCTGCTCCCCAAAACAAACAAACAAACTGAATTTGGTATCAGTAAATTTTAAAAGGAGAGAGTTTTAGAACAAAGAGTATTCCTACATGGATTTAAGAAGCTGAGCAAATTAATTTCTATAAGTCATACTACAGATACACTTAAGACAGTTGACTTTAGAGAAGTGAATTATAGCTACTACTAAAAAAGGGCAAAAGACACAGGCCAATCTCTTTGTCCTTTGAAATCACAGACTTAGATGCATGTCTGAAGGGTACTTGGGAGGCCTAAAACACAACTGAAAGGAGTAAACTCAAATTCAAGGGAGTGACACACAGAGGAGTTATTCATTACAAATATTTAATCACAAATAAGTGGCTCAGGGTGCCTATAAAAACTGGCCAAATTAAAGACGCAGGGGCATTTTTCTGCAGTACAGCACAGTGGTATGAATCTTTTCCTTCCACTGCCTTTCCACTGCCACACAAAAGCCCCCCTGGAATTCAGTAACACCAGTGCCTCTCTGTCCTTTATGAGTATGGGAGGCCCTCTCTCATTATCTACCCTGAGACAGATGGACCAAATGGAGAAGAGTCACTACAACAAGCAAAGGTATTCCCAGTAACAATCAAACACAATAAACACCCCTCCCTTTGAAACACCAAATATGATAAATAACAACTTTTTTTTTTAAGAATTTATTTATTTATTTCAGAGAGAGAGAGAGTGAGAAAGAGTGCACACGAGAAGGGGGAGGGTCAGAGGGAGAAGCAGGCTCCCCATGGAGCAGGGAGACCGACGTGGGGCTCCATCCCAGGACCCTGAGATCATGACCTGAGCCAAAGGCAGACACTTAACCCACTGAGCCACCCAGGCGCCCTTAAATAACAACTTCTTAACCCACGTGTAGGATTCAAACTTCTGGCTCTTTAGCATGGTCATCACAGTTAAGTCATCAATTTAATGTCATTAAAAACTATTTTAACTTGGGCGCCTGGGTGGCTCAGTCATCAAGTGGGAGGCTGCTTCTCCCTCTCCCACTCCCCCTGCTTGTGTTCCCTCTCTGTCAAAAAATAAAATCTTTAAATAAATAAATACAAACAAACAATTTTAACCATTTAGCCATCAGTATGTGAAGACCCACCTGTGCTGCTGCTCCTGCCACCGAGGTCAAACACCCCAGATGGAACTTTCACAATACTGCTGCCCCATGCGGGGGGCTCAGTAGGACTCTGGGGCTCAGCACTAGGTTGTGAATGTTTTGCCACAACAGCAGAGACATCACACACCTCTGAGAAAAAAATATTTGGATGTTATTCCTACTTTTACTAAAATTGAACAGAAACCATATATTGATTTTTATACTTTTTAAAATACTTTTTCCCCAAGTGGGAGTGAACACATGACTATTTTATTACTAATTTATTGTGTCTCATTTACTTTATGCCATAAATGTTGCCAGTATTGACGGAAATAAATGCTTTATTTTAGCATCAATAATCCTGACTTGAGCATTCCTGAGAATAAATTAAAGGTTTTGGCCTCCAGTTATACTCCCATCACTTATAAAGTAGGAGAGAGGCTTGCTTCTGCTAACTCTGGAGCATAAATTAAGTGACATCATTAAAGAAAAGTGTACTTTTGTGTAAAAGGATAGGAAGAACATCTTATTACCATAAAGCCAGAATATTCCTCCACATTTCCATAAAATGATTACTATAAATCATATCTACCTCAATGAGTCCCATTAAAAAAAAAAAAAAAAACAAACCCACAGGAAAACCACAGACACTATATCTGATCGACCAATGAAAAATACCTACTTAGATATCTGAAGGACTTCTAGTGAAAGAGCATTTTAAAATAAAACAAGCACTGGAACACAAGTTTGATGACTCAAAGTTTAGTCCTGGTTCTATCACAAAATAGCTCTTTGCTTTTAGCAAATGAATACCTCAGTGGATTGCAGTGTCCTACAAAATTGAGGGCCGACCTCTCGTCTCTAAAGATCTCTTACCTTCTAAAATTCAGAAACTACTCATTTTCTCCATATATCACATTATATAGTATCTTATAAGCCCAGACCTTACATTTCTTTCTAGAAATTATCATCAGAATTACCAAATCAGACTTAATCAGTACAGGGGCGCCTGGCTGGCTCACCCGGAAGAACATTCGACTTTTGATCTTGGGGCCGTGAGTTCGAGCCCCATGTTGGGTGTAGAGATTATTAAAAAAAAAAATTATAAACTTAAAAAAAATTAATACAGTATTTTTCTAAGTAAAGCAAGTAAATACCAGTACTTAACCTTCTGTTTGCACTTTAGTTATCACTTCTCTTGCTGCTTGTTCTTCAGGTACATGAATGTCTGCATCATCCTTTATAAGTTCATCCTTAGATCCATAGCCTTGGTCAGACTGACCACCTGTTGAAAAAGAATGCAGGCTTACAGGTGAATGTTTTCATATATTCATAGTCTAGCTATAAATGTCAGAAGAAAATTCCATTGATTTATACAATTAAACTTACAGAAAAGGAAGACAAGAAAGCTCACAAAGCACACAGAACATGGTAAACAAATGACAAGAAGCAAAGAACAGGAACAACAGGAACATCAAATACTAAAAAATTTGGAGTACTGAACCTTAGTTTCCTCATCCGCAAATTAACAGATTTGGACAAGACGTTCTGAAAAGTTTCTTTTGGAGTATATCTAAAGAATGCTACCTTTTGTGAAAGAAAGAGGAGGAAATAAAACAAGCATGTATCTGTTTACTTTTGCAAAAAGAAATGAAAAAATAAAACACCAGAAAACAATAAAACTGGTTAACTACAAGGGGTGGGGGGAAATAGGATGGAAGGGATAAAGAGAGAGGAAACTTTTCTAAATATGGCTCATTGTATTGTTTTTATTTTTGGAAATACATCAATTTCTACATATTCAAAAAAATTAAATCAACAAAACTGGGAGGAGGGTCAGGACTAAAACTGAATGCTAAAAGAAACAAATGGGACCAACTGCATTTCACATGAATAACCATATTGAAAGGATGGGGGAACAGGGAGAGGGGAAGAGGACTAATCCAAGAAACTTTTCAATACATCGTAAGCCTGGCGGGGGAGGGGGGTCGTAATAAACAAATCCTGAACTCCTTAAAAAGTTTGTTTCTCCCAGAATAATAGACGTAGCAATTCTGAAATTATTTTATATATACTGCAGGACTGAGCAAATGAGTAAACATAATGATGGATATTGGGAGCCAAGATACTTACTGTGGAAGAAGAGAGATTTTTTTAAAAATGAAATGAAGCAAGACAAAGAAAAACCTGTAGTGTTGATTTGAAAATGGAAGTATTTCTAGGGCACCTGGGTGGGGCACCTGGGTGGCTCAGTTGGTTAAGCGTCCAACTTGGTTTTGGCTCAGGTCATGATCTCAGGTCGTTGAGATCAAGCCCTGTGTTGAGCTCCACACTCAGCAGGGAGTCTGCTTGAGATTCTCTCTCCCTCTCCCTCTGCCCCTCCCCACCCTCAAATAAACAAATAAAGCTTAAAAAAAAATGGAGGTATTTCTAAAACATACATATTTCTTTTTTTCCCCCCTCATATATACATATTTTCCAGCTCTGCTGAAAAATTCTAGAAGCAGTAATACCCTGTAGTGTAAGCATACCGAGAGCCCAGATCTTGGCTTCTAGAATCTACTGCCCATTGAAAGGAACCTGGGATCCTCGAAGAAATGGCTGATTTCAGATCTCAGGCAGAAAAGCTACAAGAATGAGCCAGGAACATTTTGTTGTACTAAAAGGAAGTGTTCAAAAACAATCAGGGTATGTATGAGTAAAATGATTAAACCAAAAAACATGGAATACCATCCTATAAATGTGGATGGAGGAAAGATTTATTTATTTGAGAGAGAGCACAAGTATAGGGGGAGGGGCAAAAGGAGAGGGAGAATCTCAAGAGGACTCCATGCTGAGCACAGAGCCCAACACAGGACTTAATCTCACGACCCTGAGATCAGGACATGAGCAGAAATCAGAGTCAGATGCTTAACCAACTGAGCCACCCAGGCGCCCAAATATCACTACTTTATAGTAAAGACTGGTTAAGGCAAGAATCATCAATGGATGCTAAATTTAAAAGAGAAAGTATGATGAGAAAGAGGGTATTACTGCATAGTCTCAGAGTCTCCTCTCAGTAGGGGCAGTAATGATAACGAGGAGAAACCAAATACTAAGTCCGGGTGATCAAAATTAGTATCACCAATGAGAGGCAGACAGACACTGTCTGTGGGGATGTGACAATCACTTTTGTAGTAGAGCTATCGATGTACGCCCAATCTAATCACAAGGAAACATCAGACAAACTCAAACTAAGGAACATTCCACAAAATAACTGGAATAATTCTTCAAAAAGGTTGAGGTCATGAAAGACAAAGAAAGGGTAAGGAACTGTGCCAGGTTAAAGGAGACCAAAGAGAGGGAGCTGGAGTCCCACAAAGGACATTACAGCAATTGACAAAACTGGAATGTAGACTACAGATTAAAGTAATATATCGATATTTTCCTGAATTTGGTTAACTATACCATGGTTTTATCAGAGAAAAATACCACTGAAGTATTAAAAGGTAAAAGGGCAAGATGTATGCAACCTGCTGTCATACGATTCAGAAAAATAATGTGTTTATGTGTGTACAGAAACAAAACGATAAAGCAAGTGTGGCAAACTAAAAGAGTGAATCTAGACAGACATTATTCAAGTGTTCTCTGTACTATACTTGCACCATTTTCGTAAGTTTGAAATAATTTCAAAATAAAGTTTTAAACAAGTCTATTTGACTTTCGAGTTCTAACATTTAAAATACAAATGAAGACTGAGGACTAAACGAGGCCTACCTGAAACTAAGTTCCTAGAGAATCCTTAAAGAGGATGTCTGTGAAACATGAAACAGGAACACACGGTTGACCCTCAAACACTGGTCCTTCCACCCCGCACAATCGAAAATCCAGGCCCAACTCTTCACTCCCCCAAAGCTGAACTCATAGTCTACTGTTGACTGGCAGCCTTACCGATAACAAACAGTCGATTAACACATATCTTGTATTCTATGTATTATATACTGTATTCTTACAGTAAAGGAAGCTAGAGAAAAGAAATGTTATTAAAAAATCATCAAGTATTGTAGTAGTGTTGTATGGTGACAGATGGTCGCTACACTGTGGTGAGCACAGCATAAGGGATAGAGAAGTGGAATCACTATGCTGTAGACTGAAACTAATGTAACATCACGTATAAACCATACTCAAATTTAAATTTTTTTTAAAAACAGGGGAAAACAAAAATCATAAGGAAGAGGAAATACATTTACAGTACTGTATTTATTGAAAAAACATGGCGTGGAAGTGGACCTGTGCCGTTCAAACCCAGGTTGTTCAAGAGTTAACGGGTAGTGCCTTCTCCCTTCTGCTGCGTGTTATACTGCCACTCAAACTTTGGGTTTGCAATTTAAGAAAAAAACTAGGCTCCTTTATATACCCTCATTAGAATGATTAATTTGCCAGTTTTTTATTGGCCCCTCAGAAAGTCTGGTAAGGCATGATGCTGCCATGAAATGGACACAAAGTCTGGGGGCTAAGCTGACTGATTACACCAAGGTATGTCCCCCAACAAGCTAAGTGACCCCATATCAGGCATCAAGTGGAAGATTCCCCAAGAGAATCCTCAAAGAAAGAGCAACCTAAGAACCTGGGCTGGAAGTCTCCACCAGAAACTCTACAAGGACCCATGATCACTTTAGGTTCAGCACCGGGGCTTCAGCCATTTGAAACGTAACTTTAAAGATATGTACGGAAAAGGGATCTGAAGTTCCTTCCCCAACTCCTGGAATCTTTATGCCAATTACCCAGAATTACTAGGAGACTGTTTCTTTTTTCATTAAAGGAGATAACCTTAGAAGAATAAGGACAGGACTTATCTATTACTATTTTAAAAATTGTAATTATTCTGGTGAAATTGTTTCATATCACAAAATTATTCCTTTTTTTCATAAATGAAATCCATTTCTTCTTACAAGTTTTAGGAACAAATACAGGAAGAAATAAAATAAGGCAACTTTAAAATCAAAGTCATATAAAAATTCCCACTGCTGAAAGAAAGTTAATTTACAAACAGGATTGTAACTTACAGCTCTATGTTGACTTTCAATGATTTATACATGGTTCTGTAATTATGGGGTAATTTTTAGCACAAGAACTTAGCAGATTAGTTTTAGCAAGCAAAACCATCTCAACAGCTGGAACGCTGAAATCTTTAATCCCCATAAAACTACTGGATACAATGATGCTACAAACAAACCCCAGTGGAAGAATTATACCAAGGCACACTGTATTTTCAAATAAGATGACAAATATGCTTTGCAAAATGAGAGTGAAATGTCAGCTGGATATTTGCAGTGGTACATATATGATTACACTTATCTGAATAAGAAAAAGTCAAGAAAACTGAAACTGTTTTCCACCTGTAACAATACTTTAAACACAACAAAGGTCTCTCCCCCACCCTTGCATGTCAGCAAAATTTAACCTAATAAATGGGAAATTACCTGAAGTGGTTAACATTCAAGGGTAGAATTAATGCACACGTGTATCCATAGCTTCACGTCATACAAGTCTGTCTGCACCCCACACCATGACAGCCAAGGACAAATGCAGCACCAAGAAACAGCACAGAGCAAAAAGCAGAGCAACAAAGAGCAGAAAAAAGGAAACTTCAGTCATTGAGACAAGTTCATCAAGTGAAGCACAGGAATTAGGATTCTTTTTAAAGAAAAGCTTGAGATATTAACAATAACAACAACAAAAAAAGAAAAACAACACAAAAAGAAGGATGTGCAACACACATATGTTTGCTCAATGTGCTACTCGAATTACGCGTATTTCTAACTTCACAGGACAGAGGGTATGCCTGTAGCTTTGTATGTAAAAGTCGCTTCCGAAGTTCCTCAGATTTTAAAAAAGTGTCACTTAAAATAATGACTATGCAAAGAGAATACTCTTTCTCATGGTATGTGGCTTATTTTCTTCCCGCTTTAATATTCATAATCTCAAATTTTTTTACTATTTTCCACTTAATGAAAAAAAGATCTGCAAGTTGTATCACTACATTCCAGTTCCTCAGTTTATCATTCCTACAGTTATTTCATATACTTTCACAAATTAATGATGAACCAAATACAAAGGAGCACCATGCTAGAGCCTTCTGCACAGCACTCCAGAGTTAATTTTATATACTTTAGGAAATAAAAAGAAGGGATCTGCAATTGAAGGTGTAATTTCTTCCCTTATTTATATAAAGTACTCATTGCACAAACTCTTAAAAAAGGAAGGTAAAAGCTTTTTAAAAAGGGAAAGACTTAACAAGAGAGTAAGTGAAGGGTTAGTAAAATCCAGATTTTTAGTACCTGTGCTAAAGTGATTATCAGTGGAATCAAGCCTGATTGAATCTCTGATGAAGACTGTGTGCTCCCCACTGTTAGCATCATTAGAACTACCCATGCTACCGTGGCTCACCGCATCCCCATCACCGCCACCCGTGGCATTCTGAGGAGCTAAAGATAAGGACAACAGCAGGTCAATAACTCATGCACTGATCATCTCTGAAACTAAACACGAATGCCTCACAATTCATTTACAGTTGCAGAACACTTTCTAAATCTGTGGGGGGAAAATAATCTGGGACTAATGTAATCTCTATCTTTAGTTGTATAGGAAAATATCAACCAGAATTTCATTTATGTTTTCTACTTCATACAATTAAACACTCGCATGCCTATATAAAGCTTATGGTTCAGCAAGAGGGTATCTTTCCAACCACATGTATTACCTGATATTGAGGAGACCTGTGACTTTTGCACGGTCTTTTTAAGCGGCTGCCTAAATTGTGCCAAGCCACGTACCACATTCCGTACCTTCGTCCATAAGAAGATACCACTGCGGGTACTGCTAGGCCACGGGCTCTCCAAAACTACCTACAGGTAAAATAATGATTAAAAATGATTATAAGGAATACTTGAGTTTTTAAAGAAATACATACATACATAATACATACATAACGAACTACAGCTCAAAACTCTAAAAGAAGTTTCATGAATAATAAAAGGTACAAAAATGTGTCCATCTTAATAAGCAGCATAGGTTGTCCAAAGTCAATCCCACTTACCTTATTATAATAACCATAAGTAATAGCATTTGGCTTTATCTTAGCAGTTTTCATTTCAAATAAGACTCTCACTGCCAAAACAGGATGACCCCAAAGTCCACAGAGCTGCATGACTACTCGATAGCACACCTAACAAAAAATAACATCAAAGCATGAGCAGTTAATTAGTCTATGACCTGTAGAAATTTTTAAATTATTCAATTCTTCTTCTTAAAGTCATTAACACTATTTTATCCTTTGTTCTGAGTCTTGGTAAATTATTTTAAAAACCTATTCATTAATGAAAATACCAGCCTTAACTATATCACGTAAGACCTATGTGCATGTGTGCCATTTGTTTCAGCAACTAAGTTTACCAAAGAGAATGACTATTATTCCCCGTAATTTGAGAAGGAATTCATTTTTTAAATCTAATATGATTAAAATAACTCTCTCCCAAATCATGTTCTATATTCTGTGCCAAAGGAATTAAAGACATCTCCAGGATGTCTATGTAACAAAGATTTTTGTAAACCCATGTCTTAGAAAAGTATGAGAAGAAACTTTAGGGGCGCCTGAGTGGCTCAGTTGGCTAAGCGTCTGCTTCGGTTTACGGAGTCCTGGGATCGAGCCCCAAGCCGGGCTTCCTGCTCAGCGGGGAGCCTGCTTCTCTCTCTCTCTCTCTGCCCCTCCCCCTGCTTGTGCTCTCTCTCTCTCTCTCTCTCAAATAAATAAAAAATCTTAAAAAAAAAAAAAAGAGAGAGACAGGGGAAAAAGGATGGCAGAGGAGTAGGGGACCCTATTCCAACTGGTCCCCGGAATTGAGCTGGCTATCTACCAGACCACTCTGAACACCCACAAAATCAGCCTGAGACGTAAGAAGATCGATCTGATCTCTACAACAGAATATCGCGGGCGGCTGGTTTCGAGGTACGAAGCAGGGAGCCGTGATTCTGCAGGCAGATATCAGAGGATAAACCATATTGAGATACCACCTTACACCAGTTAGAATGGCAAAAATGGACAGGGCAAGAAACAACAAATGTTGGAGAGGCTGTGGAGAAAGGGGAACCCTCTTACACTGTTGGTGGGAATGCAAGTGGGTACAGCCACTTTGGAAAACAGTGTGGAGGTGCCTCAAAAAATTAAAAATAGAGCTACCCTATGACCCAGCAATTGCACTACTGGGTATTTACCCCAAAGACACAGATGTAGTGAAAAGAAGGGCCATATGCACCCCAATGTTCATAGCAGCAATGTCCGCAATAGCCAAACTGTGGAAAGAGCTGAGATGCCCTTCAACAGACGAATGGATAAAGAAGATGTGGTCCATATATACAATGGAATATTACTCAGCCATCAGAAAGGATGAATACCCAACTTTTACATCAACATGGATGGGACTGGAGGAGATGATGCTAAGTGAAATAAGTCAAGCAGAGAAAGTCAATTATCATATGGTTTCACTTATTTGTGGAACATAAGGAATAGCAGGGACGACATTAGGAGAAGGAAGGGAAAAATGAAGGGGGGGGAATCGGAGGGAGAGATGAACCATGAGAGACTATGGACTCTGAGAAACAAACTGAGGGTTCTAGAGGGGAGGGGGGTGGGGGGATGGGTTAGCCCGGTGATGGGTATTAAGGAGGGCACGTACTGCGTGGAGCACTGGGTGTTATACCAAAGCAATGAATCATGGAACACTACATCAAAAACTAATGATGTAATGTATGGTGATTAACATAATAAAATAAAATTTAAAAAAATAAATAAAAATTTAAAAAATAAAGTTATGGGAAAAAAAGAAACTTTAAAATACTATTATTAGCGGGGTGCCTGGGTGGCTCAGTTGGTTAAGCGACTGCCTCCGGCTCAGGTCATGATCCTGGAGTCCTGGGATCAAGTCCCACATCGGGCTCCCTGCTCAGCAGGGAGTCTGCTTCTCCCTCTGACCTTCTTCCTTCTCGCACTCTCTCTCATTCTCTCTCACTCAAATAAATAAATAAAATCTTTTAAATAAATAAATAAATAAAATACTATTATTAGCAAAGGGCTTTCTGAGAATATGTGTTTACTGAGGAGGGCTAGATTTGATCACAAGAGGACAAGTGAAGTTAGAAGACGGAGTTAGAATCTCACACATTAGAAGACTACAGTAGAAATCACGGAGAATAAATAGGTATCTCACGGGCTCCCAGCAAAGAGGTAAGCCAGCTAACAGGAGTAGTGATGGTACGGCCACTGACTTGCTTACAGCTTAGTCTGAGAATAAGGAAATACACAGACAGAAGATACTCTTCTCGGGTCCCGTAAAATGTGCTCTGTTTATGACAGAGTTGGTTAACAAAAAGGTACTGTAAAGCCAGGTTGCTCTCAACTAAAGGGAAAAGTAAAAAGATTTCAGAAAGGATATTTTAGTCAAGAGAACAGAAGAAATGAAATAGAAAAAGAGACATGAAAAGGCCGAGGGTCATAAAGATGAATACTTGGAAGCCAGAAATGGAGAATGTAATTTAGAAACAGGAGGTTAGAAACTGTGAGAGCAACTCTATAAATGACTACATGAATCAGGGACAACTGAAGGAACCAGTGAAGATGTGTGAAGGGATGAAAGAGAATGTGGCACACGAGGGTTCTTCAAATATCTGAAGAGTTGTCAGATCAAAGAGGGAGTAAACAGTCTGTACAATTCCAAAAAAGCTCTATGGAGGTAGGAACTGAGCTCAACCAGAAACACACACACTTCCTAAACATTAGACTCCATTCAAGCATAGGGAAGATCTCATATGCTACAGACTTGCTACAGAGGATCTCAGCTTTAGGTTCAGGTTGTACTAAAGTATCTTCAAATCCTATCAACCCTTAAGATTCTGTGGGCCATAAAGAAGTAACTCACTTTCTATGTCAAATTGGGATTAATCTGAATTTTCTAAAAACATTCTAGGCAATGAATTTATTCTGAAGTCTGCAAAGTGCTCCCCAACCTCCCAGTTTTACCTGTATAAGGGCCAGTCACCAAACTAAAGAAATAGTAATAATGCCAAAGATGTAATTTTTCAATTGCAGTATTTTGTTGCCTACAACATATCTTTTGGATATCTGTGGTAGATAAAGGATGGCCACTCACTCTTTGCTACTCCTTCCACTGGGTCTATGTCCCTCCCCCTGAACTGAGAGAGAAGGGCGTCTAAGGCTGCATGACCAACAGAATTTGACTAAAGAGACACTGTACTAGTTTCCTGGCTTAAGCCTTAAGAAACTGCCAGTTTCCACTCCCTCTCCCTTGAAACAAAGCCCTAAGCTATCATGGACAAAGCCCAAGTACCACAGAGAGAGGTCCTGAGCCTACATGGAGGGAGAGGGGCCCACCTGAGCCCAGCATTACACTCCCCCTTGCCAAGGTACCTGGTTGGCATTGGAGTTAAGCTATCTTGGGCCCACCAGACCAGATCAGTTAGCAATGATTATGACCAACTGATTCCAGTTAATGCAATGTGGAGCAGAAAAATCACCCAGAATCCTTCCTGGGTTCTAAATAAAGGCCAGATTTAATAAAATTGTTGTCTTAAGCCACTAAGTTCTGGGGTGGTTTGTTACTCAGCAATGTACAACAATATCATATGAACAGACTGATAAAAAAATGTAGGAATAAGTTTGATACAAATATTTCATTTTCATTAAAAATTCAGTTAAGTAGTATTAAAAACAAAATGCATTATGCATTTTAACTTTAGTCTATGTGGCATATGCTATTTCTGGGTCTTTGAAGAGTTTTATTTTAAAATCTAGGTTATTACACCTTTTACAAACATAACATGCAGAACAAAGAGCTGTCAAATTAGAACATTAAGCATATGAATGAGACAGTAGGTTCTAATGAAGTAGACCTAAAAATCAAGACCACTTACTTATTAGGCAGTCTTACGTGTGTGTCATTTCATCTAAGTTTCAAATTATTTTCTTTGTAAAATGTAGCTAATATATAAACTGCCTCACAGACTTGCTGGAAATACCAAAGGAAAGAATGTACATGAAAATACTGTGAAAACTTTAATATGCTACTCTCTATATAATCAATAAACAGATAAGATGCACAGAATACACTTAGAAAATATGCATTCTTAAGTCTTAAAATAAACATTTCTATCTTCCAGTTGTGATGTAATGACTTCAGGAGACTAAAAATCTGTCAAAATAACTTGTTAGAAGTAGGAATACAACAAATTAAGCTCCAAATTTTAAGCTTCCTATCACAGTGTTTATTGGGGAAATACTCTAAAAAATTTTTTTAGCTTACTAGTCATAATTGCTGTATGTTAGAAATGAGAGAATGTAATTCCTTGTACCAAAGACTACCCCTGAACTTTAATACCTAGAGAGGAAAATACTTTTCAGGATTTATGATATGTACTATGAACTTGTAACTTATCAAACAAATTTAATCAAGTACTGTGCCCTGAATTTAGAGTACGGTAATATAATTCATTAGCATACTTTCAAACACTTTATAAAAATACCTTCACAGAGCATACTTTAAAACACTTTAAAAATATTTTATGCCTTTCACAAGTTAAAAGACATCTTAAAACACATCTCAGATAGAAAACTGTATTAGAACAAATTTTTTAAAACACTAAAATGCATAAGGTACGAAACACTGATTTAGATCAAGTACTTTTAATTTCCAAATAGTTTTATAAACACTGGATGAGAGAAAAAATGTAATCAAATATGAGAATGGATATTTTAGTACTTGTTTTATAATTTTATTTTTAAAGCTTTCATAACATAGTTAATACTTAGAGAAAATCAGTTTTAGTATACTCACAAATATTATCAAATCTTCATATTATACATGCTATATTCATTTAAGATCTTTTTTATTTTAAGAAAAAAATATATAATTACTGCTGAAGCCTATAATGCGCCCCTCTTCAAAACCGTTTCTCTTCTATCCCTGTGTTCTTTCCCCTCAGATACCCATTACTCAGTTTTTATTTCAATTTCATTTTAAATTCTAATCTGATTCTAAAGATCATTTATAGTTATTTTAACACCAAAAGTTATTTTTAAGAGGGAAAACTAGCCAAGAAAAAGGCTAAATAAGTGATTCAGTTTCCTCAACCATTAACTGGATAGTATCACTACAGATCTCTTAGGATGGCTCTAAAGCTTAAGAGAGAGTGCCTGTAACACCTTTAGCATATCAATCACTAAGTGCTTACCCGGTAAGCCAGGTACTATTCTAGCACACTGTACATTAACTGATTTAACCCTCAAGTTAACCTTATAAAGATGGTACCAACTATAATTATCTACATCAGTGGGGCAATGTGTGTAGACATTTCTGAATGCCACACAGAAGGGGGACTGCTACTGGCATCTAGCGTACAGAAGCCAGAGGTGCTGCTAAACATACTACCATGTCCAGGACAGGCCCACAGTAAATAATTATGTGGGCCAAAATGCCAATAGTGCCAAGGTTGAGAAGTCTGGATCTACATTTTCAGATACATAATCTGAGACACAGGCAGGTTATATAACTCACCCTAGAACAAAGGGCCTAAGTGGAGAGCCACTTACTAATAGCCTATTCCCCATTTGCTTCATAATAAAGTTATACTAAGAATAAAATGAAGTAGGGGCGCCGGGGTGGTTCAGTTGGTTAAGCGTCCAACTCCTGATTTCAGCTCAGGTCACAATCTTAGGGTTGTGAGATGGAGCTGGGCATGGAGCCTGCTTAAGATTCTCTCTCTCCCTCTCCCTCTGCCCCTCCCCACTCTCTCCCTCTCTTAAAAAAATAAATAGAATGAATAAAATGAAGTCAGTATTATTTTGTATTTATCAAGTGCAAACTATCTGACCTAAGGCAGTCTCTGCTTCATTCCAAAGCAGTAATTTTTAAATAAATATATTTTAAAATAAATGGTAAGTATTAGCTCCATGGAATAGAGTAATATTTAACCTTTCCTGCTTAATGAAAATACTTGAGAATACTTTAAAGCAACTGAGACCTAAATTCCCTTAAAAATACAAAAATAAAATTTATCCTAGTAATGACAATTTGTTATACTTGCCTCATCTAGTGGATCCACATCTGTTTTCCTCATCTTAATGAGTACATCATATGCCTGCTGAAGTGCTCTGACCTTAGGGTGAGAAACTCTAACATAGGCTGGGAGACAAATAAACCATAAGCTGTAACAATGACTGAAGAGACACTTGGCCCATTGTGGTGGATTTGTGTAACATCTCTTCGCCAACTTATGAGCTGTTTTTATTTCCTAGAAAGAGAATAAATAAAACATTATGGTATTTGGGACACTTGGCTAGCTCAGTTGGTAGAGCATGCAACTCTTGATCTCTGGTTCAAGAGTTCAAGCCCCATACTGGGAGTAGAGATTACTTACAAAAAGAAAATTAAGGAAAAAAACATTATGGTATTTATTAAAATCCATTAGGGTGGGGATAAAAGTGAGAAGGAAAAGAGAGGAATGTAATGTAAAATTTGACTCTAAATTAAGCATTTCAGTTTTACTTTCATGACTGGCTTCCTACTCAGTGCCATGTGATGCCCTCAACATTCACCTACAGAAGCACTTTATCCTGCACTGTAACTTTACTGGCAAGCACATGTTTCCTAATAGACTAGAAATCCCTTAGAAGTGGTGATCAGGGGTGCCTTCAGTTGTTAAGCATCTGCCTTCGGCTCAGATCATGATCCCAGGGCCCTGGGATTGAGCCCCTCATGGGCTCCCTGCTCGGCAGGAGGCCTGCTTCTGCCTCTCCCATTCCCCTGCTTGTGTTCCCTCTCTCACTGTGTCTCTGTCAAATAAATGAATAAAATCTTAAAAAGGGGGGAGGCGCCTGGGTGGCTCAGTCGTTGGGCATCTGCCTTCGGCTCAGGTCGTGATCCCAGGGTCCTGGGATCGTGCCCCGCATTGGGCTCCTTGCTCGGCGGGGAGCCTGCTTCTCCCTCTCCCACTCCCTCTGCTTGTGTTCCCCCTCTCACTGTCTCTCTGTCAAATAAATAAATAAAATCTTGAAAAAAAACAAAAAAACTTCCTTTAAAAAAAAGTGGGGATCATTCATATTTATATAATATGATGGCTAATTAGTTACCCTTCACATAAAAGGCACTCATATGCTTGATGAATAAAAGGGTTTCAACCATTTAGAGCTTGTCAGTCCTTCAATGGCATTCTTGAAAAGTGATAGTCTTTCCACCTTTCTCCCTGCTGAAAATGTTTAAGATACCATAGGTATTTCCTGCCAAGATTTCCACTCTACCCTCCCTCACCACAGTCTTTGATTCTTTCACTGACTGACACCTCAAAAAGACATATGTCACTGTAGGCAACATAGTCTGATAAAGATCACAGACTTTCTTACCCAACAGATTGACAGTCATGTTTTCTACTCCCGATTTTCATTCTGATTTAGGTGGAAAAGAGTACGTATCAAAACCACCTGCTGAGCTTTAATCAAACTATATATATACTCCCATGGCGTACCTGGGTGGCTCAGTTGGTTGAGCACCTGGCTCAGGTCATGATGTCATCTGGATTGTGAAATCAAGCCCCAGGTCGGGCTCCGAGCTCAGCACAGGACCTGCTTGAGATTCTCCCTCTCCCTCTCCCCCTTCCCTGCTTGTGCACACGTGCGTGCTCTCTCAAATAACTCTTAAAAAAAAAAACAACTATATATACTCCCAGAAACCACAGAACCTTCCAGATATGTCAGACTACCACTGTGTACCCTGCACTAAAGATCCCTCTGCTGGGATGTGTTTTAAATAAAAATGCCCTGGCCCATTATGTTTTCTTATGAGCTCTATTTCCATTAGACTCAGAAGATGTATTTGAAAATACAGTCCCTTGTTTTTCTGAGATGGGAAGTTTCTTCTTTTCCAGCTAGCCTGGGGGACAAAAATTCTGGTGAATATGAGATTTAAAGATTTAGTAACCAAATTCTCCCATTATAAAAACTGGCTTTTATTAAGCTGGTAATAGCAAATACATATATGCTAATTTCCCTTCAGACATTGAGAGAAACGTGTACTATATGAAATTAAGGAACACTTCAGGTTACCTCTAGGATTTGGGAGACTGTACATGAACTGGTAACATCTGAACTAAAAACTTCATTCTGAAATTTTCCATGTTTTATAGACCACAAATACATCAACAATATATGTACAAAAGGATGTTTCATTTTAACTCACACCTAACCATAGACCAACTCTTTATACCTAATTCAGACATAGTATTAAAGCAAGATGTCTAACTTATCCTAAATTAACTCCCTTTAAGTCCCTTTAAATGTAGTACTTGGCATAAAGTATATTTACATTAACTGTGAGAGAAATGAAAATTGAAATCACAATGAGATACCACTTCACACAACACACAAGGATGACTATCATCAAAAAGACAGATCATCACAAGAATTGACAGGGACATGGTACAACTGGAACCTCCATCCACTGCTGGCAGGAATCTAAAATGGTACAGCTATTTTGGAAAACAGTCTTGACAGTTCCTCCAAAGGTTAAACATACAGATACCATATGACACAGCAATTCTACTTCTAGGCATTTACCCAAGAGAAATGAAAACACACATCCACACAAACACTTGCAAACAAATGTTCACAACAGCACTATGCATAATAGCCAAAAGGTAGGAACCACTCACATGTACATGAATGAATAAATAAAATGTGATATATATCCATACAATGGAATATTATTCAGCAATAAACATAAATGAAGTATTGGCACATGCTGCAACATGGATGAACTTAAAAACATTATGCTGTGTGAAAGGAGCCAGTCACAAAAGGCCACTTATTGTATAATTCCATTTATGGAATATTTATTATGAAACTCCCAGAACAGGCGAAACCACAGAGACAGAAAATAGATTAGTGGTTGCCTAGGGCTGTGGGGGATGGATGGGATTACCTCTTAACAGGTAAGAGGTGCAGGCTTTCTTTTTGGGGTAATGAAAATGTTCTAAAATTGTGGTGGTGGTTGCACAACCCTGTGAATATACTAAAAGCACTGAGTATACTTTAAATGGGTGAATTGTATGGTATAGGAATTGTATCTCAATAAAGTTCTTTTTAAAAAAGTGTATTTGGTTCTCCAGGATTCTCTTACAACATAAACATAAGCATTCAAAAACTTCAGACTCAATATTATAACAGTTGTAAGACATCTAGTTTACTTAATAACCACAGAGCGTCTTCAAATAGTTGCCATGGGTGATAATACTAAACTATGAGCTGCATACCACATATACATATTTTACATTTTAAATTAACATGTATTAGATAAAGAATATCTGACCTGTTTAGTTCTCTTAGCCATGAGTGCTGGACTGTTTGCAATGCTATTCCCAGTAGGGTGTCTACTAAAACAAAGTTTCAACTCCTGTGGTCTGTCAAAAAGCTTAAGGTCCAGTCTTGGAAAGTATTTGTAACTAAAATAAAAAGCAAAAATAGAACTACTGATTTAAAATTCATTAACTCTTCATATTATTCCAGAATTTAGGTGAATATTTCTAAATCTTAAATAGTACCCAATATTATTCCCCAAAATCCGGATATAGAAAAATAATGTTTTTCAAAACTATAAGATGATATAGTTACAAGATACACAGACTACCTACATGGAAACTTTGGCTTCCTCCCCACCCTCTAAGTTATTTTCACCCAATCCCTGGAAAACAGAAAATCCTGGTATCTTACTTAATAGAGGAATTAGTAACTTTCAACAGAAACCATGTGTTCAATAATAATTTGTATTAAAAAGTAACATGTAGTATACTTTGTAATTTTGTTTTTCTTCATAAAAGTACCTTGCAGTGGTATTTAAGAGGAAAAAGAAATAAACCCTTAAGATTTTTATTTTAGGGATATATAATTTCACCATTCTTTATTGCTGGACATTTTTAGGTTATTTATGAATTTTTGCAATTAAAGATCTGTGTATTTATATCTTTGTGAAACTTTTGCTTAATGTCTTAGGATAATGCCCAATAATAGAGTTTGCTATGGTCAATGTTTATCAAGAGAATCAAAATTATTATAGTCATTATCAAATTATTTCAAGAAAGGTTATACTTATATACACTCTATATAGTAGCATAACCTATCTTCAATCCGAAAGATTAAAAATGCTTCCACTCGGGGTGCCTGGGTGGCTCAGATGGTTGAGCGTCTGCCTTCGGCTCAGGTCATGGTCCCAGGGTCCTGGAATCAAGTCCCGCATCGGGCTCCCTGCTAGGCAGGGAGCCTGCTTCTCCCTCTGCCTCTCTCTCTCTCTCTGACTCTCATGAATAAATAAATAAATAAAAACATTTAAAAAAAAATGCTTCCACTCACCATTTTGGTTTGCATTTCTTTGAATACTAGAAAAACTTAATATATTTTCATATTATTAATTATTGGGATTTCTTCTTGGAAATTGCCTTACTGCCTTTGGCCAATTTTCTTCTGGGAGATACTGCCTTTCCCTATTTGATTTACCTTACACATGAATTCCAGTGTATAGAGACTAAACCAAAGTAAAAAAAACAAACTACAAAATGTGATCAAAACAGCACTTAAGCCACTAAATTTCAGTATATACTATTCATTCTTATACAATCTAGGTGAGATAATATATTAATTCCATATTTTTGGAAGACAATTATTTTATACCCTCTTTGCCTCAGATATTCTTTTAGGAATGCAGCCTAAAAAAAACAAAAACTATATGTATATACACATGGAATCAGATAGCAAAGAACTGAAAAAAAAATCCACAAGAGACTAAACAAATCACAATAAATGCATGCAATATGTTCATTCAAAATGATATGACACAACAATATTTGTTAGCATGGAAAAATGTTCAGACCACTAAAGGCAGACACAGGTTACAAAGAGTATGTACAATATGAACTCATATTTGTTTTAATATAGTAAATGCAAATTTACACACAAAAACAGGAAAGATAAACATACAGTTGTTAACAGACATTAAATATTGGTGCTTAGATGATGTGCTACTTTTCTTTTTTGGTTTGATTTTCTAAGTTCGTTAAACTGTGTATTATCATAATTATAACAACAAATAGCAATCAAGTACATTTTAATTTCTTAAAAGGTTCCCATCCAAATTCTATTCTCCAAGTTTATTTTTTTTATTATTTTTATTTTATTTTAAATCCCATTGTAGTTAACATACAGTGTTGTATTAGGTTCAGGTGTACAATATAGTGATTCAACACTTCCATACATCACCTAGTGCTCATCACGGACAAGTGCACTCCTTAATCCTCATCACCTATTTTAATAAATGATTCCTGGTGCTCTACTTTTAAGTTTTCCCTGGTATCTTACTAATGAGTAATAATTTCAGTCTTTACATTGACAACAAAACCCCTAAACATAGGAGAAACCGAACAAAAGTAAGCTTATTCTTCTCCAGAAGTGAGATTTTTAAAGATTAAATATGATTAAATGTTTAGGTGAATAGTGATCAACATTTGGCTTCCCTTCCAAAAAGGCTGTCCAATTTTTAAATTATAATATCTGGTAACATCTTTGTATAATATTCATCTTCATTAGTTCACCGAATTAATTTTGAAAATGACTTCCACAAATGACTAACATACGTATCTACTAATAATCACAAAAGATCAAAATAAATTATTAAAGCTGAATGCAAACAGCAATTTAAAAAAATTCCTGCTACCTGTACTTTGGTGACAGATCCTTTCCATCATCAGGAGGTGGCTCTGGTGGCATTATGAATACGGTGTGCTCACTTTTCTGTGAATCATCTAGCTCTATCAATTTGGTATCTTCGGCTGAATCACAATCAACCTGAAAATAATTCTTTTCTCCAATTAATCTGCATACAGGCAATATCTAGTTTTGAAATTTTAAAACTTAAGAAAAAAATACCTTATCTGTTTTCTCTGTGCCTTTATCAGGGAACAACTAGAAACGAAGAAAAGAATTCTTGGTGAAAATGTCTACTGTGAATTTATTAGAGATGATCTTAAGTTCTTATTTTAAAAAACTATCCCTTTTTAATACTGGACAGACAGGAACACTTCACATATATTTGGGGGACCCTACACTGTCAGGTTAACATATAATATTTTTCTTATGCCTAGGAGGATAGAAACAATTTATTTTAAATAGGTTTTTCATAAATCCCTCACAGGCAAAAAATGGCCAGTCATGAGGGGAATCTGGCTTCTCAAATCAAAAATTTCATTGTTATTAAAACCTTGCATTAGAAATTGATACTATCTAAGCTTCCCTCTAACTGGATGATGTCAGACTATCAATTTTATAAGTAACAAAAACGTTGAATAGTTTTAATCTTATCCCCAGAGTTCTAGATCACATTGGTAGAATGGGAGAAAATCATTCAAGTCCTCTAAGGAGACTACAAAAATTATGTCATAATATTCTACCTTTTTTAGATACAATCTCAAATTTTACATACTATGGCTTACTTATTAAACAAATCAGCCCCAAGATCCACTTAGCAAAAATAAAAAACTCTATTAAAAATGAGGGGATGGGCACCTGGGTGACTCAGTCATTAAGCGTCTGCCTTCAGCTCACGTCATGATCCCAGGGTCCAGGGATCGAGCCCCGCATCAGGCTCCCTGCTCGGCGGGAAGCCTGCTTCTCCCTCTCCCACTCCCCCTGCTTGTGTTCCCTCTCTCGCTGTCTCTCTCTGTCAAATAAATATAATCTTTAAAAAAAAATTAAATTAAAAAAAAATGAGGGTAAAAAAATGTTGAGTCATCACTGTGAAGAATCAAACTTCCTTACAATGGGTAAGTAAAACTCTGATATTTAACATATTTCCAAATATGCTTCATTAAAACAAAAAATACATATTCGGCAAAAGTATTTGGAAAGATATTAAAACAAAAGAACAAAATGGCATATATTGACTATCTTGCAAAAACATATAATGTTTAAAATACATAACTGAATAAAGAAAAACTAATAGTTAAAAGAAAAAAAACAAAACACAAGACTGCATTACCCATAAAACTAAACTTTCTTACTGAACTACTAAATCTAAGTGAGATTCAAGAAAAATTAGCTATGTATGGTGGAAACTAGAATCACAAAGGAAAATTATTCTTATATTAAGCCTAGAATTGGACACTTGCACACACGCACACCCCTATACTGTCTCCCTCAGATCATCTGGACTAATAATAATGATGATTATACAGGCAGCCAAACTGTTAAAGTTTTTCTTTAACACTTACACACAGGACAAACTTTTACCTTTTCTATGCAGTCATCAAAAAATGCCAATCCAGTATCTTTATCACTTACAAAACTACATTCTTCAATGAAACGAATAAAAATCTGTGTTTTGGATAAATGAGTGTAGAATTTTGTATAGGCACGATCTCGACTTTTTAAAAATCCTGAAGAAAACAAAAATTACAATTAAATTAAAAACAAAGTGGAACTAAATGTTATATAAAATATTATCTTAAACCTGTACATATCTATATTATAGTCTCTTTACATATATCCACATTTATAGAAGCTTTTAGTAACCATATTCTAGTAACCCATCACTCCTTCTGCCTGATTCAACCATAAAAAACTTAACTTATACCTTAACCTTTTCGCTGAAATCTGAACCTCCTATAAGGAATCTCTAGCCCTAAAATTCTCAAGTAGAAATTTCTCTTTTATACTCTGCATAGTCTTAAGTAAGAAGGGTCAGTGTCCTTCCTCTGCAGTGCCACAAGACAACTCCCGTATTGGCTTGTCAAATCTCTGCTCAGCAACAGTTCAAGCATCTTGGTTATCCCACCCTTTCCCCTGCTAACTGTACTCATCTACTGACTTCAGGGACACTCTCTCCTTCATTCTCTGAAGACTAGGGCATGTAATTCCAAGTCTTCTCCTTTCCAACTCCTACCATTATCGTTCTTCAACATCCATAAGCGCAAACCATCCAACACTTTAATGAGTTCTTAAGGCCTTAAATTTCAATGATCTATGGTCTATCCCACCTCAGTCACCAACTTCTACACAGCCACACCCTCCCTGGCCCTTTCTTGTTGGCATTCAAAACAATTCTGCCTCCCAAATCTCATTTACATATATATTACTTTCTGCTCATTACCCTTGTCTGATTTGTATTTAAGTACTCCTACCAGGCACTGGGGGGAGGGGGGCTCTTTGAAATCTACAATCATTCATATCCTTCTACTTTC
This sequence comes from Eumetopias jubatus, assembly GCF_037043125.1. Taxonomy (NCBI): domain Eukaryota; kingdom Metazoa; phylum Chordata; class Mammalia; order Carnivora; family Otariidae; genus Eumetopias; species Eumetopias jubatus. Next base: position 45,194,505 of record NW_028274821.1, on the reverse strand, counting down.
TACCTAACCCTCCTGTCTTCACTTCTGTCCTTATCCAATTTTGATTCCATGTCCAAATCCATCATTTCAATTATTTTCTTGTCAACACTCTCAATTCTTATGTCCTTTTGTCTTTTTTGTCAAACTCACCTAGTAAAACTTAGCCCTGGAGGAATGTATTGCCTGCTTTCTGTGAATCTACACCAGTGTGGCTGAGCACAACTCAGAAAGGGAAAAAAAAAAATTCCACAACTAGGCTGATCAGAACACTTAACACCTTCATCTCTGACTAGCAACCCTACTAAATTTCTGGAATCAACTTAACTTCCCTTTACCCATGTTCTGACAACTATTTCCAATTTTTTAATTCTCTCCTATCATGTTCCCTCCCCCATTTCTAAATGATCACACCTTATATTGCAGAGAAAATAAAAATCATTAAGAGAATTACCACATCTCACTACAAAAATCTATGACTTCCGCAGCTATCAGGTACTCCTTCCCTCTTTCTACAATGGCTGTGTCCCTCTTATCTAAGGCCAAGCCCACCACAGGAGCCTGAGACTGCAGCCCTTTTAGTGTTCTCAGGGCAATTTTCCCTCTCTATTAGCTACTTACCAGCACACTCAAGTCTCTCTCTCTCATTTTAAAAATCTTTCCTTAAAAAATAACCAGATCCTTCCCCTTTCTGCTGTTTCCTTTCTCAATAAAGGGCATGACAGACAATCCATCCACTTGGTGGACAAAGACAAAAATTTCAAAGCTGTTCTTGACATCTCCCTCTATCTTATATCCTATATTCAATCACCAAGTTGTATTCCATCTACCTCCTAAAAAACATGACTCTTCTACTCATACTACCATCAATTAAACCAGGTCACTTCCATGATCACTTGGACCAATGCGATAACCAACTAACTAGCAGATCCATACTTTGGATGCCTCCAACTCAATCTCTGCATAGAAGGCACAGAAAAAAATTTTTTTAATACCGATCTTTTAAAAATGCAAATCTGATCCTATTACCTACTCAAATATTCTTCACTGGCTTCTAATTACTCTTAAAGACAGAAATCCTTCACTGGTCCTAAAAGATCCTACATGATTTGGCTCACACCCACCATTTTCAAGCATGGTTTTTGAGCCACTTTTCCCTCCAGCCTTTCTTTCTTTGATGCTTCAGGGCATTCCACAAGCTGTGGTCCTCACTCCATCCCTTGAGATACTAATTAGCTGAGAAATGCTTAAACAAAATAGAAATAAATTATTCTTCACAAGTAATAACAAAAAGTCTTTTTTTTCTTCTCCTAATGGATCTAGGTGATGATCAGCAAAGGCTGCTAAAATAATTAAATGAGGGCGCCTGGGTGGCTCAGTTGGTTAAGCGACTGCCTTCGGCTCAGGTCATGATCCTGGGGTCCTGGGATCGAGTCCCACATCGGGCTCCCTGCTCAGCTGGGAGCCTGCTTCTCTCTCTCCCTCTGCCTGCCACTCCCCCTGCTTGTGTGCGCGCACTCTCTCTCTGTGTCAAATAAATAAATAAAATCTTTAAAAATAATAATAAAATAAAATAATTAAATGAAAGGCTGATGGGGAAACTAATGAATGAATGTGCTAACAACACTTAAAACACAGTGGTCAATCCTAGGAGCACTAAAAGTGGGACAGCCAGACATGTACGTGGGTTGCAATAGGAAACAGTGAACACCATGTGTTTTTGGCACTATTTGCCAAGAAAACCGAACCTGAATCTAATCAGGCTCTAGAATAGTACTATTTAATTCAGTAACCACTACCCACATGTGACAAGTTAGCACCTGAAATATGACTGGTCCAAACTGAGATGTGCTGTAAATATAAAATACATGCTAATTTCAAAGCCTTAGTATGTAAAATATTTCATTAAAATTTTAAAAATTTACATGCTGAAATACCATTTGGGATATTTTAAGTCACAAAAATATGTTACGAAAATTAATTTCCCCTATTGCTTACCTTTTTTTTTAACTATAGCTACCAGAAAATTTTAAATTATATGTGTGACTCACATTACACCTCCACTGGACAATGTGTCTCTTAATTCAACCACAAGTTTACAGGAAATACAGATGATGAAAGAAATGTTATATAGCACCATGGGGACACAATCAGCCAAAAGCACATACCATACAAATCTAGGAAATTCTAAAGGATAATTCAAAGTTTATGGGTGAAATGATGTCCTATTTGGAATTTGGAAAGAAGGGGTGGGGGGAGGATGAAACAAAAATGGCAAAATGTTTATTACTACTACTGCTAAAGTTGAAAGATGCTATATGAGAGTAAATTACATTATTCTATTTTCATATATGTTCGGAAAGTACCCCTAATAAAAAGTTAATCTAAAACCCACAGGTAATTCCTATTCATTTTTCAGGCCCAAGCTTAACTGTTACTTCTTCAGGGAACTTTTCCCTGACCTAGCACTCTCACCATAGCCAATACATTCCTTTACAATACACTTAGTAAAATGTAATTAGTATTTTGTGTTACTGTCTAATATCTGTAGCCTTCACTACACTAAATACTTTCTGTTAAAAACAAAAATCTTAGGCCTCAGATACTATCTTTCTAAATTCCATTAGTAATGCCACTCTCTCACTGAGAAAGAGAGAGAATATATATGAATCAGTGACCCACTACTGCCTATTAGAAAAACTGCATATTTTTAGTCTGGCACTTAAGACTACCCATAATCTGAGTTCTAATCTTATTTTCAGTCTTATCTTTCACAACACCACTAAAGCTCTTCACTGGTCAAACTGTACCACACATGCTGTTATGGGCTGAAACCCATAATTCTTATATTGCCCTCCTCCCCAATTCTTATGTTGAAGTCCTAACCCTCAATATTTTAAAATGTTATTGTATTTGCAGATAGGGTCTTTAAAGAAGTAATTAAGTCAAAATGAAGTAATTATGGTGGGCTCTAATCCAATGATTAATGTACTTATAAGAAGAAGAAATCTGGGGGCACCTGGGTGGCTCAGTCAGTTAAGTGACCAACTCTTATTTCATCTCAGGTCATGATCTCAGGGTCATGGGACTGGGCCCCGAGTCAGGCTCTGCGCTCAGAAGGGAGTCTGCTTGAGATTCTCTCCCTCCTTCTGCCCTTCCCCACACCCCCCTATGCTCTCTCTCTCTCTCTCCTTCTAATAAATAAATAACTCTTAAAAAAAAAAAAAAAGTAGTGAAATCTGGATACAGATTCACCCAGAAGGAAGAGCATGTGAAGACACAGGGAGATGGCCATCTTCCCAAACGAAGGAGAGAGGTCTTAGAGGAAACCAATCCTGCCAACACATTGATCTTAGACTTCTAGCCTCTAGAATTGAGAGAAAATAAACTTCTGTTGTGTAAGCCCCCCAAGCTATGGCACTTTGTTACCATAGCCATGACAAACTAATACACATGCCTTACATATATGTTCTTGAGGTTTCTTCCATTCTGTTATTACCACTAATGATAACAGCTGTTACCATGAGTACTATAATTTTAGTAGTTACTTCACATACATTTAATCTTAACAACAGTTCATAAAGTAGGTATCATCCCCATTTTATTAATAAGAAAACAGAACCTCCAAAAGGCTTGGTAAATAGCAAAGGAGAAATTCTGTTCAGACTTGGCTTTTATTTATTTATTTATTAAAGATTTTATTCATCTATTTGACAGAGAAAGACACAGCGTGAGGGAACACAAGCACGGGGAGAGGGAGAAGCAAGCTTCCCGCCGAGCGGAGAGCCCGATGTGGGGCTCGATCCCAGGACCCTGAGATCATGACCTGAGCTGAAGGCAGACACCCAACAACTGAGCCACCCAGGTGCCCCCAGACTTGGCTTTTAATGCATATTGTTTTTGTTTTTTAAAGATTTCATGAGAGGGGGTAGGGGCAGGGAGAGAAGCAGACTCCCTGCTGAGGAGGGAGCCCACAACAAAAGGCTCAATCCCAGGACCATGAGATCATGACCTGAGCTGAAGGCAGACACTTAACCAACTGAACCACCCAGGTGCCCCTAATGCATATTGTTTTTTAGAAAGGCTTTCCTCATCATCTCCATTTATGTAAATTCTACCCACTCTTCAAAGTCATGCTCTTTTTCCATGAAGTCTTCTGAAATATTCATTTGGAAAAATGTTCCCTTTTTCTAAATTTGGGAACTTCTCAATGAATTATTAATTGTGTAAAATCTGTTTTCTTGAGTACATGTTCTATTTTAAAAAGCATTTTGGATTTATTTTCCATTTACTATCCCATAGAGCTAGATCTTTTTTTTTTTTTAAAGCTTTATTTATTTATTTGACAGAGCGAGATATAGCAAGAGAGGCAACACAAGCAGGGGGAGTGGAAGAGGGAGAAGCAGACTCCTGGCTCAGCAGGGAGCCCGATGCAGGGCTCGATCCCAGGACCCTGGGATCATGACCTGAGCTGAAGGCAGATACTTAACGACTAAGCCACCCAAGCGCCCCCATAGAGCTAGATCTTAACATTTCTTTACATCCCTATCTAATAACTAGTCAGACTTGTAAGTGGTGACTAAATATTTAAGAGATAGGTTAACCTGAAGTTGAGATGGTAAAAGTCAAAAGGATTATTAGAAAAGTAGAGATTTTTTTTTTTTTAGTAACTACTGGGTAAAAGGACAGAAAAAAAATAATTTTCATATGAACATTACTGTATTTGTAAGGTTGCTACTACATATAAGAACAGCTGAGTAACAACAAAAGTCTTTGTAATTCCCTAAAATATACAAGTATCAAAAAGATGAGTATAGTGTTTTCCCCTGAAACAAAGCTACGTTTTTCCAAAATTCTAAAAACTGGTGGCCTTATTCCAAAAACTGTTAGGGAATATTGTAAAGCCATGTATAAATCAAAGAATTATGCAAAACTGAGGAACCATCATCTAAAAGCAAACCAGGTATGTTCTACTAAGATAACTATCTAGTAAATATAGGCAACATCTTTGACTTTTTGTTATTAAAGATCTCCAGTTTCAGATTTTTCAGGGAAAACTGGAGTATAAAAATTAAAAGGAATTCTTCATAGAGCTAGATACACAAAAGTTCATTGTATTTTAATACTTGTTTCTTTTTTTTAATATTTTATTTATTTATTTGAGAGAGGGAGTGAGAGAGAGAGAGCACATGAGAGGGGGGAGGGTCTGAGGGAGAAGCAGACTCCCCATCGAGCAGGGAGCCCGACACGGGACTCGATCCTGGGACTCCAGGATCATGACCTGAGCCGAAGGCAGTCACCTAACCAACTGAGCCACCCAGGTGCCCTTTAATATATGTTTCTAAGAACTTACATAGTGAATATTTTGGGGGAAGCAATACCAAATAGGAAATCTTTTTTCATTTCAATGAAAAGTAACTTTATTTTCAATGCCACTCACCCTGTCGGTCAAATAATGAATCAACAGCTGTGGCTTTATTTGAAGGAGCTTCTGTGATTGGTCTGAGATATGTTCTATATCCTTTTAAAATAGATGCCATAAAACGCAAAAATGCCTCTTGAATTTCCATCTCAAGTTGTGTTGTCTTCTTTTGCCAGGAGAAATCTGCTTCGATTGGTGTCATCTCAATAGCCGAACCTTCTTGAGTTTTTCGGTGAACTGACAAATGAAGAGAAAATGGCATTAATATATAATATTAGACAAGTAATGATTAAACAATTAAGAAAGTTGTCAAAATAAAACGCATGACTTTCTGAAATTTCTCTTCATTAATGTAAAGGGATCATTGGCAGGAGCTAACAGGGAGGCTCAAGCAGACAGGACACAAAGAACATATTTAAAAAAATCATGAACCACAATATTAATGTCTTAGTACTGAAATTTTGTTTTGTAATGAGATTCCTTTTAAGCAGAGCAAAATTATGTTTAAATTTAAGAATTTTCTTATATTCTTTCATTAAAAATATTCCTTTCTCCTCACATTTACCTGAAGATAGCTGGGGATACAACTTCTTTAAGGTACTAAGCAGATTTTTGCATGGCTTTTTGGGAAGCTGCTTCCAGTTCATGTTCTTCTTTTCATCTGATCTATTAAATAAAAACATAACTAGTACAATCTGTTATAACTTCTTTTTACTTAGCAAAATTTTTACATCAAACTAAAAAAGAAAATGGAAAAGGTATTTTTGGTCAAATCACAGTTGACACGGACAGTCTGAATAAACGGTTTTCAAGGAAGTTCTCTTTACATTTCAACCAACCTCAGTCAAATTTGGTCATCTCACTCTAATGCTCTAACACAGATTTTCAAGGTTGGAGCTATGAATTTCTTGCTTCAAAAGTTATATTTTAGAATTATAATATTTTAAGTGACAAACTTAATTGATAACTTCAAACTACCTATTAGAAGCAAATCTCAATAAATATCAGAGAGTAATATGTAAAGCATATTCTGACTATAAATCAAATAGCATTTAAGGAAAAAAAACTTGGAAATTCAAAAGAATACTTCTAAGTAATGCATGAGTCAAAATATTTTAATAGAAATAGGAAACATTTAAGACTCGACAAAGATAGTGTGCCTGGGTGGCTCAGTCAGTTGAGAGACTGACTCTTGGTTTTGGCTCAGGTCGTGATCTCAGGGTCCTGAGATAGAGCCCCCACATCGGGCTCCATGCTCAGCATGTAGTCTGCTTGAGAGTCTCTCTCCCTCTCTCTCTCTCTGCCCCTCCTCCTCATGCTCTCTCAATCCTTTTCTCTAAAATAATCTTTAAAAAAAAAAACTCTACAAAGATGAAAGCCTATATATCAACATGCGCCACAGCTAATGCTATATACACCATCAAGCCAATATCATTTATGAACATCAATGCAAACATTTTAAGATTTTTAGAAAATTTAATCTGCTAGGATATAAAAAAATAAGATGATATTTATTTCAGGAATGTAAAGATTATTCACTATTAATTGATTTTATAATGTTATTTACCACACAGAAAATGGGAGAAACAATCCTCATCTCAATAGTTGTACAAAAGCATAAAATTCAACACCTATTTAAGAGTTTTTATTTTTAAATCATTATGTAGAAGTAGAAGGAAAGTTCCTTATTATTAAGCAATCAAAACCCTCGAGTGGAGCTAGCAAACCTTTTCTATAAAAGGTCAGATATTATGTTTTGAAGACCATACAGCCTCTGTCACAGCTTGTCAAATGTACCATTATAGCATGAAAGCAGCCTCACAGATTATGTAAATAAATGAATTTTGTAATTTTATCTACAAAAATAAGTCCATGGGCCAGATGTCAATTCTTGCTTAAAGCAGAAGTCATACTAAATGATAGGGTGCTCAAAGCATTCCCTTTAAAATTGGGAATAAGATAAAATAAATAAATAAATAAAATTAGGAGTAAGGCAAGGGGCACCTGGGTGGCTCAGTCTGTTAAGCATCTGCTTTCAGCTCAGGTCATGATCCCAGGGTCCTGGGGTTGAGCCCCGCATTGGGCTCCCTGCTCAGCACGGAGTCCCCTTCTCCCTCTGCCACTCGCCCTGCTTGTACTCTTTCTCTCTCTCTCTGACAAATAAATAAAATCTTTAAAAATAAATAAATAAATAAAATAAAATAAAATTAGGAGTAAGACAAGATACCAGCTATGACTACACTGTTCAAAACTATGCTGGGATCCTAGCCAGAGAGTTAAGGTAAGAATTTAAAAATATATAAGGATTGGGGCACCTGGGTGGCTCAGTTGGTTGGGTGTCTGCCTTCGGCTCAGGTCATGATCCCGGGGTCCTGGGATCAAGCCCTGCATCGGGCTCCTTGCTCAGTGGAGAGCCTGCTTCTCCCTCTCCCACTCCCCCTGCTTGTGCTCTCTCTCTCTTACTCTCTTTCTCTCTGTCAAATGAATAAATTAAAAAAATCCTTAAAAAAATAAAATAAGATAAAAATATATAAGGATTGTACATAATGTGATTGTTTATAGCCAGAAAACTGAAGAGAATTTATAGGCAAAATAGAATTCAATTAAGTTGCTGTGTAGCAGACTACCACATGAAAATCAATAGCATTTTCTATACTGCAGCAACAAATAGAAAATGTAATTTAAAATATCATTACAGTACAATAAAAGCCACAGAGCACTCAGGAATAAGTAAGTCTAAAAAAAGATGTTCATGGTCTTTATGGAGAAAACTGCAAAGTTTATTGAAAAAAAAATGTAAAAAGATCTATGAAGTAAAATACTACATACTTGGGTAAGGAGACTGTAACAAAAAGAAGTCATCTGCCCCCAAATTAATCTATAAATTCAACAGAATTCTAACCAAAATCACAGCATAATTTTGCATGGAACTTAACAATATATTAAAATTTATACAGAAAAGCAAAAGACCAAATATAGTCAAAACAATTTTAAAGAACAAGGGAAAAAAGAAAGGGACCTGCCATCTCACAACTTTTTTTTTTTTTTAAGATTTTATTTATTTATTCGACAGAGACAGAGAGTGAGCAAAGTAGGCAGAGAGGCAGGGAGAGGGAGAAGCAGGCTCTGCACTGAGCAGGGAGCCTGATGTGGGGCTGGATCCCAGGACCCTGAGATCATGACCCAAGCCAGAGGCAGATGCTTAACAATTGAGCCACCCCAGGCACCCCATCCCACAACGTTTTTTAACATTACTGAGATATAATTCATACATAATTCACCCATCTGAAACGTGCAACTTGATGGTTTTTTAGCATATTCATAGGGTTGTGTAACAACCCACAAATTTTAAAATATTTTCATCACCTCAGAAAGAAACCCTGCACCCCCCACCTCAGTCATTAATTTCTAATTCCCCCATCTTCCTATTCCAATGCAAACACTAACCTACTTTCTCTGTCCATAGATCTGCCCTGGATATTTAGTATAAATGAGAACATATAAGCTCTTTTAGCACAATGTTTTCAAGGTTCATTCATGTTTTAGACAACCTAATTTTTTTATATATATTTTATTTATTTATTTGACAGAGACAGAGAGAGCAAAGCAGGGGGAGCGGCAAGCAGAGGGAGAAGCAGGCTCTCTGCTGAGCAGGGAGCCTGATGCAGGGCTCCATCCCAGGACCCTGGGATCATGACCTGAGCCGAAGGCAGACGCTTAACTGACTGAGTCACCAGGCGTCCTTTAGACAACCTGACTTTTAAGCCATTAAGACAGTGTTATACTAGCAAGAGGCTAAAAGAGACCAAAGGAACAGAATAATAAGCATATTATAAATATAAAATTGTATGCAAACTAATATATAATATGGAGTTGTAAAATATAAAATATGTATAAATATAAAATATAAAAATTGATATGCAATGATATTAACACTAAAGACCACTGGGAAGAGATGAATTGGTTATCCAATATACAGTACTATGTGAGAATTATTTACTCATGTAAGAAAAATGAAATGGTACTTCTATGTCATATCATACAGTAATACCAAGTTCAACAGAATTAAGGCCCTAAGTGAGAAAGGCAAAACCTCACAAATTTAAGAATATCCACAATAGGGGTGCCTGACTGGCTCAGTCAGTAGAGCATGTGACTCTTGATCTCAGGGTTGTGAGTTCGAACCCCTATGTATGGCACGGAGTTTACTTAAAATAAAAAATTTAGAAAAAGAAGGAAGGGAAAGGAAGGAAGGAAGAAGGAGAAAGAAAGAAGGAAAGAAAAAGAAAGAAAGAGAGAGAAAGAAAAATAATATTTATGACCTCAAGGCAGAGGATTTCATAAGAACTAAAAATAACAACCAATAAAAAGAAATAAATTTGATCAATTAAAATAAGCTTCTGTTCATCAAAACACACCATAAATAGAATGTAAATACAAATCACGTGTGGGAGAAGCTATTTGCAAAGCATATAACAGACCAAGAATTAACCAGACTATATAAAGAACTGATAGAAATCAAAAGAAAAAGACAAACAATCTAAGAGAAAAATGCACCAAAAAAAGGAAAATCCAATTCACAGAGAGGAAAACCAAAGGGCAAAAAGAAATTAAAATTCCCCATTTGCTACTAATTAGGGAAATATGAATTAAAGGCACAATGAGATCCCATTGCCAACAAATTAGCAAAAATTTTAAAGTCTGACCACAACAAGTATTGGCAAAGGATAGAACAAAGAGAAATCTCATTTGCTTCCAAAGAGGAGGTAAACTTGGAAGGGTAATATGACATTAGTTGTGTCTACAAACCAACATTAGCTCTTCTACGTATATATTTCAGAAGAATTCTGCTGACGGACTCAAATAAATATGCACAATAATAATCAGAGAAGCCTGTTCAAAATTACAAAAAACGTTAGGTACAATCTAAATACCCAGCAACACTGATAAACCCTAAAAATGAAGTGGAGCTACATGTATCAACACAGATAAACCTCATGAAGAATGCCAAGTAAAAAAGCAGGTCAGAGGAAACTATACAAACATATAAAATTTTTAAAGCATGCAAAATATCATTTAAACCAATATATGTAATAATAAATGTTTCTAAAACATATGGAAATGATAATGATAAACACCAAATTCAAGATAACAGTAAACCAGGAGCAAGACATGTTGCAGAGGACTATCCAGCATTTCAAATTTACTGGCAATATTCTATTCCTTAATTTGCGTGATGCATACATGGGAGTTTACATTATTCTTTATAATTCTTGGGTATCTACAACATTTAATAATTATTTAAGTACAACTGAGCAAAGAGTTCAAAGTTACTTTAGAAAACCAAGTTTTTGATCGATAGAAATGTTACAGAAGTTACTTAAAACTGGGAAAAATTAAGAATCTCCATAATATTATTTTATTCAGAATAGTAATTAAAGGCAAACATCTGAGTTACAACTTCATGAATCATTTCCAAAAGCACCACAATGTATACAACCCTGAAATAATTGTTTTTCAGGGATAGCAGCTGAAAAACAACAAAACGTGTGCTACAGGAAATATTTAGTGGTTCATTACTTAAAAGCTTTAAGTAAGTCAAAGTATATATAGTAAAGAGGTACCATAATTATACAGTTTCAAAAATAAATGGCAGATCCATTTCAAAAAAAATTTTAAGTGATAGCAAATGTTTTCTTCCTTCTTTACATATTCCTTTGGTTCACTTAGGGATATTTTCCCAACCTATTCCACTGCTGTTACCACTGAAGTCTCACCACAATTCTTACTCTTTATTTTCTGCCAATCTAGAACAGTAAAGAATAAAAGTACTCCAGGATCTGGAGTTTGGCACCAACACTAAGGAATTTTCAACAATTACTGCCCTTTCCCACTTTTTTTCCTGGGGTTGGGGGGAAGGAGACTGGCTCTTGAACATTGACCCAGAGCTGCTTTTATTAATGTCATACTCTCATCTCTGAATCCTCAGCTACACCACTGCTGTACATTTTATCACCTCTAGTAAAGACAAAGTATGACTTATTCTTAATATAAATTTCTCTGCAGTAAGGAGTGCCTGGGTGGCTCAGTCGGTTAAGCGTCCACCTTCAGCTCAGGTCATGGTCCCAGGATCCTGGGACTGAACCCTACGTCTGGCTCCCTGGTCAGTGGGGAGTCTACTTGTTCCTCTCCCTCTGCTCCTCCCCATCCCTTTCCCCGCTTGTGCTCTCTCTCTCTCTCAAATAAATAAATAAAAATCTCTAAAACAAAAAAATTCTCTGGAATAAAATAGATCCAAATTCCTAAAAAATTCAAATCTTGACAATGAAGGAAATGGCATAATATCATCCTATATTCTAACTAAACTCAAACAGGTAAACTCATTTTTTCAAAGCTTGTATATGGAATTTGAATTAAACCTAGAAAGCATATCATCTCTTGAGCTCTGAAAGCAGTGTTTAACCTTTTTTTTTCCAAATCCATATTCTCTTTTGACAAATATTTTCTGCATACTGCCAACATTATTATCAAAATATAAACTAATGTTGAACATGTTCTTTTCCAAAGTTTCCAGGATTCTGACAGTTGCCCTCATTGAGAATCACTGTATTAAACATGAAAACTTATTAACAACATTAAAAATAGCATATTTCTAGATGCTTTCAATGAGCTGTAACTACAGATGGGTGAAAATATAAATGGGAGATAATAGAAAAAGAATCAACTTACACATATAACATGTTTGTATCCAAGTCAATGCAAACAACATCTTGTGGTGGGTCATGAAGATCAAAATACCTTGAGTCAACTCCAACTATAAATGGGAAAGGTGCACTAAGGACTGCAGCCAGTGAGAGAGGACAAAGGGGAATATATGGGCACTGCCACTGAAATGGAAAGATCATCTGGGAAAAAAGTTTTAAAAAATTAACCAAACTTGAAATTTGCAAGAAAACTATGTCATTAACTAATATTACTGAAAGGGACCATTAAAAAGCAGTGAAGTGTAGTTTCTTTTACCTTACACTTCATTCCGAAAACTAAATGACTATAAAATATTACGAAGCAGTACTATGAACCAATGTGATTAAAATCTTCAAGCATGACAATTATCACAAGCACAATAAAAATGCTAACAGCTCTTTGCATGCTAATTCTTTTAATGCCATATAAAACCCACATCCACCTTTTTTGGAAAAAGTCAAAGCAGAGAGAGAAAACTGCCCCCCAAAATTATAAAACAAACTCATGATCTTTAACTCTTACATGTTTCATTCTCAAAATAACCTTTGACTAAAATCCAACTAAGAGCTCCAAGGACTGAAAAATAAGTGATTCTCTTAAAAATGTATTAGTCAATTGAGAATTTCAATAAAATATTTCCTAACTGCTCAAATAAACACAAAATGATCCAACTTCAATGAAGCTGGGCATCTTAAAAAATAACTAGTCACGGCACCTGGGTGGCTCAGTCGTTATGCGTCTGCCTTCGGCTCAGGTCATGGTCCCAGGGTCCTGGGATCGAGCCCTACATCTGGCTCCCTGCTCAGCGGGAAGCCTGCTTCTCCCTCTCCCACTCCCCCTGCTTGTGTTCCCTCTCTTGCTGTGTCTCTCTCTGTCAAATAAATAAAGTCTTTAAAAATAAAAATATTAATCAATATAAAACATTCCTTAAGAACCCTTACAAAGCTCTACCTTGTGTCATATGTGAAAATTCAAGTTTTGATAAATTAAAAAACAGACTAAAATTTTCACTATCAGCTAATATGAAAATTCTAATCACTGATGATAAAAGTTTTCTTCTACTATAAAAATCCTTGCTGTCCCTTCTCTATCATCACTTATCCCAAAGAAATGCCTATAGCATTTATTACATCTGCCAGTTATTCCAGATGGTTGTTCAGGATAGGATTTTGTCTTCAATCATTTATTGACGTGCCAAATATTTCAGGACTTAGTATAAGCCAAGCACTGTTCTAGATGAGGCTGTAACAGTGAATAAAACAAAGACTGCTGCCGTCCTGAGATTTATAGTTTAGCAAAAGGGTTAGCAAACTCTGTACAAGAAAGATAGGAAATACTTCAGGCCTCTTGAGCCATATTGTCTCTCACCAATATCTAACTTTGTCTCCACACATGAAAGCAGTCATAGGAAGTATGCAAATAAATGACCTATGTTTCAGTAAAACTTTATTTACAAACAGGTGGCAAGCTGGATTTGACCAGTGGGCCATAGTTTGCCACCACTTGGTCTAGCAAAAATAAACAGAGGACATGTATGTATGTGTGTGTGTATATGTATATATATTACACACACACACACACACACACACACACACACACACACACACACACCCTATCATGAAGTGCTAAGTGCTATGGAAAAAGAAAAAGGAAAGCCAAGTGATGGGAATTAGAGTTCAGAACAGGAAAGAGGGGAGCAGGTTCTACCGTTAAAGAGGCCAAACAGGATAGACGTGGCTAAGAAAGTGACAACCGAGCCTACACCCAAAGGAGGTATCTAGGAGACAATTAGGAGGAGGGTGCTTCTAGGAGAAGGAACGGTTAGAGCAAAGGTCCTACCGTATGGGGCCTGCCTACTATGCTTGAGGAGGAGCTTGTGTATTGGAGCTGAGTAAGCAGGGGGCAGAGTAGCAAGAAATCAGATCAGAGGACAGACAGAACCACTCCCAAAGGACCTTGCAAGGACTTCAGATACCTACAGTGAAAACTATCTTCCATTCAACAAAAGGTACATTACACCTGCAACTATGTAAAAAAATTTCAAAACAAGACTAACAGCAAAATGTGACACCCTTGTATACACCTTTGACTTTTACAGCTCAATCATAAATAGGGTCATTTTTACAAAACTACTCAGTGGTTTCATCAATGTTTGCTATGGGGCTCCATTAATTCTTTGATAGTCTTTGATATTCAAATCATTCTCCTTCTGAAGGACTTACCCTGTCATCATTCCTTTCCATTTTCTCTTCTTTAAATGGTAAATTGACAATATTCCTTTATCAATGTTTTTGCATGCAATTCAGGCAGTTCTCCAACAACTGCCAAATTCTCATTTATCAACGGTTTTGCATGCATTTCAAGCAGTTCTCCGACATCAGTTACAGAAATTTCATGCAATCTTGCATTTTGCGCAAGATTTCCAATTACACATTACAATTTTTCCACCTGTTCTTACACTATATTGCTGAAATCAATCAAGAGACTGGGCCAAAAAGATTCTGAGCAAGGAGCATAGGTAAACACTAATGTTTTACAGGACGGAGTGGGAACTGTCTAAAACTGTTCAGCTCCTTAACAAATATTTTCACATTACCATGGCTTTTGCTTTCATATGCAACTGCGGAGGTCTGGAAAATTAATACACAATGAGGACCTCTGCTCCCCATAAACTATCCCGCATTGGTTACTTCAGTTTTTAGTCATAGTAGCATTTCTCTGACCAAATTAAGATCTTGGAATTTAACAGGTATTTATTAAGTGCTTACTTACTCCATGCTAGTAAGCTGTGATAAGTGCTGAGGACACAGGGATAATAAAGAGATAGGTCTCTATTTCCATGCGAATTACATTCTTAATATGGGGAAGGGAAGACAGGACAGTCAACTATTTTAAATTAAACATATAATGAAAAATAAAGTTGGAGAAATGGAACATCCAAAATTCTATACTATGATCTATAAAGCCCTACATGATCAGACATCTAATTGCAATGGGAAGCCATCAAAAAGCAGAGGAAGACTTGATTTATGTTTTACATAACAGCTAAGCATTTGTACATTATCCTATTTCATAATCATTTAGAATTTCCTACGTTACTGGCTCACAATAATCTGCTTAAAAGTTAAAACTGGGAGTGATTAACTGTGTAATTCATTTGCATAATTTTAGGGCAGATGAAATTGGCCAGTCTCTTGTTTAATAAGATTTATTCATGAGTTTTGTTATGTAATCATATAGATTCTCTGAAGTACTCTAATATATGAAAAACCAGAAACTGAATTTTTTTCTCAAATAGAAGTCACCTTTTTTTCTTTATACTTACTATGTCCCTTTGCCACTCTATTATATTTATGTTAAACATTTCCTAGTAATTTCAAAGTTGCTTTCATTGAAGGAAATTTCCCTTTAGAGTAAAAATTCTGTCAGTTATCCTGTACTATATGGACAATTCTATACTCACGGCTACGACAGCTTCAGCTACTCCAGTCAACACAGCTGGCCTGAGAGAATGTAGCAGAATCTTACTCTCAAGTAAAACAAAGAGCAGCAGTGTCGCACAATTCTCAGGACCCAGATTCATTAACAAAATGCTGAAGTTTGCTCCACTAGAAGAAGAGAGAAAAAGATGATTATGAACTATTTCACTAAAACATGTTACAATTTGCTTATTAAATTATTTCCTAAATATTAGGATTGAGAATCTAGTGCTAATTTCAAGTCCTGATTTAGTTATCACTGAGAAGTAGCAAATTTAATGAGATAATACAACAGAATGAATCAAACTCAACCTTTGGTAACAAAGGGGAGTTTATCAGGGAAGATTTTCCCAAAGAATCATTTGAGTTACGCTCAAAAAAATGGAAGTTAGGGAGAAGCCAACATATGCAGAGGCAATGAGGCAAGAAAAAGCTACCATCATTTCCAGGAAATTGAAATACACTTATTGTAACTAAAGCACAGTAAGAGGGGCAAAAGATTATGTCAAAATAGAAACAACACAATTATATTTGCATTCTCAAAAGGACACCTGGCTGCAGTGTGGATAATGAAATAAAAGAAAAAGAAAAGAGTACCTAAAAGGGTAATAACAAAGTTGTCCAGGTAAGAGATCATACAATCCTGGACTAGTGATGCAGATGAACAGAAGCTAACAGATTTGAGATATCTGGGGGTATTTATTAAGTGCTTACTTACTTATGTAATCATATAGATTCTCTGAAGTACTCTAATATATGAAAAACCTGGGGAGGTTAAAATCAGTTCACCCCGAATATTTAGCTATGAACTGGATACGAGGAGGGGAGAGGAAAGGAAAACGGAGGTACTCCCTACACCCAATCTTGCAACGCTCGTCCATATTACATTTTTTAAATGGTGGATGGTCCACCATCCATCCAGCTATCAAAGATAGAAACATTAAGGCTATCCTTATATAAAAGATAACACTTAACTTAATTATCCTAACTCTTAAAATATTTTAAAGCATTCTGCTCCCAAGTGAATGAAAATATCATTTTATTATTTTTTTTAAAGATTTTATTTATTTATTTGAGAGAGAGAGAATGAGAGACAGAGAGCACGAGAGGGAAGAGGGTCAGAGGGAGAAGCAGACTCCCCGCTGAGCAGGGAGCCCGATATGGGACTCGATCCCAGGACTCCAGGATCATGACCTGAGCCGAAGGCAGTCGCTTAACCAACTGAGCCACCCAGGTGCCCGAAAATATCATTTTAGATAGTATTAATTACCTTAGTGGTAAAGGTGTAGAAACTGGCTGTGATAATATTAATGCATCATGGACTGAAAGCTTCAAAAAAAAAAAAAGAAAAGATAAATTATCAAGCCAATCTTGAAACCTAAATATTTATATCAAGGGTAATACAGAAAGTAGTTTAATATACAAACTGACATAGTTTCAGAAATATACTAAGATATAAAACGGTAACTGTATTTACTCAGAGGTATTATATTAGTTCTTTTAAATTAAATGGTTAATTCAACTGAATTTGATTCAGTTAACTGTTTAAAACATAGTTATTTTAAAATTATGAAATAACTGCTTTTTAAAAGCTTCAACTTTATTTACTCTATAGACTGGCAAGCATTTGGCAATCGATTACTATATATTAATATCTGCTGAAGTATATAACTGAAGTACATTCAAGATTAACAATATTTGCCTTAATGCCACCATTTCATATATAATGTTGATAACATCTTGGAAAACAATTTTTAAAGAGCTTGCCTCTATAGATAGATCAGTACCACTCGAAGTGCCAGTCTACAAACTGTTACTGGTCCAGGAAAAGATTGTATATAAATGGAGAGCAAACCATTTAGAAACTTTAATGGCAATATGACACTGCTCCTACCCCCAAGTACATGATCAGAGAGGGCTCTTGTCTTTGGACAGGGCACAGACATGTCCATGTCTACACTGCTCACATGGTAAGGTGCACTTTTCACAAGCTGTAAACTTATATAGGTCTGCCACTGATTGGAAATAAAAAGAAACTGGTCCTTTAACATAGAAAGTTTGAAGACCACTTTCATAGACTATTTCCCTTTTCCCTTCACCACAGATCACTTCATATTTAATATTTATTAGTTGCTCTGATTGAAAAACATGCCCATAACACAATTCTGGGTTTTACATTATTAAAATTAGCTACATAAAAGCCATGCACAGACCAATGATGATAATGTCATGAATCAAAGATTATATTTACTCCAATTCTGACCACCCAAATAAAAGATAAAATACAGGAAATTCAAGGACTTTATGGACACATATTTTTCCACCTCAAACTCAAAGGGCCATAGAATTCACTCTGCAATGACTTGAAAGAACATATGCAGAGCTTCCCTCAAAAATATTTGTTTTTCCTTACCTGTACAAGGATTCTTGGTCTTTGTGGTGAAGGAAAAGGGATGTTTTGCATGAAGTGTGAAATGTGCCTAGAAAAAAATTTGAAATACAGATCATAATTACTTTTCTAAAATGCTTCATAGATTTTAACAAATTTTAAATATTATATATATATCATTCCAGATCTGACAAAACCACTTACCTAAAATTTATGTTAAATAAATTTATTTAGTGTAAATAAATGTATTCATCCCACTAAACTTCTGAAATGCACAATATATTTCCTGATTAAAAGTCCATATTGATATACCCTAATATTGCCAGGAAAATAAAAATAACACAAATATAGCTTTCATGAAAGAAGCTAATTTTTAATGTCTGGTTACCAGTGCCAGTATGGGGAGCAACTAACTGCAATACAATAAATTAAAACTAATACCGAATTTAATCCTAATAATTTATGTTAATTAAATATTAATTTAATCAATACAGTTCTTTTACTGTAACTCTGGGCAAACCACTTACCCTATTTCTCCACCTACAAATAATGCTTCTTAAGTTTCTCCAAAGCTTTGAGCTCTTAGGAGCCACTAACATACAAAGTATTATTTCATCTGAGAAAAAATATTGATCGCATACACTGATTTTATTTCCTCAAACTATTCATAGAACCTTAATTTTTCAAAAGGTTCCTAACTTGTCCCTAACATTAAGTTTTACTTCAAACAATTTTAAGCTAACCTGAAAGTTCAAAGTTAAATCTAGAACTATGAACTATTAGTTTGGCATCCTAAGAGTACAACACGAAAGTCAAATAAATGCCCTTACCTTTCCACTAAACTAGTATGTTTTGCTGATATTCTTTCTGCTATAATGTGAAATTTCTGAAATTGTATGAAAAGTCCGTTTACGCATACTATATTTCCATAAAGCTCTTGACACCTCTTGTTTGTTAGGATAAATAAATCATTAACTATAATAAACAAAAGTCAGTGTGCCACTAGAAGTCAGAAAACCTGGTTTGTTTTTTTTTTAAAGTAATCTCTACACCCAGCGTGGGGGCTTGAACCCATGACCCTGAGATTGAGTCAGATGCTCCACTAACTGAGCCAGAGGATCATGGGGGAAGGGAGGGAAAAATAAAACAAGACGAAATCAGAGAGGGAGACAAACCATATGAGACTCTTAACTATAGGAAACAAACTGAGGACTGCTGGGGGAGGGATGGGGTAACTGGGTGATGGACATTAAGGAGGGCACGTGATGTAATGAGCACTGGGTGTTATATAAGACTGATGAATCACTGAACTCTACCTTTTAAACTAATAATATAGTATATGTTAATTAATTGAATTTAAATTTAAAAAAAGAAAAAAACAAAGGCAGCAGCTCCACATATATTTTTCTTGCTTACAGAATATTTCCATGACAAAGGGAATTACAAATAGAGTGAAAAACTAGGATCTCTCAATGCTAAAACCAAAACCTCACTTTTAGCATCAATTAACTCACCCTTATTAATTTCTACATCAATTTAGAGATGCTTTATAGTTAGAACCAGGAATGTCCATTTGTATGGTTCAGGTGTATGTGTATAATAGCTATTTTTCTCTTGGTTATTAGAGAATGAATAGGAAGGACACACACAGTGCACTGTATAATGAGTTCCTTCTTCAGTTGAATTCTCAAAAGATTATTATTTTATCATTCTAACCAACACTCCTCAATTTTAAAACCAATGATTCAGGTGAAGAAGGAAACAAGTAAAAAAGTAAGGTGACTGATCCTTCCTCCCTTCAAACTTTTCTGCTTAAAGTCCCCAGGTAAACAATGAAATGTATACATATACACCCAGTTTTTCCACCAGACATCTTTCTAATCATTATACATACTTTTCAATGGGAAGAGGATGTGGTCCAGACACAGAAAGTTTGTAGATAAACATGAGAAATTTTCTAAAAGCTTCAAAAAAAGGCCAGTGTGAGAGTAAACAAATGCATTTGTTTGAATTGATGGATTTGGAGACCACTTTTCTCTCCACAGGGGTCAACAGGCCCAGTTGCATAAGCTGTTTCTCTGTCAGAAGTTCCCGAGAGTAAGGTTCATAAAACTGGATGGCAGCTCCATATACCTACAAAGCAACAGAATTCCATCACAAAACTTGAGTTTGTTTTTAAAAATTTCTCTTTATCTCTGATTACAAAAGAAACACTTTGATAAGAACAATCTCAAACACTGCTGGTGGGAATATAAAATGGCACAGCTGCTATGCAAAACAATTTGGCAGCTTCTTCAAAATTTAAAAAATAATTACCATATGATCCAGCAATTCCACTAATAAGAATACATCCAAAAGAATTGAAAGCAGGGACTCAGATACTTGTACACCAGTGTTCACAGCAGCATTATTCACAATAGATAAATGGTGGAAACAACCCCAAAGCCCATCAAGAGATGAATGGATAAACAAAAGGTGGTATATACATGAGATGGAATGTCATTCATCCTTAAAAAGGAATGAAGGAATGAAATTCTGATAGATACTGGATGAACCTTGGAAACACTATACTAAGGGAAATAAGCTAGACACCAAGGACAAATATTTTATGATTCCATTTATATGAGCTACCTAAAATAGGCAAATTCGTACAAAGTAGAATAGAGATTACCAGGAACCAGGGGTAGGGGTGGGGGAAGTTCCTGTTTTAGGTAATGAAAAAGTTCTGGAAACAAACAGTGATACCTCTCTTTTATAAATCTTGTAACTACTTAGTCACTATATATACACACACATATGTATATATACAAACACACACTATATATACACACACACATATCACCACATAATATAGTGTGTGTGTATCACATTAACCCTTGTCTTTACAAATACAACACTCCTGGATACAATTATTTCAAAGATCTCAAGAGATTTTTAACAAACAATATGACAAAAGCATCTCAATGAGGCTTTGTTGTTCTCCACCAATCAAAGTAAATTTAGTAACTCTTAAGTGTTGGAAGATCTTAAAATTTTCATGTATATTTATCTTTCAATGAGAGAACTATAAATAATTCTTAGCTAAAGACTTACCTTAGTTGTAAGCAACCCAGTTAATATAGAATTGGCCTTTATTCAGTGTGTATTTTACTTATGTTCCAGACATTATGCTGGATACTTAACCTTCATTATCATTAATACAGTGGTTTTAAACTTATACCCTGTAGAATGAGGCCACAGATGTGGCCTTGATCCACAAGAGTCAGCATTGGTTAGTACTTTTCCATAAACTATTTTACCAAATTTCCTAAGAGAGCTTTTAATTTTTTTTGAGAGCTTTTAATTTTTAAATTTCTACTAAATTCATAGTTTTATTTACTTTTTATTTCCTAAAATCATTTCACCATCTTTCTTATTTTAAATTATTACTTATGTCATTATTACTTCTTTATATATTTTTCAATTACTATTACAAACAAAGCATATACATGTCTTTTGGAAAATATATACTATCTTTTCCCTTGGGATATGCTCAAGAGTATAACTGCTGGGCCACAGAGTTGTTTCTTTTCCTTGCTGATAATGTATAAGTTCTTTATATACTCTGGACACAAGACTAATACATTGCATTATTTTCTCCCAGCCTGTGGCCTGCTTTTTCCCCTTCTTAAGGGTATCTGGTTTTTTTTTTTAATTATTTATTTATTTGAGAGAAAGAGCACGAGAGAGTACGTACACGCACGGGGGGAGGGGCAGAGGGACAAGTAGTTTCGAGGAGCCTGAGATCATAACCCGAGCTGAAATCAGTTGCTTAACCAACTACCCAGGCACCCCTGGTATCTTCGAATAAACAGATTTTTTTTATTCCAGTGGGGTTCTATTATTCATCTTTTAAGGCTAGTATTTCTTTTTTTAATTTTAACTCCAGTACAGTTAATATACAGTGTTATATTAGTTTCAAGTATACAATACAGTGATTCAGCAATTCCATATATTACTCAGTTGCTTATAAAGATAAGTACACTCTTAATTCCCTTTACCTATTTCACCCATCCTCCCACCCACCTCCCCTCTGGTAACCATCTGCTTTTTCTCTATAGATAAGAGTCTGTTTTTTTGGCTTGCCTCTTTTTTCCCCCTTTGTTCACTTGGTTTCTTAAATTCCACATATGAGTGAAATCATATGGTATTTGTCTTTCTCTGGCTTAGTTTCACTTAGCATTATACTCTCTAGGTCCATCCATGTTGTTGCAAAAGGCAGGATTTCATTCTTTTTCTGGCTGAACAATATTCCATTGTGTGTGTGTGTGTGTATATATATATATCACTTCTTTACCCATTCATCTATCAATGGACCCTCGGACTGCTTTAACAATTTAAATACTGCTGCAATAAACATAAGGGTGCACATGTCCCTTCTATTTTTAATTTTTCTGAGAAACCTCCATACTGTCTTCCACACTGACTGTACCAGTTTGCATTCCCACCAACAGTGCACAAAGGTTCCCTTTTTTCCACATCCTCACCAACACTTGTTTCTTGTGTTGATTTTAGCCATTCTGACAGGTGTGGGGTGATATGTTATTGTGGTTTTTATTTGCATTTCCCTGATAAGGAGTGATGTTGAGCATCTTTTCATGTGCCTGTTGGCCATCTGTGTGTCTTTGGAGAAATGTCTGTTCATGTCTTCTGCCTATTTGGTTTATTATGGTTTTTTTTGCTGTTGAGTTGTATAGGTTCTTTATATATTTTGGATACTAACCCCTTATCAGATATTTCATTTGCAAAATATTTTCACCCATTCAATAATTGTTTTTTAGTTCTGTTGGCTGTTTCCTTTGCTGTGCAGAAGTTTTTTATTTTGATGTAATCCCAGTAGCTTATTTTTGCTTTTGTTTGCCTTGCCTCAAGAGACATATCTAGAAAGATATTGCTATGGCCTATGTCAGAGAAATTACTGCCTATGATCTTTTCTAGGATTTTTAGGGTTTCAAGTCTCACATTTAGATCTTTAATCCATTTTGAATCTATTTTTAGGTATGGTTAAGAAAGTAATCTAGTTTCATTCTTTTGTATGTACCTGTCCAGTTTTCCTTACATCATTTGTTGAAAAGACTGTCTTTTTCCCATTGCATATTCTTGCCTCCTTCATTGACCATATAATTGTGGGTTTATTTCTGGACTTTGTATTCTGTTCCATTGATTTGTGTCTATTTTTGTGTCAGTACCATACTGTTTTGATCACTACACCTTTGTAATATAATGTGAAGTCTGGAATTATGATATCTTCACCTTTTTCTTTTTCAAGATTGCTTTGGCTATTCAGGGTCTTTTGTGGTTCCATACAAATTTGAGGATTGTTTGTTCTAGCTCTCTGAAAAATGCTGTTGGTATTTTGATAGAAATTGCATTAAATCTGTAGATTACTTTGGATAGTATGGACATTTTAACAATACTCGTTCTTCTAATCCATGAACATAGAATATCTTTCCAATTCTTTGCATCATCAATTCTTTTCCTTTTTTTTTTTTTTAAAGATTTATTTATTTGACAGAGAGAGACACAGTGAGAGAGGGAACACAAGCAGGGGGAGAGGGAGAAGGAGAAGCAGGCTTCCCGCGGAGCAGGGAGCCCGATGCAGGGCTCATGACCCAAGCCGAATGCAGACGCTTAATGACTGAGCCACCCAGGCACCCCCATCTTCAATTCTTTTCATCAGTGTTCATACATTTCCGAGTATAAGTCTTTCACTATCTTGGTCATGCTTATTCCTAAGTATTTTTTTTTTGGTGCACATGCAAATGAGATTTTTAAAATTTCTCTTTCTGCTGCTTCGTTATTAGTGTATAGAAATACAACAGATGTCTGCACACTGATTTTGTATCCTTCAACTTTAGTGAATTCCATCATCAGTTCTCGTAGTTTTTTGGTGGAATTTTTAGGGTTTTATATATATAGTATCATGTCATCTGCAAATAATAAAAGTCTTACTTCTTCCTTGCTGATCTGGATGCCTTTTATTTCTTTTTGTTATGTGATTGCTGCAGTTAGGACTTCCAGTACTATGTTAAGTAAGTGGTGAGAGTGGACATCCTTGCTTGTTACTGACTTAGGGGAAAAGCTCTGTTTTTCCCCACTGAGGATGATGTTTGCTGTGAGTTTTTCATATATGGCCTTTATTAGGTTGAGGCATGTTCCCTCTAAATCTACTCTGTTGAGAGTTTTTATCATGAATGGATGTTGTACTTTGCACCTAGTGAAATGATCATATCGTTTTTATCCTTTCTCTTATCGATGTGATATATTGCGTGGTTTGATTTGCAAATACTGAACCACCCTTGCATCCCCAGAATAAATCCCACCTGATTGTGATGATTTTTTTTTAATGTATTCTTAGATTCAGTTTGCTAATATTTTGTTGAGGATTTTTGCATCTATGTTCATCAGAGATATTGGTTCTCTTTTTTTGTTGTCTTTATTTAGTTTTGGTACTGGCCTCATAGAATGAATTTGGAAGTTTTCCTTCTTCTATTTTTTGGAAGACTGAGAAAAATAGGTATTAACTCTTCTTTAAGTGTTTGGTAGAATTCATCTGTAAAACCATCTGGTCCTAGACTTTTGTTTGTTGGGAGTTTTTTGATTACTGATTCAGTATCATTGCTGGTAATTGGTCTGTTCAAATTTTCTGTTTCTTCCTGATTCAGTTTTGGGAGGTTACATGCTTCCAGGAATTTATCTAGGTTTTTCTAGGTTGACAAGTCTGTTGGCATATAATTTCATAACATTCCCTTACAATTCTTTGTATTTCTATGGTGTCGGCTGTTATTTCTCCTCTTTCATCTCTGATTTTTTTTTAATTTTTTTTGATAAATCTAGCTAGATAAATCTAGAACCAATTTTGTTCATCTTTTCAAAGGACCAGCTTCTGGTTTCACTGATATATACTACTGTTTTTTTAGTTTCTATATTATTTATTTCTGCTCTAATCTTTATTATTTCCTTCCTTTCGCTGGTTTTGAGTTTTCTTTCTTCTCTTTCTAGCTCCTTTAGGTGTGAGGTTCAGTTGCTTGAGATTTTTCTTGCTTCTTGATGTAGGTCTGTATTGCTATTAAATTTCTCTCTTAAAGTCACTTTTGCTGCATCCCCAAGATTTTGGACCATTGCATTTTCATTTTTATTTGTCTCCATGTATTTTCTGATTTTTTTCTTTGCTTACTTGGTTGACCCATTCATTGTTTAGTAGTATGTTATTTGACCTCAATGTATTTATGCTCTTTCCAGGTTTTTTTCTTGCAGTTGATTTCTAGTTTCATTGTGTTGTGGTCAGAAAAGATGCATGGTGTGACTTCAGTCTTTTTGAATTTGTTGAGACTTGTTTTGTGGCCTAATATGTGATCTATTCTACAGAATGTTCCATGTGTACTTGAAAAGAATGTGTATTCTGCTGTTTTAAGAAATTTTCTGACTGTATCTATTAAATCCATCTGGTTTCTGAATATATCTATTAAATCCATTCAAAGCCATTGTTTTCCTTGTTGATTTTGTTTGGATAATCTGTCCATTGACATAAGTGGGGTATTAACATACCTTACTATTACTGTATTATTATCGATGAGTTTCTTTATGTTTGTCATTAACTGTTTTACATATCTGGGTGCTCCTATGTTGGGTGCATAAATTTTTACAATTGTTATAACTTCTTGTTGGATTGTACCCTTTAACAGTGTCCTTCTTTAGGGCACCCAGGTGGCTCAGTCAGTTAAGCATCTGACTTGATTTTGGCCCAGGTCACAATCTCAGGATTGTGAGATTGGGCTCTGCATTGGGCGTGGAGCCTGCTTAAGATTCTATCTCCCCCTCTCCCTCTAAGTGTGTGTGTGTGTGTGTGTGTGTGTGTGTGTGTGTGTGTGTGTGTGTGTGTGTGGTGCCTTCTTTGTCTCGTTAACAGTAATTGCTTTAAAGTCTATTTTATCAGGGGGCCTAGTTGGCTCAGTTGGTTAAGCGTCTACCTTCAGCTCAGGTCATGATCCCAGGGTCCTGGGGTTGAGCCCCACATCAGGCTCCCTGCTCAGTGGGAAGCCTGCTTCTCCCTCTCCCACTCCCACTGCTTGTGCTCCTTCTCTCTCTGTCAAATAAATAAAATCTTTAAAAAAAAAAAGTCTGTTTTATCCAACATAAGTATTGCTACCTGATTCCTTTTGACATCCATTTGCATGAGAAATTCTTCTCCACCTCACCTGCAGGTATCTTCAGTTCTGAAATGAGTCTCTTGTTGGCAGCAGATAAACGGGTCTTGTTTTTTTATCCATTCCATCATACTTTTTCCTTTGATTGAAGCATTTAGTCCATTTACTTTGAAGTAATCATTGATAGGTATGTATTTTTTGCCATTTTGTTACTTGTTTTGTGGTTGTTTTTGTAGTTCTACTCTGTTCCTTTATTCCCTTGCTCTCTTCTCTTACAGTGAGTTGGCTTTCTTTAGTAATATTCTTGGATTCTTTTCTCTTTATGTTTTGCATATCTATTACTGGATTATGATTTGTGGTTACCATTAGGTTTGTATATGAGATCTCATGCATATAGCAGTCTATATTAAGTTGCTGGTTGCTTAAGTTTGAACCCATTCTTTATTCTTCTCCTTCCCACGTTTTAGAAATATGGTGTCATACTGTACATGCTTTTATTTTGTGAGTCCCTTGACTGATTTTCACAGATGTTTCACTTATGTTTACTGTTTTTATGCTTCCTACTTTTCTTACTTTTATTTATGGCCTTTCCTTCCCACTCAGAGAGTCCCATTTAACATTTCTTGTAGGACTGATTTACTGGTCATGAACTCCTTTAACTTTTATTTGTCTGGGAAACTCTTTATCTCCCTCTCTATTCTGAATGATAACCTCACTAGATAAGAGTATTCTTGGCTGCAGATTTTTCCCATTCAGCACTTTGAATATATCATGCCACTCCCTTCTGGCCTGCAAAGTTTCTGCTAAAAAATCTGCTGATAGCCTATGGGGGTTTCCCTTCTATGTAACTGTCTTCTTTTCACTTGCTACTTTTAAAATTCTCTCTTTATCACTACTTTTTGCCATTTTAACTATTATGGATCTTAGTGTGAACCTCCTTGGGGTGATTTTGTTGGGACTTCTCAATGTCTCCTAAATCTGGATTTCTGTTTCCTTCCCCAGATTTGGGGAGTTTTCAGCTATTATTTCTTCAAATAAATTTTCTGCCCCCTTTTCTCTCTCTTCTTCTGGGATCCCTATAATGAGAATTTTATTATGCTTTTAGAGTCAATGAGTTCCCTAAGCCTATTCTCATTTTGCATAATTTTTTTCTCTCATCTGCTCAGCTTGATTACTTTCTATTACTATGATCTCCAGGTCACTGTTTCATTCTTCTGCTTCTTCTAGTCTGCTATTTATTTCATCTAGTGTATTTTTAATTTCAATTACTGGGGTATCTCCGAGTGGTTCTTTTTAAATCTTTTTTAATAGTCTCACTGATGTCATCCACTCTTCTCTCAAGTTCAGTAAGTATCTTTATGATCACTACTTTAAATTCTCTATCAGGCATATTACTTACCGGTTTCGCTTAGGTTTCTTTTTTTCTTTTTTTTATTTAAAAAAAATAGAATAAATAATTATCATTTTTTCTAAGATTTTATTTTATTTATTTGACAGAGAGAGAGTACAAGCAGGAGGAGCAGTGGGCAGAGGGAGAGGGAGAAGCAGGCTCCCTCTGAGCAATGAGCCCGATGCAGGGCTCGATCCCAGAACCCTGGGATCATGACCCAAGCCAAAGGCAGACGCTTAACCAACTGAGCCACCCAGGCGCCCCTTCGCTTAGGTTTCTTGCTGTTTTTATCCTGTTCTTTCATTTGGGGCATATTCCTCTCATCATTTTGTCTTACTCTGTGTCTGTTTCTGTGAGTTAGGAAAGTCACCTAAGTCTCCTGCTCTTAAAAGTAGTGGGTGGACCACACAGTTTTAACAAGGTACAT
This sequence comes from Eumetopias jubatus, assembly GCF_037043125.1. NCBI lineage: Eukaryota > Metazoa > Chordata > Mammalia > Carnivora > Otariidae > Eumetopias > Eumetopias jubatus. Next base: position 45,166,492 of record NW_028274821.1, on the reverse strand, counting down.
GCTCGTCCTCTCCCACAGGGGACATGCCTCCACTGCCAAGGCCAGCCATGGTAACGGGCAAAGTGCATGCTGGGGGGAGGGGGATGGCATACACAGTCCCTATTAGTTTTGTGCTGGTTGGTCCTCTCCCACAGGGGATGTGCTAGTGCTGCCAAGACCAGAGCCAGCTGGGCTGACCTGCAAAGCACACACCAATGGGGTGCTCAGTTTTAACAAGGTGCATGCATCCTCCACAGGAGGTAACCAGCCACTGCCACCAGGACTGAGGCCACGCAAAGCGCACAGTCGGGAGACTTGGTGTTGGCAAGGTTCGAGCCAGTCTTCTGGGGGAGGGGACTCACAGCAGTAGGACTGAGGCGGGCCTGGCTGGAGGGGCAGGATGCAGTTTAATCAACTTAGTGAATGGTTCCCACAGGTAGTTGTGTGTTTATGCTGGCAGGTGGGGGGAGGGAAATGGCACCTGCCAGCTCCTTTGTTTTGGAGAAGTCACTCAGGGAACCCTACCCTTAAAGATACACTCTGAGATAAGTAAATAACTCTCCCTCCCTATGCCCCAGTTTTCAAACTGCTGCTTCCATGCTGTGTATCTGTGGACTGTTTGTTGTGCTATCTCTTTAAGAGTGAGGACTCACGGGGCACCTGCTGACTCAGTCGTTAAGCGTCTGCCTTCGGCTCAGGTCATGATCCCAGGGTCCTGAGATCGAGCCCCGCATCGGGCTCCCTGCTCGGCGGGAAGCCTGCTTCTCCCTCTCCCACTTCCCCTGCTTGTGTTACCTCTTTTGCTGTCTCTCTGTCAAATAAATAAAATCTAAAAAAAAAAAAAAAAGAGTGAGGACTCAGTTTCCTATCACTCACCCTGCTGTCCTAGAACCTAGCCTCATGATTTTTAAACGTCGAGGCTTTAAGTCCCACTGATTGTAAGAACTCATGAAATTCAGCCCCTCTGGTTTTCTTTCTTTCTTTTTTTTTTTTCAAGATTTGTTTTTTTTTTTTTTTTAATTTGACAGAGAGACACAGTGAGAGAGGGAACACAAGCAGAGGGAGCGGGAGAGGGAGAAGCAGGCTTCCCGCAGAGCAGGGAGCCCGATGCGGGGCTCGATCCCAGGACGCTGGGATCATGACCTGAGCCGAAGGCAGACGCTTAACAACTGAGCCACCGAGGCGCCCCCCGCTCTGGTTTTCAAAGCCAAATATTATGGGGATTTGTCTTACCCACACAGGCTCCTCAGTGTGAGGGTCTATTTCCCTCCCTTCTCCAGGCTGGTGATGTCCCTCCCTCCTACAGACAGTCCATGCATGTCCCTTTAGCTCCCAACCACTTCTCTGCCCTTCCTACCCTCTTTCACGTGGCCTCCTCTCTACATTTGTTCTGCCCATCTTCAGATTGTTTTCTGGGTTATTTACACTGATGTGAGTGTTACCTAGATATAGCCATGGGATGAGGTGAGCCCAGGATCCTCCTACTTTGCCATTTTCTGCGAAGTCTGGCCAGTACTTTCTATATGCTGTTAAACTGATCTCTGCTTACTCCATTTTAATATATTATTTGTCTTCTGAGCCTCAATGTTGTCACTGAAAAATTAGCCAACAATCTAATAGTTGTCCCTTTAAAAATAAATATGTCTTGGGCGCCTGGGTGGCTCAGTTGGTTGGGCGACTGCCTTCAGCTCAGGTCATGATCCTGGAATCCCGGGATCGAGTCCCACATCGGGCTCCCTGCTCAGCAGGGAGTCTGCTTCTCCCTCTGACCCTCTTCCCTCTCGTGCTCTCTCATTCTCTCTCTCTCAAATAAATAAAATCTTAAAAATAAATAAATAAATGAAACCAGACTGGTAGGTCAACATTAAAAAAAAAAAAAATTAAATAAATAAATAAATAAATAAATATGTCTTTTCTTTCTGGTTGCTTTTTTGCTTTGGTGTTCTATGTTTTCACTATAATATGAACCTTTCTGCTGAAGGTTCAAAGTATATCTTTAATCTAAAAGACTCAATTTTTCATCAACCCTGGAAAACAACCAACCAATATCCCTTAAAATGCTGCCTCTCCCTTTTCTAATCTCTCCTTCTGGAATTCATTAAATATCCACTGATCCTTTTGATTCTATCCTCTACATTTTTAAACTCTCTTAGATGTTTTTCTTTGCCACATCTGAGGTAACCTATCTTGAACTTCATTAATTTTCCCTGCATGTATGTCTTATCTGCTGTTCAAACCATTCAGGGATTCTAATTTTAAGGACCATACTTTTCATTTCTAGTTGTCTGATTCTCTTCCCAGGCTGTCTACTTATTTCACAAAATACACTGTTCTTCCCTGATGTTTTGACATCTTAAATCATTTCAATTATATATTTAATTTATATCTTTAATATTGTCATTGTATCAATTCAATATCTTCAGGGTCTAATCCAGCTTTACAAAGCTGTTGATTCTTCCTATGGTATTTATGTCTTCTAACTTTTAGTATAATATCATCTTGAGGCTTGGGTTTTGGGGGTAACGCTCTAGAAAGACTTTATATTTGCTTCTGTAGAAGCTCCAGAGGTAGCTTCCATCCTGATGCCAATTTTCATGGTTGACTTCTCACCTTGGGCACTACAGTCCAAATTTAACCCAAAATATATTGCGGCCAAATAATCCTAACATTCAAATAAACTGACATCATATTAATTATTTTATGGGATAAAAACACAGACAACATAGGTTTAATAAAAGAGGAAAAAATATACCTTTTCAGCAGAAGAACCTGTCAGGACAAAAGTTGAAAAAACTGGAAGTGGGTATTTAGTTTGAGGATCCCAACATTCAATAGTAGCTCCCATGGGAAGGCAGAAGAGAGGTACAGATTCTGAGAGAGGAAATGACTCATAATCATCTTCTGGATATCTAAAAATTAAACCTTTTAGAGAAAAGAGACAGTATTAAAATTTTTTAAATAGTTACTTTCCCATAAGTTATATGTGATACAATTTCATGAAAATATTTATGTGTGAAATTTCAAAATAATTTTTTTCTCTCGCTGTATCAGAAATTTAAATAAATTAACAAGTTTACCCTTTATTTTTTACTCAGGGACTTATAATTCATTGTAACATTAAAATGTACTAAATATACAACTCAAAACTCTATTCAACAGTATCACCAATCTTAATATATTTTCTTCTGCATACCACAACATCATATAGAGAGTGGGTGAGGAACATATAGGAAAATTTACCAAGTATTTCAGTAAAAAAATTCAGGGAAGGGTTAAGTGTTATATAATAATGCCAAGGCAACAGAAATATCAGAGCTCTTAAACTCATCTTGAGAGAGCAGCAGTAGAAAAAATATTCAGCATGAAAAGTAAATGAGACCAAAATCCTCTGGCTGAGTACAGAGTGAGACCAATGAAGCAGGATCAGGGGGTCCTCTGGCAAGCATAACAAAGCCCCTTCAGAATAAAGTAGCTACAAAGCATCAGTTCATCAGCCTCTGATGTCTCTAATACGCAGACCAACTCTTAAGTTAAACTCTTGAAAATGAGTAGCAGAATTCTGAGTCAAAATTCGGTGTGCAAAGCTTTATATTCTGAAATACGTCTTTTATCAAATACCTGAATACTTTCACAAAGCTTGTTTCTATAAGTGTTATTTTTTTAAGTGACACTTTCTACACACACACACACACACACACACACACAATTTAGGAAATCACATACAATCAACACATTATAGCAATATTAACAAGTATCACATTTTAAAATGATACTGAAATTTGTAATTATTAGTTGCTACCTTTATTTTTATATTATAAATTAAAATGGTCTGATTTATTAGTATGAATGTCTTTAGAAAGACAATCAAGAGTTTTCATATATGGATTTGCCTGACTTCCCTGAAGCAAAACAAATTGTGCATGATCAAAAAGTAACTGACACTGCTTCTTTTCACAAGAAGTATTCCAGTATCTCTTCTATTTACAACTGGAGCATACCTGTATTTTCAGTTTCTATCCCACCATACCAGTGGGATGAAGAGGTCACATTTAAATCTTTACAGCCCTTGACACTTTACTGTGCAGTAAGAATGTGGCGATAGATTTCTCAAACACTTCATGGCAGAAAAGTTTCTCAGGCCCTCCTCTCCTCCATATAGCTGATTCTTTGCAACAAAGGAAAAAGGAAGCAAGTCCACCTTTCATGGCAAGTAACATGAGGTTTTGAATCAGACACACAGAGATAAGAGAAGGAAATATAAGAAGTAAAGATGCAGTTTGACACCTTTCTGATTGCCAAAATAAAAAGGTCAGAGAGAGTAAGCAGTTTTCCATTGAATTGTTAAATCTATTAGTGTAAGACTAAAAATTTGAACGTTCATTTCACAAATGCTTACCTGGGATGATAATTTCTATTTAACAACATGTTTGGGGGAGGGTGTAATATTAATATATCTTGTAGTATATAATGTATTTAAGAAAACTTGTGCCTTTACATGTTAATATTATAGATAATTCAATTTATGAATAGATCAACCCCATAAACTACATAAAGGGGTATACATCGTCTCTTCTAACCAAATGTAAATGGTAGGTGAACATGATGACCAATACACTACGGAAACTAACCAAATGTTAATGAACAACAATAACTACAGTAACAATTTTTTTTTTTAATTTACTCACCAGCTTTATATGCTATTGCATTAGAAGCAGGCACAGACTTCTTGTAACAAAGAAATACACTGGAACCCCACTGTAAAATATAAATTATGTTTTAAAAAAAGACCAAAGAGTGAAAATAAATTGATTTTGTTGAAAATCTTCTAAAGGTTCTGATTATTCAGTGAAATCTATTTAAAACATATGTTTATCAAACAGACTACAGGGGCACCTGGGAGGCTTAGTCAGTTGAGTACCCGACTCTTGGTTTCAGTTAAGGTTGTGATCTTGGGGTCCTGGGATTGAGCCCCATGTTGGGCCCCATGCTCAGCAGGGAGTCAGCTTGAGATTCTCTCTCTCCCTCTCCCTCTGCCCCTCCCCCTGACCTGTGAGGGTGCGTGCATTCTTTCTCTTTAAAATGAATAAATCTTAAAAAAAAAAAAAAGACTACAGACTATAAAATATAGCAAAACATGAAGTTCAGAATACTAAAAGAAAGGAATAAAAAAACACTGCCGCAAATTAAACTGACACAGAACAGTTTCAAAAAGTTTAGAATGCTCTAATCAGACACTTTGAAAGAAACAGCACAAAGTTGAGTGTGCTCTGGAGCTCAAACTAGGTACTATGAAGGTAACTGAGGTACTATGAAGTCATTACCTCCAGAGACAAACTGTCTTCACTAAGAGCCATGGGTACCTTAGCCAGTCATCTTTGCCTATATCTCATTAAAGCTAATAGTTTTATCTAAAGATATTTTTCAAAATAAATCTGACCCAGTAGTAAATCTTAGTCTCATAAAACTATAAATCATGTTATGTTCAATGTTCTTGTTCATTAGAGCCCTTTGAAAAAATAGTATGTAAGGGGTGGGGTCCCTAGCATGCTTAGTAGAGCATGCAACTCTTGATCTCGGGGTTGTGGGTTCAAAACCCCACTTTGGGTGTGGAGCCCACTTGGAAAAAAGCAAGTATGTAAAACTACAATAATTAAAATAATATAAAGGGAGTTCCATGAAGACACCAGTGAAACACAAAAGCTAATAAAACCTCCATATTAGTGTAACACAGGCAATATTAGCACATACCAAAAAACAATTTTAAATCCCTGACTTTTAAGTATTTTCTCAATGAAATTTTTCTAAAAATCAGATAGCTAAGGATTTTAAAAATTATTATGAATCATAAAAGTTAGACCTAAAAATAATAAAAATAACCACAAAATATAAGCAGAGTAAAATCTACACCCAATAATAAACAGGAGTACAAAAATTATCCTTTTTTCGGGGGTGGGAGACAGTACATATTAAACTAAAAAGGAGCTTTCTCTTTTTCGCCGCCATCCTGCTCTGCATGGCTGGCTGCTTCTTGCCATGTCTTCTCACAAGACTTTCAGAATCAAGCGATTCCTGGCCAAGAAACAAAAGCAGAATGATCCCATTCCCCAGTGGATTCGGATGAAAACTGGTAATAAGATCAGGTACAACTCCAAGAGGAGACACTGGAGAAGAACCAAGCTGGGTCTATAAGGCGTCACACATCATGAAATGACACACTTAATTGACACACATATTTAATTACGCTACGTGAAGATCATGTGTTCTATCATTCTGTAAACATCCTTCCTACCTGGCCATAGACTTGTCTTATCATGGAAATGATTTTTCTCTGTGACTATGCCTCTGCACCAGTAGGTTGGTTCAGTAATAAATGTGAGACTTTTCGGCTCTAAAAAAAAAAAAAAAAACCTGAAAAGGAAACAACTCTATTCTTACCATTCCACAATTTAAGTTTTTGTCAACTTTGCAGAAAGTATGAGGAGGGGTTTCTCCTTTACTGGTTACAATAACACAGATATCAGTTACAGCCAAGGAATTCTGGGGTCGAATTAAAGGAGCCCTTCGATAAGTGATAAAGATTCTTTGTGAAGTAGTTGAACTATTGTTGACATTGGCACAGCGACCGTAGGGTGTGGCTTGGATCACTTCACATCCTGGAATAAGCCTTTCTTTCCCTTCATATAAAACTCTGCAAGGCAGGGAGGGGAGAAATAGATAGATAAATACATTTCAAGTTAATGCTGGTTTTCCTCTTGAAAACAAACCAAAAAAATTGAGAAACAAAACTGTTTCTCAAATCTTAATTGTAAACCAAAAGTAAGATTATTACTTTGGGAATTATAGATCTCTTAACTACTATTTTTCAACAGCTGGAATGTAATTTTAAGAAGAATAAGTAAGATTAAACAACTTGATTTTTTTTATCGTTTTTTAAAAAACATATGAAACAAGAAAGGGGCAACACCAAAACACCATATCATCCTCAGGTTGATTCCTAGATCAAGTATTGAGACATTTTCACGAAATTTATCTTCATAACTCCTGTCAAAATTTCACCTTTAAAAATCCTCTGACTGAAAATAAATATAAAAATCCTTGACTGAAACTATAAAACATGGTTTAAAGAAATTAGAGATGAACCAATAAATAAAAAGACATCCATGGTCATGGATAAGAACACCTAATATTTGGTAAGATGTCAGTATTTCCCAAAGAGATCTATAGAGTCAACAAAAATGGATACAGGGCTGGCAAAGAATATATGAAAAATTATCTGTACTATCCTTAAAAACTCTTCCATAAAACTAAAATTATTTTAAAATAAGACTTTAAAAAAAAATTTTTTTTAAGTGGGCAAAGAATCTAAATAGGCATTTCTCCAAGAAGATATGGCCAAAAGCACATGGAAAGAGGCTCAACATATTAGCCATTAGGGGACTGAAATCAAAAACCACAATAAGATACCACTTCACATACACTGGGAAGGCTATAATCCAAAAAGACATAATTACAAGTGCTAGTAAGGTGAGAGTGTAGAGAAACTGGAATCTTTATACAATGCTGGTGAGAATAAACACTGCTTTGGAAAACAGTCCAGTGGTTCCTGAGAGGGTTAAACACGGGAGTTTCGGTATGACTCAACAATTCTATTCCTAGATATATACCCAAGAGAAATGAAAATATACATCTGCACAAATACACATTTCTTAAAAGATTTTATTTATTGATTTGACACACAGAGAGTGAGTACAAGGAGGGGGCAGCGGCAGGCAGAGGGAAAGGGAGAAGCAGACTCCTCGCTGAGCAGGGCGCCCGATGCAGGGCTTGATCCCAGAACCGTGAGATCATGACCTGAGCCGAAGGCAGTTGCTTAACCAACTGAGCCACCCCCGTGCCCCAAATACACATTTAACAGCCTTATTCATAACAGTGAAAAAGTGGAAACAATCAAATGTCCACCAACTAATGAAAAGATACATAAAATGTGGCATACGCATATAACAGAATATTGTTTAGCAATAAAAAGCAGTGACATACAAGGTGTGCCTGGCTGGCTCAGTCAAAAGAGCATTCAACTCTTACCTCACGGTCATGAGTTTGAGTTCCACATTGGGTGTAGAGATTACTTAAATAAATAAACAAACTTTAAAAAAAAAAAAAGGGCAATGAGGTACTAATACGAGGTACAACATCGATGAGCCTTGTAACCATGGTAAGTGAAAGAAGCTACACAAAAAAGACCACATGTAGTATGACTCCATTTACATGAAATGCCCAGAACAGGCACATCTATAGAGACAAAAAGTAGATTAGTAGTTGCCTAGGGGTAGAGGTTGGAAAGGGACATCAGAGAGTGACTGCTGATGAGTACAGGGTTTCCTTTTAGGGGGCTGAAAATGTTCTAAAATTGGCTGTAATATCAGAACAAATCTGTGAATATATTTAAGACCAATAAATTGTACACTTGAGATGATTGAACTGTGTGATATCTGAATTATATCTCAATGAAGCTGGTAAAACCCAACTAAGTATTAAAATACATTATAAAGCCTCTATATTTAAATCAGGATAGTACTGGCAAATGAGTGAACAGAAAGAACAATGAACACAAAAGAAATACCAGAAATGGATAAAGGTGACATCTCAATATACTGCAGGAAAGATGGACTTTTTAATTTAATAAGCAGTGCTTGAATAGCTGAATTGCCATTTGGGGAAAAAATATAATTGTATCTATACTTCACACTATACACCAGAAAAAGCTCTCAGTGGATGACAGATAAATGTCAAGAATGAAAACATACGGGCGCCTGGGTGGCTCAATCATTAAGCGTCTGCCTTTGGCTCAGGTCATGGTCCCGGGGTCCTGGAATCGAGCCCCGCATCAGGCTCCCTGCTCCTCGGCGATTCTGCTTCTCCCTCTCCCACTCCCCCTGCTTGTGTTCCCTCTGCTCCTCTTTCTTCTCTCTCAAATAAATAAAATCTTAAAAAAAATAACTAATTAATTAAAAAAAGAAGAATGAAAACATGCCAGTACTAAAAGAAAGCCTAGCACTGGGAAAAGTGTAACTATGACTCAAAACCTAGAATCAATAAAAGGAAGAAAATAAACTTCATCAAGTAAACTCTACGTGACAAAAAAACACAAGTCAAAAGATAAATTATAAACTTGATGAAAACATTTGGAAACTTATTTCACAAAAATTTCATCTTCCTAGTACATAAAAATGTACTGTAAAAAAAAAATCAAAAAGGCCAAAACCCTGTTTTTTTTTATTATTTTTTAAGATTTTATTTATTTATTTATCAGAGAGAGAGAGAGCACAAGCAGGGAGAGCAGCAGGAGGAGAGGGAGAAGCAGACTCCCTGCTGAGCAAGGAGCCTGATGCAGGCCTCGATCCTAGGACCCTGAGATCATGACCTGAGCTGAAGGCAGATGCTCAACTGACTGAGCCACCCAAGTGTCCTAAAACCCTGTTTTTAAAAAGACATAAAGAAAGTCAATGCCAAAAGACATTAACAATTCACAAAAGAAAAAACAGAAAACAGTCCTTAAACATATGAAGAAATAGTTAATCTCATTAAAATAACTCCAACACAATCACTTCTTGACTGTGAGACTGACAAAAATTCAAAAATTTGATCACATATTTTGTGGATGGGACTGGGGGAAAAGAAGCACATATATCATATATTGATGGTGGAATGACCACAATGGAGAGAAATGTAACATTTAACAGAATTATGCATGCATTTATCTTTTATCCCAGCAGTGCCCTTCCAGGACTACCTGAAAATATACTTCCACAAATATGTAATAATATATACACAGTTATTCACCAAAGCATTCTTTTTTTTTTTAAGATTTTATTTATTTATCTGAAAGAGAGAGACACAGCAAGAGAAGGAACACAAGCAGGGGGAGTGGGAGAGGGAGAAGCAGGCTTCCTTCAGAGCAGGGAGCCCGATGCAGCGGCTCAATCCCAGGACCCTGGGACCATGACCTGAGCCGAAGGCAGACTCAACAACTGAGCCACCCACGCGCCCCTCACCAAAGCATTCTTGTAATAGCACAAGACTGGACAGAACCCAAATGTCCATCAGCAGAGGTTTGGATGAATAAAGTATATACATCCACACAAATAAGTACTGCAGAGTTATAAAAAAATGAGAAAGACCTCCATGTTCAAATATGGGGTGATTCCGATGATATACTGTTGGGTGAAAAAAGCAAAGTATAAAATAGTGTATACAGTATTTATAGTGTGTTTAAGAAGAAGAAATAAAAATACACACACATGGGGCGCCTGAGCACACCTGGGTGGCTCAGATAATTAAGCGCCTGCCTTTGGCTCAGGTCATGATCCCAGGGTCCTGGCTCGGCTGGGAGCCTGCTTCTCCCTCTTCCTCTGCCCCTCCCCCTTCTCGTGCTCTCTCTCTCTCTATTTCTGTGTCTCAAATGAATAAAATCTTAAAAAATAAATATACACACATATGTGTTTATTTTTGTAAAAACACATAGTGAAAGGTAAATCAAAAACTGCATTAATGGGAGGAGAGGGCATAAAGTATAGAGGAAAAAGTAGAGGAAATAAAGACCGAAGCAATACTTCTCTAAATATATCTTTTTACATGTTTTGAGCTGTGACAATATTTTCCATATTAACAGAAAATTTTTCTGAAACAAATGAAACAAATAGAAACAGATGAACCTAACTGCAAACTGCATAACAAACTGGTAACATAACCACATAGAAACACTATTTCATATAATTTTTTAACACAGTAAGTACTCTGTAAATGCTTGATAGGTCTTATTCCAAGGGCAAGGAACCCATATATATATATATGTAATATATATATATATAAAAAATGCCTCAATAACAATGAACACACACAAATCCAGATTTTGTTTGGTGAAGCAGTCAGCTGGAAAGGGCTCCCACTAACCAAACTCGGGACCATATGAGCAAATAGAATAAGGATTATAATAGATTTTTATCACACGGAATAAATTAAAATCCATAGTTTCTTAGTTATTCTCAAAACAATAAAAAAAAGAGCTCTTCATTCAAGCTCTTCAAGAAAAATGCCAGTTAAAAGAATTTATTTTTTAAATGATAGAATTAGAAAAGTCTCGAGCGCCTGGGTGGCTCAGCTGTTAAGTGTCTGCCTTCGGCTCAGGTCATGGTCCCAGGGCCCTGGGATCAAGCCCTGCATCGGGCTCCCTGCTCAGCAGGAAGCCTGCTTCTCCCTCTCCCACTCCCCCTGCTTGTGTTCCTGCTCTCGCTGTCTCTCTGTCAAATAAATAAATAAAATCTTAAAAAAAAAAAGGAATTAGAAAAGTCTCATTTTACATCCCCTGCCATGCAATTTCTAATTCAGGCAATGATTAATGGATCCTACAAAATGAGAAGTGAAAAGGAACTAGGTAAGCAGGTATTTAAACAAGGCCCACAACTCCACAAATTACTTAAATAACAATGAAAATAACAACAGATATCTGGCAATTACCATCTTAACTAAGTGACTGAACTTAACATTACTAATTATGAGACAATCTGTCACTACATCCTCTCCTAATGCTAGCCCTACCTGTAAGTATTCTTGCCAAAAATATTTAACCTAAATTTAATTCAGACTTTAAACCTAACATCCAATTTATAGGAAATACTGACAATAAGGTAACAAGTTAAACAACATAATGAGGAAACAATTAGATAAATCTACAGTGGGGAACATTCTATAAGACAATTGGCAAGACTCTGCAAAATGTCAATATATAACAGAAAAATTGGGGGAAGATAAAGAGACCAAAGAGGCATAATAACCAAATGCAACGAGTAAACTATGACAGGATGCTGAATATTTTTTTTTCAAGATTTTACTTGGCAGACAGAGTGAGAGAGTGATCGAGTACAAGCAGGGGGAGTGGCAGGCAGAGGGAGAAGGAGGCTCCCCGCTGAGCAAGGAGCCGATCCTAGTACCCTGGGATCATGACCTGGGCCTAAGGTAGCTGCTTAACCAACTGAGTTACCCAGGCACCCCATGAATATTTTTTTTAAAAAGGCGATAAAAGATATTCTAGGGATAACTGTGAATATCTGGATAGGAATGGATATTGAAAAATATGATACAATTATTAATTTTCTATATACCATGGTTATACAGGACCATGTCTTAAGGGATGCATGCTGAAGTATTCATGGGAGAATGGTCAGGATATCTCCAGCCTCCTTTCAAAATAGTTTAGCAAAAATATGGAAAAATGTTAATTTGCTGAATCTAGGTGGAAAGTGTACTGTTCATTATACTATAGTCTATCATTCAGGAGGAAAAGATACTGGTGTTTATTATAACATTCAATTAACTTTTCTGTATGTTTGAAAATTTTCAAAAAAAACCACAAAAGTGCTGGAGAAAAAGCTCTTTTGAAACTCAGTAAATCCGGGGGTGCCTGGGTGGCTCTGTCTCGTTAAGCGTCTGCCTTCGGCTCAGGTCATGATCCCAGGGCCCTGGGATAGAGCCCCGCATTGGGCTCCCTGCTCCGCGGGAAGTCTGCATCTCCCTCTCCCACTCCCCCTGCTTGTGTTCCCTCTCTCACTGTGTCTCTCTCTGTCAAATAAATAAATAAAATCTTAAAAAAAAAGAAAAAAGAAAATCAATAAATCTGGAACGCCTAGGTAGCTCTGTCGGTTAAGCATCTGCCTTTGGTTCAGGTCATGATCTCTGGGTCCTGGGATCCAGCCCCACATCAGGATCCCTGCTCAGCGGCAAGTCTGCTTCTCCCTCTCCCTCTGCCCCACCCCCCCATGGGCGTGCATGCACTCTCTCTCTCCTTCTTTCTCTCTCTCTCTCTCATGCACATGTGCACTCTCACTCTCTCAAACCATGAGAGACTATGGACTCTGAGAAACAAACTGAGGGTTCAGGGGGAGAGGGATTAGCCTGGTGATGGGTATTAAAGAGGGCACGTATTGAATGGAGCACTGGGTGTTATATGCAAACAATGAATCATGGAACACTACATCAAAAACTAATGATGTAATGTATGGTGATTAACATAACATAATAAAATAAAATTTCAAAAAAATCAATGAATCTGATAAATGGAGGAAGAACTGCATAATTTGTGATTCTTTATCTTAATAAACACATCTGACACATAAGATAATATATTGTACTATTTAAATTATACTTAGAGTATTTGATGTTACAGGGGAATATCACATCTTATATACTTTAAACTTAATTAACATTTCTTCTTAAAAAAAAGAAAACCTGATAAATATCTCATATCAGTTTATGAAAGTCAAAAAGGTCAAAAGTTTGAAAACAGTATTCCTTATTTAGTTGAATGAGATGGGTACCTGTCTTTGTAGTGGCTACAAGTTTTCCAAACCTCACTCGTGTGCTTAAATGGGGGGAAAGTGGGGTGGACAGGTCAAAATATTGCAGTCACCAGGTATTAACAATTATTTGATCTGGAAAGAAAAATTTACCATCATGATTAACTAAAAGACAACCTACACTCTGGGAAACTAGATCAGTAAACTATCATAACAAACCTTAGGGAACTACAAGATGTATATGGGTCACTTGCAACCTGAAGGTATCTAAGTATAATTATCTAAGTCATCATTTTAAGTTGTGCCCCTGAACCACAAGAACAGCAATCTTTGAAAGCTACACATCCTCTCAATTATGACTGTACAGTGGGGAGATGGGAAGGAGGATATGAAAAGATGGCCTTGAGAGACGGCTGACAGTCAACACTGAAGTCTGAAACACAAGTTATGTCCCTGCTTTGATTCCCATCAACTGACATGGATATTACCAAAATTTTACCCTATACCCATCCTTCTACGGATATTACCTATCTTCTTAAGAAGCTCATGGAGAAAATGAAAAGAACTGACATAAAACCATCACATGTCCTGAATTACTCCCCTGCAACCAACAGTTTGTGTTTATACCAATTTTAACCTCCTCAAAGGAAAAGCCCCTCCCATTAAAGGCTAATCCAGTCACCTATGCTGTTGACATTACCCCTTCAATCTGTTTCATAATTTTATCCTATCAAATATCTCCTTATTCCTATATTTTCACCCTTTCTTTTCCATTGGTGTCTCTCCTTCAAATAGAGATGTTCAAGGTTATCCCCTGGAAGAAAGTTAAAAAAACAGCCCATGACTCTGTATTGCCTTACCCCACCCCCCCACCCAGGTAACCTCAACTGCTGCTTCTGGGGACTTTGTTAAAATACAGATTCTGATTCAGGAGGTTTGGGGCAGTGCCTGAGATTCTGAATTTCTAACATGTTCCCAGGCTGATGATACTGGCTCAAGGACCACATCTTAAATAACAAAGCCCATTACTATTTTCTCTTTCTCTTAAAGTCAAGCTTTCAAAAAAGCCTCTATTAATCCAATTCCAATCATTTCTCAACCCTTTCTAATTTGGCTCCTGTTCCTGATGATCCTATAAAGCTGTATGACCACCATCCTAACTGTCTTGACTTAAAAGAAAACCACAGAGCTAAACAGGGTGGCCAATACTAAAGGAGTTAAATGGATGCTGCATAAAGGTCAAGTAAGATAAGGACAAATCATCCTTTGACTTTGGAAATCTGAACATAATGAGGACCTAGGACCCTTTCACCAGAGCTCGACTGCAAAAGTAGAGGAGGTGATGAAGACAACAAGTGGTGGTCAAATGGAGCAGCTCACTACCTTTTCTTAATATCTGAACAACTATTATCAGAAAAACCAGCAACCATTAAGAAACAACAACAACTTCATGGGACAGTCAGGGAAATTTGGATATAGGATGATATTAAGTAATTAATCATTTCTACAGAGTCGTATTGTGATGACATTAAGAGATTCAACATAAGAAAATCAATGTAGGGGCACCTGGGTGGCTCAGTTGGTTAAGCGGCTGCCTTCAGCTCAGGTCATGATCCTGGGGTCCTGGGATCGAGCCCCGCATCGGGCTCCCTGCTCAGCAGAGAGCCCGCTTCTCCCTCTCTGCCTGCCTCTCTGCTTACTTGTGCTCTCTCTCTATCTCTCTGTCAAATAAATAAAATAAAATCTTAAAAAAAAAAGAAAGAAAATCAATGTAATACATCACATTAATAGAAAGAAGGAAATACCTGCATGATCTCAATTAACAAAGAAAAGGCATTTGAAAAAAATCCAACACACTTTCATGATAAAATCTCTCATAAAATCAGAAATAGAAGGGACCTTTCTTAATATGATAAAAGGCATTTATGAAAAACCCACAGCTAACATCATATTCAATGGTGAAAGACTGAAAGCTTTCCACCTAAGATCAGGAATGAGCCAAGGATGCCTGTTTTCACTATCGCTATCCAACACTGTACGTTAAGTTCCAGTTGGAGCAATAAGACAAGGGAGCAAATACAACAAACTGCAAAGGAAGGAGTAAAACTAGCTCTATATGCAGATGACATGATCCTATATATTAAAAAAAAAACGCTGAATATCCAAAAGAAAGCTATCAGAGCTAACAAATTCAGCAAAGTTGCAGGGTGTAAGATTAACACATGAAATTAAAATTCAGCTGTGCTTGTATACAACAGCAATGAACCCAAAAAGGAAATTAAGAAAACATCCCATTTTTAATAGAATCCAAAAGAATAAAATATGTAGGAATAAAATGAATCAAGGAGGTGAAAGACTTGTACACTAAAAGCTATAAAACACTGCTGAAAGAAATTAAAGACCTAAATAAAAGGGAAAGATATTTCATATTCATAAGTTAGAAGACTTAATTGGTATAAAGATGGCCGTACTCCCTACTTTGATCTATAGATTAAATGCAATCCCCACCAAAATTCCAACTTTGTGTTTTGCATAAATGGACAAGCTGATCCCAAATACTTCCTAAGATGCTCTCAAATACCTATATGTTTTTACTGATGGTAATTATAATAAACAGAACAGCTTAATACATGACATGTATACCTATTAAAGTAATAATTATAGATATTCTAAAAGCATATCTCATCTACAAAAGAGGGTCAATGTAGACATTTTTGGAAAAAGGGCTTTTACAAAGAATGTACTTCTCTGGCTGTGGACTAGATACTAAATACCTTATAACAACTATACTCATTCTAAATTGTAAATACCTCCTCCCTCCTGGGACTAAAAACCACACAGCACATTTTTTTTTTTTTTAAACAGGAATGTTCCTTTGTTAAATGAGGTCAGGGCTTCACAAAACCTCATCACATAACCTAAGTAGCCCCTTAAAAATATAGTCTTTTATTATAGCTTCTTGTTCTTTTATTTTTAATTAATAAGTTTATCTGAAAAGTACAAGAGAAATGGAATCACATTTCAGGCTCTAATGCCTTCATTTCAATCTTCTGAAAGGAAATGATCTAATGATTCAAGTACAATGCAGAGAAATTCAGTAAGGGTGGATAGAGAGATGTAATATCTTACTACACTTGATCCTAAAGTAACAAATAATAATAGAATTATCGGGGCGCCTGGGTGGCTCACTCATTAAGCGTCTGCCTTCGGCTCAGGTCATGATACCAGGGTGCTGGGATCGAGCCCCCCATCGGGCTCCCTGCTCAGTGGAGAGCCTGCTTCTCCCTCTCCCACTCCCCCTGCTTGTGTTCCCTCTCTCACTGTGTTTCTGTCAAATACATAAATAAAATCTTTAAAAATTAAAAATAATAATAATAATAGAACTATCAAGGATTCCAAATTTCTATTCCCATGCACTTTAAATAAATGCTATTTCCTTCACTATAGCAAAAGAAAGTAAGTCACCATACCCAATGTCGGTAAGGGGTGGTTTATCTCTTGCTCTCTTGTAACAGAGAAAAAGTTCTGGGCTTTTCAGACTTCCATAGTTCAAATTTGCTTGGAGAGCTGATGGAGTGGCTTCAACACAGGTGTAACCTTCAGGTACTGTTTCCCCAGCAGATTTGTTAATAACTGCAATGTCTGTAATTGGAGCTTTAGGCCCAGTTGACTTAGTATCTAAACGATTTATTTCTTGATCTAAAAGAGTAGATGTGTCAGTGAGACCTGCCACAACAAAGTAGTCAGTCACTCTCGGCCCTTTGTCTTCTATCATGGTTGCTATTTTATTTCCTAGAAGAGGAAAAAAAGAAAAAGACATCCATTAAATAAAACACTTTATCTGGACTAACTAAAATTAAAATACTCCTGGGTTAACAGTGATCAACTAAGTGCACTTCCCAGCTGGATTTATAATCAAATTGTTGTCCTTCCAGAGAAGCAGACTGTTTTGGTATTATCTTGTCGCTTTTACCTGCTAGAAAGTACCAGTTTACAGCATCAACTCATTTGTAAGGCAACTATGATCCTTTCATGTGCGAAGGCCCTGTTAAGAATAATCAAACTGGGGGTGCCTGGGTGGCTGAGTCGTTGGGCATCTTGCCTTCAGCTTGGGTCGTGACCCCGGGGTCCTGGGATCAAGCCCCGCATCGGACTCCCTGCTCAGCGGGAAGCCTGCTTTTCCCTCTCCCACTCCCCCTGCTTGTGTTCCCTCTTTCGCTGTGTCTCTCTCTATCAAATAGATAAATAAAATCTTAAAAAAAAAAAGAATAATCAAACTGTCAGAGGTGGGCTATGGGCTATGGTGCTTCAGCAAAATGCACTGCATGAACAATATTCAGACCATTTAAAAAATCATTCTCCTTTAGGTTACAAAATTCCTAAAGCTAAGCTTCACAGTTAAACAAATGAATGGAGTTCATCATGAATTAAGTCAAGGTCTAAGACAAAATAAATAAATAAATAAATAAAGGTAATAGTAATAAATATAATCAAACCGGTCTCCTAATCCAGTTAGGAGTCTGTCCCTTCTGGTTAAGAAACTTTATGGAAACACCATGTAAAACTAAGTAAGTTTAGGATTCACGATGTATTTCCTATATAAATACCAGATAGAACATAAAATACTATAATCAAGGAAGACAAAATCATAGAAAACACATATTAAGAGACTTAGGTAATACATGGTAGAAACCCAGAGATTATGAACATTGAGTCAAGATTTCTATTATCTCTAAACTCGGCACCTCTAAAAATAAAATTAAGCTTCTGAGGTTTTAAATATTTCCGTGGATTTTATATGCTTTTTAAGTTAAGTACAACTGACATACAATAAAATGTACATATTTAAAGTGTAAATTTTCATAAATATATACACCTGTGAAATCATTACCACAATCAAGATAGTAAACATATCCATCAAAACGCCAAATTTTCATATATCCCATCATATCCCTTCCTCCCCAGACAATGAGTAACCTGTTTAGTCACTATAGTTTTTAGAACTGATGTACATGGAATCATATAGTATGTATTCTTTTTTGCCTAGCTTTTCTCATAATTGAGATTCATTCATGCTGTTGTTTATATCAGTAGTTTATTCCTTTTTATATTTTTTAAAATATTTTTTTAAGTAATCTCTATACCCAACTCACAACCCTGAGATGAAGAGTTGCATGCCCTCCCAACTGAGCCAGCCAGGTGTCCCTCATCCCTTTTTATTGCTAAGTAGTATTCCACTGCTGAGTATACCACAATATGTTTATCTATTTACCTTATTAACAGACATTTGGGTTATTCTTAGTTTGGAGTTATTACAAATAAAGCTGTCATAAATAACCATGTATAGGTCTTACGGACATAAGCTTTCATTTACCTTAGGTCAATTCTTAGACAAAAGGATTGGATCACCTGCTAGGTATATATAGTTCTAAAAAACTGCCAAAGAGTTTCCTAGAGTAAGTATACCATTTTATATTCCTACCCTCAGTATATGAGACTTCCAGTTGTTCCACATCCTCTCTGAAGCTCTATATGGTCAGTCTTCTAAATGCAGATACTCTAATATGCCTACAGTGATACTTAACTATCATTTTAATTTGCATCTTTTTTTTTTTTAAGTAGGCGCCACAACTAGCGTGAAGTCCAGCTCAGGGCTTGAACTCACAACCCTGAGATCAAGAGTCTGATGCTCAACTGACTGAGGCACCCAGGCACCTGTTAATTTGCATCTTTCTAATGACTAGTGATGTTAACCACATTTTCATGTGCTTATTTTCCACCCATGTATTTTCTTCAGTGAAGCTTCTGTTCAAATCTTTGGCCATTTTCGGGCGCCTGGGTGGCTCAGTCGGTTAAGCAACTGCCTTCGGCTCAGGTCATGATCCTGGAGTCCCGGGATCGCATCCCGCATCGGTCTCCCTGCTCAGCGAGGAGCCTGCTTCTCCCTCTAACCGTCCCCCCTCTCATGTACTATCTCTCTCTCTCTCTCATTCTCACTCTCTCAAAATAAATAAATAAATCTTTAAAAAAAAATCTTTGGCCATTTTCTACGTGGGCTGTTTGTTTACTCTTTCTTGAGTTGTTTTTTGTTTGTTTTTAAGATTTTATTTATTTATTTATTTATTTATTTATTTATTTATTTATTTATTTATTTTAGAGAGAGAGAAAAGGAGAGAGCTTGTGCACAAGTGGGGAGAAGGACAAGTCAACTCCCCGCTGAGCGCAGAGCCCCACATGGGGCTCAATCTCACAACCTTGAGATCACGATCTGAGTCGAACCAAGAGTCGGACATTCAACTGACTGACCCACCCAGGCACCCCCATTCTTGAGTTTTGAAAGTTCTTTATATATTCTATAGAAAAATCATTAGGCATATGCCTAGCAAATATTTTCTCCCAATCTATGACTTGTCTTTTTACTCTAATAATACCTTTTGAAAAGCAGTTTTTATTTTTGATGAAGTCCAACTTACCAATCTGTCCTTTCATGGGTCATGCTTGTGGTATCATATTTAAGACATCACTGTCTAATCTAAGGTCACAAAGGTTTTCTCCAATGTTTTCCTCTAAAAATTTCATAATTTCAAGTTTTACATGTATGTCTATGATCCATTTTAAGTTAACTTTTGTATATAATGGAGGTATAAATAGAGATCCACTTTTTACATACAGATATTCAATTTTTCCAGCACCACTGGTTGAAAAAACTAACTTTTCTCCACTGTTTTGCCTTTGTATCTTTATTCAAAAACCAACTGCCCAACATGTTTATATTCATCTCTGGATTCTTTATTCCACTAATCTATATGTTTATATGTCAGTACCAAATGATTTTGATTATTGTAATTTATAATAAATCTTGAAATCAGGAAGTGTTAGTCTTCAACTCTGTCCTTTTTCAAAATTGTTTTGATTATTCTACTCCAGGTCCTCTGCATTTCCATAAGCATTTTAGAATCAGCTTGTCCATTTCTTACCACCAAAAAAAGCCTACTAGGATTTTAACTGGAATTGTGTTGAAACTATAGGTCAATTTAAGGAAGACTGTCAATACTGAGTCTTCAAACCCATGAACAAGGTTCATCTCTGCATTTATTTAGATTTGTAAAAATTTCTCTCATCCATGTTTGTAGTTTACAGCATATGTCCTTCACATCTTACCAGATTTTGCTTAAGTAATAGTTAATGCTATTGTAAATGACACTATTCCTTTTTAACTCAGTTTCCCATTATTCTTTGCTACTACATAGAAATACAATTGATTTTATATCTTGATCTCATACAGTGCCATCTTCATACAGTTGCTTACAAGTTGTAGAGTTTTGTAGGTACCATTAAATTTTCTACATAGATAATGTGTCTATGAATAAAGACAATTTTACTTCTTTCTTTCCAATACAGATGCCTTTTATTTCTTTTGCTTGTCTTACGGTACTGGGTAGAACATCCAGTACAGTGTTCAGAAGAAATACTGACCAAAGAAGATATACAAATGACCAATAAGCACATGAAAAGGTGCTCAGCATCATTAGTCATAGCAGCATTATTCACAATAATCAAATGGTAAAAACCCAAATATCCACCCAAAAAATGAATGGATAAATATAATGTGATATATCTATACAACAGAATATTATTCATTCATAAAAAGGAATTGAATTTTGATAAATGCTATAACATGGATGAACTCTGAAAACTTTATGCTAAGTGAAATGACCCCCAGAAAGACACAGAAGAACAAATATTATATGGCTCCTATATGAGGTACACTGAATGAATTCTTAGAGACATAAAGTAGAGGTTGTCAGGGGCTGGGAGGGGGGAGAATGGAGAGTTACTGTTTAATGGGTACAGAGTTTATGTTGGAGATGATGGAAAAGTTTTGGGTATAGCAGTGGCAATGGTTATACAACAATGCCAATGTATTTAATGCCACTAAAGTGTATACTTACAAATGGTTAAAATGATAAATGTTATGTATATTTGCTACAATAAAAAGAGAGAATGTATCAATAAGCATCTCTCCATATTAACCGTTTAGGCTTCCGTTAAGTTACAGAGTAAACTCCCAGAATCAGCTTTCTGGATCAGAGTATATAAACCCATGTATAACTATTACTATATACTTCTTGCCTTTTGAAAAGAATATACCAATTTACCATGGCAACAGTAATGTATCTATGGTCCAACGGGTGTTACAACTGTATTTATGTTTATTGTGTTAGAGTAAAGTTGGTATAGAGAGGTTTTAATACACATTTCTTAGAATTAAAAGGAAAAAAAAAAAAGAGGCACCTGGCTGGCTCAGTCAATAGAGCATGTGACTCTTGATCTTGGGGTCGTAAGTCATGCTGGGTACAGACATTATTTAAATAAATCAATGAATTTTTTTTTTTTAAAGAGAGATGTTGAGAGTACACATCTTCATTTTGTTCCTAATCTTACAGGGAAAGCATTCAGTCTTTTATCAGTAAATATGATGTTAATTATAGGTTTTTCATAAATATTTGCTCCTTATGAAGTTCCTTTCTAATCCTGAGACTTTTATCAGGAATATATGTTAGACTTTATCACACACTTTTTCTGCACCTGACATGAAACACATCTCTATCTTTGTTTAACATAGTGAATTACAATGATTAATTTTCAAGTTATTAATCAACATTGAATTCCTAAAATAAACTCCACCTGGTCAAGATATATTATCCCCTTTATATATTCTTGAATTCTATTTGTTAAAATTTTGCTTGGAATTTTATATGTGTTAATAGGGATACTGGTCTGTAGTTTTCTTTTCTCCTAATGTCTTTATCTGGTTTTGATACCAAGGTAATGACAGTCTCACAGAATGAGTTGGGAAGAATTTCCTCCTCTTCAAGTTTCTGGGGCAGTCTGTATAGAATTGGTATTATTTCTTCCTTAAATGTTTGATAGAATTGGGGCGCCTGGGTGGCTCAGTTGGTTAAGCGACTGCCTTCGGCTCAGGTCATGATCCCGGAGTCCCAGGATCGAGTCCCGCATCGGGCTCCCTGCTCAGCAGGGAGTCTGCTTCTCCCTCTGACCCTCTTCCCTCTCGTGCTCTCTCTCTCTCATTCTCTCTCTCTCAAATAAATAAATAAAATCTTTAAAAAAAAATGTTTGATAGAATTCACCTGTGAAATCATTTGGGTCTGGAGTTTTCTTGGTAGGTAGGTTTTTATAACTATAAATTCAATTCCTTTAACACATACAGGCTATTAGGTTACCTACTTCCTCTTGAATAAACTTTCATTGTTTGTGCCCTAGTCCATTCAGGCTGCTATACCAGAATACCATAGACTGGGTGGCTTATAAACAACAGAAATTTGTTTCTCACAGTTCTTGAGATTGGGAAGTCCAAGATCAAGGCACTGGCATATTCACTGCCGAGTGAGGGCTGGCTTCCTAGTTCCTAGAAGGCTGTCTTTCCACTGTAACTTCACATGATGGAAAGGAGGGAGGGAATCTCTCTAGAATCTCTTTTTAAAAAAAGGCACTAATACCCCTCAGGAGGGTTTTACCCTCAGGACTGAAATACCTCCTAAGGCCCCACCTCCAAATACCATCAGCCTGGGCATTAGGTTTCAACATCAGAAGAGGGGGAGGGGACAGTCAGTCTACAGAAGTGTCTTTCAAGAAATTTGTCCATTTTCACCTAAATTGTCATATTTATTGGCACAAAGTTGTTCATAATATTTCCTTATTATACTTTTAATATCTGTAGAATATGTAGTGATGGGGCGCCTGGGTGGCTCAGTTGGTTAAGCGACTGCCTTCGGTTCAGGTCATGATCCTGGAGTCCTGGGATGGAGTCCCGCATCGGGCTCCCTGCTCGGCGGGAAGCCTGCTTCTTCCTCTCCCTCTGTCCCTCCCCTGCTTGTGTTCCCTCTCTCACTGTGTTTGTCTCTGTCAAATAAATAAATAAAATCTTTAAAAAAAAAAGATTTTATTTATTTGAGAGAAAGAGAGAGAGAACGTGAGCTGTGGGTGGGGGTGAAGAGCAGGAGAGAGAGAAGCAGACTCCCCACTGAGCAGAGAGCCTGATGGGGACTTGATCCCAGGGCCCCGAAGGCAGATGCTTAACCAACTGAGCCACCAAGGCGCCCTGAAATTTATCAACTTTACTGATCTTCTCTAAGACAGCTTTTGGTTTCATTAATTTTTTTCTATTGCTTTTGTTTTATATTTCACTGATTTCTATTTTGATCTTGATTATTTCCTTCCCTCTGTTTATGCAAAATTTAATTCGCTCTTCTTCTTCTAGTTTCTTAAGGTGGAAGCTGAAGTCACTGATTTGAGACCTTTCTTCTCTATTTTAAGTATTTAGTGTTATAAATTCCCCAAGTAATGTTTTAGCGGCATCCAAAAATTTGTGTATGTTTTCTTTTTATTCAGTTCAAAACATTTTTTAATATCCCTTTCTTAAAGTATTTGACCAATGGACTATTCAAAAGTATGTTTTTCAGTTTCCAAATTTTGTAGTTGGGAATTTTCCAAGAATCTTTGGTTATTAATTTCTAATTTAATTACACTGTGGTCAGAGAATATACTATATATGACTCTAATTCTTTTACATTTACTGAGCCTACTTTTATGGCTAAGAATATGACCTATCTTGATAAATACACCATGTGTACTTTAGCACTTCAGCATATATATTCTGTTGTTGGACAGAGGCCTCTACAAGGGTCAATCAAGTAGGTTAATAGTGTTGTTCAAGTCTATCCTTGCTGATTTTCTGTCTACTTGTTCTACTATTAAGAGAACAATATTAAAATCTCTGACTATAATTGCAGATTTGTCTATTTCTCCTTTCAATTCTTATCAGTTTTTGTTTCATGTATTTTGAAGCTCTATTATTAAGGACATAAACATTTAGAATTGCTACGTCCTTTCGATTAACTGACCCCTTTATCATTATGAAATGGCCATCTCTATCTCCAATAAAAATTACTCTGTATTAACAAAAGCTTTTGAAAAATATTAAAATATTTATAAAAACTAACAGATATAGAGTCTAATAATTAAATTTCATTTTGCAACTACTGCTAAGATAATCTTTCAGAATCAATTTCATTTCACCCTACTGTTTAGAATGGCATACACTTTAATGAATAAATGCTGTTAATATCAACAAAATGTCAATAACTTCAATCTATAAAGCTAAATGTAGTTTACACAATTCTCTCATTGTAACAAAAAAGATTTGTTTAAGGCTTCAAAAATATCTGTGTGTTCCTTGGTGTTCCAAACCATGCAGAATGAATGGTGAATGTTATTTAAACCATAAAGAGAGTGCAGTTTTATCAAAATTATTTGCTACATTTAAGCAATTTAAAATAGGGCCTTGGTGAATCCATTTAGAAAGCATTATCAACATGAGCTACACTGGCTGGGTCATGAAATTACAAAACGAAAAAGTCATTTCAGACAAAATCAGTTCCTTTTTCAGAACACAAAGCAGTGTAATTCTCTACTGTTGCACCTGCCACCAAAAGTTTTATAAAGAAGGAGGGTTGTAAAGAAAGACTGCAAACACAAATACCTCAAGGGGTCAAGTAGGATATGAGAGTCGAGGGAACTAGAGAACACAGGCAGCCACTAGTCAGACCCATCCAATTGTTGCCAAATGGACTTGGCAAAACCAGAATTTCTTTTTTGCCTTCTTAAAAGAAGCCAGAGGGCGCCTGGGTGGCTCAGTCGTTAAGCGTCTGCCTTCGGCTCAGGTCATGATCCCAGGGTCCTGGGATCAAGTCCCACATCGGGCTCCCTGCTCAGCAGGAAGCCTGCTTCTCCCTCTCCCACTCCCCCTGCTTGTGTTCCTGCTCTCGCTGTCTCTGTCCAATAAATAAATAAAATCTTAAAAAAAAAAAAAAAGCCAGAAATCAGGATTTTTATGTCTCCAAGTTTTAAAATATTGGCAACTAATTCAGAATTCTTGTAAACACTACTAAGTTCAAACAAAACACATTAAGCAGGGTATATTCAAATTAAAAGTCCAGAAAAGAACAATTTCTAAATTCCATTAAAATTCTTTTTTTTGAGGGGCGCCTGGGCGGCTCAGATGGTTAAGCATCTGCCTTCGGCTCAGGTCATGATCTCAGGGTCCAGAGATCGAGCCCCACATCGGGCTCCCAGGTCGGCAGGGAGTCTGCTTCTCCCTCTCCCTCTGCCTCTGCTCCTGCTTGTGCTTTCTCTCTCTCACTCTCTCTCTCTCAGATGAATAAAATCTTGAAAAAAAGTTTTTGATGTAGTTAAATACATAACTTCACCATTATAAATATGAGCCAATAAACCTAACTATATACCAAATTGACAATATAATCACATAAGAGGGAATGAAAAAAGAACTAATACAAGTAATTTAAACAATTTAACATAAAGAACTGAAAACGAAATCCTGACCTTAGACACAAGGGTATGGTTTATAGTGGTATGGCTCAAACATTCTTCTGTACGTACTCCATACTCTATTCCAAAAATTGTTGGAAGCCAGAATTCTTACTGTGAGAAAAGAGAGAGATAAATATAGGATGGGAGAGGGCAAGTAAGAATGTATGTACTGAAATAGAATTAGAGGCATCAGTATGAACTCATGATTTTAAAATACATATGTACTAAATGTAATGTGGTACCCTGAATTGAAATATAGAACAGAAAAAGCACATTAACATAAAAACTGGTGAGATTAAAATAAAATCTGGATTTTAGTTAAAAGCAATATAACAATGTTGTCTTAGTTTTGACAAATGTACTATGGTAATGTATATGTTAACCATAGAGAAATACAGGAATCCTGTATTATCTTTTCAACTTTTCAGTAAATCTAAAATAATTCAAAAATAAAAATTTTTAGGGGCACCTATGTGGCTCAGTCGGTTGAGCATCTGCCTTCAGCTTGCGTCATGATCTCAGGGTCCTGGGATCAAGCCCCACATCAGGCTCCCTGATCACTGGTGAGTCTGCTTCTCCCTCTCCCTCTGTGATCCCTCTTGCTCTCACTCTCTCAAAAAATAAATAAAACTTAAAAAATAAAAAATTTTAAATATGTGTGTCAACATTATTTATACTAGATCAAAAAAAAAAATGGAAACAGCCCAAATGTCCACCAACAGATGAGGGGATAAATAAAATGTAGTACATCCATACAATGGACTATCTTCAGCAATAAACAGGAATTAAGTACTGATACATGCTAAACATGGATAGACCCTGAAAACATTACACTAAGTGGAAGAAGTCAGTCACAACATACCACATATAGTATGGTTCCATTTATACAAAATGTCCTAAATAGGCAATCTATAAAAAGAGAAAGTCAACTGGTAGCTGCCTAGATTGGGGGGGATGGAGGAAATGGGGAATGACTCTAATGGGCATGAGGTTTCTTTTAGGGGTGATAAAATTGTGGTGGGCACCTGGGTGGCTCAGTCATTAAGCATCTGCCTTTGGCTCAGGTTGGGATCGAACCCCACATCGGGCTCTCCGCTCAGTGGGAAGCCTGCTTCTCCCTCTCCCACTCCCCTCTGCTTGTGTTCCCTCTCTCACTGTGTCTCTCTCTGTCAAATAAATAAATAAAATCTTAAAAAAAAGAAAAAGAAAAATTGATTGTGGTAATGGTTGAGCAATCTGTGACTACACTAAAAACCAATGAATTGTATACTTTAAAACGTGAATTGTGTGGTATGTGAATTATTTATCAATAAAGCTGTTAAAAGTGTGTGTATATGTCTCCTCCTAGCTACTGAAAAGGAAACCCAAAAACAATGTCACCCCACCAGAAACAAACATACTCAGCACCTAAATCTTTGTTTCTTAAAACCATTCCTCACCAAACAATACTAGACCTCCTTGGAGAAATGACCAATTCCAAGGTAGGGCAAGAAAAGCACAAGATAGGGGAGCCTGAGTGGCTCAGTCAGTTAAGTGTCAAACTCTTAATCTCAGCCCAGGTCTTGATATCATGGTTTTGATATCAGGGCTTTAAGTTCAAGGCCCATGTTGGGCTCCATGCTAAGTGTAGAGCCTACTTAAAAAAAAAAAAAGCTCAAGATATACCTAGAATATCTCACTTAAGAAGAAAAAAAAAACAAGAAACAAAAACACTACTCAAAGACTAATGGGATCCTATCAAAAGGACACGGATCTAGCTTGAAGAGTCTCCCACTGGCCAGACTGGGAATAATTTTTTAGCATCAAAATGAATGACAATAATGGATTATATAACACACTGACCTTTTTAAGCCTTGAGTCTACAATGATACTATAAAATAAATGAACGAAGGTGGGCGCCTGGGTGGCTCAGTCGTTAAGCGTCTGCCTTCAGCTCAGGTCATGATCCCAGGGTCCTGGGATCGAGTCCCACATCGGGCTCCCTGCTCAGCGGGAAGCCTGCTTCTCCCTCTCCCACTCCCCCTGCTTGTGTTCCCTCTCTCACTGTGTCTCTCTCTGTCAAATAAATAAATAAAATCTTTAAAAAAAAACTAAAAATAAATGAATGAAGGTGAGGGAAATAAGTTTCTTCACAATAGGATGCCAACTAATAAACATAGAAGGAATGATCAAAAACCATTTTAGAATCAACACAATATTCAGTTTCAAGCAAGAATTACCAATGGATGCTAAAATCTCTGGGCAGAAGGCTGTTGAATACAGGATATTTATACAATCTCAAGGCCATTTCCCAGACATACTAATAATTACAAAAGAATAAAATGTATCAGGGCGCCTGGGTGGCTCAGCTGGTTAAGCATTCGATTCTTGATTTCGGCTCAGATGATGATGTCAGAGTTGTGGGATCAGCCCACGTCAGAGTTGGCTTACGATTCTATCTCAGCTCTTCCCCTCCCTCTCTAAAAAAAAAAGGGGGGGGAGAAAATGTATCACCAGAGAAAGCTGGTGGCCACCACTTTAACCAAATAATCAAAATTAACATCATTAATGATAAGTCAAACTGATATTACATGCGTTCTGATGTGATGCACCAAGGACACCACATTAGTTATGTAGTATTCCTGATTTTAAAAAAAAAATGCATAGTCTTAATCTGATCATGAGGGATTAGACAACCTCAAACTAAAGGGGAGAATTCTAGTCAAGGGGGCACCTGAGTCAGACGCTTAACTGACTAAGCCACCCAGGTGCCCCAAAATTAAAAGTTTTTTAAAAAGCAGTTCATGTCTTCCAAGATTTCAACAAAAGTAGAGGGAAAGGAGCACCTGGGTGGCTCAACTGGTTAAGTATCCGCCTTCAGCTCAGGTCATAGCTCATAGCTCAGAGCCAGCCATGAAGATCTACAATAGATATCACAAAGCAGCAAAACATATAACCTTGATGCATTTCAGTCTCTCATTCAAAGTCTATTTAGTGTTAGTTTACAAGAAATTCTATTAAGTTTATTTGACTACTAAATACATAGTGGATATTGTAGCAAATTAAAAGGAGGAGAGGTAAACATGTTATTAGATCAAAAAGTTAAACTGTTGGGGCAACTGGGTGGCTCAGTTGGTTAAGCGGCTGACTCTTGATCTCAGTTCAGGTCTTGATCTCAGGGTTGTGAGTTCAAGCCTCATGTTGGGCTCCACGCTGGGTGTGGAGTCTACTTAAAAAAAAAAAAATTAAGCTGTCAAGGAATAAGGGGACTATTTTATAAAACACAACATGACCTGGGGAAGCCTGGGTAGCTCAGTCAGTTAAACATCTGCCTTCGGCTCAGGTCATGATCCCAGGGTCCTGGGATTGAGCCCACAACAGGCTCTCTGCTCAGTGGGGAGCCTGCTTCTCCTTCTCCCTCTCCCTCTGCCTGCCACTCTGCCTACTGGTGATCTCCCTCCCTGCCTCTCTGTCTGCTAAATAAATAAATAAAATCTTAAAAACAAACAAAACACAAGGTGACCTAAGGATTAGGTCTAGTTAACTAGATCCCTAACTGTAAAGAGTAACGGGGTCCACACACCTCAAATATACCTAATGCAGATCACTGCTTTAAAAAAGCTCTACATCAAGGGGCACCTGGGTGGCTCAGTCATTGGGCATCTGCCTTCGGCTCAGGTCATAGTCGCAGGGTCCTAGAATTGAGCCCTGCATAAGGCTACCTGCTAGGTGGGAAGCCTGCTTCTCCCTCTCCCACTCCCCCTGCTTGTGTTCCTGCTCTCCCAATCTGTCAAATAAATAAATAAAAATTCTAAAAATAAAAAAAAAAAATGCTCTACATCAAGCTCTACTACAAAGCTGTAATCATCAAGACAGTTATGGTACTAGCACAAAAACAGGCACATAGATCAATGGAACAGAACAGAGAACCCAGAAATGGACCCTCAACTCTATGGTCAACTAACCTTTGACAAAACAGGAAAAAATACCCAGTGGAAACAAGACAGTCTCTTCAACAAATGGTGTTGGGAAAACTGGACAGCCACATGCAGAACAATGAAACTGGACCATTTCCTTACACCATACACAAAAATAGACTCAAAATGGATGAAAGACCTAAATGTGAAGACAGGAATCCATCAAAATCCTTGAGGAGAACATAGGCAGTAACCTCTTCCACCTCGGCCACAGCAACTTCTTCCTAGACACATCGCCAAAGGCAAGGGAAGCAAGGGCAAAAATGAACTACTGCAACTTCATCCAAGATAAAAAGCCTTTGCACAGCAAAGGAAACAGTCAACAAAACCAAAAGACAATGACAGAATGGGAGAAGATATTTGCAAATGACAATATCACATAAAGGGCTAATATCCAAAATCTGTAAAGAACTTGCTAAACTGAACACCCAAAGAACAAATAATCCAATCAAGAAATGGGAGGAAGACCTGAACAGACATTTCTGCAAAGACATCCAAATGGCCAACAGACACATGAAAAAGTGTTCAACATCACTTGGCATCAGGGAAATACAAATCAACACCTCAATGTGATACCACCTCACACCAGTCAGAATGGCTAAAATTAACAAGTCAGGAAATGACAGATGTTTGCGAGGATACAGAGAAAGGGGAACCCCCCTACACTGTTGGTGGGAATGCAAACTGGTGCAGCCATTCTGGAAAACAGTATGGAGGTTCCTCAAGATGTTAAAAATAGAGCTACCCTAAGACCCAGCAACTGTACTACTGGGTATCTACCCCAAAGATACAAAGGTAGTGATCCAAAGGGGCACCTGCACCCCAATATTTGTAGCAGCAATGTCCACAATAGCCAAACTATGGAAAGAGCCCAGATGTCCATCGACAGGTGAATGGATAAAGAAGATGGGGTAGAGATACATACACACACACACACACACACACACACATTATGCAGCCATCAAAAATGAAATCTTGCCATTTGCAACTACATGGATGGAACTAGACGATATTATGCTAAGCGAAATAAGTCAATCAGAGAAAGACAATTATCATATAATCTCACTGATATGTGGAATTTAAGAAAAAAAGCAGAGGATCATAGGGGAAGAGAGGAAAAAATGAAACAAGATGAATCCAGAGAGGGAGACAAACCATAAGAGACTCTTAATCTTAGGAAACAAACTCAGGGTTGCTGGAGGGGAGAGGGGTGGGGGGATGGGGTAACTGGCTGATGGACACTGGGAGGGTATGTGTTGTAATGAGCACTGGGTATTATATAAGACTTATGAATCACAGACCTGTACCCCTGAAACAAATAATACATTATATGTTAATTAATTGAATTTAACTTTAAAAAAAATACAAAAAAGAAAAAAGAAGAAAATAAAAATGCTCTACAGAATAAAATTCAGAACTGTGTCCTCTACTTATTACAGAAAGGTTAACTTACTGAATAATTCTTTTTTTTTTTTAAGATTTTATTTATTTGACAGAGACACAGTGAGAGAGGGAACACAGCAGGGGAAGTGGGGGAGGGAGAAGCAGGTTTCCTGCTGAGCAGGGAGCCCGATGCGGGGCTCGATCCCAGGACCCTGGGATCATGACCTGAGCCGAAGGCAGACGCTTAACGACTGAGCCACCCAGGCACCCCTGAATAATTCTTTTCTCATCTTTCTCATATATGAATATCTTATATAATCCTATAAAATCCAACCTTTGTTTTGTTTCATTAGCCAATTTTCAAGCTGGTATCACCCGTAGTTAATTATAATAGTTCTAAATGTTTTCTGATCTGGCAGATAAACCTCCTC
The DNA here is from genome assembly GCF_037043125.1 of Eumetopias jubatus. Taxonomy (NCBI): domain Eukaryota; kingdom Metazoa; phylum Chordata; class Mammalia; order Carnivora; family Otariidae; genus Eumetopias; species Eumetopias jubatus. Next base: position 45,134,983 of record NW_028274821.1, on the reverse strand, counting down.
TTCATCCACCACCCCCCCCTTTTTTTAAGACTTTTCATCGAAGCTTATCAAGTTTCAGTGGAGGTTGGGGGAGGGCAGGGGGTGGAAGCTGAGATCTTTTTAGAACTGCTCAAAACACAGTTTATTTAAGGAGAATAGACATCTTTACAATATTAAGTTCCCTACTCAGGAGCGTGGTATGACTCTCCATTTTATTCAAGTCGTTTTTTAAAAAAGCTTTTAAGCGGGGCGCCTGGGTGGCTCAGATGGTTAAGCGTCTGCCTTGGGTTCAGGTCATGACCCCAGGGTCCTGGGATCGAGTTCCGCATCGGGCTCCCTCCTCAGCGGGAAGCCTGCCTCTTCTTCTCCCTCTACTGCTCCCCCTGCTTGTACCCTCTCTCTCTCTGTTGAATAAGTAAATAAAATCTTTAAAAATAAAAAAAATAAAAAAGCTTTTAAGCAAAGTATCATAATCTTTTTCATCCAGGTCTTGAGTGGATTATTCGTAAGTATTTTACAGTTTTGTGGCTAATAGGAAAGAACTCTTATGTTTGCTAATCAATCACTGCTGGTTTATTAATAACCTATGACCGAGCCTCAGACATTGTTCTAAATGCTGGGAATTAAAGCAATGAAAACACCAAATGCCCTATCTTTATGGAACTTACATCATAGTTGGAAAATAATCAGTAAACAAGTATAAACTTATAAGTAAATAATTTCAGAAAACACTAGTACTATGAAGAAAAATAAAGCAAAACTGAAGGAAAGAAAGTGGTAACACAAGGGCTAATTTTTACAGTGCAATTTTTACTTTGCAAAGTAAGGTATACATATATATATATATATATATATATAAAGTATGAAAAGAAAAGAGATTAAATGCTTTTCTTAGTAGTGAAAGTGGAAGAACAAAATGAGTACTAATGCTGGGGGCACAAGTGATATTTGTGGCCATAAATTTAAAGTGAGACCAGTTAGCACTGTTTTCTCCAATCACATTCAGCTGCTCAGGTTCAAGGAAGTAGAGTTCGCAAAGTAACAAATTAATCAGAAGTGAAGTTTTGCCTCAATTATAAATTTTGGGTTTTGTTTTTTGTTTTTTAAGATTTTATTTATTTATTTGACAGAGAGAGACACAGCGAGAGAGGGAACACCAGCAGGGGAGTGGGAGAGGGAGAAGCAGGCTTCCCGCCTAGCAGGGAGCCCGATGTGGAACTCGATCCCAGGACTCTGGGACCATGACCCGAGCCGAAGGCAGACGCTCAACGACTGAGCCACCCAGGCGCCCAGTTTTGTTTTGTTTTTAAAGAATATATTTATTTTGGGTGCCTGGGTGGCTCAGGTCATGATCTCTAGGTCCTAGGATTGAGCCCTGTGTCAGGCTCCCTGCTCAGCTGGGAGTCTGCTTCTCCCTCTCCTTCTGTCCCTCTCCCCACTCATGCCTTCTCTCTCTCTCTCTCTCAAATAAATAAAATCTTATAGAAAGAGAGCATACAAGCGGGGAGAAGAGCAAAGGGCAAAGGAGAGAGAGAATCCCAAGCAGACTGCAGACTCCACGCTGAATGGGGAGCCGATGAAAGGCCGGTTTCCACAACCCTAAGATCATGACCTGAGCTGAAATTAAGAGTCTGGAGCTTAACCGACTGAGCCACCCAGGCACCCCTTGCCTCAATTATAGTGAAGGAAGAGAGGAACAAGGGAATTGGTAACTTGATCCCACAAAATGGTATAGAACACTTGTAGGCATTAAAAATTTTATTCACTAAATCAATGTAACTGGGTAAAGAAAGAAATTACTATATGTGGGGGATGACAGACAGTGAAAAAGTAATGTGGCTAACGGCCTGGATCTCAATGGAATCTAAAGAATATCAGAATAGGGTACCAGAGTATATAAGCTAGCAAAAGAGAAGGAAGTCAGTTAGATACTTAAAATACTTTCAGTTACAAATTCTGGTCATAAAGTCTAGGGTAATGCACTAACTATACAATGGAACTAGCTGGAACTCTTTAAAAAATACATACCAAACCAATAAAATAAGAATTTGAGGGTGGCATATTACCATAAATATTTTTAAGCAGCTCAATTAACTGTAATGTACAGCCAGAATTGAGAACCAACAGTCTTGGGTGTGATCATGGAAGTAGGTAGCTGAAGCAGGCTGGGGGGAAAAAAACAAGCCACGAATTTCAGAAATTCTAATGAAGGGCGCCTGGGTGGCTCAGTCATTAAGCGTCTGCCTTCAGCTTGGGTCCATGATCCCAGGGCCCCAGGTTGAAATAGCACAAAAAAATTTTATTACAATTTTTGAAAACCACAAAATCTAGCATACACATCTGCCCTAATCATGCTCTAACCAAACCACCCAAAGTTTTCTGTGTATTCCTTCTGCACAAGTTACTTGGCTTCCAATTTTTGAGGTTAGGTCTTGTCTCAATGACTTCAGGCCTCTCAAACACACAGGCAACACTCAAAACCTATTAGTGCTTTCTTAGGTCAAATCAAAAGGTGGACGCATACTGAAGTCATTCAAATGCAAATCAGGCTCCCTGCTCGGCGGGGGACCTGCTTCTCCCTCTCCCACTCCCCCTGCTTGTGTTCCTGCTCTATCTCTCTGTCAAATAAATAAAATCTTTAAAAAAAAAAGAAAAATTCTAACAAAGTTTTCTTCTATTATTCCCAATATAAATAAAAGCATGAACTATGTTCAAAGTATTTTACGTGCATTAACTCATTTCACACTCGTAACAACCCAATAAAGTAGAACTAGCATTATCCTGTTTTTGTTGAAGAAGAATGGAAGAGAATAGAATTGTACTGAATTAAAAGTCCTAGGTTATTGGGGTGCCTGAGTGGCTCAGTCGGTTGGGCATCTGACTGTGGGGCAGATCGTGATCTTGGAGTCCTGGGATCAAGCCTTGATTCAGGCTCCCTGCCCCCTCCCTCTGCCTCTGCCCCTCTGCCTGCTCATGCTCTCTCTCTTTCTCAAGTAAATTAAGTCTTTTAAAAAAAAAAAAAAAGAGTCCTAGGTTATACATGACATAGTATAATATTTTTTTGTTAAGATTTTATTTATTTATTTGACAGAGAGAGAGAGGGAGAGCACAAGCAAGGGGAGCAGCAGCGGGAGAGGGAGCAGCAGACTCCCCACTGAGCAGGGAGTCCAATGCGGGGCTCGATCCCAGGACTCTGGGATCATGACCTGAGCCAAAGGCAGATGCTTAACCAACTGAGCCACCCAGGCGCCCCCACAGTATAATATTATTTGAAGATAAACTGTGCTGAGTTATAAAGATGCATTTATAAGCCCTAAGGCAACTACTTAAAAAAAAAAAAAGACATATAGCTAACAAGACAATGTGGAGATAAAGAGAATACTAAAATGTATTCAAATCCAGGGGCGCCTGGGTGGCTCAGTCATTAAGCGTCTGCCTTCGGCCCAGGTCATGATCCCAGCGTCCTCGGATCCAGCCCTGCATCGGGCTCTCTGCTCAGCGGGGACTCTGCTTCTCCCTCTCCCTCTGCCTGCCTGCATGCCTACTTGTGATCTCTCTAATAAATAAATAAAATTTTTAAAAAATAATAAAATAAAATATATTCAATCCAAAAAGATAGAACAGGGGACACCTGGGTGGCTCAGCTGGTTAAGCGACCGCCTCCGGCTCAGGTCATGATCCTGGAGTCCCTGGATCGAGTCTGCATCGGGCTCCCTGCTCGGCAGGGAGTCTGCTTCTCCCTCTGACCCTCCCCCCTGTCATGTGCTCTCTCTCTCTCAAATAAATAAATAAAATCTTTACAAAAAAAAAAAAAAAGAGTCTGCCTTCGGCTCAGGTCATGATCCCAGGGTCCGAGGATCGAGCCCCATGTCAGGCTCTCTGCTCAGCTAGAAGCCAGCTTCTGCCTGCCACTCTGCCTTCTTGTGCTCTCTCTCTCTGTCAAATAAATAAATAAAATCTTAAAAAAAAAAAGAACAGATAGGACAAATTAAAAATAGCAAGGAAAAATAAAATAAAAATAAATACCAAGGTAACAAATTCAAACCCAACCTTATCAATAATTTCACTAAATTCGCTATCATGACAAATGAAAACATGTCTCTATAAAAACTTGTATGCAAATATTCATAAAGCAGCACTACTTAAAAGAGCCAAAACACAGAAACAACCCAAATATCCATCAAGTCAAAATCAATAAACAAAATGTGGTCTTGGGGCGCCTGGGTGGCTCAGTCATTGAGCGTCTGCCTTTGGCTCCAGGTCATGATCCCGGGGTCCTGGGATCGAGCCCCGCATCGGACTCCCTTCTCAGTGGGAGGCCTGCTTCTCCCTCTCCCACTCCCCCTGCTTGTGTTCTTCTCTCGCTGGGTCTCTGTCAAATAAATAAATAAAATGTTTAAAAAAAAAAAAAGGAATGAAGTACTACTAATATATGTTCTAACATGGATGAACCTAGAAAGCATTAAGCTATTAATGATACCATATCAGAAATTATCAGGGAAATGTAAATGATATTTTATCAGTAATTATCAGGGAAATGTAAATCAAAACCACAATGAGATATTACCTTATACCTGTTAGAATGACAATTATCAAAAAGAAACAAGTTTTGGGTGGGAGAGGATGTGGAAAAAGGAACACTGTCAATGAGAATATAAATTGGTATAACCATTATGGAAAACAGTATGGAGGTTCCTCAAAATAAAAAACAGAAATACCATATGATCCAGTTATTCCACTTCTGGATATTTATCCAAAGAAAACAAAAACATTAATTCACAAAGATATATTCACCCCTATGTTCACTGCAGCATTATTTATAATAGTCAAGATATGGAAACAACTTAGTGTCCACTGATGGATGAATGGCTAAAGATGTGTGTGCACACACATACACACACATGCACTGGAATATTACTCAGCCATAAAAAGAAGGAAATCTTGCAACATGGATGGACCTTGAGGGTATTATGCTAAGTGAAATAAGTCAGACAGAGAAAGACAGACGCTGTATGATTTTACTTCTATGTGAAATCTAAAAAACAAAACAAACCAACAAAAGAAAACAACTTCATAGATACAGAGAAAAAGATCAATAGTTATCAGAAAGGACGGTGATTCGGGGTGGGTGAAATGGGTGAAGAGGGTCAACTGCATAGTTAACAGATGAAAACTAGACTATGCTTTGGGTTGGTTTGTTTGTTTAAGATTTTATTCTTTTATTTGAAAGAGAGCACGAGCTAGAGAGCAGAAGCAGAGGGGAGCAGCAGAGGGAGAGGGAGAAGCAGACTCCCCACTGAGCAGGGAGCCGATATGGGGGTCAATCCCAGGGTCCCAAGATCGGGACCCAAGCTGAAGGCAGCCACCCGACTGACTGAGCCACCCAGGTGCCCCTAGACTACGCTTAGTAACGTATATAAAAATCAAATTACTATGCTATACATCTGAAGCTAGTATGTTTTATACCGATTTTGCCTCAATTTTAAAAAAATTCACATACTGCATAATTTCAACTATAGGAAATATCCAGAATAGGCAAATCCATAGAAAAAGCAAGGAGACTAGTGGTTGTCAGGGGCTGGGGGCAGGGGACATGGGGAGTGACTGCTTAAAGGGAAAAAAGTTTTCTTTTGGGGTGATGAAAACATTCTGGAACTAGATAATGGTTGTTTTTAAATTGTTAAAATGGTGAATTGTTTTCACTGCCTTTTTTTTAATTGAAGTATAGCTGACACACTTCACATTATTTTCAGGTGTACAACATAGGGATTCCACAAGTCTATACATTATGTTGTGCTCACCACATACCTATTATCTGTCACCTACAATGCTATTACAATACCACTGAGTATATTCCCTATGCTATGTACCTTTCACCCCGTGACTTGTACATGCCATAATTGGTAGCCTGTATCTCTCATTCTCCTTCATCTATTTTCCCCATCCCCCACCCAGTTAAAATGATGAATTTTATGTGAATTCTGCCACAATTAAAAAAAAGGAATGAATTTCTTATACAACATGAATGAACCTCAAAAACCTTATCCTAAATGAAATCTAGCTGCAAAAGATCACATACTGTATGATTTCATTTATATGAAATGTCCAGAAGAGGCAAATCTACAAGGACAGAAAATAGATTAGTGGTTGCCTAGGGCTGCGGTGGGGTAGTGGGGGGTAAGACAGTGACTGCTAATGGACACAAGGTTTCTTTCTGGGGTGATGAAAATGCTCTAAATGAGATTACACTGGTGGCTGGAAAACTCTGTAAATATACTAAGAAGCACTGAATTGTACCCTTTTAATGGGTGAATTTTATGATGTCTAAGTTAGATCTCATAAAACTGATTTTTTTTTTTAATTTTTAAGTGGTCTAAAGACTCCTAAAAGACAGAACTTGGGGTGCCTAGGTGGCTCAGTCATTAAGCATCGGCCTTCGGCTCAGGTCGTGATCCTGGGGTCCTGGGATGGAGCCTCACATTGGGCTCCCTGCTCGGTGGGAAGCCTGCTTTTCCCTCTCCCACTCCCCCTGCTTGTGTTCCCTCTCTCACTGTGTCTCTCTCTGTCAAATAAATAAATAAAATCTTAAAAAAAAAAAAAGAAGGGCGCCTGGGTGGCTCAGTTGGTTAAGCGACTGCCTTCGGCTCAGGTCATGATCCTGGAGTCCCGGGATCGAGTCCCACATCAGGCTCCCTGCTCAGCAGGGAGTCTGCTTCTCCCTCTGATCCTCCCCCCTCTCATGTACTCTCTCTCTCTCAAATAAATCAATAAATCTTTAAAAAAAAAAAAAGAACTTATTAGACTAGATAAAAAAATAAGACTAAACTCTAAGCTACCTCTAGGAAACATGTTTTAAATAGAAAGACACAAATGTGTTAAAAGTTAAAGGATGACTGAACTTTGACAAAGGAGCAAAGGCAATTCAAAGGAGAAAGTACAGTCTTTCAACCAATTGTGGTAGAAAATTGTATCTCCATATGCAAAAAAGAAAAAAGAAAAAAGAATTTAGATTGAGACCTTACACCTTCTACAAAAAGTAATTTAAAATGGATCCTAGACCTAAATATGAAATGCAACACTATAAACTTCCATAAGAAAATGTAGGAGAAAATTTATGTGATCTTGGGTTTGCAGGAGAAAATTTATGTGATCTTGGGTTTGGCGATGAGTTTTTAGATACCAAAACTATAATCCATGATAAAAAATAAGATAGACTCTATTAAAAACTTCTGTGAAAGACATGGTAAAAAAAATGAAAAGACAAGCTACAGAGTGTGAGAAAACATATCTGATAAAGGACAAATATACTAAATATACAGAAAACTCAACAGTAAGAAAAGAAACCCAATAAGCAAAAAAGAAATAGAGAAGGGACGCCTGGGTGGCTCAGTCCTTAGGTGTCTGCCTTCGGCTTAGGTCATGGTCCTGGGGTCCTGGGATTGAGCCCCGCGTCGGGCTCCCTGCTCCGCTGGAAAGCTGCTTCTCCCCCTCTCACTCCCCCTGCTTGTGTTCCTGCTCTTGCTATCTCTCTGTCAAATAAATTTAAAAAATCTATAAAAAAAATAGAGAAAAGATTTGAACATATACCTCAACAAAGACAATAATCTACACATGACAAATATGTATATGGAAAAATGCTCAGCGTCATCAGAGACATGCAAATTGACAAGAGACACCAATACACATCTATTAGAATGGCTAAAATTTTTTTAAAAAAAGAAAACCTGACAATACCAAATGCTGATGAGGATACAGAACAAGAAATTCATTGCTGATGGGTATGGGAAATGGAACAGCCACTTGAGAAGACAGTGTGACAGTTTCTTACAAAGCTACAAGTAATCTTACTGTATGATCCAGTGATCATGCTCCTAGGTATTTACCCAAATTCATTTGAAAACTTTTGTCTATGCAAAACCTACATACAATGTTTATAGCAGCTGTATTCATAATCACCAAAAACTGGAGGCAAGGAAGTTGTCATTCAGTAGGTGAATGGATAAACAAACTGTGATATGTTCATACGATGGATGATTCAGTGATAAAAAGCAATGAGCTATCAAGCCATAAAAAAAATGAAGGAATCCTAAATGCACATTGCAAAATGAAAGATGCTAATATGAAAAGACTAATTGCTGTATGATTTATTTTTTTTAAAGACTTTATTATTTATTTGACAGAAAGACAGAGATAGCGAGAGCAGGAACACAAGCAGGGGGAGTGGGAGAGGGAGAAGCAGGCTTCCCATGGATCAGGGAGCCCAATGCGGGGCTCGATCCCAGGACCCTGGGATCATGACCTGAGCCAAAGGCAGACGCTTAACGACTGAGCCACCCAGGCGCCCCTGGAGCACTTTTTAGTGCCAGAAAGTAAGTGTTCAAAAAATAAACACCAAGAGTATAAACCCACACTGAGAGTGTATGTCAAAGGAGCACAGGAGTCAACCGAAAGAGCTCTCAATAGCCAAAAACAATAGCTACAACAATTTGAGCAAATAAAGTAGTACTGGATTATAACCCAAAGTATAAAATAAATATCCATAAGTCCATACCGATATAAATTAATGACATGAATAAAGTAATACATTAAGGAAAACAGACAAATCTCCCATGCAAAAGAATTTCAAATAACTTCTGCAGATACTCTGATCTCAAGGAATGTTACTCCCTAATCCTTACGTGTAAAATGAGCTTAGTGACTTCCTTCCAAAGAGCACGCAACAGAAAGGGAGAAGAGGGACTAAACTTAGAGTAGAGAAACATGAAAAACACTACTTTGGCCAGGTAATCAAGATCAACATCAAGATCATAAATCATGTTGATAGCAGGCATCCTTAATATTTGATGGAAATGGCACTTTAGCTCTCTGATCGATCTTCCTCACAAAAACTTACCCCTCTCTAATCCTAAGAAAAAACATCAGAAAAATTCCACTAGAGGAACATCCTAAAAAATGACTGACCAATTCTCCTCTAAACTGTCATGGTTATGAAGAACAAGGAACAACTAAGAAACTGTTATACCCAAAAGTAGCCTAAGGAGACATGACAACTCAATGTAATGGTGTGTCTAGATAAGATCCTGGAACAGAAAAAGTACTTTAGGTAAAAACTAAGGAAATCTGAATAAACTGCAGACTTTAGTTAATAATAATGTATTAACATTAGTTCATTAATTGTAACAGATGTACCATAGTAATCAATAAGCTGTTAAAAATAGGAGAAACTGGGTCCAGGGTGTAGAGAACTCTCTGTACTACCCTCTCAACTTTTCTGTAAATCTAAAACTGTTCAAAAAAATAAAGTCTAGGGGCACCTGGGTGGCTTAGTTGGTTAAGCATCTGCCTTCAGCTCAGGTCATGATCACAGGGTCCTGGGATTGAGCCCCCATCAGGCTCCCTGCTCAGTGTAGAGTCTGCTTTTCCCTCTCCCTCTGCTCCTCCCCCCTGCTTGTGCTCACCCATGCTCTCTCTCTCTCAAATAAATAAAAAATCTTGGGGCGCCTGGGTAGCTCAGTCATTAGGCGTCTGCCTTTGGTTCAGGTCATGATCCCACGGTCCTGGGATCGAGCCCCGCATCGGGCTCCCTGTTCAGAGGGAAGCCTGCTTCTCCCTCTCCCACTCCCCTTGCTTGTGCTCCCTCTCACATTGTTTCTCTCTCTCTCTCTGTCAAATGAATAAATAAATCTTAAAAATAAATAAATAATCTTTTAAAAAATAAAAAATAAAGTCTACTTTCTAAAAAAGTGCAAGTATGCAAAAACATTTAGCATGTAAAAAAGCATGAGTGGCCATATTTTTTTTTAAAGATTTATTTATTTATTTGAGAGAGAGAGAGACAGAGGGAGAGAGCACAAGCAGGAGGGGCAGAGGGAGAGAAAATCTCAAGCAGACTCTACACAGTGCGTGGAGCCTGACACTGGGCTCGATCTCATGACCCTGATATCACAACCTGAGCCAAAACCAAGAGTTGGTCACTTAACTGACTGTACCACCCAGGCGTCCCCTGAGTGGCCATATTACCAACAGGCAAAGGAGGACTTCAGAACAGTAATAAAGAGAAACATCTCATAATAAAGTTCATTCATCAAGCTTAACAATCCTAAAAGTATATACATCTAACGAGAGCATCAAAGTATATGGAGCACAAACTGACAGAATCGGAAGGGGCGGGCTTGGGAGGGTTTTTTGTGGTTTCTTTTTAACATTTTAAGTTTTTACTTAAATTTTAGTTACTTAACATATAGTGTAATATTAGTTCCAGAAATAGAACTTAATGATTCATCACTTACAAATAACACCCAACACTCATCATAGCAAGTGCCCTCTTTAATACCTATTACCTATTTAGCCCATCCTCTGCCCACCTCCCCTTCAGTTTGTTTCCTATAGTTAAGAGTCTCTTATGGTTTGCCTCTTCCTCTCTTTTGTTTTCCTTTCCCCATGGTCATGTTTTGTTTCTTAAATCCCACATATGAGTGAAATCACATGGTATTTGTCTTTCCCTGATTTATTTCACTTACCATAATACACTCCAGCTCCATCCATTGCATTGCAAATGGCAAGATATTCTTTTTGATGGTTGAGTAGTATTTCCACTTTATATTTGTATATATCCCATTATACACACACACACACACACACACACACCTTCTTTATTCACTCATCAATCAATGGACATTTGGATTCTTAACATAATTTGGCTATTGTTGATAATGCTGCTATAAATATCAGGATGCATGTGCCCCTTCAAATCACTATTTTTGTATCCTTTGAATAAACAGTAGTGCAATTTCTGGGTCCTAAGGTAGTTCTATTTTTAACTTTTTTGAGGAACCTCCATTCCATTTTCCAGAGTGGCTGCACATTTTGCATTCCCACCAACAGGATAAGAGGGGTCCCCTTTCTCTGCATCCTCACTGACATCTGTTGTTTCCTGTGTTAATTTTAGCCATTCTAACAGATGTGAGGTGGTATCTGATTGTAGTTTTGATTTGTATTTCCCTGATGATGAGTCATGTTGAGCATCTTTTCATATGCAAACTGACAGAATTGAAAGGAGAAATAAACATATCCACAATTAAAGAATTTCCAACACTTCTCACTTAGTAATTCACAGAAAAAGTATACAGAAAATCAGTAAGGATACACAAAATTTGAAGAACACAATCAACTTGATATAACTGATATTTACAGAATACTCCACCTAACAACTGCAAAATACACATTCTTTTCAAGTGCACATAGAACATTCACCTAGATAAACAAGATGCTGGCCCATAAATAAAGCCTGGATAAATTTAAAAGAATATACACAACATGTTCTCTGACCACAGTGGAATTAAATTTGGAATCAGTAATAGGAAGACATCTTATAAAATTCCACAAGTATTTAGAAATTAAACAACACTCTTCCAAATAATCCATCAAAAAAAAAAAAAAAATCACAAGAGAAATTAGAAAATATTCTGAACTGAATGAAAATAACAGAAATTAATTTGTGAAATTCAGATAAAGTAATGTTTAGAAGAAAATTTATAGCTTTAAGCACTTATATTAGAAAAGAGGAAAGTTTAGGGATGCCTGGGTGGCTCAGTTGGTTAAGCAGCTGCCTTCAGCCCGGGTCATGATCCCAGGGTCCTGGGATCGAGTCCCACATCGGGCTCCTTGCTCAGCAGGGAGCCTGCTTCTCCTTCTCTCTCCCTCTGTTTGTGCTCTCTCTGTCAAATAAATAAAATCTTTAAAAAAAGAAAAAGAAAAGAGGAAAGTTTTTAAATCAGTGATCTAAGGGTTCACCTAAAGAAGCTAGAAGAAGAAAAGCAAATTAAACCAAGAGTAAGTAGAAGAAAAAAACAAAAAGAGCAGAAATCAATAAAATTGAAAATGGACAAGCAATAGCAACAGAAACCAGTACCTCTAAATCAAAAAAAAAAAGCAAGAGGTGAAATAACAAATATGAAGAATGAAAGAAGGTATATTGGTAAATAACAAAGGAATATTATAAATACCTTCACACCAATAAATTCAACAACCTATTTGAAATGGACAAAATTTTTAAAAGACACAAATTACCAAAACTGACACAAAAAGAAACAGAAAATCTAAATAGCCCTATATCTAAGGATTGCCAGCAACCCCCAGAAATAGGAAGAGGCAAGGAAGGAATCTTTCCTAGAGCCTTCGGAGGGAGCAAGTTCCTGCCACACCTTGATTTCAGACCTCTAGTTTCCAGAACTGAGATTAATTTCTGTTGTGTTAGACCACATGGTTTGTGGTAATTTGTTATGGCTGGGGAAACTACTACACATGTGAATAATATGTTGGAGGTGGTGGAGTAAAAAATGTATTATATTTAATGACTTAGTGTTGCCTCTCATTGTGGGGCTACCAGAAAATTTTAAATTGCATTATATTTCTAGCGAATAGCACTAATCTTCTAGTGGTAATAGCACGAATCTAGCTAGTCGCAAAAAAAAAAAAAGGGCATAGTGATTAGAAATGAAGCAGCAAAAATGGCTTTCTCTATAGACATGAGTGTGTATGAAAAAAATCCTAAGGAATCTACATAAAAACCATTAGACGTAAAAAGTGAATTTGGTAATAATGGAATACAAAACAGCATATGCAAGAGAATCAATTGTATTTTCTACACTATCAACAAAAAACTGGGGAAAAGAAATTTAAAATACAGTATCACTGACAACAGAATGCATCAAAAAACATTAAATACTTAGGAATAAATTGAACAAAATATATACAAGACCTACAAAAAAAAAATTACAAAAACGCTACCAAAAAAAAACTAGAGACCTAAATAAATAGAATGATATGCCATGTTAAAGTATCAGAAGACTCAATATTAGTAAGATGTCAATTCTCCTCATCAGGCTTTTTGTAAAAACTGATAAGCATTGTCTATAGTTTATATGAAAATGCTAAAGATCTAAAATAACTAAAACAATGTTGAAAAAAGACACTGCTGAAGGACATACACTACCTGGTTGTAAGGTCTGCTATACAGAAATAGCAATAAAGACAATATAGCACTGGTATAAGAATACAGACCAATGGAACAGAAAAAGAGAGACCAGAAATAGACCCACACTTACAAAAAATAAAAAGGCGCCAAATCGCATATAACCTCCAAACTGGTAAGGTGAACAAATATGAAGGAAGGAAGGAAGGAAAGTAAGAAAAGAAATTCTACAGAATAAAATAACTAGGTGGTCTGAGAGTAACTGCTCTCCCTAACAAGACAATGTGATCAGGAAAGCTGGCTCGGAAAAACTAACATGTAAATGGAACAGCATATGCAAGGGTTCTAAGAGAAAGAACCTGAAAGTTGGCTGGTGTGACAGGTGCATACTGGACAAGGAGAAGATAAGGGTAAATCAAGGCTTCTGAGCCAGAGAAAAATGTTTGTATCATATAAGAGTTCTCAATTCTATTCATTTTTTTCCATCTCTACCACTGTTCTCAATTCTCACCTGGATGCCTTCAAGATCTTCTAATGGACCTGCAGCCTCACCCAAGCTGCTCTCCCATATCCATCCTTCGCAACCAAGCCAAAGATATTCACAGCCTGAAATCATTACATGGTTTCCTGTTCCCCACAGGGTATGGTCTTAATTTCTTATTTGACTTTTAAGACCCTTCATGACATAGCCCTGCTTTCCCCTCCAGCTTAGTCTCTATTTCCCTTCAAAACTACCTGTGTACCTATACTACATTATTTGCATTTTAATTAAATCCACTGTTTTCATTACTTTGTACCTTTTCATATCATTCTTTTGAGTTGTAAATCAAATGTCTCCTTCTATGTGAATTCACCACCTCTAATCCACACCAAAAATAGTTAGGGACTTCCCTCTGCTTCTATACAGACGTTTGCTCTATTTTAGATCTGTCATGTTGTAGTTGTGATGCATATCTATAAGACTGTTAATCCTACTAGACTTTAAATATTCATACTGTATGTTATTCATCTTTTTATCCCTAGCCGGTAGCACAGTACCTATTTAGTACATTCTTTTCTCCATAATTAAAGAGACTCATAACATTTATGCTTTTAGGATCTAAGTTTCCCTAAATTAAGATATATATAAACTGCATATATACCATAAAAAAACTAGATTCAAGGAGTCCTTTAAAATATTTCAAAGACTTTTAAAATCTGGGGCGCCTGGGTGGCTCAGTTGGTTAAGCAACTGCCTTTGGCTCAGGTCATGATCCTGGAGTCCCAGGATCGAGCCCCACGTTGGGCTCCCTGCTCAGCAGGGAGTCTGCTTCTCCCTCTCTCGTGTTCTCTCTCTCATTCTCTCTCTCTCTCTCAAATAAATAAAATCTTAAAAAAAAAAGACTTTTAAAATCCTATTAAGATTACTCTTCTACAAGTCAAAAGATTATGTAAATCTAGATTTGTAAATATTAGGTCTGGTTGAAGTAAGTTACACTGAGAAACATTTATGCCCCACAGTATTACTTTAAGAATTAAGAATTGGGGCACCTGAAACTGTGGAAAGAGCCAAGATGTCCATCGACAGATGAATGGATAAAGAAGATGTGGTATATATACACAATGGAATATTATGCAGCCATCAAAAGGAATGAGAGCTTGCCATTTGCAACGACGTGGATGGAACTGGAGGGTGTGATGCTGAGTGAAATAAGTCAATCAGAGAAAGACATGTATCATATGACCTCACTGATATGAAGAATTCTTAATCTCAGGAAACAAACTGAGGGTTGCTGGAGTGGTGGGGGGAGGGAGGGATGGGGTGGCTGGGTGATAGACATTGGGGAGGGTATGTGCTATGGTGAGCGTTGTGAATTGTACAAGCCTGATGAATCACAGATCTGTACTTCTGAAACAAATAATGCAATACATGTTAAGAAAAAAAAAAGAAGATAGCAGGAAGGGAAGAATGAAGGGGAGTAAGTTGGAGGGGGAGACGAACCATTAGAGACGATGGACTCTGAAAAACAAACTGAGGGTTCTAGAGGGGAGGGGGGTGGGGGGACGGGTTAGCCTGGTGACAGGTATTAAAGAGAGCACATTCTGCGTGGAGCACTGGGTGTTATGCACAAACAATGAATCATGGAACACTACATCAAAAACTAATGATGTAATGTATGGTGATTAACATAACAATAAAAATTTAAAAAAAAAGAATTGGGGCACCTGGGTGGCTCGGTCAATAAGTGTCTGCCTTCGGCTCAGGCCATGATCCCAGGGTCCCAGGATCGAGTCCCGCATCAGGCTCCCTGCTCTGCGGGAAGCCTGCTTCTCCCTCTCCCACTCCCCCTGCTTGTGTTCCCTCTCTCACCATGTCTCTCTCTGTCAAATAGAAAAATCTTAAAAAAAAAGAATTAAGACTCTAAGACTATTACTTACTATATTTTAAAAGTAAAATTAATAAACATAGAAACATAGCAAATCAGTAACAGGGAGAATTATGTATTTATATTATGCTACCTTCTCAATGAATTCAAGTCATACAGGCATATCTAGTTTTTCATCTTTCTTTAATTCTGTTCTCAATTAAATACTGTATTAGAGGAGCCCTAATAATCCACCACAAATGAAAGAGTTCAAAGAATGTTTAATTTTTCAAAAGTTTAAAAAATAATTTGGTTTGGGGACACCTGGGTGGCTCAGTCGGTTAAGCAGCTGCCTTTGGCTCAGGTCATGATCCCAGGGTCCTCAGATCGAGTCCCGCATCAGGCCTGCTTCTCCCTCTGCCTGCTGCTCCCCCTGCTTGTGCTCTCTCTCTCTCTTTCTGACAAATAAATAAAATCTTTAAAAATAATAATAATAATAATAATTTGGTTTGGACTATCATATTAGCAAAATGATTTCATTATCATATTATTTTAAGAGTAATAAAGTGGAACTACAAAAATGTTAAAAGACAGAGAAATAGTCAAATTCACCATGAAACAGCAAAACTTTTGACTATTACAAAGCCATAAAGTAACAGCACCAAGGAAAACATGTTATGTTTAAAAAGACAATTATATGGGGCGCCTAGATGGCTCAGTCAGTTAAGCGGCAGGCTCTGGATTTCAACTCAGGGCACCATCTCCAGGTCCTGAGATCAAGTCCCCAGACAATGGGCTCTGCAGGGAGTCGGCTTGAGATTCTCTCCCTCTGCCCCCCACCTACCATGTGCACACGCAGACTCTAAATCTTTTTTTTTTTTTAAAGACAATTATATATGGGGTGCCTGTGTGGCTCAGTGGGTTAAGTGTCTCCCTTTGGCTCAGGCCATGATCTCAGGGTCCTGGGATCCAGCCCGGAGTCTCAGGCTCCCTGCTCTGCAGGGAGTCTGCTTCTCCCTCACCCTCTCCCTCTGCCCTGCATCCCTGCTCCCGGGCATGCTCTATCTCAAATAAATAAAAAGTCTTTAAAAATAAAAAAAAGACAATTGTAGGATTATTAACCACAGAGTTATATACAAGTATGGACAGGATTAGTACATTATATTAATATATTATACAAATAGAATAAGAATAAAGAAAAATGTAAGATAGGTGAGAATTAAATTTTTTCCTTTTGAATTTCCTTTAATCATGTTATATTCTTTTCCAATAAAAAGTTTTCAAGTAGCACATTAAGCTCTACTACACTTACTTATTTGTTATTATGTACTGACATAAGTAGAAAACATTTTTAAGTTTATAAATTACCTAATTTCTTCCCAAAAAAATACTGTTTTAAATTTCAAATAATAAATGTATCTGATTTTGGAATTTCCTACAATCTGATGCTAACCCTACACGTTTACACCAGCTGTAACATGTACAACTTTCCCCAACTTTTAAGCCTTACAAAGCAATCTCCAATCCCAACAAGGCATTCCATTTACTACAAGTCTGTCAAACTGACAATCTGAAGAGGAGATAAAACTCGAGGCAATATCTGACAGAACATAAAATTTTAATTCTTGCATTAGGAAAGCTTATTTGCCCTTACTATCTCAGTTTCAGCAAGCATATTATATTGGAAACTGAAATTCTAACAGAAATTCCCTTCTGCAAATCAGAAAGACCAAATGAGACAACCTGCCTCTGACTCAGCAGCTTTCTTTTTCTTTACAACCTGTACTTAAGTTGCAAGGGTAAGACTAACGTTCAAAATGAGCAGCAAAGCCAATGCAAAATCAGTAACTGTCTTGGCAGGAAACTCCAAAGAAAATACGAGATGTTTTGGTACTAACTGTAAGGTATACAAAGAGCAAAGGTGCCTTTATGTATCTTTATCATTTAAATCCTTGTGTATAGCTACAAACTAGCTTTTACTGAAGATAATATGTTTCTTTATAGAGAGCACCTCAACCAAATAATCTTCCAAGTCTGGCACCACGAATTGTCACAGCCTACACATCACTGCAGTTCCTTGTAATTTAAAACATTTGCGTTTTAAGAAGTCTCCACACACCAGCTCTACTGCCAATTTCTTCAGCTGAAAACTCAAGTTTCTACTACAAAATACTATGTTTACTCTCAACAACAGGATGCACTCATTTACAAATTATAGAAGAGTATAAATTACTCCAATATACAACTTCAATATTTCTAACATCATCGCATATCTATTATCCAAATTAACAAGTCTAAAACCGTAGTGCACTGAGGTACTATGTATGGCCAAAATCAACTAGCATATTACCGGTTCACTAAAATCAACTATTTTACAAAATGGCCACACGAGATACCAATGTAGTGCAAAATTTGGATTCAGTTTGCCATTATGAGAAAAATGAGTCAAAACAAGCCTATACGAGGCAGTTCACCCTCACTAATACAAATCTAAATTCATTTCTGAGTCCCCAGCCTCACAGCAAGAGGACGGTTTACCAACCTTTTAACGGTAATTAATGCAAAGAACAGGGCAGAAAATAAAATATAATGGTGTTTTTTAATGATTATTACTGAACAAGAACTGACAGACATTCTTTAACGCTCAGAGTTTTCCTTTTGATACCGATTTTGCTCTTACGTGTACAAAGAACATCATAAACTATGCTCTTCATTTCGGATAGCTTAATACACACGCTCCCCCCAAATCAAGTATTCATTAAAAACTTGGCGCCTTAGCGCTAATATTCTTCCCCGTCTTACTATACCCCTCACCTTCTAAACCGGAAGACCGGAAGGGAAGATCTACTCCTACCGCAAATAGAGGTCTAGGGAAAAAGACTTAACACGAGTTTGTACACAATTAAGCAGTCTCAGTAAATCAAATTCCCAGATTACGATGTTCGACAATCTCTTTTAGGCAAAACACACAGACAGCTGAGGGTTCGTTCGTTACTGGAGATGACACCCTCACATTTGCACAACTAACTTCGGTAACTGGCCTAAATTTTCCCGTGTGAAACAAACACAAAAAGGGATGGGACGACGGTACTCTTTAAAACTGGGTCATTCCTTATTTGTTCTGATGCGACGGAAGGGAAAAAAGGTCCATGAAGCAGCAGAAGAAAAAAAAGGACAGCATCCTCAGTGCAGAAAAGTTACAGCTCTCTACACCAGTCAGCGCTAGGCGCTCATTAGTTGGTTTTATTTGTGTTTAGTCACTCGGAGTTTAATGGAACCAGCCTTCCGAAAAGTCATTTCCCACAAGGAAGCCCTGAGGATCAGCCACGGTAAGGCAGAGG
The DNA here is from genome assembly GCF_037043125.1 of Eumetopias jubatus. Classification (NCBI taxonomy): domain Eukaryota; kingdom Metazoa; phylum Chordata; class Mammalia; order Carnivora; family Otariidae; genus Eumetopias; species Eumetopias jubatus. The sequence continues at coordinate 45,116,345 of NW_028274821.1, read as the reverse complement.
AGGACATGCCCTCCATTCACCTGCGACACCTGCTCGGGCCCCCAGGTCTCCCGCCGCGGTCTCTGGACCCTTCTCGCCAGACCCCAGCCCTCGCTCTCCACCCACTCTAACCCAATCCCCGCCCCCTCCCCGCCCAGCCCCCTCCCACACGGCCGTCTCCCAGGATGTCCCCAGGGCCCAGACCCCTCGCGCGTCCTGGCAAGTGGCTCTCAGGAGCCGGGGCGGGCGGCGCGCGGAGGCCCGTACTGGCGCGGCCTCTCCCCCCATCATCACTCCCCGCAGGCTCCGGGGACTCCCCGCCCCCGGAAACCACGGAGAAACTAGGCCGGGAACGCCAGCCCCGGCCACTTTCCGCCTGCTTGGCGACCCCGCGCAGGCTGGCCATCGGAACTAAGCCCTCGGAGTTGCTACCTGCCCGGCGCCCTCCGCAACACCGCAGCGCGGGCCCCGCGGTGGCGCGGCACAGGGTTCCTCCGCGAAAGGCCCTCCACCGCAGACTCACCTGCCGCCCGCTCCACCTTCAGTGCCACCCAGACACAGCCCCTTCCTGGGGCATGAAAGCGCCGGCTTCGCGGCCTGCGCGCCCTCGGCACAGCCGGGCGGGGGACTTGCTCCCGCGGCCGCCGCCGCCACAGCCCGATCTGCGCCTGCGCCGCCTCACGGGCTCGGTCTCGAGGGGAGCCGCGTGCAGCGATAACGGCCGGGAGCGCGAGCTCGCGCGGTCGCCTCTGCTCTCTCGAGTCCGGCCGTGCGGGCGGCGGGTCGCCTAGGAGCTGCCCGCTGCACTACCGCTCCGACAGCTGACGGCCATGTTTCTGTTCCCTTTTCTTTTTTTTTTCTCCCCCTCCTTCCGCCCCTTTCCACAGAACAGCACTTTCCTTTTCCCCCCCTCCCTCTCCCTTTCCTACTGCGGGGGCGGGTGGAAAAGGACATGGGGGAGGGGTGGGGAAGGGCGGGGCAGACCTAGAGCCCCGCCCCCGGGAGGGCCGAGCCCGCGCGGCCACTGCTCCCCTCCCCCCACCTCCCGCGGCGACCCCCGCGGGGCGCGAGGTCCCAACCCCACCCCGCTGGAGCCCCTCCTCCGCGTCCGCTCCGCCCGTCCCCAGCCGAAACCGAGCTGGAAGGAAAGAGCCCTGAGCGCTGCTTTGCACCCCTTCTTGCGGGGCTCAGACTTTCTGTGTGGTGTAGGTTTATTGCCTTGGCCTCAGGCAGGTGGCGGCTGCTTCTCTCGGCTTTATCCAAGACGGGGAAAGTGACGCTGAGCCCCTCAAAGTCACTGAGAATGCCGCACGGGATGCAGGTCTCTGGAAGAGAGGTTTCGTTCCCACGGTGGCAGCTGGAATTTCCACGCATGACGGGGGAGGGAGGAGGGCTCTGAGGCTGGAGAGAGACTCGCGGACTGGCGCTTCCCGAAGTCCTTTCCACGCTGCAGCGTCCCAAGAGAGTCCTTGGCCGTGCTCCGTGTCGCTGCCTCGGCCGGGATGTCGGGATGGGGACTCCGAATGGAGAAATCGCTTGTTTTAAGTCCTCTCCTGCCTCCTAAGTGTAGGTTCCTTATCTACACAGATGCATGCAAAGTCCTTTCGCCTTCGTGCAAATTTTGCAAACTATTTTTTTTAAGAATTTATTTATTTGCGAGAGAGAGAGAATGAGAGATAGCACGAGAGGGAAGAGGGTCAGAGGGAGAAGCAGACTCCCTGCTGAGCAGGGAGCCCGATGCGGAACTCGATCCCAGGACTCCGGGATCATGACCTGAGCCAAAGGCAGTCGCTCAACCAACTGAGCCACCCAGGCGCCCTTGCAAACTATTTTTGACAAACGTTTGGAAGTTATTAGAGTGAGGAAGAATAGCAACTAGTTATTCAGTAGAAGCAAGTGGTTTGAAACAACGTTTTTTATCTCCTGGCAAAAAAAAATAAAAATAAATGGCGAATGATTTCACAGATTCCATGGCGGGTCAAAATTAGAACGGGTAAGATTTGGGTATCTCTGATGAATATTCCAATATTTCATGATCATTTTCCTGAGAATTACTCTTGATTCAATCTGCACTTTTGATGAAAAGTGTAAGATTAGACCTTGGTCATGAGCACTCTGTTGTCGGTTTCCTTCTGAAGTTTGTTTTTTTTTTAATTTTTTATTGTTATGTTAATCACCATATATTACATCATTAGTTTTTGATGGTTTACTTCTGAAGTTTATTGCATGTGCAGATAGTTCGAATTTTGTAGCCAATGGCAGAAACTATTTTCCTAACTACATTAGCAGTCAGAATTGATTCTGTAGAAATGCACAGTAGTAGATATAAGGCTTATTTAGTAATAGTTTGGAGTCAGTTTGAGCACAGTGAAAACCAATGTTTGACAACCTGGACGGAAGTTTTTCACGGAACTAATAACTGGAAATTTAGCTTGAGGACTTCTTGTCTTTCTTTTCTCCAGGTATATTAATTAATAGTTTTAAAAGATTTAATATAGACAAGATGTCTTAATGGATAGATTTCATTAACACAGGGAGTTTTATCTTCTGGGTTTTTTGCAACCACAGAAGTGAAAAATGGAAGAAGCCAATGTATCTCTTCCATTTGATTGACAGATTTTTCTCAGTTTGCATGTGGGATTTAAGAATCAATTTAATTTTTTTTCACTATTTTAATTGCCCTATAGATTTCCCATAGATTTGTCATTGCCACTGTCTACCTAAAGTTTCATGGAATGAACTTGTATATTTGGGGCCTAATTTTCTTACCTCAATAGCTGTTCTTAGGTCTGAAAGTCTTTGATTCAGCAGCCTTCTCAACTGCAATCTTATGTGCCCAGCACTAAAATAAGCTCATTTTAATTTTTAGCATGTAAATATTTGAGTCCAAAACATAGGAGAGGAGCTTGTTATAATCCTATAGTATCAGTTTCAGTTGAGCCTTTCTAGATGCAAGAATGCATAGAAGAAACACCCAGTCCATTGAAGAAGGGAATACAGACATGTGATTGGGCATGGTCACTGCAGATTTCTGTGGATCAGCATTGCAAAAGAGTTGAATGGAAATCCTGTAAATTTCCTTAAAATAAGCAAGATATTTTGGGTAGCCATCTTCAGTGCTGAAGCATCCCATATTATTCTCTTCTTCCTCTTTGTTCCCTCAAAAAACTAAAAATTGCCTGTCACAGGAATATTCAAAGACCTTTGTACTTCTTTATTTCTTTTGATCTGTTTTATTTAACTCCATGTTTAACAGAAGCATTACAAATCTAACAGTTTAATCTGATTATGGTAATTCGTTATTTTTATAATTTCTTTTTTTATTTTAAGTAATCTCTACACCCAATGTGGGGCTTGAACCCACAACCCCGAGATCAAGAGTCACATGCTCTTCTGGCTGAGTCAGCCAAGCAACCCCTATTTTTGTAATTTCTTAATGTCTGAATTCCATGCTAGATTGTAACCCTTGAAAGCAAGGTTCACATGTCACATGTATATTTATATGTAGGTTCTTTCAGATTCAGAATAACCAATATATGATAGACTTGCAAAAAAATATTTGATGAATGACTGAAATAAATCATGGCCCCCTCACTTTCTTCCACTCCATCCTAAAGCAAGTTACTTAATTTTCCTCATGTGTAAAGTGGGTAAAATTATATTCATAAGAAGTGGGATCATTTGTTAACTTACAATAAGCTATAATATCCAACCGACCAGTCCAGTAATGAATACTTAGCACATGTGATAGGCAGCCTTTTGTTGTAGATTACAATGATCCCTGCTTCCTGATTTATGCCCTGTGTAATCTCCTTCCACTGGGTGTGGAGTGGACTTATTGACTAGCTTCTAACACACAGACTACATCAGAAATGATGAGATGTCTCTAACAAGATGAGGCTATTAAAAAAGAAGACCTGTGGCTTTCTCTCTTGTCCTGCTGGATTGCTTACTCTGGGGGAAGCCAGCTACCATGTCATCAGGCAGCCCTGAGAATGAGTTCAGAAGCGTATCCTTGCCAAGTTGAGCCTGGAGGTGACTGTAGCCGCAGCTAACACCTCCATTTTAGCCTCCTGACAGACCCTGTGCCAGAATCATCCAAATAAGCTGCTTCTGCATTCTTTACTCACAGAAACGGTGAGATGAGAAATGCTTCTTGTTTCCAGCTGCAAAATTTGGGGGGGGGGGGTAATTTCTTTCATAGCCAAAATAATTAATACATCATAGTAATACCTGGAAGATAGCAAGTCTTCATTAATGGTAGCTCTTCCTTGACTGAGTCTAACAGGGTTTTGCATGTGTTTTCTTAGCATCCTATCACACTAAATTTAATGATAATGGTTACAGTTGCAATAAGAGAAGGTATCCAGGAAAAGTGGAAAGACTGACTTCTCCTGATCTGTTATTTATAAACTATCTTTGCTCCAAAAGAATCCATTAAAATGTATTTCCTATGATATCTAGGATTTGCTTCAAAATAATGCAATGGGGGTAGAATGGTGAGTAAGTAGGAGTTTAGATAAAACAAAATTGGACATATGTTGAAATGGAGTGATTGCTACTGGGGGTTCTTTATGTTCTCTATTTTTTATGGCTTTTTAAATTTTTTCATAATTAAAAAAAGTGGTTTTAAGTATTTCATGGAATCATGAGTTTGGAGTAGAGGGGAAACTTTAGAGATCATCTATGCTACTTAACTGATTTGATAGATGGGGAAATTAAGATCCCAGCAAAGTTTATTGATGTACCTAGAGTCTCCCAGTCTCAGCTTTGGTGATTTCATATTTGAGTTTGGAGGAGAAACTACTAAATTCTTAGCTCTTTTTTTCCCAGTAGAGTAATTTAACTCTAGATTCTCTAGGATAGCCTCCACAGCATGAAAATCTGAGCCTGATCTCCATTTTCCAATGTATAATCCACATATCGTACACTGGTAAGCTGTTTGGTCCCAGCCCCTCACTCATCAATTTTTGAAAACATGGGATTTGAAGGCCTGTGATTCATGCCTGCAGGCACTATGCTATTCTTCTAGAAAAGAGTTCTAAGTAAGAATGACATCAACAAACACTAGATCTGCATTATTCATATATCTAAATGAGCCAGTGTGTCCCACTCTCCACAGGAAGCATTAGCACACTCTCCTTATGCTCCACTCCAGTATCTTATCTGGCTGTGGACTCTGTCTCAGCATTATCAGAATGGCCTCATCTAGAGTCTTTTGGAGTTACTCAGCATATTCTTTAAACAACTCTCTTTACTAGGCCTGCATAGCTGGACCAGCAGTAGGAAGGACTGGCACAAGGCTCTTGGTGTTGAATCAAAGTAGAGTAAATGATCCTGAGAACAAACCACAAAGAAGAGTAGGGATTAGCAAAGGGAGAAAAACAGAGAAAGAAATAATGGGTAGAGAGGTTGACAGGAAGATAGCCTATATGAATATCCGAGACACAAGACCTCTTTTATTTCTCACGTCAGAGCAAATTGTCCTCACCACGGATCAAGAAATATATGTATTCTAGGGGCACCCGGGTGATGCAGTCAGTTAAGTGTCTGACTCTTGTTTTCAGCTCAGGTCATGATCTCAGGGTCTTGAGATCAAAGCCCTGTCCGGGGCTCCAAGCTCAGTGTGGAGTGTGCCTGAGATTCTCTCTCCTTCCTCTGCCCCTCCTGCTTGTGTGCTCTGTCTCTCAAATAAATAAATAAATCTTTTTTAAAAAAAATATATGTATTCTCTATTTCAAAGATCATTTTTTTAAATTTTATTAAGAAATCAAAAACAAGGGGTGCCTGGGTGGCTCAGTCATTAAGCATCTACCTTCGGCTCCGGTCGTGGTCCCCGGGGTCCTGGGATCGAGTCCCGCATCAGGTTCCCTGCTTGCTGGGAAGCCTGCTTCTCCCTCTCCCACTCCCCCTGGTTGTGTTCCTGCTCTCACTGTCTCTGTCTTTGTCAAGTAAATAAATAAAATCTTTAAAAAAAAAAGAAAAGAAATCAAAAACAAGGGGCCCCTGGGTGGCTCAGTTGTTAAGCATCTGCCTTCGGCTCAGGTCATGATCCCAGCGTCCTGGGATCGAGCCCCGCATCAGGCTCCCTGCTCAGCAGGAAGCCTGCTTCTCCCTCTCCCACTCCCCCTGCTTGTGTTCCCTCTCTCTCTGTGTCTCTCTCTGACAAATAAATAAATAAAATCTTAAAAAAAAATCAAAAACTAAAATAGAAGCATCAACAAAAATAATAATATAATAAGCTCTTCCTATGTTTATTGCCCAGCTTCAACTCATAGTAAATCCTGCTCTCTCCCTCTCTCTCTGACAAATAAATAAAATATATTTTTTAAAGATTTTATTTATTTTTGCACACGAGAGAGAGAAATATATATATAGAGAGAGAGAGTACAATTAGGGGGAGGGGCAGAGGGAGAAGCAGACTTCCTACTGAGCAGGGAGCCTTATGAGGGACTCAATCCCAGGACCCCGGGATCATGACCTGAGCCAAAGGCAGACGCTTAACTGACTGAGCCACCCAGGTACCCAATAAATAAACTCTTTTAAAAAAGAATCAAAGAATCAAAGACTGCTTAAAAATCTCAAGATTAATATTCAACTTCTGGCTTATATTTAATATGAGTTCAATAAGCGCAGTATTGTTTTATGTGCCCTGACAAAAAAATTATTGGGATCTGGTGCTAATACCCTTTACCACCTATTTAAATTTTCCCCTACTTTTATGGTTCCTTTCACATAGGAAAGATCAACTGAATACCAGAAGGTGTCTCTAAGAAGAATCCATAGAAACCAGAATAATTTCAACCCCTTTTTGTTGTTCACTCCCCAATTTACCTCTCTAGACCCAAATTTCCCTATGGACTCAACCATCAAACTCTACATCCAATGTCTAGATGACATCCCCAACATTTTACATGTTCAAAACATAGCCCTTAATTCCTTCCCTACACTATATCTCCCCCCCAAAAAAACTATTCCTTTTGAAGCTACCTCATTTCATTATTTGGTGCCAGCATCTTCTCTATCTTGCCAGATGATGTCCTCTTCCAGCCCCAGATCCAAAGGTGGATCACATGAACTAGGGGTTAGGGAGGATGTCATTTGGCAAGACAGAGGAGAAACGGAGCAGGGGTCAGCATTGGGAGAACTGTCCAGCACTCTCAGAGGCCACTACTGGGAAGCCACAAAAGGGCCAATGTCTGCAGACTATTGATGGCCATTTAGTGGGGCCCAAGAGGCAGTTATGTACAGTCAAATGAAGCAGTCATCTCAGCTGTGTGTCCCACCGTTGAGGCATAAGTTCCTTCCATTGGCATGCGCCTGCATAGAGCTGTGGCTCTTGACTGTAAGCCTGTATCCTGAGACTTGAACACCTAACCACATTGTGCCTGTAAACAACTGCTCTTTTTTAGTTTTCCAGGATACAGAACAGGGTGACCTTGACACCCTGAAAGGCATTAGTGGTATAGAAGGGAAAGCTTTGGAGGGGCTGGGTAGAAGTGTATTAGATAAGCTGTTTTCAGGCATGGCTTACAATGCTGTTGGCCATGAATTCAATGTTAAGAAATCAATGATATATATTAAATAAGGTTTCTTTAAACAGAAACACATAAAACAAGGTTATGTGTTGATTAGTTGAAGCAAATGTGAACAAAGGCTCTCAGGAAACTATTTCTGCTAGGAGCAGTGCTTAGTGTTTGCTAATTCAATGTTCCCTGCCTACCCTATTTAAAACAACACCCACATATGCACCTGGGTGGCTCAGTCTTTAAGCGTCTGCCTTCGGCTCAGGTCATGATCCCAGGGTCCTGGGATCGAGCCCTGCATGGGGCTCCCTGCTCCATGGGAAGCCTGCTTCTCCCTCCCACTCCCCTGCTCATGTTCCCTCTCTCTCTATGTCTCTCTCTTTCAAATAAATAAATAAATAATATCTTAAAAAAAAAAAAAACAACACCTACATTATATCATCTTGCCCTGTGTTAAATTTTCCCCATCCTCTGGTCACTGACATTTCTTGTCTATTTATGTGTTTGCTCTTAGCATGTAAATTCCATAAGGGCAGGAACTTGACTTTATTCACTACTATATCCCTGGTACCCAGAACAGTAGTAAATATTGTTAGTGAATCAATCAAATAATTAAGCAGCCCATGAGGAGTCTTCTCTCCACTTTTCAGCCTCCATGTTTCTGGTCATTGTTCCATCCCAGGGATTACCAAAATCCTAGTACAGGTAAACCCCAGCTAGCTCTGCCTCTCCAATCCTACACATATGCCTGAGCATGTCTGAAACATCTGGAACTCTGAGCTGTATTTCTTCCCTGTGCAGTCTACATGAGAAAGTTCTTTGAGTTGGGTCCAGAGCATTAAATACGGTTGTGAATAATTCTATGCTAGCAATAACCATAACTGACAATGCCTAAAAGAGAACAGCAAGTTAGCAAATCCTGTCTTAACTGACTCGAATGGCATGTTAATTCTCAACCTAATGATTTATTTACTGGTGCCCACTGCCTTCATTAAAATTATTAGAGCATTTTCTTTTGAGCTTGTCAAAGGGAAAATTGTATTTGTGTTTACTTTAGTCACCAAAGTTAATTGCTATTTTAATACTCTTTTGATGTGCTAATAGCTCCTAATGAGGATCATTAATTAGAAAACTAAAAGGAGAAGGCAGGTTTCTGCAGAAAATTTGAATCTATTCCCACTACTCCCCTAAACTCTATTTCCTGAGACTTACCACTCATTTCACCTAGATTTCTACAGTTAAATCAAACTCGGTTAAACCATATTCATTGGGAAAGAATCTAGCAGTTAGGCTTTTGGATCCTTGTTTACTCCATAAGCAAGTTCTTTCATGTCCCTGAGCCTCTTTCCTCCGGCATAAAATATTTATCTTGCAGAGTCATTTAAGATTAATCATCATTTGCAGCAAGCATTTATCAAGCACCTACTATAGGCCAGTCACCATGTTAGGTACTTAATCTTCATTGTCTACTACTCCGCCCTATTGGGGAATTGTCATTATAGTTTCCCATGAGATAATGTATAGTGACTGGCACATACTCAGACAGGGGTTGGCATACTACAGCCCTTGGCCAAATCTACCCTGATGCCTGTTTTTGTAAATTTTTATTGGAACACAGACATGCCCATTTGCTTACTATTGTCTATGGCTATTTTTGCACTAAAATGGTAGAATTGAAGAGTTATGACAGAGACAATATGGCCCACAAAAATAGAAGTATTTGCTATCTAATACTTTATATAAAAAAAAAAGTTGCCAACTCTTACAACTAGGAGACCAACAAAAGTTAATTTGATTTACTTTTCCCTCCAAACAGGAGACCAGAAAAAAAAAACAAAAAAACACAGACAAGCAGGGATAGAGAATGGGTCACCAATGACTAGAGTCCCAAGGGATCAACGATTTTTACCAAAAAATGGGGCGGCGGGGTGGGAAGAATAGAGGTGAATGACCCTAATTTGTGACTTCCAGATACATTGCCTTTTGCAGAATGAGCAGCCTCCAGTATGGAAAGTGGCAAGCAATGTGCTTATGGACGAATTAGAATTTAGTTATGAGTCCCCAGGGGAGAGTCAGGTGGAAGGTGTTCAATGAATAGGTTAAGGATGTAGAGGAGAAATCTGTTTATGATGGAAAATCTCAGGAGGCAGAGTGGAAAGCTTTGTAAAGGAAGAGTGAAAGCAGTAGGGACTCCAGAATGTCTATAACCAAGGGACTTAGGGCTGTCACTGGTTGAAAGAATGTCACTTATTCATACCAAGAATGGGTGAAGGGAGCTGAAGGAGATCATTGGAAATCTGGAGCTGCTCCCTAATGTCCCATTGGCACTTCCCACTAGTGGGAGGTCAGGAATGGGAAAAGGAAGCAAAAGTAAAAGCAGCACAAAAAGGCATGACAAAAAGTACTTATATTTTGAACAGTGACTGAAGATGATGATGGAAATGATAAACGTGGTAGAATAACCTGGCTTCAGGATTTCAAAAGGATTCTTCTCATAAACTTGCTTTACCTTGGGTAGAAGCCCAGGTCCCGGTAGAATCAGTGGCCTGGGGACGCTGATAGTCTGACCGGTAAATTTTGTAGGCCTGAAGTGACCAGGTCTTACACGATCAGTGCTTTAACTGTAGGTATCCAGCAGTTCTGTCAATGAAGTTGTTTTCATTCTTTAAGCCTACTGGAATTATGGCAATCAGTAGGCCATCGTGCAGAAAGGTAAATTGAAATAATCCAATGGTTAAAAAGAAAAAATAAAAGGGGCACCTGGGTGGCTCAGTCATTAAGTGTCTGCCTCCAGCTCAGGTCATAGTCCCAGGGTCCTGGGATCGAGTCCCACATCGGGCTTCCTGCTTAACGGGGAGTCTGCTTCTCCCTCTCCTGCTCCCCCTGCTTGTGTTCTCAATCTCTTTCTCAAATAAATAAAGAAAATCTTTAAAAAAAAGAAAAGAAAGTGAAACCATACTATCAGAAGTTCTTAGTCTGTTTTTTGATATGCTTTTGCTTTCTTGCTTTTTTTTTTCCAAGGTAACATCATCTTTTAAAATACTTTTGTAGTTGTAGGAAAGTCACATAAAAGGACCGTGATTTCTGGAAAGTTAAAAAAAACAAACAAAACAAGCAACTACCTCTAGTGTTGTTTCAGGGGAGTTCTGATTCTAATGTATACTCTCCTTTCACCTCAACTAGATTTTATATCGTTCAGTGTTCACGAGCCATTTTCACTACGTGTTTTGCAAGTCATGGCATCTCCAGAATTTTTAAGCAGAGTAGTAACTTGTTTAATATCCACTTTTTAATATCCAGAGAGTCAGTATCTTAGGGTAACTTTTCTGAAGATTCCATCCCATTCTGGGACAAAACTCAGAAGCTTTTTTAAATTTACCTGTTTGGATTCAGTTCAATGACTTTTTTTTTTTACCTTTGATCCTAATATTCTTCAGCTCTTTCATTTTTTAAACATATAAAAGTTATTCTAGAGCTGGACTTATAGACTGGTTTGCTCAGGAGGCAGCTAAAATTAAAGTACTATTAGTAATGTTGTCCTGGTGTGTGGAAAACAAGTTTTTTGAGCTGACATGTTAGAAAAGCATTTTGGTTTCAGAGAAAGGCCACAATTATTTATATAACTCAGCCAGAAAACATACCTAAATTACAATTCATATTTTTTATTAACATATAATGTATTATTTGTTTCAGAGGTACAGGTCTGTGATTCATCAGTCTTACACAATTCACAGCACTCACCATAGCACATACCCTCCCCAATGTCTATCACCCAGCCACCCCATCCCTCCCACCCCCCACCACTCCAGCAACCCTCAGTTTGTTCCTGAGATTAAGAGTCTCTTGTGGTTTGTCTCCCTCTCTGGTTTCATCTTGTTTCATTTTTCCCTCTCCTCCCCTATGATCCTCTGTCTTATTTCTTAAATTCCTCATATCAGTGAGATCATATGATACTTGTCTTTCTCTATTGACTTATTTTGCTTAGCATAATACCCTCCAGTTCCATCTACGTCATTGCAAATGAGATTTCTTTTTCTGATGGCTGCGTAATATTCCATTGTATATATACCACATCTTTTTCTTTTTTAAGATTTTATTTATTTATTTATTTGACAGAGAGAGACACAGCGAGAGAGGGAACATAAGCAGGGGGAGTGGGAGAGGGAGAAGCAGGCTTCCCGCGGAGCAGGGAGCCTGATGTGGGGCTCAATCCCAAGACCCTGGGATTACGACCTGAGCTGAAGGCAGACGCTTAATGACTGAGCCACCCAGGCGCCCCTATACTACCTCTTCTTTATCCATTCATCTGTCAGTGGACATCTAGGCTCTTTCCATAGTTCAGCTATTGTGGACATTGCTGCTATAAACATGGGGGTGCATGTGCCCCTTTGGATCACTACATTTGTATCTTTGGGGTAGTAGTGCAATTGCTGGGTCATAGGATAACTCTATTTTCAACTTTTTGAGGAACCTCCATACTGTTTTCCAGAGTGACTGCACCAGTTACAATTCATATTAAGTAAAAGAAAGGCAAAGGGTCAATACTTTTTCACTCATTCATTATTTATTGAATATCTACTAGGTGCCTACACTGTTCTAGGCACTAGGGTTGGAGCAAGAACAAAACAGATGAAAATTCCTGCCTTTGGGAAGCTTATATTGTAGTGAGGGAAAACAAGCAATAAACAAAATAAATAGGAGGGGCGCCTGGGTGGCTCAGTCAGTTAAGCGTCTGCCTTCAGCTCAGGTCATGATCCCAGGGTCCTGGGATGGAGCCCCCAAGGGCGACGGACTCCCTGCTTAGCGGGGAGCCTTCTTGTCCCTCTACCTGCTGCTCCCCGTGCTTGTGCTCTTTCTCTTTCTGATAAATAAATAAATAAATAAATAAATAAATAAATATTTTTTAAAAAGCAAAATAAATAGGAAAATATATAATATGGTAAAAAGTGATAAATACAAAAAAAATTACACTGGGAAGGGGAACAGGGGCTTTTGCCAACGAGCTCTTTGCAATTCTAGTCAGGACCTCAGTTAGCTTTGAACACTCTTGATTTCTTCAGAATGCTTTGGAGCTTACAGACACTTAACTAGAAGCTCGAAGAGTGTTCCAAGAGATAGGAATTGGGACTTGTGGTAACTTGCCCACTTATCTGATTACTTAAGACCTTATGCAGACTTCGGCTCAGGTCATGATCCTGGAGCCCCAGGATCGAGTCCCACATCGGGCTCCCTGCTCAGTGGGGTGTCTGCTTCTCCCTCTGACCCTCTTCCCTCTCGTGCTCTCTATCTCTCATTCTCTCTCTCTCTCAAATAAATAAATAAAATCTTTAAAAAAAAAAAAAGACCTTACGCAGAGCCAGAGCATTATTCCATACACAGCCTTCCCTATCTTCTGCACCTCCTCTACGACTTCTCCCCTGCCAGTTGTTTTTCATTTACGCATTTAAAGTGAAAAGAGGGGGGGCAAAGCATTAGGAATCCTTTTGCTTATATTTTGAGTCTGATGCCTTTTTTTGGCTTTTTTAATTAATTACATATATATCAAAATTGTAAATTTTTAAAATTAGCATACAGTATTACATTAGTTTCAGGTGCACAATATAGTGACTCAACAATTCTATGCATTACTCTGTGCTCATTATAAGTGCCCTCCTTAATCCCTTTCATGTATTTCACCCACCCCCCCACCCACCTCCCCTCTGGTAACCATCAGTTTGTTCTCTATAGTTAAGAGTCTGGTTTTTTTGTTTGTCTTTTCCTTTTCTTTGTTCATTTGTTTTGTTTCTTAAATTCCACATGGGAGTGAAATCATATAGTACTTGCCTTTCTCTGACTTATTTCACTTAGCATTATGCCCTCTAGATCCATCCATGTCGTTGCAAATGGCAAGACTTCATTATTTTTTATGGCTGAGTAATATTCCTCTGTGTGTGTGTGTGTGTGTGTGTGTGTGTGTGTGTGTGTGTGTGTGTACCACATCTTACTTAACCATTCATCTATTGATGGACACTCGGGTTGCTTCCAGAATTTGGCTATTGTAAATAATGCTGCAATAAACACAGGGATGGCTGCATCAATTTACATTCCCACCAACAATACACAAGTGTTTCCTTTTTCCTCATATCATTGCCAACGCTTGTTGTTTCTTATGTTGTTGATTTTAGCCATTCTGACAGGTGTAAGGTGATAGCTCGTTGTGGCTTTGATTTACATTTCCCTGATGATGAGTGATATTGAGCATCTTTTCATGTATCTGTTGGCCATCTGTATGTCTGCTTTGGAGAAATATCTCTTCATGTCTTCTACCCTTTTTAAAATTGAATTATTTGTTTTCTTGGTGTTGAGTTATTTAAGTTTTTTATATATTTTGGATACTAACCCTTTATCATAGATGTCATTTACAAATATCTTCTTCTATTCAGTAGGTTGTCTTTTAGTTTAGTTGATGGTGTCCTTTTCTGTGCAGAATCTTTTTATTTTTATAAAGTCCCAATAGTTTAATTTTGCTTTTGTTTTCCTTGCTCAGGAAACATATCTAGAAAAATGTTGCTATGGCCATTGTCAGAGAAATTACTGCCTGTGCTATTTTCTAGGATTTTTATGGCTTCAGGTCTCTCACAGGTCTTTAACCCATTTTGAGTTTATTTTTCTGTATGGTATAAGAAAGTAGTTGGGTTTCAAAAAAAAAAAAAAGTGGTCCGGTTTCATTCTTTTGCATGTAGTTGTCCAAGTCTAGTGCATTTTTTTTAAAAATGTAAATTCTAAAAAAATTTAAGGTGCACCTGGGTGGCTCAGATGGTTAAGCGTCTGCCTTCAGCTCAGGTCCTGATCCCAGGGTCATGGGATCGAGTCCCACATCAGGCTCCCTGCTCCGTGGGGAGTCTGCTTCTCCCTCTCCCTTTGCTTCCCCCTCCCTTGCTCTCTCTCTCTCACTCTCTCTCACACAATTAAATAAATAAAATCTTTTTTTTTTTAAAGAGTAGCAGTTTTGTTTTTGTTTTTAAAGACTTCATTTATTTGACAGAGAGAGACACAGCGAGAGAGGGAACACAAGCAGGGGGAGTGGGAGAGGGAGAAGCAGACTCCCCGCGGAGCAGGGAGCCCGATGCGGGGCTCGATCCCAGGACTCCGGGATCATGACCTGGGCCGAAGGCAGTCGCTTAAACAACTGAGCCACCCAGGCGCCCCTGAAATAGTCTTTTTTAAAAAAGATTTTATTTAGGGGTGCCTGGGTGGCTCAGTTCTTTAAGCGTCTGCCTTCGGCCCAGGTCATGATCACAGGGTCCTAGGATCGAGCCCCGCATCGGGCTCCCTGCTCCGCGGGGAGCCTGTTTCTCCCTCTAACCCTCCCCCCTCTCATGTACTCTCTCTCTCTCATTCTCACTCTCTCAAAATAAATAAATCTTTAAAAAACAAAAAGACTATTTCATCATAGTAAATAAAATTTTAAAATTTTAAAATAAAAATGTAAATGCTAATGAGTTCTAGAAATGGAAAGCACATGAAAGCAAAATTCCCATAGCTTTTGCTATTGCAGATAAACTGGTGATTGAATCCACCTTAGAATTTCTTTCCATTTGAAATATGGCACAGTACCCTGGAAAGCACTGAGTCAATGGTTTTGGTTTTGGGGTACCAGGTATTCCACTGCCTACCTGTGCAATATGAATAGGTCACATACCTTTCTAGGCATCAGATCTTCATCTGAGGAACTCTAAAATGCTGTGATTCTTCTTCTTGGTAATCAGTTCAAGTCATTAGTTACATAAGCCTAAATGAAATAAAACTTCCCTTTTTTTTTCAGGAAGTAAATATATGTGGCTAAGATGATTAACCAAGTTTTGTGTATAAATTAAGTAGAACATGGATTTTTTTTTAAAGATTTTATTTATTTGACAGAGAGAGGGAGAAGCAGGCTCCCTGCTGAGCAGGGAGCCCGATGTGGGACTCTATCCCAGGACTCGATCCCAGGACTCTGGGATCATGACCCAGGCCGAAGGCAGCCGCTTAACCAACTGAGCCACCAAGGCGTCCCTAGAACATGGATCTTATGACTGATTTACATGACTCTTTGATCCCCATGAATGTTTCTTTTTATTAGGAATATGTATCAAATTCTTTGCATATATTTATATTTTACACCAAAGTGGATTTTAAAATATAGAAAAGATTAATTTGCATAAACTAATCTCAACTTTGAAATTTGAATGGCTTTAGAAAACTAGAATATTAAGATCAATTTAGGGCAATGTTTTTTGGAACATAGCATTGTGTTGCTTTATATATGAACAAAAACTTGATAAATAATGATAAGTAAAATCGTTGCCAGAAGGTTTGATAAGTGCATTATATATATTAACTCAGTTGAAACTTAGAAGAACCTCAGTGAGGTAGATACCATTATCTCCTTCATTTTATAGATCAATGATCTGGAATTCAGAGAGATTAAATAGCTTGCTCAAGTCCACGGAGACCATGAGCCTAAATTTGAGCCTAGGGCCTATCTGATTCTGGAGCCTTGGATCATTATCAGTATTGTTCTCTTAAGGAAGAACATTTTCATATGAAGTAACTAAACACTGGTTGAAGACAGTGCCAAGAGAAGATTAGGGGAGAGTGTACTGCATTTTGTGTGACAGCAGAGATTTTGAGGAGATCCAGTGACCCTCAATTACCCAAAGTTTGTACACCCAGAGCTGCCATTTCCTATTTGAATTAAAAATATTATTTATTGCAGGGGCACCTGGGTGGCTCAGTCAGCTAAGCATCTGACTCTTGATCTTAGCTCAGGTCTGGATCTCCGGGTCGCGAGTTCAAGCCCCACATTGGGCTCCACACTGGGCATGGAGCCTATATTAATATATATATATATATATATATATATAGTTTATTGTAATTTCTATAAGAACTGAATATTCATTAATCCTGACAAATGTGTTTTTACACACAAGAGAATCATTGATATATCCTTCTGATCACAGAAAATAATTTATTATAAGTCTATTCAAGTAGAACATGCAAATGCTATCAAAAAAACCCTAAAACTCAACCATATTTAACATAGATTTTTGCCTTTACAACATTAACCAAGGGTATTATACCTAAAGTACCTTTGATAATATTATTCTAATTTACTTCATTTGGATTTATGTATCACTCAGTATTTTGGTATATAAAGATAGTTATTGGGGTGCCTGGGTGGTTCAGTTGGTTGGGCGACTGCCTTTGGCTCAGGTCATGATCCTGGAGTCCCAGGATCGAGTCCCGCATCGGGCTCCCTGCTCAGCAGGGAGTCTGCTTCTCCCTCTGACCCTCCCTCCTCTCATGCGCTCTGGCTCTCTCTCTCACATAAATAAATAAAATCTTTAAAAAAAAATAGAAAAAATAAAGATAGTTATTGGAGCACCTAGTGGCTCAGTTGGCTAAGCATCTGACTCTTGCTCTCAGCTCAGATCTTGATCTCAGGGTGATGAGTTTAAGCCCCAAATTGGGCTCCATGCTGGGTGTGGAGCCTACTTAAAAATAAGTAAATAAAAAGATATTTATCTTTTCTCTTATAGATCATTACTAAATCTTTTCTCTTGTAGGTCATTATTTTTTTTTAAAGATTTTATTTATTTATTTGACAGAGAGAGACACAGCGAGAGCAGGAACACAAGCAGGCAGAGTGGGGGAGGGAGAAGCAGGCTTCCCGCTGAGCAGGGAGCCCGATGCAGGGCTTGATCCCAGGAACCTGGGATCATGACCTGAGTCCAAGGCAGACGCTTAACGACTGAGCCACCCAGGCGCCCCTGTAGGTCATTATTAATAGCAGTTGTGGGGTGCCTGGCTGGCTCAGTCAGTGGAGCATGTGACTCTTGATCTCAGGATTGTGATTTCAAGTCCCACGTTGGGTGTAGAGATTACTTAAAAGTAAAATTAAAAAAAAAATAGCAGTTTGTTAGCTCCAGGTTATTGAATACAAAGATCATAACATTGCATAAAATAGTCTATAATTTAAATTTTTACCTACTTTGGTTTCAGTGAGCCTAAGAAGTATTCCCTACCCCAGGTAAATTTCAAGTAATATACTGAATAACTTCCAATTAATAGTAACTCAGAATTCAAAATTATATGTTAGCAACTATTAATTGACATTCCCTCAACTTGGACTTTTAAGTAAGGAAATATTTTTTAGACATTGACTATAGTATATAGAAGGAAATTGTCAATAAATATATCTGCTTTCTTAATGTCAGTGGATCACATTAGTGTAATTTAGCCATAGAAATGAAACTGTTATAAAAATGGTATAGCAAAATAAAGCAGCTCTATCATGAAACTGGGTCATATTCTGCCTTTTCTGTAGACTTCCAAAACAGGTAAGTCTACAAG
Organism: Eumetopias jubatus; assembly: GCF_037043125.1. Lineage (NCBI taxonomy): Eukaryota > Metazoa > Chordata > Mammalia > Carnivora > Otariidae > Eumetopias > Eumetopias jubatus. The sequence goes on along the minus strand of NW_028274821.1, from coordinate 45,098,466 downwards.
AGACTTACCTATAAGAGAATTCTCACAAAAGTACTGCACAAAAGAAGAGCTGTATCCAACGTATAAGTGTTCAAGAAATAAGAATTCTCCAAAGAAGTAACTTGAAACAGGGATTGAAAGACTACAGAAAACCCATTTCTTACCAGAGAGTAATTCATGTTCAAATCATCATCACAAAGCATTAACCCTGGAGACACATTTTTTTTTTAAAGATTTTATTTATTTGAGAGAGAGAATGAGAGAGAGAGAGAGAGAGCACAAGAGCGAAGAGGGTCAGAGGGAGAAGCAGACTCCCTGCTCAGCAGGGAGCCCGATGCGGGACTCAATCCTCGGACTCCAGGATCATGACCCGAGCCGAAGGCAGTTACTTAACCAACCGAGCCACCCAGGCGCCCTGGAGACACAGTTTTTGACCCACGTTTAGGCAAATCACTTAAATTGGCACAACTGGACCAAAGGGAAGGATTTGGGAGGAAACATGCTCTCCGGCTGTTGGAAGCCATCTTGCTATAATAAGGGAAGCCATTCAACTGTCTGAAGATAAAGCCAAGTTACATGGGAGAGGATTGGAGAAAATCACAGGGAAATGGAGCTGGAATATGATTGAATTAAACCTAAAGCTCTGGACTTCCATTTCTGTGAGCCAGTAAAATTCCTTATATTTTAAAGCCATTTGAGATAAGTTTCTGACTCTTGCTGCTGAAAGCATCTTAAAGGAATTCTTGACATATTGTTACTTTTCCATTATATGTTTTGTAAAAATTCTCCCTTCAGACCATATATTGTCTTTTGTTTATTAGACATTCAAATCTATTTAAAGTTATAAAGATTAAAACAGGTGTGGTATCAGTGTTCAACTAGAAAGACATATTGAACTTAGAGATGGATTCAAGGATACAAAATCATTTACAATAAGATAAAATTGGGGAAAGATGGATTTCTATTAGCATTGCTTTGTGACTCATACCACAACAAAATAAACTGTAATTGGTTAAAGGCGTGAATGACAAATAGTAAAACCATAAAAATGTTACAGTAAACATTTTTAAAATAATTTTGTAATCTTGACACAAGAAAGATCTTTCTAGGCTTGATGCCAAAGGTGGGAAATATACAGGAAAAGATATGGTTATACAAAAATTAAAATGTGTTCCTTTTTTTTTTGATTAGCATTTTTCCTTTTTTTAATGTTTTTTTTTTTTAAGTAGCCTCCATGCCCAATGTGGGGCTTGAACTCACAACCCCAAGATGAGATCACAAGTTGGATGCTCTATTGACTGAGCGAGTCAGGTGACCCTGATTAGCAGTTTTCTTTTTTTTTTCTGATTAGCAGTTTCCAACTGTGAAAGTAATACATATTGATTACGTATAAAAATGTCAAACAATACAGAGTTGTATAAAATAAATAATTAGCATCCCCTTTTCTTCAATCCCTCACTTTATAGCTAACCACTTTTAATAGTTTGTATTAAATATTTCTGGGCTTTTCTCAGGACATACATACACATATAGTGTGTGTACCTAAATACATAACTTTTTCAAAATAAGAGTCCTTCTAAGTGATATTTTGCATGTAGTCCTTCTCCCTCAAAAGCATATCATTGACATCTTTCCTTGTCAACACGCAAAGAGCTACTTTACTCTTTCTGACATCTGCCTTGCATATTCTAATACATTAATGAACGTTAGTGTATTGAATTAATCCCTTATTAAAGGATATTCTGGATTTTTCCAGTTTGGGAGATTTTATTACAGAGAAAGTTATAACAAATATATGAAGATTTGCTTTTGTTAATATACATGAATGGCTTTTTCAAATCAATTGTGTTCCAAATAAAAACACAAAGGGCACACATTTAGATAAGAAAGGACATAAAATATGATATTTACATGGGAAAAATAGACAGAAACAAGAAGGATGATTCAGATGAAATACACATGGTAAACCCATATAAGCAAATATCTGACAAATAAATATTTGCATTTGCTGGTGATAGGGAAAAAAGAAAATGAGATACTGCTTTTCATCCAGCAGATGAGCAAAGTGTGGGGGGGGGAAGAATGAGAAAAGAGAAAGTGTGGTGGTGAGGAAAAGGCATTTTTATAAACTAACAAGTATTCATTCGTATGTACTTTCAACAGGACAGTTTGACCATGTTTATTTAATGCCTTAGTGCCTTTTAACCCAATGAGGCTATTTGCAGAAATTTTAACTAAAAATTAACTAAGGCTACATCTTTTTTTTTTTTTAACTAAAGTTACATCTTAATTACATTTTAGTTAAGGCCATTACAGGAATGTTTAAATCCTATAGTGAGACATAATTTAAAATAGCAAATATTCAACAACTAAGCTGTGGAACATCTATCTATGAGGCGGACTGCAACGCATCATATTAAGAATGATGTTGTTGAAAAATATATTTTTAGGGCGCCTGGGTGGCTCAGATGGTTAAGCGTCTGCCTTTGGCTCAGGTCATGATCCCAGGGTCCTGGGATCGAGTCCCGCGTCGGGCTCCCTGCTCCTTGGGAGCCTGCTTCTCCCTCTGCCTCTCTCTCTCTCTCTCTCTCTTCCATGAATGGATAAATAAAATCTTAAAAAAAAAAAACAAAAAAAGAAAAATATATTTTTATATGGAAAAGTTCAGGCTGAAAACCAGTCTGCACAGAGGACTGCTTTTTAAATTAGTGTGAATATCCGTATGCATGCACGTATACAGAAAAACACCGCCGCCGCACATGACGGTGAGGTCATGGAGAATTTGTTTCCTTCAATCTACTTAACTGTATTTCCAATGAGCACATATTACAATCATTTAACAAAACCTATACAGTGTTGAAATGAAGAGTGCGCTTTGGTATAAGTTAAAATGTAAGACTTTCTATGAGGAAGACACTGTGCAGGAACCAAAAGCAAACAGAACAGCTGGATTGCTATTGGTAAGGGAGGTGTGCTCTCTTTTTAAGAGAATAGCAAATGACTCCCTGTGGATTTGGAGTTCACTCTGTCAGTATAAGGATGTGTCTTCGTGACTATCATCTCTTTATTCTTAAGCCAAGTGGAAAGAGAACAAAGCAGTCAGAAGAAACTGATAAGGACCTTTAACTGATCTGGGGGGTAGGGGGAATTAAGAAAACCAAACCTCAATTAACTCTTAAAGTAATTTTGTGTAGCAAGAGAATAGTCTGGATTCTGTGAAGCTGGAAGAAAAATCTCATTGAGCTCTTGTTACCAGTTGAATTTTGAAACTAGATGGGGGGGGCTGTCCTTGGTGGAATTTTGAGACTGAAGTGTGGGGACTATCCTTGGCGGGAGACCTTCTAACAGACTTATATTCAGGGTCGGTTAGAGAGAGGCCTTCCTACTCCATCTGAGAATAAAACCAAAATGTGATATATTTTGAAAAGTGGTGAAACTATTATATTTAGCCTGTGTATGTTTTCAATAAAATCTTGCGTGATGGGGGTATCATCTGATCATAGTGTTAAGCAATAGCCCTGTATGTGTTTTCATATTAGACAGAAGAGGAACGTAAAAATGTGATAATCTATCTCTTGGTTAGCCATTACTGTTCCTCAAGTCCAGTCGTTTGGACAACAAAACATTAGTCAAGATAATACCAAACATAATTTACAGCTATGAAACCCAAACAAAGAAAAAATAACCAGAATGCTGAATTTGAAACCTAAAGCACTTACAGTGGGAACATCAAATCCAGCAAAGCTATTAAGCACATGATTAACGGGCAAGTGGCTTTTACAAGATTGACCTATTATTTTTAGATTTTCAGCAATAGTTTGCTAGAGCATACAAATGGTGATTTCTCTGTTTGATAAATCTACAAGTGATGACCTCTTTCAAATGAGTCACACAATCTTTTCTACCAGCATCACAACTGAAAATTCTGAGATCATTCTCAATATAACAATTTAAACAAATATAAGGTATACTAATTTATTTACTTAATATTGTTTGGTAAATGGGGTGCCGGGGTGGCTCAGTCTGTTGTGTGTCTGCCTTTTGCTCAGGTCATGATTTCAGGGTCCTGGGATTGAACCCCTGGGTCGGGCTCCCTGCTCAGCAGGGAGTCTGCTTCTCCCTCTCCTTCTTGCCCCTTCCCCTTCACTCATGCTCTCTCTCTCTCTCTCAAATAAATAAATAAAATATTTTTAAAATATATTGTTTGCTAAATACCTATACTGGCTGATTTAATCCATAACATACCATATAGTTAGGTATCAAGGTTGGCTGCCAGATATGAACCTTTGGCCTTGTGAGTGATGAAGTGACCTTGTCTCCCTCCAAACCCGCCAGATCTGCTCATGTAGGCAACTGTTTACATTTTTAGTCCTCTTTAGAAAAATATACAGAAGCTTACCATCTGACACCAGGCTTCCTGTACTTTCCTTGTATTCTGAATTTTACTGTTGGCCTTTTCTGCCTTGACACTGTGATTTGTGAGTTGGGCTTTGGACTCTGATTTTAGTTTATTTGGTTTCTCATATTTTGGAGCCTACCTCGGGCATGTTTTTTCACTTTTGTTCCATCCTGAGCTTGTCTCTCAATTCAAATTCCTGAACTTGACACCCCCAAGCTCCTCCTACACACCTTTTTTTTTTTTTAAGATTTATTTATTTCTTTCTTTATTCGAGACACAGAGATACAGAGAGAGAGAACATGAGCAGGGGGAGAAGCAGAGGGAGGGGGAGAAGCAGGCTCCCCGCTGAGCAGGGAGCCCGATGCGGGGCTCAGTCCCAGGACCCTGGGATCATGACCTGAGCCGAAGGCAGACACTTAACCATCTGAGCCACCCAGACACCCCCACCTACACGCCTCTTAAATGGAGATACTGTTTCCCTAAGTCCTGGAGACTAAAACCAACAGGGAAATATTAGCTCAGCTAGAAAAGCATCTTTCTTAGTCCCTGGATAGGATCTCTTCTTTGGTAGAGGGTCCTCACATAAAACCCAAAATTTGTTAATCTAAAAAACCTGGTGCAAGAGTTGCCTGTTTGCACAGGCTTTTCCCTCAAGGGGACAAGAAGAACCTGCTAGACTAGTTGCCATCACTTAATTAGAAAAGACATTCATGTGATACACACTTGAAACCTGTCTTTCATTTAACTCTCATCTCCTCATTTACCCCCCCAGATACAGACACACTTGCCTGCCCAGCTTTGTCTGGTTTGTGGATAGTTTACCAGGAGGAACTAAGGTTTCCTAGCACTCCAGTTCTGTTCTGGTGTCATTTCACTGTTCAAAGTCTTCTGATTCTGCCACCACCCATCAGTCTGGGTAAATGTATATCTGTGAGCTTATAAATGCATGAGGCATCAGGCATATGCTTACTTTGCATGAATTTGGCTGAATGCTCTTATCTTATTCTGAGTATATGAATTTGATGCCAGTTTGTTTGAATTACACTGTGAGATTACTAACACCCTTCTCATGGCCCTAGAGCTCTTTGGGTTACTTAATAGCTGAATAGTATCTGAGGAGCATCATTATAATGTGATCTCTTTTTTTTAAATTTTATTTATTTGAGAGAGAAAGAATGAGAGAGAGAGAGAACACAGGAGATGGGGGAGGGTGAGAGGCAGAAGCAGACTTCCAGCTGAGCAGGGACCCCGATGCGGTACTCGATCCAGGGACTCCAGGATCATGACCTGAACTGAAGGCAGACGCTTAACCAACTGAGCCGCCCAGGCACCCATAATGTGATCTTTTTGTAAATACAGTGTTTTGCTTGGTATAATTTGAGAAAACCTTAATCGCAAGTAAGTTTCCCACCAGCCTGTCACAATACCTGAAATTCCACTATTAGGGACTCATATCTTTACGTCTTGAAAGGAATTCAAAACACCTAATAGTGTGTTCTTATGTGAGTGTATGTCTGTGTGTGTGCCTGCATATTTCAAAATGTTAACAATTATCTGGAGATAGTGGGATTATATTTTAATTTTCTTCATATGTTTCCCTATTTTCAAAAATTTCTACAATGAATACATACACTTTTCTTATCAGAAAAAAACTGCTTAAAATTTTTATACACTCAAGAATGGTAAATCTAAAGTGATTCTGAGCAAGTAGTACCTTACTGAATATATATTTCTCAAACTTTTTACCCTAATGCCAGGTCTCCAGAAGCCAGAAGCCTTCAGAAACAGGTGTAAGATCCCAAAAGGAAGTAAATCCTCATATTGATAATGTTCTTGTTCTTAAGCAGAACAAATGTTCACATATTAATATAACATATTCTTTTGTACTCAATTTTTACGCTAGAATTCTTTTTTTAAAGTAAAAAAGAAAATCCTGAGGGGATCCTGGGTGGCTCAGTCGGTTAAGCTTCTGACTCTTAATTTTGGCTCAGGTCATGATCTCAGGTTTGTAAAAGGGAGCCCTGGGGGCGCCTGGGTGGCTCAGTTGGTTAAGCGACTGCCTTCGGCTCAGGTCATGATCCTGGAGTTGCGGGATCGAGTCCCACATCGCGCTCCCTGCTCAGCAGGGAGTCTGCTTCTCCCTCTGACCCTCCCCCCTCTCATGTGCTCGCTCTCTCAAATAAATAAATAAAATCTTTTAAAAAAAAAGGGAGCCCTGGGTGGGGCTCCATGCTCAGCAGAGAGTCGGCTTGACCTTCTCTCTCTCTCTCCCTCTCCTTCTGCCCCTCCCCCAGCTTGAGTGCACATGCTGGCTCACTCTCTCTCTCTCAAATAAATAAATAAAATCTTTAAAAAAAAGAAAAAAGAAAATTCTGAAAGGGCTAAAGGTAAACTTCCATTTTCCCAGTATTACCCAGGCCTGCATGGCAGGATTCGTGCAGAGGAACTTCTTTTTTTTTTTTTTTTAAGATTTTATTTATTTATTTGAGAGAGAGAATGAGAGAGAGAGAGTACATGAGAGGGGGGAAGGTCAGAGGGAGAAGCAGACTCCCTGCTGAGCAGGGAGCCCGATGCGGGACCCGATCCCGGGACTCCAGGATCATGACCTGAGCCGGAGGTGGTCACCCAACCAACTGAGCCACCCAGACGCGCTTTTTTTTTTTTAAAGATTTTATTTATGAGGAACTTCTTTATAGATAATGTGGCTATATAAGTAGCATTTCTAAAAATAGTTTAGAAAACTAAAATGTGTAAGACATTACACATTACACCTAATATGGGCATTACCCACATTAGGCTAAATTAGACCCACATTAGGCTAAAGTTTACCCACATTTTATGGTACAGTTTATTTTAAAAAAATTTTTTTGTTCTCTGCCAGTCCCTGGTAATAGTTTAAACTATTGAAATTCTACTGAAAATAAGTTATGATGATAAGCATCATGCGATATCTTTTTTTAAATTTTTTTTAGATTTTTTTTAAGATTTTATTTGTTTATTTGACAGAGAGATAGAGAGAGAGCACAAGTAGGCAGAGAGGCGGGCAGAGGGAGAGGGAGAAGCAGGCTCTCCGCTGAGCAGGGAACCCGATGCAGGGCTCGATCCCAGGACCCTGGGATCATGACCTGAGCTGAAGGCAGCCACTTAACCAACTGAGCCACCCAGGCGCCCCAGCATCATGCAATATCTACTCACATCATATTTGTGCTCCTTTTCAATGTCAGGTAAATTTGATTTTTGTTTGTTTGTTTTTAAGATTTTATTTATTTATTTAACAGAGAGAGAGAGAGTGCTCGAAAGAGCACACAGAGAAATGGCAGAGAGAGAGGGAGAAGCAGACTCCCCGCTGAGTAAGGAGCCCCATGTGGGGCTCGATCCCAGGATGCCAGGATCATGACATGAGCTGAAGACAGACACTTAACCAACTGAGCCACCCAGGCGCCCTCACCTTCTCTTTTTATTGTGTCTGTATGAGATGATGCTGCTGAGTTTATTGCAGTAATCATTTCACAATATATGTAAGTTGAACCCCCTTCTGCTGTACACCTTAAATTTATATAGTAATGTATGTCAATTGTATCTTAATAAAACTGGAGAAAAATTAATCAATGGATATAAAGAAACTGAATTGTAATATATATATATATTTTTTAAGATTTTATTTATTTATTTGAGAGAGAGAGAATGGGAAATAGAGAGCATGAGAGGGAAGAGGGTCAGAGGGAGAAGCAGACTCCCTGCTGAGCAGGGAGCCCGATGTGGGACTCGATCCTGGGACTCCAGGATCATGACCTGAGCCGAAGGCAGTCGCTTAACTAACTGAGCCACGCAGGCGCCCTGTAATATATATTTTTTAAATTTTTAAATTTATTTTTTGACAGAGAGTGAGACAGCAAGAGAGGGAACACAAGCAGGGGGAGTGGGAGAGGGAAAAGCAGGCTTCCCACCGAGCAGGGAGCCCAATGCGGGGCTTGATCCCAGGATCCTGGGATCATGACCTGAGCCAAAGGCAGATGCCCAATGACTGAGCCACCCAGGCACCCCTGTAATATTTTTACTATCTAGTAAATCTTCCCTATAAGACCCAAGAGGGCTGGGTCTATATGTATTTCGCTTACTTAACACATTGTCTTACAATTAACCCAACGCTGAACAAATATTTGCAAAAATATATGAAATACAATTGGTACTTTTTTTTAAAGATTTTATTTATTTATTTGAGAGAGAGAGAATGAGAGACAGAGCATGAGATGGGGAGGGTCGGAGGGAGAAGCAGACTCCCCGCTGAGCAGGGACCCCAATGCGGGACTCGATCCCAGGACTCCAGGATCATGAGCTGAGCTAAAGGCAGTTGCTTAACCAACTGAGCCACCCAGGTGCCCTTACAGTTGGTACTTTTTCTTTTTTTTTTAAGATTTTATTTATTTATTTGAGAGAGAGAGAGAATGAGAGATAGAAAGCACGAGAGGGAAGAGGGTCGGAGGGAGAAGCAGATTCCCTGCTGAGCAGGGAGCCCGATGTGGGACTCGATCCCGGGACTCCAGGATCATGACCTGAGCCGAAGGCAGTCGCTTAACCAACTGAGCCACCCAGGCGCCCTACAGTTGGTACTTTAAAGGGTAAATATTATGGTATGTGAATTATATCTTGAAAACAAAACAAAAAAACAAAATACAATTGGTAAGGGTGGCATGCCAGGAACATACCCGACTGCAAGCTGCATGAGGGCAGGGGACATGTCTGGTTTATTCACTACAATTTCCCTAGCACATATTTAGTATACATCTACCACATTGCTCGGGAAATATATGAGTAAAGGAATGGATTGATAAGTGAATGGAAGGGAGGTCACTTCTACATGAACATACCTGAAAATGGAATAGACAATTAGCTACTGTTGGAGAAATCTACCCTTTTTTTAAAAAAAAAAAGATTTTATTTATTTATTTGAGAGAGAGAATGAGAGAGAGAGAGCACGAGAGGGGGGAGGGAACCAAATTTAGGGGTGCCTGGGTGGCTCAGACGGTTAAGCGTCTCCCTTCAGCTCAGTTCCTGATCCTGGAATCCTGGGATGGAGCCCCACATTGGGCTCCCTGCTCATCGGGGAGTCTGCTTCTCCCTCTCCCTCTGTCTCTACCCCTGCTTGTGCTCTCCCTCTCTCTGGCAAATAAATAAATAAATAAATAAATAAGAACAATAAATATCTTTTAAAAAGAGGGAGAGAGAAAAAGTGGGGAAAAATTTTTTTTCCCCTGTGATGAGAACTGTTAGGATCATTTAATCTTGTATCATCTGTACTTATCACAATCAGGATTAATCAGAATTAATCTGAGCTTATACTGACTTTTCCCAAGATTGAAGGAGGATTTTAATAATTTTTTTAAAGTTTTATTTATTTATTTGACAGAGAGAGAGACACAGCGAGAGAGGGAACACAAGCAGGGGGAGTGGGAGAGGGAGAAGCAGGCTTCCCGCGGAGCAGGGAGCCTGATGCGGGGCTCGATCCCAGGACCCCGGGATCATGACCTGAGCAGAAGGCAGATGCTTAACGACTGAGCCACCCAGGCGCCCCGATGTTAATCGTTTTTAACATCAAGTTTTTGTTTGTTTGTTTTAACTTTTAGTCTTTTCTTTATTAAGACAGATGGAACTCAGGTACAATAGTTTGAGTGCTTGGGAGTTTTCCCTATCACTAGGTATAGCAAGCATAGTTATTGTTTTTGTGAAGCTAGCATTCCAGCTACACCCAAACTTTAATGTGTGATCACCAGGAATCTTGTTAAAATGTGGATTGTGATTTAGTAGGTATGGGTTGGACAGAGATTCTGCATTTCCTTTTTTTTTTTTTAAGATTTTACTTATTTATTAGAGAGAGAGAGCGAGCGAGCATGAGCAAGGGGTGGGAGCAGACAGAGAGAGAAGGAAGAAGCAGACTCCCCACTACTGCAGAGCTCGACTGGGGGGGGAGGTGGGAAAGCTTGATGTCAGGGGCTTGATCCCAGGACGCTGAGATCATGACCTGAGCTGAAGTCAGATGCTTAACCGACTTGAGCCACCCAGGTGCCCCCTCGGCATTTCTAATAAACTCACTGATGCTGCCCATGCTGCTGGTCCACGGGCCCCACTTTGAGTACAAAGAGTTAGGACCGTGTTTCTAGGAGAAGACCTGCTGAGGCTCTCCCTCAGATGTTTCTGTGTGAAGGCTGCCATGTCCTTTATTCAACACCACCTCTCCTCATCTTGGCAGCACCTTAGCCAGAACAAATCTCTGCTCCACCCACACCCCAGCTTTCCAACTAGTTTCTTTTTCTTAAATCTTCAAGTGTTTGCCTGCCCCCAGCTATCTGACCAGTGGCCAGTTTCCCATCTCAGGAGAGGCCCTTTGTTCTGCTTCTCCTTTAGATGCTGCCACCCTCCCTCCTCCTGAGAAAAGCATATCCTTTGTTTGTATTTATGGGCCATTAACTACCTTTACCTAAGAGATAAGAAAGATCAGTGGAAACCAGCTGCCCTTTGTTCAGACTATTTCATTGACTTTGATATAAGCCTTTCCCTTACTCTCTGTTTTCATCCAAAGTTTACTGTTCACAGTATTTTATAAGTTTGGGAAAGATGGTTATAGCTGAAGTCTTGTTTGGATCTTTGTTCAACATTACAATTCCTTAAGGGGGCACTTGGGTGGCTCAGTCCATTGGGTATCTGACTTGGTTTCGGCTCAGGGTCGTGGGATGGGACCCCAGGTTGGGCTCTGCACTGGGTGCTGAGTCTGCTTGGGTATCTCTCTCTCCCTCTTCCTCTGCCCCTCCACCCTCTCGTGTGCACACGCTCTCTCTCTCTCTATGAAAATGAATAAATAAATCTTTTTTTTTAAGATTTTATTTAAGAGAGAGAGAGAGCACAAGTGGGGTGGAGGAGCAGAGGGTGAGAGAGAAGCAGACTCCCCGCTGAGCAGGGAGCCCAACGTGGGACTCAATCCCAAGACTCCTGGATCATGACCTGAGCCAAAGGCAGAAGGCACCCTGAATAAATAAATCTTTTAAAAAATTCCCTGGGGTGCCTGGGTGGCTCAGTTAAGCATCTGTCTTCGGCTAGGGTCATGATCCCTGGGTCCTGGGATCAAGCCCTACAACCAGCTGCCTGTTCAGTGGGGAGTTTGTTCCCCCTCTCCCTCTGCTTGTGCTCTCTGTCTCTCTCTCAAATGAATAAATAAAATATTTTAAAAAAAAATAAAATTCCTTAAGCTCTGGGGTGATTGGTAAAAATTTTAGAAGCCAATAGAGACGAGCCTTTGTGTTAGCTGTTTTAGTGCTACATAATTATAGACTTTGAGAGTAGGAAGGGGCTTTCAAGGGGTTTTAGTTCAATCTTTCATCTGACAGATAGGAAACAAAAGCCCATGGAGTTTTTGTACCTTGTCAAAAACTGGTATACTGAGTCACCAAACTGTTTAAACTGTGCTCCATTAGGGGCGCCTGGCTGGCTCAGTAGGTAGAGCATGGGACCCTTGATCTCAGGTTGTGAGATCGAGCCCTGAGCCAAGCTCCATGCAGAGCCCCATGCCAGGCTCTGTGCCCAGCAGAGTCTGCTTGAGATTCTCTCTCTCCCTCTGCCCCTCCTCACTCTCTCTCTCAAATAAATAACTAAATCTTAAAATAAATAAGTGAATAAATAAATAAATTTTAAACAATAAAAAAAGGGCCCCTAGGTGACTTAGTCGGTTAAGTGACTGGCTCTTGATTTTTAGATCAGGTCATGATCTCAGGGAGATCAAGCCCTGCGTGAGGCTCTGCACTCAGTGGGGAGTTGGCTTGGGATTCTCTCTCTCCCTTTCCCTCTGCCCCTCTCCGCCTCCCTCTCTAAAAAAAATAAAATAAAATAAAAACAAAAAAATAAACTGTGCTTGGGGCACCTGGGTGGCTCAGTCGGTTGAGTGTCTGCCTTCCACTTGGGTCATGATCCCAGGGTCCTGGGATTGAGCCCCATGCCGGGCTCCCTGCTCGGTGGGGAGTCTGCTTCTCCCTCTCCCTCTGTGTGCTCGCCCTCGCTCTCTCAAACAAAACTAATAAATCTTAAAAAAAAATAAACAAAAACAAAAAACAAAAAACTGTGCTCATGAAATAGTAAGGAGCTGCTTAGACCTGGCTGTGTTGAGATGTTTCTGTAGGAGTGGATATGGAGGCAAAGACTTCCTTCTCTCCATACCTCAACCAAAGGAGCTCCATTTACATTTTCATCTGTTCTACATGCTAGACTTCCAACTTAGATCTTCTTCTTCTTTTTTTTTTTTAAGATTTTATTTATTTATTTGACAGAGAGAGACACAGCAAGAGAGGGAACACAAGCAGGGGGAGTGGGAGAGGGAGAAGCAGGCTTCCTGCTGAGTAGGGAGCCCAATGCAGGACTCCATCCCAGGACCCTGGGATCATGACCCGAGCCAAAGGCAGATACTTAACTGACTGAGCCACCCAGGTGTCCCCCCCAACTTAGATCTTATTTGAAGAATGAGTTATATATCCACAAAAAAAATTTTTTTTTAAGATTTTTATTATTTATTTATTTATCTGAGAGACAGAGAGAGAGAGAGAGAGAGAAACAGCATGAGAGGAGACAGGGTCAGAGGGAGAAGCAGGCTCCCCACTGAGCTGGGAGCCCAACGTGGGACTCAATCCCAGGACTCCGGGATCATGACCTGAGCTGAAGGCAGTCGCTTAACCAACTGAGCCACCCACACGCCCTATCCACAGAAAATTTTAAACCATTTTATTTCACCAAGCTGCCTACCAATTAATTTTAATTTCATATCTACAGGTTAAAAGAATCATATTTTTCTATTTTTGTTTTAGTTGTAGAGTCTGAGTCAAAGGTAAAATTTTACATCTGTGGAAAAGCTAAGGAAGGGAAGTCTGACACTTAGAACATTTGAATACAATATTTAAATACTCTTTAATAATGGAATTTTAGTCATCAACTAGATGCTATGAAAATATAAATTTTATACTTAGGAAGATAGAACTTGCATTATCCCATCTAATCTCTGTTGTATTTTCATGATACTTTTCCAACACTTACATTGGAAATTATACTTAGCATTTGATTGATTTTCACCTGGATCTTGGTAAATTTAACAACTTTATTGAAATAAAATTGACATGCCATATGTAATGGTTAATTTTATGTGTCAATTTGACTGAGCTAAAGAATGCTCAGATAGCTGGCAAAACAGAATCTGTGGGTTTGTCTGTGGGAGTGTTTCTGGAAGAGATTAGCATTTGATTCATAGACTGAGAAAAGAAAATCCTCCCTTACCAGTAGTGGGTGGGCATCATCCAACCCATTGAGGGCCAGGTATAGAACACAAAGAGGAAGGAAAGGTGAATTCACTTTCTTGTAGGCTGGGACGGTCCACACTAGGAATTATACCACCTCTCCCTTGATTCTCAGGCCTTCAGACTTGAACTGAATTACACCACCAGGTCTCCTGGTTAATCAGTTTGTAGACAGCAGGCTTAGTCCCCCTAATCACTAAGCCAATTTTTATAATAAATTTCCTCTTTCCTCTATACATATATATATCCTATTGGTTTTGTTTCTCTGGAGAATTCTGACCAATTCAACCATATAATTCACCAATTTAAGGTGACACAATCCATGGTTTTTAGTGTATTCACAGAGTTGTGCAATTATCATCATTATCTAATTCTAAAACACCTTCATCACCCCAGCAAGAAACCCTGTATTCATCAACAGTTACTCCCCATTCCTCTCTCCCTCAACCCCTCAAAACCACTAATCTACTTCCTATCTCTGTGGATTGCCTATTCTGGGTATTTCATATGAGTAAAATCATATAACATGTGGCCTTTTGTGTCTTCATTAACTTAGTATGCTTTCAGAGTTCATCCATGTTGTAGCATTTATCAGTGCTTCAATCCTTTTTTATGGCTGACTAGTATTCTGTTGTATGAATATACCATTTTTTGTTTATCTATTCATCCCTTGATGGATATTTGAGTTGTTTCCACCTTTTGGCTATTGTGAAAAAACTGCTATGAACAATGGCATATGAATATTTGTTGGAGCACCTGTTTTCAATTCTTTTGGGTGTATTCCTAGGAATAGAATTGCCAGGTCATATGATAATTCTATGTTTAATTTTTAAAGGAAGCACCAAACTGCTAACCACAGTGGCCACACCATTTTACATTACTAGTTGCAATGTACAAGAGTTCAAATTTTTCCATATTCTTGCTATATTAAAGAATGCCCTTATCAGATATATGTAGGATTTGCAAATATTTTCTCCTAATCTGTAGTTTGTCTGTTCACTTTCTTGATGATGTCACTGAAAGCAAAACAGTTAAACATTTTGGTAATATCCAATATATTTTTTCTTTGGTGGGGGGTGCTTGTGCTTTTGGTGTCATATCTAAAAAACCATAGCCTAATCCACTCCAAGGTCTTGAAAATTTATACTTCTAGTTTAGCTCTTTTATAATTTTAGCTCTTACATTTAGGTCTATGATCCATTTTGAGTTAATCATTTTATATGATGTGAGGTAGGGGTCCACCTTTATTCTTTTGCATGTGACATCCACTTGTCTTCGTGCCATTTGTTGAAAGTATTCTCTCTTCATTGAATTGCCTGGCCTCCTTGTCAAAAATCAGTTCAATGTAAATGTGAGGGTTTGTTTCTAGACTCTCAATTTTATTCCATTGATCCACATGCATATATATTTTTTAAAGATTTTATTTATTGGGCGCCTGGGTGGCTCAGTTGGTTAAGCGACTGCCTTTGGCTCAGGTCATGATCCTGGAGTCCCGGGATCGAGTCCCACATCGGGCTCCCTACTCAGCAGGGAGTCTGCTTCTCCCTGTGACCCTCTTCCCTCTCGTGCTGTCTATCTCTCATTCTCTCTCTCTCTCAAATAAATAAATAAAGATTTTATTTATTTATTTGACACAGAGAGAGAGACACACAGTGAGAGAGGGAACACAAGCAGGGGGAGTGGGAAAGGGAGAAGCAGGCCTCCCGCCAAGCAGGGGGCCCAATGCAGGGCTCGATTCTAGGACCCCAGGATCATGACCTGAGCCGAAGGCAGACGCTTAACGACTGGGCCACCCGGGCACCCTGCACATGTCTATTTTTATGCCAGTAGGCCACTCTTTTGATTATTATAGCCTTGTATGCAGTTTCAAATCAGGATATATGAATCACCCAACTTTGTTCTTCTTTTTCCAGATTGTTTTGGTTATTCTGTGTCCTTTGCATTTCCATATTGTTTTTAGCATCAGTTTGCTAATTTCTGCAAAAAAGACCACTGGGATTTTGATAGGGGCCATGTTGAATGTGTAGATCAGTTTGGAGAGTATCGACATCTTAACAGTATTAAGTCTTCCAATTCGTGAATGTAAAATATCTTTCCACTTATTTAGGTCTTTTAAATTTTCTTTCAAGTTTTGGTTTTCAGAGTACAAGATTTGCATTCATTTTGTAAATGTATTCCTATTTTTTTTTTTAGATTTTATTTATTTATTTGACAGAGACACAGCAAGAGGGAACACAAGCAGGGGGAGTGGGAGAGGGAGAAGCAGGCTTTCCACTGAGCAGGGAGCCCAATGCGGGACTCAATCCCAGGACCCTGGGATCATGACCTGAGCCGAAGGCAGATGCTTAACTGACTGAGCCACCCAGGCGCCCTTTAGCTATTTCTGTAATACCAATACATACCCCAGTAGAGATGTTCAGGCTAAGAACAGAAACATAGAATAAAGCTCAGAAGAAAGACCAGGGTTACATTTGGAAATCCTTAGTATTCGTATATAGCTGAGGTTATCAGAATCAATACAGTGGTCCAGGCAGAGTGCATAGGATGAGAAGAAGGCTGGGGATAGACCTTTTGGGAAACATCAGTCTTCAATGGACAGAGACTAAGAGGAACACTCAGAGCAGGAATTTTTGAATTTGGTCATTGAGAGTTACCTGGGGAACGTTATAAAAATACAAATTCCTGGGGCATCTGGGTGGCTCAGTTGGTTGAGCATCCGATTCTTGATTTCGGTTCAGGTCATGATCTCAGGGTCGTGGGATCGAGCCCCGTGTCATACTCTGTGCTGAGTGGGGCGTCTGCTTAGGATTCTCTCTCTCCCTCTCCCACTGCCCCTCCTCACAGATGCTCTCTCTCTGTCTCTCTCTTTCCCTCTAAATAATAAATAAATAAATCTTTAAAAAAGAAAAGACAAATTCCCAAGTGCTGTCTCAAGTAATTCTAACGAGGAGGGTTTGGCCTTAGCTCCACAAGTTAATTTGTTTCTCTAACCCCTTTGATCTGTACCTTTGTTTTCAATACCTGTTTTGCTTTGAACACCTGTTTGTCTTTATTGAGAAGGTGATATGCTGACTCTTGAAGAATTACTGAGTTGCGAGTGCAGCATCAACCAGTCAGCCAAACTAGAGACAGTTTGCAGGGTGGCCTCATATCTAAGTCACCAAATTGGTTGCCCAGTCTTGTCAGCCACACTAGGAATATCTCTCAAACCTGCCTCCTTCCATTTTTCCCACTTCCTTAGGTATTCATCCTCTTGTACCTGGTCTATAGCATTTGCCTATTTGGTCTCCATCTTTCCTCTGTAGCTGCCTCTTTGCTGCCACCAAAATTATCTTTCATTTATCACATTATATTTGTTTTTTTTTTTTAAAGATATTATTTATTTATTTGACAGAGAGAAAGAGAGAGAGCACAAACAGGGAGCAGCAGACAGAGGGAGAAACAAACTCCCCGCTGAGCAGGGGATCATGACCCGAGAGGAAGGCGGCCACTTAACTGACTGAGCCACCCAGGCGCCCCATATCACATTATATTTGTGTTGGAAAACCTTTGACTATTCCCAGTTCGGTGCAAAGGTTCTTCACTACCTTATTCTGGCACACCTTCCCAGCATCAGCTCCTACCACCTTTCTCCTTGTATCCCACAATATAAATGTGTTGCCCTTCTACTGCCTTCTTCCTCATTCCTTGCACAATAATCTTTGGCGTCCTTCAAGATCCCCCTTAGGTGACCTCTTCTATGCGGCTGCCCCTGATGGTCCCACAATGACAAGGGAATAACCAATGTGATCCTTAGTCGATGCAGAAGGAAAAAAACAGAACTTTAATTCTTTTCTTGCCCTTTTAAATGTGTGTGTGTGTGTGTGTGTGTGTGTGTGCGCACGCGCGCGCATGTTTTTTTTAATGCAAAGGCAGAACACTGCAGTGGATTCTGAAGCTAAGCTGCCTGGACTCAAATGCTGGCTCAGCCACTTGCTAGCTGGATTTGATGTGATCAAGTTACTTAACCATTCTGTGTCTCAGTTTTCTCATCTGTAAAGTGGATATTGTTCCAACTACTTATCACTGCATTACAAACTACTCTAAGAGTTGGAGACTTAATACTTCATTATTATCTTCCAAAGTTTTGGAGGATAACTGGACTCTGAGCAGTTCTCATTTGGGATCTCTCATATGGTTGCAGCCATATGTTGACTGGGGCTGGAATTATCTGTAGGTTTCTTCACTCATGTACCTCATACCTGGGTTAGGAGGGCTTTAACGGCTGGGGCCACTCAGGTATTTCTCCAGTGTCCAACTTGTGTTTCTTCACATGACATCAGACTTCCTGATTTAGTAACATAACCTCAGAGGTTCCCAAATGTCACTCTTGCATTCTATTAACCAAGCAAATCACCAAGGTCAGGTCAGCTTCAAGGGATGAGGAATTAGACCTCCTGATGGAAGGCATGTCAAAGAATTTGCAGCTATTTTTAGAACACCGTGGGTATAATAATCGTCCTTACTACGGGGTTGTTGTGAGGGTTGACTGAGCTACTATTTGTAAAGCATTTAGAACAATGCCTGGTACTTAGTAGTGCCATATATATAGTTTCAGCTCCTATTATTATGAATATGAGTATAATTTATAGATACAATATATTTAGGTGAATGCTCAATATTTTCATGAGGGAGACACACAATTTTGAAGATTGCTCTTTAGTGTCATTAACCAAATTTTTTTTTTTTTATTGAGAGAGAGGGTGATAGAGAGAGACCATGAGAGGGGGAGAGTCAGAGGGAGAAGCAGACTCCCTGCCGAGCAGGGAGCCCGATGTGGGACTCGATCCCGGGACTCCAGGATCATGACCTGAGCCGAAGGCAGTCGCTTAACCAACTGAGCCACCCAGGTGCCCTCATTAACCAAATTTTTGTTGTTGAGTATTAGTGTCCTTCTGAACCCACTCCTCTGTGAATTCCTCAAGATCAGGGACTTTGTCAAAGTTTTTCTTTATTCTCCAGTGTCCAGTACAGTGCCTGGCACATGGAAATTGCTTAGTGATTTTTTTTTTTAATAAATGGGTGGAGGGGCGCCTGGGTGGCTCAGCCTTTAAATAAATAAATAAATAAATGGGTGGAAAGAGTGAATGGAATAAGGTGACATTGCCTGGAACCCATGGGATTCCCAGGACAGAGAACTTTCAGGGCTAAAACCAAGAAAATCTCAGGCAAACCAGAACCAATTGGTCACTTTAAGAATAAATGAATGAATGCATTTTCCAAAAGAGACCAAAGTTGAAACATAATGGTGAGGTGAGATTCCTAGGCCAGCCCATTCAATCTTGGTAAACTCATAAACTCATAAATCATAGTAAGACTTTTTTTTTTTTAAGGCTTGGAGTTTTGTTTCTGTCTTTGCTTTTGTTTCTTCTTCTACTACTTCCCCTTCAAATGAAAGCTTACTCGAGCACAGTATATATAAAAGAGGCAAACTGGACACTGACTGATGTGCAGAAGGGAACACCTGGGGCTTTGGCTTTGGCCTTCTCTTTCCTTCTGTCTCTCCCTTTAGAGGCCCCTAAAGCACCACTGAAAAATCCTAGGGCATTACCTTGAAAGCCACCGATGTAATGAATCAGAGCCCTAGGGGCCCTGGAAGTGCCTGCAGTTTGACCATTTGGCCTTTCTTAATCTTATATTCTCCATCCTGCAGCCTCTACCTGGCACCGTGGTAGGAGATGGGTGAGACAGGTGGCCTGCCCCAGGGCAATAAAGGGGATAGTGGGGGAGGTTTGTAGCCAAGGAAAGGAGCTGCGCCAGATCTTTATAGGCTCCCTCAGAAACAGGAAGAGGAGCATCTATGAAAAGGAAATAGTGTCGGCACCAGGAGAGCTCAGCAGCAAGAGGAGAGAAGCAGAAGGGGCCGCTGGTTGGTGCTGTCATTTGCAAGTGAGGAACTGATTGATTTTATAAACATTCTATCATCCCTGACTATTTTTTTAGTTTTTTTTTTTTTAAGATTTTATTTATTTATTTGACAGAGAGAGACACAGCAAAAGAAGGAACACAAGCAGGGGGAGCGGGAGAGGGAGAAGCAGGCTCCCCACTGAGCAGGGAGCCCGATGTGGGGCTCGATCCCAGGACCCTGGGATTACGACCTAAGCCGAAGGCAGACGCTTAACCGACTGAGCCACCCAGGTGCCCCTAAAGTTTTTTTTTTTTTAATTTTATTTATTTACTTGACAGAGACACAGCAAGAGAGGGAACACAAGCAGGGGGAGCGGGAGAGGGAGAAGAAGGCTTCCCGCTGAGCAGGGAGCCCGATGCGGGGCTGGATCCCAGGACCCTGGGACCATGACCTGAGCCGAAGGCAGATGCCTAACGACTGAGCCACCCAGGTCCCCCTAACGTTTTTGTTTTTTTTTTAAATATTTTATTTGTTTATTTGACACAGAGAGAGAACACAAGGAGGGGGAGGGTAGGCAGAGGGAAAGGAAGAAGCAGGCTCCCCGCTGGACCCTGGGATCATGACCTGAGCTGGAGGCAGTTGCTTAACCGACTGAGCCCCCCGAGGCGTCCCTTCATCCCTGACTATTTTAAGAGAATGAGCTCTTCTCTGTATTAAGACCCTTGTACACGTCAATAATCTTTGTCACAGTAAATCCACTTCTCATAATTTTCATTAAAGACACACTCGGGGGCGCCTGGGTGGCTCAGTCGTTAAGCGTCTGCCTTCGGCTCAGGTTATGATCCCAGGGTCCTGGGATCGAGTCCCACATCGGGCTCCCTGCTCCGCAGGAAGCCTGCTTCTCCCTCTCCCACTCCCCCTGCTTGTGTTCCTGCTCTTTCTATCTCTCTCTCTCTGTCAAATAAATAAATAAAATATTTAAAAAAAAAAAGACACACTCGGAAATATGTGCAAAGATATAAACAAGGATATTCATTGCAGTTTTTTCTTTTTTCTTTTTTTTTAAAGATTTTATTTATTTATTTGAGAGAGAGAATGAGAGAGAGAGAGCAGGAGAGGGGGGAAGGTCAGAGGGAGAAGCAGACACCCCGCTGAGCAGGGAGCCCGATGAGGGACTCGATCCCGGGACTCCAGGATCATGACCTGAGCCGAAGGCAGTTGCCCAACCAACTAAGCCACCCAGGTGCCCTCATTGCAGTTTTTTAATAGTAAAAGTCTCTAGAAGGGGCGCCTGGGTGGCTCAGTTGGTTAAGCAACTGCCTTCGGTTCAGGTCATGATCCTGGAGTCCCGGGATCGAGTCCCACATTGGGCTCCCTGCTTGGCGGGGAGTCTGCTTCTCCCTCTGACCCTCTTCCCTCTCATGCTCTCTATCTCTCATTCTCTCTCTCTCAAATAAATAAATAAAATCTTTAAAAAAAAAAGTCTCTAGAAGGACATGATAACTGAACTGAAGGTAAGAGAGTGAATAGGATTTAAGTAGGCCTATTGGGAATACAGAGAGGACAAGCTGTTCCATGGGTGAGAGTGGTTTGGGGAGAGAACAGCATGCACTAAGGTACAGAGATGTGACAGACTCCCGGAAATTATAAGAAATTGGGAATGACTGGAGAAAAGGAGACATTGTAAATGGGGGAGGGGATGAAGCTGGAAAAGAGATCAGAGGCAGAGAGCAAAAAAAAGTGTAATTCCTCTTGCAAAAATCACAGTACTTTTACTCTTTGGGTGAAAAACACAGTCTTCAGGTTGGCATGTCTACAGAGAGATAAGAACTCTACCTCTGTGTGCAGGAAATTCAAATCAAGGGAAGCAGTAAACTATCCTTGAGTTTAAATATTATTTGCAACAATAAAACAAAGAAGATGAATGATTATGTTACTTTGATGTTGTATGTAATCTTCTTTATATATAATACATTGGTCAAAGTTCAAGAACTGGTTATCTTTATAAAAACATTATATAAAGTTCAAGAACTGGTTATCTTTATAAAAACATCTCTTTGCAAGATCATCATGACAGTTCAAGAATTATTTGGGTAATAAGTTTTGTTTCTTATGCAAAAAAGTTATGATTTTAGGCAAGTTGACTGTACAACAAAATTCTCTGTATCCTTAGTGGATTTGTGTTCATTTGCATAAGAAGAAATTGTTCCAAATTTGTCATGATCACATGACCTGTTGCTGCACCCGCTTGCCAGTTCTTAAACTCCTCTTACGGGTTCCTGTTTATCTGCCATGATCTACATCTTCTTGTGGCTTCTACTGCTACATAATCATCTCAAAGGAAGCTTTTTGTCTTGCCGCCTCCCACTTCATTGTTCCCTAACCACAGAGACCAAGACCAACCATCACACCTCACACCTCACAGCGTTTCTTGCATTAACACTGGGCCAATGGCAGAACTGCTCACAGGTGAAAGGTTGTCAGACTTAACTGACCGATGAATTGAAACAATCTGCATTGTAAAATGTCCCTCTGTAGGCCTCAGATACGTTAAGAGTCTCAGAGGAATGTAATGGGTTCTGAAGAAACAATTCTTGCGGGGAGAAGAAGTCTCCTAACGTGAAATTGTAAGATTATAAAGTTTTGGAGCTGCTTACTAGTGTGCATTTCAGAAATGATCTTATCCAGCTCCCTACGGATGAAACAGCTGAAGCCTGGGAAGGCAATGTGGTGACCTTGTGCGATTGACTTATTTTCCCTTGGCCTGGTTTTCCTTATCTATTACATTGATCTGAGCAGTACCCACACCTCAGAGGGTTATTGTCAGGCATAAAGGAGATAAGGCAAGTAATTTAGAATGGTGCTTAGCCCAGATATGTCATTCAATAAGTGTTTGTTGCTATGACAGTGGATACAACAACGGAACAGGATTTCCTGAATCTGCTATTACTTTGCAATCAACTCCCCAGGTTCCTCCGTTTATCAATCTGTGAAATGAGGCTGGACTAAGTCTGGTTCAGGTTGTGCTGTGGAGCCTCAGGACTCCCCTGAAGGACTGTAGGAGGGCCTGGGGGGAGCTAACAGCCACTCTCCGTCAACTAAAGCTGTTATATTTCCTCTTACTCCTTAGATTTTTTTGAATAAGAGTTCTGGGTGGCTCAGCCAGTTAAGTGTCTGCCTCCGGCTCAGGTCATGACCTCAGGGTCCTGGGATCGAGCCCCACACTGGGCTCCCTGGTCATCAGGGAGTCTGCTTCTCCCTCTCCCTCTGGCCCTCTCCTCACTCATGCTCTCTCTCTCAAATAAATAAATAAATAAAATCTTAAAAAAAAAAGTTCTGGGGCACCTGGGTGGCTCGGTCGATAAAGCGTCTGCCTTCGGCTCATTTCATGATCCCGGGGCCCTGGGATTGAGCCCCGCATTAGGCTCCCTGCTCAGTGGGGAGTCTGCTTCTCCCTCTCCCTCTGCCTCCACTCCCCTCCCGCTCGTTCTCTCTCTCTCAAATAAATAAAATCTTCAAAAAAAGAGTTCTGCTTAAAAATAAGCAAATAACTCTGTAACAAGATAATCTTTAAGATTCTTTCAGCTCAAGATTCTATGGTTTTGCAACAATCACACTATGTTCTTCTGTTATTACAGTTTCAAAATAAAGACAAGGGTTTTAGAGTTTTAAAGATAAGATTAAGTTACGACTCTAGACACAAAGCTGGGGCAGAACTCTAGGTCACCTGACACTAAGGAAGAGACACGATAATCTCTTCAGGCTAATGGGAAGGAGATTCTCAAATGATTCATGCTCAGTAATGGTTGTGGACATTCTCATGTCTTGCTTACAGGGGAATAAATCCTGCATTTTTGCTTCTTAGTTTCTTGAGTCATTCAAGGGTATATATTCTTTTGGACAGGGCTGATGACTATCCGCTCTATGATTACATTTATTACCCAATCTTTTCTGAGTAAACTGAAAATTCAAGCTTGCTGAACTATAGTTTATTGAGAAAGAGGAACTTAAGGAGAGATTTCACCATCACATCTACTCGGATTTATTTTTTAGAAGGTTATAGAGTAGTTATTGCCACACTACTTAAAATATCCAGGTGAGGATTTGTGTATTTCAGATGTAATTCCCTGATATAGTTCTAATTTTCAGTGAACCCACTTCAGTGTCAAAGCTCTAATCAGGGGCGCCTGGGTGGCTCAGTTGGTTAAGCGTCTGCCTTCAGTTCAGGTCATGATCCCAGGGTCCTGGGATCGAGCCCTGTTGGGTTCTCTGCTCAGCGGGGAGCCTGCTTCTCCCTCTCCCTCTGCCCCTCCCCCCGGACCCCCCCTCAAATAAATAAATAAATTCTTCAAAAAAAACTTTTTTTTAAGCGGCACCTGGGTGGCTCAGTCGTTAAGCGTCTGCCTTCAGCTCAGGTCATGATCCCAGGGTCCTGGGATCGAGCCCCGCATCGGGCTCCCTGCTCCGCGGGAAGCCTGCTTCTCCCTCTCCCACTCCCCCTACTTGTGTTCCTGCTCTCGCTGCATCTCTCTCTGTCAAATAAATAAATAAAATCTTAAAAAAAAAAAACTTTTTAAAGTTCTAATAAAAGAGATTATAGTTATGTCAAAATATTAAATGAGTGAAATTTGTTGGCACACAATAAGCTTAGAGTATATTTTCTATTGGCTTATTACAAGTAGTCTTGTTATCCCCACATTTCAGACTTTCCCAGGATAAAAAATGTTTAGGTTTACAAGTACTATGTCAGATTCCAGTATGTAAATTCCAAACTGTTCTTTCTGCCTTGCCTTTTCAAGTGTCTCTGAACTGTTTCCATTGTATTAAATAGTTTAAGGGCATTGACTTTCATCAGATAAGAAATGTAACCCCAGAAAGTATGCAACTTTCTACTGTATAATTTTTTTTTTATTTTAAGATTTTATTTTTAGTAATCTCTACACCCAATGTGGGGTTCAAACTCATGACTTCGAGATCAGGAGTCACATGCTTCACTGACTGAGCCAGCCAGAGGCCCATCTACTGTATAATTTTAATTCTCATGTAGAACACACTTAGTTCAGACTGTTACAAGGTGTTGTAGTCAACATAACAGATCCAAATGTAAATGAAATAACATGCTTCTGCATTTTCATGAAGATTTTATTAAAACCTAAATTTCATACTAATGATTCTTACACATGCATTTTTTTTCCCATAGGGTAGAAAGTACTGTACATACAATGAAAAGAAAATCTTCTGTCTAACCATGACAAGAAACCAAGTTTCTTTTCTTTTTTTAAGATTTTATTTATTTGTCAGAGAGAGAGAGGCAGACGGAGGGCGATGCAGGCTCCCCACTGAGCAAGGAGCCTGGTTGGAGACTCCATCCCAGGACTCTGGGATCATGACCTGAACCAAAGGCAGATGCTTAACTGACTGAGCCACCCAGGCATCCCATAGTCCCAGTTTCTTATCTATCCTTTCAGAGATATTTAAGGCATTTTCTAGAAGATTTGTTTATTTATTTCAGGGGGTGCAGAGGGAGGGAATCTCAAGCTGACTCCCTGTTGAGCTTGGAGCCCAAGGCGGGGCTCGATCTCACAACCCTGAATCATGACCTGAACCGAAACCAAGAGTTGTTAACACTTAACCCACTGAGCCACCCAGGTACCCCTTTTAATGCATTTTTCTGAGATAATTGTAGATATAAGAAAGCAAAACTTTAATATACCTTATTTTATTTGATCCAAAAAAATTTAATGGACACAGAGGATGTTTCCTCCTTGATCACAGAAGCATAAATAGAGGCTCAGAGAAATAAATCAAGCATTATAACTGTTCTATAATATTATTATTTTATATGATTTTATTTATTTGTTTTAGAGAGAGTGGAGAGCAGGGTGGGGACAGAGGGAGGGAACAGAGAGAGCGAACCTCAAGCAGACTCTCCACTGAGCAGGGAGCCTGACATGGGGCTTGATTCCAGGAACCTGAGATCATGACCTGAGCCGAAGGCAGACACTTAACTGACTGAGCCACCCAGGTGCCTCCCCTCTCCATTCTACAATTATTAAGCTGATGCACAGTTAGGTCTTTATTAAGCACCTCTTACCTGTAGTGGAGGATAGAAGAAAGGCAGGCAGGGGCAAGGGGCCCTGTCCTACGAGGAAACTACCCTTAAAAGGAAAAGACCCCATCCTGTTATCGCCCAATATTCACCACCCTGGAAGGAACCCTCCCCCCTCTCCCATGGGAACGACTACCTGATAGGTAGATGAGCGCGTGGACAAAAACCTGATTGGGTGGCAGGTACATGGAGGGTTAATCAGATTAAACAGCCCGCCCACAATCTCATAAAAACCCCTAGACTTAGAAACTCCGATGCCAACCCTCTCAGGTCCCCTCCCTCTTCGGGAGCTTTGTATTATCGCTCAATAAACTTTGCTTTGCGGCCCACCACTCCTCGTCTGGTCTACTTCTTCCAAGCAGCGTGACCAAGAACCTCGGGCACTAAAGGGCATGAAACACATGTAAGCCTTGGGTTGAGGGGCAGAAACGGGACTCCAAGTCCAAATGCACTATACCTTAGTGCTCTTTCTATCACTTGGAGCGGTTCTTAAATGCTTCCGTTTAAACAACAGAATGTTTTAAAACCAGGGGAGGCTTTTTGACAATGTAAACATGTTTAATGAGAAATGTTAATTCACAGACTATCGTGTCCCCAACATCATTCTGCGAGAGCTGAGGACAGCAGAAGGAGAAACGTGAAGGTTGGCTTTTGTAACTAGTAGCTGCCTGCCTCAGCATCGAGGTTTTCATTTTAAGGATTTCTTAGGAAACCCCAACTCTTACAAGGAAGTGTTGTTTTTGGTTTAATGTTTATCCTGCTGGTGCGCTCCACCCTTAAATGATCTTAGTGACTAATAGGACTGGCAGCACGCTCTCTTAGCAGATGTAAGGTCGCCTTACTAGCTTGTTTTTTGTGCCTTCTGCTAATTTGCAGTTGCAGACAAATCGAGACTAAGGAACTTATTTAAATCAATGAAAATAAGCCACAATGCACTTGTTCTCTGATTTTCGCATTGGCCTGGGACAGGGGCCTCACCTACAAGTCATATGGTCAGTGAGTGGTTTTACGTCCCCTGACAGAGGGCCCTCCCCTGCCACCACGGGTGACTCAGAAGGCAGGGAACAGGAAGGCATGAGATTCATGTGACAAGCCGTTGGCCTTCACCAGGGCAAACAAAGCAGGTGGGATGTCTCACTCCAGCCCTCCAGCTTTATGTTGCATTTTGGAGATTTTTTTCCCCCCTCCTCCAATTGCTTTGAATTTTCTCTTTGACCTAATTTCATCTGTGGAAAAATGCTGCCCGGGAGGGCCTGCTGAGATTTTGTCTGGGCCTGCCTCCCTGAGGAAGGCCAGCAATCTGTTTGCACACGAAGAATGGAAAAAATGTTTCTGTGCTTCAGAGATTACCGGTCACACTCTTCCCAACATGAATCAATTCCTTCCACCAGGGCTCATTTTCATTAGCTGGGAGAATGAAGCTGTCAGGATTCAGTAGTCAATCTCTAGATTTTGAGAGACCATACTCAGTACTTTTCTTCGCCAGGTTCAAGTCTTTGTTTTGCAAGGTGTGGCCTAAGGGCCACCTACTTGAGGATCACTGAGATTAAGGAACGGTTATCTCCAGAGAAGGACCTGGGTATCTGATTTTAACTAGCAGTGCAACTCGTTTGCATGCACAGAATGAATTCAGCTAAATCCGAGTTCGCACGCTTTCATTAGCAGCGGCCAGAGTGGGCAGTCCTAGGGAAGAGCCGTGTTGTTAATGTCACCGTGTCCTCACCTCTCTGTTTGCCCGTCCTCCTCAAAACGCCACTTGTAACAGTGTAGTGTGTCATTCTAGAAGGAAAGAGTCGACACAGGAGGAGCTAAGGAAACAGCAATGTTCTCTCTGGATTGTCCTGGTGTTGGAATGAGCCACCCAGGCGCCCCTAAAATAGGCATTTCTGAAAGGACTGGTTTTAGAAAACAGTGGACCAAAATGCTTCAGAATCACTGAGGAAGGGGCACACCTGAGTGGCTCAGTCGGGTAAGCGTCTGCCTTTGGCTCAGGTCATGATCTCAGGGTCCTGGGATGGAGCCTGCTCAGCAGGGAGTCCGCTTCTCCCTCTGCCTCTGCCCCTCCCCCCGCCTGCGCACGCACGCTCTCTCTCAAATAAATGAAAACTTTTTTTATTTTTTTAAAGATTTTATTTATTTATTTGAGAGAGAGAGAATGAGAGATAGAGAGCATGAGAGGGAAGAGGGTCAGACGGAGAAGCAGACTCCCCGCTGAGCAGGGAGCCCGATGTGGGACTCGATTCTGGGACTCCAGGATCATGACCTGAGCCGAAGGCAGTCACTTAACCAACAGAGCCACCCAGGCGCCCGAAAACTTTTTTTTAAGTATGTTTTTAATAACATAAAGGTTGTATTTGCCTATTTCGTGTGTTGACTTTTGCACTTTGTCCAAAATCACTGTTGGGTAAAACTGACGGCCTGGGTAACTTAGTGGATAGTGGTGAGTTTACTGAGATAGAAAACATAGGAAGACTAGCCTAAGGGGAAGGGAAGACTTTGATTTTGGATATGTTGATTTTGCAGTGTCTATGGGACGTCCACATGGAGTTGGTATGAAGGCATTTACGGATAAGCTCAGCAGAGAGCTTTGAACTGGATGTCTATACAATCAACTCTCCCCTAGGCAAAACAGGTAGCAATTACGCTTCTTACCTACACCCTAATTCTCCCACGTAAGTTAAATCTCTCATACATTCTTTTTTGGCCCAAGGATACATAGTCAAGGATACACTTAGCATCGTGTAACCTTGGACAAGTTACAAAAGCCTCTGTGTTTCTCAATTTTCTCATCTATAACATGAGGGTAAAGAACTTTTATTTTTGCTGTAAGGATTAAAGGACTTAATGCATGTTAAATGCTAAGAATAGTGCATGGTACACAGCAAGCACTCAGTAAATATTAGCTATATTTTATACTTATGGCACCTGTACTTTTCTTTGTAGTACTTACCGCAATTGTTAGCAATTGTTAGCATATAAAATTACCAGGTTATAAGCTCCGTGAGAGTTTGGGTCTGGGATCTCTGCAGTATCCCTAGCACTGGTACATGGTAGATGCTCAGTACATGTTTATTTGATGAATTCATAAGTATATTTTTCAGAGTCGTGGTTGCACCATTGTAAATTCCTTTCCATATTTAAGCTGCCCTTGATTTAACTCAGATCAACAGGTTGGAAAAGTTCACTGTGACTTGTTCTTTGCTTTGTACTGTGTTATTTCTTCCAAAATTCCTATGATGGCGCACATACACAAGGGGTCAGTAACTGTTTGGGGGTTGGTTTATTGAATGATCCTGGACTCTTGCCCCAACTTTGCTTGTTGGCAGATACAAGGCAAAGAGAAAAACTAGGCAAGTAACTCAGGTTACAGAGGTCAAATCATTACTTGGACTTTTTGCAGTATAGTCTGACATCCATTGGAACTTCCCTGCTTTTGTCCACCACTGGTCTGAAAAATCAGATAGCCCTAGGCAGGAGCCTAATGACCAGTAACTGACTATTTCATTATCTCGAGTACTATAGATAGCATTAAATTCCATACATGCCCCAAATCAGGTAGTAGTGTAATCAAAAGTATCTATTTCATTTTGTGTTTTGCAAATGGATGGGTAAATATTCACTATTGTTTGTTGTGCCAAAATAATAAGTATATCAGAGCACCAATAATTCACTAGCTGTGTAGCTTTGGGTATGTTATTTCTCTCTGGAAGTAAATTTCTCATTGATAAAATGAAGAGCTTGGATTCTGGTCTAAGGTTTCTTTCATTTCTAACATCTTTTTTTCCCTTCTATATACTTCAGTGCACCAGACCCCAAAATTAATTTTTGTTCAGCTTTCACCTCTATTCACAGGGGAAAAATAAGTTTCCATCTTTCCATATATCTGTAGGTAAACTTTTTTTTTATTTGCTTGTGTTACTACAACGGACTTTTCCTTGAAAACAGAATACTGAAAATATAGACTTCTTTTTCTGTTTGGCCATTAGATGTCGCTCAACATCCAGAAAGTGTAAGAAACCAGGCGCGTAGTCTAAAACCCCTTTTTGGTCCCCCAGGACCCACCCCTTCCCACGGTCTGAATCTGTGGTTTGCTTAGTCATGGCTTCGTATTTGTGCATCAGTGCCTTGCTGTATGTAACCCAAAATTCCCTCAGCCACCCAGAAAACATGTTTTCCAACTGTCCTGATTTTGCCATTTCAGTCAACACAGAGTTGGTGAACATTTGGCTTCCTACATACCTCCATGGCCGAATTCCTCCAAGGCCTAGCTCACATGTCAACTCCTCTGTGAAGCGTCATCTGACCCTCCTTCCTAACCCGGAGTACTGCAGGAAAATCTTTGTCACAATGCTTTTGTATTGTGTTTATTTACAAATCTCTGAAGGGATTCCGAATCTCCTTCACAATATCAATCAATCAATGTACATAGAGAAGCCATTTTTACTCAAGAGATTGGCAAATAGCCACCATTTTGTTTTTTATTTTTAAGATTTTACTTATTTATTTGTCAGAGAGGGAGAGAGAGAGAGAGAGAGCACAAGCAGGGGGAGTAGCAGGCTGAGGGAGAAGCAGACTCCCCGCTGAGCAGGGAGCCCGATGCGGGGCTCGAGCCCAGGACCCTGGGATCATGACCTGAGCCAAAGGCAGATGCTTAACCGACTAAACCACCCAGGCATCCCTCCACAGTTTTGATAATATACTTGGTTGAGGGTAACAGGCATTCTCATACATTCTTTGTAGGAGTGTATACTGGTTTATGCTTTCTGGAAGACACTTTGGCAATATCCGCCAAGATTTTAAATAGACAGCAATTCTTCTAGACATTTGTCCTAGTGATAGACAATACTTGCACACATGCACAAATATCTGTATAAGAAGATATACTGCAAAATTGTGGCAGCAAAAGACTAGAAATGACATAAATGTCCATTAACAGGGGACTGGTTAAATTGTACATCTTCTAGTGAACTACCATGCAGCTGTTAAAAGAAGGAAGTATATTTATAGATGTCAATATAAAATTATCTGCAAAATATATCATTACAAAATGGCAAGGGGGGG
This sequence comes from Eumetopias jubatus, assembly GCF_037043125.1. Lineage (NCBI taxonomy): Eukaryota > Metazoa > Chordata > Mammalia > Carnivora > Otariidae > Eumetopias > Eumetopias jubatus. The sequence goes on along the minus strand of NW_028274821.1, from coordinate 45,067,705 downwards.
CACCTGGGTGGCTCAATTGGTTAAGCATCCAGTTCTTTTTTTTTTAAGATTTTATTTATTTATTTGATAGAGAGAGAGATAGCGAGAGCAGGAACACAAGCAGGGGGAGTGGGAGAGGGGGAAGCAGGCCTCCCGCTGAGTAGGGAGCCCAATGTGGGACTCAAGGTCCCAGGACCCTGGGATCATGACCTGAGCCGAAGGCAGACGCTTAACCACTGAGCCACCCAGCATCCAGTTCTTGATTTCAGCTCAGGTCATGATCTTATGGGTCATGAAATCAAGCCCCACATGGAGCTCTGTGCTCAGGGGAGAGTCTGCTTAAAAGATTCTCTCTCTCTACCCCTCCCCCAACTCGTTCTAGGAAACATTCTTCCTCTCTTCTCTCTCTCAAATAAATAAATATTTTTAAAAAACCCTAGGAAGTAGGCATTTGTTGTTATCACCATATAACAGATAAAACTGAGGCAGAGAGAAGTGAAATAATTTGTCCAAATGCTAGTTATTAGAACTGATTTTTTTTTTTTAAGATTTTATTTATTTATTTGACAGAGAGAGACACAGAGAGAGCAGGAACACAAGCAGGGGGAGTGGGAGAGGGAGAAGCAGGCTTCCCGCCGAGCAGGGAGCCCGATGTGGGACTCGATCCCAGGACCCTGGAATCATGACCTGAGCCAAAGGCAGACGCTTAACGACCGAGCCACCCAGGCGCCCAGAAGAACTGATATTTAAACCCAGATAGTCTTGATTTCAGGAGACTAGCTCTTAATCATTACACCCCATTTATGTGTTGTAGTGCAGGGGATCTAGGGGTGCTCTAGAAAAGCCTGGTAATGCGGGCTGCATCTGGCAGGAGAACTGGGAGCTAAAGACGAAGGATGGAAGAGAGATTTTCTTCCCATTCTACACCAGTGCTTCTCAGCCTTGGCTGCCTATTAGGATCACCTGGAGAACTTCTTTTTTTTTTAAAGATTTTATTTATTTTTTGACAGAGAGAGACACAGCGAGAGAGGGAACACAAGCAGGGGGAGTGGGAGAGGGAGAAGCAGTCTTCCCGCTGATCAGGGAGTCTGGTTCCAGGACCCTGGGATCATGACCTGAGGCAAAGGCAGATGCTTAATGATTGAGCCACCCAGGCGCCCCACCTGGAGAGCTAAAAACTCCTGTTGCCTGGGCCTATTTCAGGTGAAGTAGATGATGAGACTCTCTGGGAGAAGGGCCCAGGCACTGGCATTTTATTCAAAGCTTCTCGAGTGATTCAAATGTGAAGTTGGCCTTAAGAATCACTTTCTATACCTTCTTGTATCATTTGAATTAAAAAAAAAAAAACAGGGCGCCTGGGTGGCTCAATCGTTAAGCGTCTGCCTTCGGCTCGGGTCATGATCCCAGGGTCCTGGGATCGAGTCCTGCATCGGGCTCCCTGCTCAGCGGGAAGCCTGCTTCTCCCTCTCCCACTCCCCCTGCTTGTGTTCCTGCTCTTGCTGTCTCTCTCTGTCCAATAAATAAATAAAATCTTTAAAAAAAAAATAAAAAAAATAAAAAAACATTTTGGGGGGCGCCTGGGTGGCTCAGTCTGTTAAGTGTCCAACTCTTGATTCTGGCTCAGGTCACGATCAGGTGGTGAGATCGAGCTCTGCTTGGGACTCCGCACCTCTCCCGCTCCTTCTGCCCCTCCCCCTGCTCACTTTCACTCTCTCTAAATAAGTAAATAAAATATTCAAAAAAAAAAAACCATTTTAAGTAGGCTCCACACCCAAGGTGGGGCTTAAGCTCACAACTCCAAGATCGAAAATCACTTGCTCTACTGACTGAGCCAAACACCCCTTAATTTTACTTTTACTTTTTACTTTTTTAATTTATTGTGAGTAAAGCAATAGAAGTTTATTAAGTGAAGATACGGAAAAAGTTCTCAAGAGTGAGGGGATCCCCACAGGGTGGCCCCAATTTTTTTTTTTTTTAAGTAAACTCTATGCCCAACATGGGACTTACATTCATGAACCCGAGATCAAGAGTTGCATGCTCTGCTGACTGAGCCAGCCAGGGGCCCCTGAAGTTTTTTTTTTTTGAACAATAGTGTTACTTTAAAAAGAATCTCACAAGGGAGCATTATGTCTTATAACACAGATCTCTGGAGAACATAGTTTCCTGGTTGACACACTTCTTTATTGTGCTAAAAATGATCTCTTTGAAATGTGATGTATTAGACAGGTTAATTTAGCAAAAACAAAACATTTAGATTTTTGCCAAAACTTCTTTATATACATACTTCAATTGTCAAATTACCCATAACCCAATATAATTGAGTTCAGTCTATTTCCTTATAATAATATAAAAAGCCTTCTGGCCTAACATATCCTTAATATAATATTGATTTGTCAACTATTTCTGTTTCTTACTAAAATAGTGGCCAACAGGGGTGTCTGCGTGGCTCAGTCGTTAAGCACCTGTCTTCGGCTCAGGTCATGATCCCTGAGTCCTGGGATCGAGCCCCGCATCGGGCTCCCTGCTCCGCGGGGAGCCTGCTTCTCCCTCTCCCACTCCCCCTGCTTGTGTTCCCTCTCTCGCTGTGTCTCTCTGTCAAATAAATAAATAAAATCTTTAAAAAAATTAAAAAATAAAATAGTGGCCAACAGAATTATTTAAATATATCTTATTTTTCTGTTCCTGGAATCTTCATTCCTCTTTCCTTCATTGTATTATTTTGCACAAAAGCAGCTTTGTGGTCTCATGTATAAAAGAGCAGAGGTGCCAGAGGCGCCTGGGTGGCTCAGATGGTTGAGCGTCTCCTTCTGCTCAGGTCATGATCTCCAGGTTCTGGGATCGAGTCCCATGTCGGCCTCCTAGCTTGGTGGGGAGTCTGCTTCTCCCTCTGCCTCTCCCCCTATTTGTGCTCTCTCTGTCTCTCTCTCTCAAATAAATAAATAAATCTTAAAAAAAAAAAAAAGAGTAGAGGTTCCATAAGTCAAAAAGAAGTTAGTGATTTACAGATAAAATGCTTTCAGAAATGATTTAAGTTCGTTAGTCATCATTTGTCCTGTTAGGTATAACAGCTAACGACGGGCTTTCCAGAAAACTCCAACGAAGTAGGACACACCTTGTAACCCGGGGGTAAAAATTTCATGCCAGGTCAATGATTAACAGATCTTAGGCTCATAAACTGAAAAGATTTGGGATGAGGAAGAATAATGGTAAGCTTGAGTACATGTTTGGCAGACTTGAGTTGGGGAAGGCAAATGTTGGCCTGACAGAAGACAGGTGGTGCTAAGCACGGCAGCTGGTAGGTAGGTGATCAAAGGCCCAGTGATACCCCAAGACCCATGGGTAGTCCCTACCCCCTTACAGTAGGTGGCTTTTTGATCATTAAATTGACATTCTCTGAGGTATTTCTTTCTCCTCTTGGAAAAAAATCTGGTATTCACCACTTCCACCCACTTTCATTCCTCAGAATGTTGCTGTTTATACCTGAGCAGTGCCTTAAAATCATTTTTAATTGGTTGTGTATTTTACAATTTGCACAGGGAAACTGAGGCACAGTCGAAGACTTTCCTATGAAGTTAAGTGCTCCAGCCTAACCTACCACACATTTCAGTACAGAACCTTGAGTGTAATCATGGTCATGGTGAACTTTGGTTTCATCAGATGAAGACTGAATATCAGCACTGCAATTTTTTTTGTGTGTGTGTGTTTTTAGAGAGAGAGTGTGTGGGGGTGTATGTGAGTGCGAGGTGGGGGGAAGGGCAGAGGGAGAGGGAGAGAGAGAATCTTAAGCAGGCTCCACACCCAGTGCAGAACCCAAAAAGGGGCTCAGTCTCACAACCCGGAGATTATGACCTGAGCTGAAATCAAGAGTCGGATGCGCAAACAACAGGCCACCCAGGTACCCCTCAGTCTGCAATTTTTATTTAACCACAAGTGGATTACTTAATTGTTCTCTCACCTTTTTTTTTTTAAAGATTTTATTTATTTGTCAGAGAGAGAGAGGGAGAGAGAGACAGAGAGCAAACACAAGCAGGGGGAGCAGCAGGCAGAAGGAGAAGTAGGCTCCCCGCATAGCAAGGAGCCAGATGCTGGACTCTGTCCCAGGACCCTGGGATCATGACCTGAGCCGAAGGCAGCCGCTTAACTGACTGAGCCACTCAGGCATCCCTCACTTTTTTTTTAAAGGTAAACTCTACACCCAGTGTGAAGCTTGAACTCATGACCCCGAGGTCAAGAGTTATATGCTCGGGGTGCCTGGGTGGCTCAGTTGGTTAAGGGACCAGCTCTTTATTTCAGCTCAGGTCTTGATCTCAGGGTCGTGAGTTCAAGTCCCATGTTGGAGCCTATTTAGGGGAAAAAAAAAAAGGAAGAGTTAAAAAAGAGTCGCATGCTCCCCTGACTGAGCCAGCCAGCTGCCCCCTTAATTGTTCTCATTTTTAAAAATTTATTTAAGTAATCTTTATACCCAACATGGGGCTTGAACTCACAACCCCGAGATCAGAGTCTCACACTCTTCCAACTGAGCCAGCCAGTCACCCCGTTCTCATTTTTTAAGTTAAAAAAGCCCTTCAATAAGAGACTCTCATTTACTTCTCGTAGGGTTGTTACCAGAAAAAGAGAAACCCAGTTACATTCTAAATATTTCTTGCTACCTCAACAACAGATCTAAAACAATGGTGGGCTCCAATAAAAATAGAATCATGGAAAAAAATGCAATGCTAATTTAGCACAGAACACTTATAACCAATTTATTTTATATGCCACCAGAGCAACTAAACTTTTATTGAATAAACGGTTATTGAGTATCTGCCCCTTTGTTTAATTTTCCTCCTGATTTATAGTTAATAAATACATTTGGGTACTGTGCATCCTATGTGTCAGGCAATATGGTAGGCACTTTCATGTGTCACCTCATTTAAGCTTTCCTCTGGCTTCCCACTTGGATTCTCTTCCTCCAAACTGCCTTTTTCCTCCTGGTAGCTCATATTTTGCCTCTGACTCCTATTCCTTTCCTCTGTTATTTACTCTGTTCCCATTAGTTTTCTCTCCGTTTCACCACTTAGTCCTTGGATAACTGTTATTTTTTCTGGGACCCCGCCTCCATGCCATCTTTTTCCTCTGCCTGCTTTCTGTGCATATTGATCAATGTTAAGAAAATTCATAGGAAAGTTACAAACAGGTTTTCTTAAAACACCTTTTTAAAAGATCTATCTATTTATCTTAGAGACCAAGCAAGTGGGGGGAAGTACAGAGGGAGAGAGAGAGAGAGCATCTACAGTAGACTCCCCGCCAAGCACGGAGCCCACTGTGGAGCTTGATCTTAGGACCCTCAGCTCAACACGACCTGAGCCAAAAGCAGGAGTTGGATGCTCATCCAACTGAGCCACCCAGGTGCCCCTCCAATTACCACCAACAATGTATGCGTTCTTGGTGTTCATATACTCACCATTTAAAACATTGTAGCTGGGACGCCTCGGTGGTTCCGCTGGTTAAGCGTCTGCCTTTGGCTCAGGTCATGATCCCAGGGTCCTGGGATTGATCCCCATATCAGGCTCCCTGCTTGGGGAGGCCTGCTTCTCCCTCTCCCTTTTCCTCTGCCCGCCGCTCCCCCTGCTTGTGTGCGCCCGCTCTCTCTCTCTCTGACAAATAATAAATTAAACATTGTAGCTATTCTGCTGGGTATGTTTGGTACCTCATTCACTTTTACGTTGCAATTTCCTGATGGCTAGTGATGTTGAGCTCCTTTTCCTATGCTACTGGCCACTCACTTTCCTTCTTTGGTGAAGTGACTTTGCAAATCTTTTGCCTATTTTTTTAAATTTATTTATTTGATAGAGAGACAGAGAGAGAGCACAAGTAGGGGGAGTGGCAGAGGGAGAGGGAAAAGAGGGCTCCCCGCCGAGCAGTGAGCCCCACATGGGGTTTGATCCCAGGAGTCTGGGATCATGACCTGAGCTGAAGGCAGATGCCCAACGACTGAGCCACCCAGGCGCCCCTCTTTTGTGCATTTTAAAAATGAGTTTTTTGTCTTTTTATTATTGAATTATAGGAATTCCTTATATATTTTATATATCTTGGATACCAAACCTTTATCTGATATATGCTTTGCTAATATTTTTTCCCCCATGTGTGGTTTGCCTCTTCCTTTCCTTAAGGGTGTTATTTGATGACCAGAAGTTTTCAGGGGTTTTTTTTAGATTTTATTTACTTATTTTAGAGAGAGAGAATGGGGGGAGGAGCAGAGGGAGAGGGACAAGCAGACTCCACACTGACTGCAGAGCCTAACAGGGGTCTCCATCACAAGACCTTGAGATCACGAACTGAACCGAAATCGAGAGTAGGACGCTTAACCCGCTGAGCCAACCGGGCGCCCCTTGTTATGAGTTTTTCATCTTACTGTGTTGTGATCTGACGATCTGGTTATATAATACTGATTTTTTTTATTTTTGGACACCTTTTTGGGTGACTACATTGTCAGTTTTACTAAATGATCATTGTGTGCTTTAAAAGTATGTTTTTTCTCTAATTGTTGGCTTCAGAGCTCTCTCCTAGTCCTTTGAGGAAGCGTTTTGTGTTGTACAAATTTCATAACCTTAAAATATTTTTTTGGCTTGAGTTCTCATTTTTTGAAATATGTTATAATCTCCTAGCTTGTCATGCTTGTGGGATGGCGAGGAGGCCAGTGTGTGACTCAAACACAATAAGGGGTAGAGCAGTAGGAGATGAGGTCAAAGAAGCAATAGGGCCAGATCACGTCTTCAAGGCTCTGGATTTTACTATGAGTGAGCGGAGGGTTACACGGATGCTGTGCTGAAGACAGAATAGGATGTGGGGGTGGGGTTCCGTAAGAGACTATTGCAGAAGGCCAGACAAGAGAAGATGATGGTTTGGCTTCGAGTGTATAGAAAGAAAAGACGAGGGGCGCCTGGGTGGCTCAGTCTCGTTAAGTGTCTGCCTTCGGCTCAGGTCATGATCCCAGGGTCCTGGGATCGAGCCCCGCATCGGGCTCCCTGCTCCGCGGGAAGCCTGCTTCTCCGTCTCCCACTCCCCCTGCTTCTGTTCCCTCTCTCGCTGTGTCTCTCTCTGTCAAATAAATAAATAAAATCTTTTAAAAAAAAAGAAAGAAAAGATGAGGAAGGTCTGAATTCTGGAAATATTTTGATAATAATGCCAAGAAGCAACAGATTTAGTTAATAGTTTAAATGTGGGATGTGAGAGAGAGAGAGAGAGGATTCAAAGATGATTCTAAGATTTTTGGTCAGAACTATTGCAAGGATGAAGTTACTGATTACAAAGCAGGGTGGGGGTGAGGAGAGAGATATATATATGTATGTTACATATATATAAATAAATATAAATATCTGTATATATCTGTATATTTATATATATACAGTTGTGCAAGAGAAAAATGATGATATATGTATATATACAGATTTTATACATATATATGTGTGTGTGTATATCCATATCTATCTGTAAGCTCTTTACGGGAATAGCCCGTATCTTCTTTCTTTGCAACCTCTCAATAGCCTTCATTATCAGAATCCCAACAAATACAATAATGTTAACAGTTAATATGTATCTAGTATTTAGGTGCCAGGCACAGTACCATTAATGTAAATGTAAATTTAATCTTTTAATGTACATTTATATTTGACCATTTAATCTTTATGCAAACCTAGGGGATAGGTCCTATTGTTATCCTCATTTAGATGTACACCGAGCCCTGTAAAAGTGAAATAACTTGTTCAAGTTTGCATAACTAGTAAAAAGGAAAGCTGTTTTCTTTTTCCTTTGGTAAGTTTTCTCCAGATGTAGCTCCTTTCTTTTTCTTTTTTTTAATTAAAGATTTTATTTATTTGACAGAGAGAGACACAGCGAGAGAGGGAACACAAGCAGGGGGAGTGGGAGAGGGAGAGGCGGGCTTCCTGCTGAGCAGGGAGCCCGATGCGGGGCTCGATCCCAGGACCCTGGGATGGGGACCTGAGCCGCAGGCAGTCACTTAACGACTGAGCCACCCAGGCGCCCCGTCTCCTTACGTTTTCTTTAAAAACCATTCTTTGTTTTAATTTTTGAACAGATGACAGAGTCACGTAGTTTAAAAATGAAATGACAAGTTTCTCTTTCAAACGTTTTTTCTCAGCCATCCACTTCCCCTCCCCCTGACAATCAATCTTATTAGTTTCTTGAGTATTCTTTCAGAGATATTCTATTTCCTAAACAAGCAGATAGAAAATAGTTTCCTCCTTTTTGTGTTTTTCACAAAGGGTAACGTCCTTTATACACTGCTTTGTACCTTGTTTTTCCACTTGGATAACTTTCTACGTGTTTATACCATAATTTACTTAACTGGTCCCCTATTGGTAGACACTTAGTATACGTCTAGTCATTTGTTATTATCAACAGTTCTGCAGTGAATTACCTTGTATATATACCACTGGCCAGGGTGAAAGCTGGTACCAAAACCTAGGTCTGTCTGACCTTAAAGCTACTTAACCTCCCACAGCGCACTGCCTCCCCATATGTTGCTGATTGATTTGAGAGGGTGATTCTTCTTAACTCCTCTCGATTTTATGAGAACATCTCTTCACCCCTGTGACTCTTGGCTCCCGGCTCCAGGTGTAAGCATTGGAGGATGACAGGGTTCTTGTCTCACGAAGTCAAAGAATGAATCTCGCGGACACAAAAGGGTGAAGTGAAGTCAAAGTTTATTAAGTGAAGGTGAGAGCAGAAAGGAAAGAAAAAGCTCTCTAGAGTGCGAGGGGTCCCGGAATGGGTTGCCGCGGAGGGCCTTTAGGGGAGTCTTGTCTTGAGAACTGACTGGGAAGCTTGTGGCCTTGAGATTCTGGAGTCTCTGATGTTCTCTTATCTCTTGTTCTGCTCTGCGTCAGTGTCTCCTCTTGCCAAGAATAGTTCCAGAACCCGGTCAGGGGAATCAGGGGCCTCTGTCTCTTGTCTAGACCTTCACCCCTTCCCTATCCTTCACCCCTTCCCTATTCAAGGGACAGGATGTGTGGGCAGAAAGAACTGGGCTGGGATTGTGAGGAGTGACTGTGTACTTTTTAATTAGTGGGGGTGAGGAGTAGCTGCAAGTCTCCAAAGAATCTGGAAACAAGACTTTCAGGACCCTGAGGGGCCAGCTGCTGCCAAGATAAGGTTCCTTTTAAACATAAAGGTATGAAGGCAGCCACGAGTTCCTGAAGAAGGTCACGCTCTTCATGTTTCAGGTGTCTTTCAGTGGGCTGCAAGCTGTAAGGAGATTTTAATATAAGCTACATTTCTTTTGCCTTTGTTTCCCCCATCATAATCACTTCTGAACACCTCTTACATTTATAAACACTCAGTCTCCTCAGGGGACCCTCATCCACACTCCTCTGACCCTGATGACAGAGTCTAGAAAAGGGAACTCATAAAGTCAGAGCACTTGAGAAAGATTTTCTTTGCTTTTTGGTTTAAGGCAAATGTACTCTGGGAAGTAACCCAGAGGCTAAAAATGTCTGTAGGGCAAATAACCTTTTCTAAAGTGAGACAGTGATCTGACTCCTGCAAAGACAGATTGCACACCAGTATCTTGAGCAATGTATCACATCATCCTGGCATTTAACATCATCATTTTTCTCTTGCACAACTTTTCACTGTGCATGGGACTAACTTTGTTCCAGATTTGAGTCATTTCCTGTCAAGTTTTACATCCACCTTGTGGTGCTCAAAGGTTTACTGGTCATATAAATGAATACCTTGGCAACTCTAACTAGCTCTGAACTTTGGTCTAGTTTGTGTTGCAGTGACATGCACTCCTCTGTGAACTTTCACCTAGATACCGGATTCCCTGAAATTATTAATAGTACTGTATGTGCCTAATAATTCTTTTTAATACTGTATATTGATACTTGAGACAACTACTTCATAAACGTTATTAGCACATGCATTTACAGTTAAAAAAAATTTTAAAACCCCCCAAAATAAAGTTAAAACCAGTCTTCCAAAAAAAAAATAAAACCACTCTTCCATCTCACCCATAGAAAACAGCACTTGCTTATCTTTTTCTTTCTATATTTCTTCCTTTTCTTTTTAAGATTATTTATTTATTTATTTGACAGAGAGAGACACAGCGAGAGAGGGAACACAAGCAGGGGGAGTGGGAGAGGGAGAAGTAGGCTTTCTGCTGAGCAGGGAGCCCGATATGGGGCTCGATCCCAGAACCCTGGGATCAGGGCCCTAGCCGAAGGCAGACGCTTAACAACTGAGCCACCCAGGTGCCCCAAGACAGTTGGGAGTTTCCTGGAGGAATGTTACAGTCTACCTACCTCAAGTATTTGTCAGTGGGCTGCAGGTTATAAGGACATTTAATTCTATTTACATTCCCTTCTGCCTTTGTTTCCCACATCACTATGGAGGGGAAGGTGATGTTAGGGCTCCAGGAAATTGAGTGTATCAGTTTCTGGAAGTTAGGTGATTGATAAGATTGCTTTTTTCTTGTAAATCACTAGGACATTTGTAAATGATGGAGACTCACATCCTGCAGGACTGTGATCTCTATCAGTTAACCGCTAGTTGTTATTTTTTCACCCTTCCCTTAGTTTTAGGGCAGCCAGGAATGCCTGGGGAATGTCACACAAATCCCCCTGGGAGTGGGGAGAGGAGGTTTGTGGGGGGTCAGCTTGTGCTTTGCCCTCAGTTTGCCTTCTGCTCCCTCATTGACTGCAAATTCCCTGAATAGTCAATTTCTTTTTCTTGTTGTTAAGATTTTATTTTTTATTTATGTTAGAGAGAGAGAGAGAGAGAGACCCTCACACAAGCGGCCAGAGAGGCAGAAGGAGAGGGAGAGAGAGAATCCCAAGCCGACTTCGAGCTGAGTGGAGCCCGATGTGGGGCTCGATCCCATGACCCTGAGATCATGACCTGAGCCCAAATCAAGAGTTGGACACACAGCTGACTGAGCCACCCAGGTGCCCCTTGAATAGTCTATTTTTTAAAAAGATTTATTTAATTTTGAGAGAGTGCACACGTGAGCACAGGGGGGAGGAGCAGAGGGAGAGAATCTCAAGGCCCTCCTTGAATAGTCTATTTCTTATGAGTAAAAGAAATGCCATCATTTGCTAAATCATCTGTTTATGAGGTAGGTCAAAGTAACAGGTGATGCTACTCTCTTCATAAATGAAGTGGTATCTTGCAGGTGTGGCTGAAAGGCTCTAGAATGGCACTGTCGATAGGGTAACCATAGCCACAGGTGGCTAAAAGTTTAAATTATTTAAAAATAAATAAAATGTAAACTTCTGTTCCTTAGTCACATTATCCACATTTCAGATGCTCAATAGCCTCATGTGGCTGGTGGCTAGTATATGGTTAGCACAGATAGAGAATATTTCGATTGCTAGCAGAAATTTCTATTAGACGGCATCGATCTAGAAAGATAATTGATACAGATCAGTGGAGTCCAAATAAAGTTTATATACCATTAAAAAATTATTTTGGGGGGCACCGGGGTGGCTCAGATGGTTGGGCGTCTGCCTTCGGCTCAGGTCATGATCCCAGGGTCTTGGGATCGAGTCCCGCATCGGGCTCCCTGCTCCTTGGGAGCCTGCTTCTCCCTCTGCCTCTCTCTCTCTCTCTCTGTCTCTCATGAATAAATGAATGGAATCTAAAAAAAAAATCCATATGAAATCAAATTAAAAAAAAATTATTCTTGGGAGCACATTGGGATTAATACTGACACTATAATCTTAGAGAATATTTGTTAATTCTTTCCCTTTGGAATATCCAACACTTGGTCAGTGACTCGGGGTTATAGTAGAGAAATGAGAAAAAAAAGCCATTAGTAAAAGTAAAACACGTGTTAGAAAATTGCTTTGGGGAAGATCTCGGCAATCAGAATCCTGTATCTTCAAAGCAACTAATGATTGTTAAAGGCAGATCTCTGTAGGCCTTTTCCAAGATGTATTGTGTAAAAAAAAAAAGATATACAGAGTAAACCAAATATCTATTTTTATCTTAGAAATCTGGTCCCATCAAAAGGCTGACAATTTTTTTTTTAAAGATTTTATTTATTTATTTGAGAGAAAGAGAATGAGAGATAGAGAGCACGAGAGGGAAGAGGGTCAGAGGGAGAAGCAGACTCCCCGCCGAGCAGGGAGCCGGATGCAGGACTCGATCCCGGGACTCCAGGATCACGACCTGGGCCGAAAGCAGTCGCTTAACCAACTGAGCCACCCAGTTGGCTGACAGTTTTTAGTTCACCATCTTGACCCTTCAAAAAAGAAATCTTTCAAACAAGACGTAACAAAAGTTGATAAAAGTAATTTCAGAATCTGCTCAGATAACATTTTTTCTTATAAACCGGTAACACAGGCACCTCTGGAAGTCCAGTTTGCTCTGAGTTCCTCCTGCCTGGAATGTGCAGTCCCTGAAGGAGAAAAGAGTCTGTCTGCAGATAAGGCACATACAGACCAGGATTGTAAAAAGGTGTTCATTCATTTGAGTTGTATGGTGATTTTTCCTGACGTGTATGCCAACTTAAAAAGTTGTATACACCTTTTCTTTTTTTTTTAAAGATTTTATTTATTTATTTGACAGAGAGAGACACAGCGAGAGAGGGAACACAAGCAGGGGGAGTGGGAGAGGGAGAAGCAGGCTTCCCACTGAGCAGGGAGCCTGATGCGGGGCTCGATCCCAGGACCCTGGGATCATGTCCCGAGCCGAAGGCAGACGCCCAACGCCTGAGCCACCCAGGCGCCCCGACCTTTTCTTTTTTCTTTTTTTTTCATAGAGACAAATATTTATTAGAGATTACAATGGAAATTTCACTCATCATTAAGATCTACATGGATAATGTCAAAGGCTTAGCTTAGCTAAGTTTTGCATGGGAAGTTTTTTTTTTTTTAAGATTTTGTTTATTTCAGAGAGAGAGAGAGAGAGTACAAGCAGGGGGAAGGGGCGGAGGAAGAGGGAGAAGCAGGCTCCCCACGGAGCAGGGAGCCCGATGCGGGGCTCCATCCCAGGACCCTGGGATCATGACTCGAGCCGAAAGCAGATGCGTAACCACTGAGCCACCCAGGCGCCCCGCATGGGAAGGTTTTTTCTTTGAATGTAGTAGTAGTGATATTCTAGGGCAGAAGACAGTCCCACTTCAATAGATAACATAGTGTAAAAATGAATATTTGACAGCCAAATTTCCCTGCAGCATTGTGTGTGGAGGACCATGGCTATGAATATGCTCAAACAATTTAAATGACCTTGAAATTTGCTGTAGAGTATTGGTACAGGACAAAACATCTCTTGGTTCTCATCTTAGGTTCTTGGCTGGGGCTCTTCCAGAAAGGGGTCACTTTTCTGTTCAGAGTGTTGTTACTATTCTTATCTTCGATCTCCTGTTGAGTTCGTAGGTGTTCAGAATGGTTTGATCCCTATTCAGCTGAATTCCTGAGACCAGATGAAATCCAGGTCTCCTACTCCTCCGCCATCTTGCTCCGCCCCCTCCGACCTTTTCTTTTTTTAAGATTCTATTTATTTACTTGAGAGAGAGAGAGCGCATAAGCTGGTGGGGGAGGACAGAGGGAGAGGGGAAAGCAGGCTCCCCACTGAGCAGGGAGCCCGATGCGGGGCTTGATCCTAGGACCCCAAGATCATGACCTGAGCCAAAGGCAGACGCTTAACCTACTGAGCCCTCCAGGCCCCTGTATATGCCTTTAAATGAGAGAAGGAATCTACCATATTATTCCGGATATCTGATAAACACAGCATTAAGCACATTTCTTCTTAGGGAGGAGTTTGCATTTTAAGAATATATATTAATGTCCTCAAAACACTGCTTTGAGGAAGGTCAAGAGAGGTATGTACAGGGGCATTTATACAGTGAGAAGCAAGAGCATATCTGCCTTGTATCTTTGTCCTGGATTCCTAAGATGCAAACTCTTCAAGGCATTTGGAGGAGAGAATATTTCAGACTTTTTCATCAAAAATATTAGAAAGTCAATGGGTCATGATTTACTGGTACCAATGAGAGTTGGTATTTTTCCCAGTGATTTCTCCTGACTCTTTTGCCCAGCTCCCTAAATCTAGCTTTCCTTGAGGTTTACTCAAACCCTCCTTTCTCTTCTTTCTGGACTGTTTTCCTTGACTCATAGCCATATTACACAACTCCTAACTCCCATTAAATCCTCCAAGGTAATGACTCCTAAATCAACCTTCCCACTGTGAGCTCTGTGCGTATAGGGACAATGTGTGCAGGCTGATGCAACTGGTCTAGAGATCTTTCTTGGAATAGCAAGGTTCTAGATGAGGGATTGACAGAACTTCTCTGTATGGGGCCAAATAGTCTGTTTCAATTACTCTGTTCTGTTATTGTAGCATGAAAGCAGCTGCAGACAACATATAATCAAATGGGCATAGCTGTGTTCCAATAGAATTTTATTTTCAAAAACAAGAGGCAGGCAGGATTTGGTTACAATTTGCTGATTTCTTTTTTTTTAAGATTTTATTTATTTAGGGGTGCCTGGGTGGCTCAGTCATTAAGTGTCTGCCTTCTGCTCAGATCATGATCCCAGGGTCCTGGGATCAAGCCCCACAACGGGCTCCCTGCTCCATGGGAAGCCTGCTTCTCCCTCTCCCACTCCCCCTGCTTGTGTTCCCTCCCTCACTGTCTCTCTCTCGCTGTCAAATAAATAAATAAATAAATAAAATCTAAAAAAAAAAGATTTTATTTATTTATTTGTCAGAGAGAAGGAGAGAGAAAGCATGAACAGGGAGAACGGCAGGCAGAGGGAGAAACAGGCTCCCCCCCTAAGCAGGGAGTCTGATGCAGGGCTTGATCCCAGGACCCTGGGATCATGACCTGAGCTGAAGGCAGACGCCCAACCGACTGAGCCACCCAGGTGCCCTGGAAAATGTGTTTTTTAAGATAAATGTTATTAATTGCTCTTTATTTTCACCTGGGATTTATCTGGCAAATTTCACTGGCCTCTTTTTTAACTGTGGTTGAAGGAGGAGGGCAGCGGTCTGGCATGCGCATAGCAATCACCTGGTGATCCATTAAAATGGAGGTTTTCATTCATTGGGTCTGCATGGACCTGAGAGGGGATATTTATGATATAATGCTGCTGGTCCCTGAACCACAGTAGCTGTCCATGTAGGCTGTTGACATGAAGGAAGATGGATGGGTCTGCTGGCCTCCCTGGTCTGCTTTTCCCACATGTGGAAAAGCTGCCAAACTTTTGAAAGAATGAAGTCAGCTACGAGACGTTAAAGTCTGTGGGGAAGAACAGTAGCACCACGTGCTACCAAAGGGTAGGGAAATGATGAGGGAAAAGGAGAACTTGTGTTCTCTGGGGCTTATCTTCAGACCACATTCAGACACCAGGGGAACTTGAATCTCTTTGGACTTTGCTTGAAATGCTGGACTAGAAAAGGAGTACATGAGAGGTGAGATGGCAGATGAGGCTTTTGCAACAAACCATTGACACCTTTATCTCCTAACAAAGTAGTGTGATGACACAAATTGTCAACAGTGTGACTTTTATTAAGCTTACGTGGACCATCTGACCGTTTCCCCAGCAATACACTGGCAATGATAACTAAAGCAAATACAGCAAATGATTAATTGTAGAATTTAGGTGATGGATGTATAGGTGTTCACCGAGCAGTTCTTTCTGCTTCCCTGCATGTTTGAAAATCTTCATAATAAAATCTTCCTACCTCTCACGGTTTCCATAAGGTAAAAATGAGATAAATTAGAACAGAGTAGATGTAGCTGAATAATGTTAACCTAGTGTGACCAGTGGGTATACTCTAAGGGACTTTAAGTTTTAGAAATTCTAAGCATAAATATATATAAAATATCTCTGAAGGGATACATGAGAAAATAATAACATTGGTGGCCTGGGGTGGGGGATGGGGAAGTTTGTAGTTAGAGGCCAAGAATGGAAGGGGGACTTCTCACTGAATTCCCTTTTGTAAGTTTTGTATATCAGATTGTATGTATGTATTACCTATTCAACAATAAATAAAATAGGGGCACCTGAGTGGCTCACTCCGTTAAGCATCTGCCTTTGGCTCAGGTCATGATCTCGGGATCCTAAGATCGAGTCCTGCATCGGGCTTCCTGCTCAGCAGGGAATCTGCTTCTCCCTCTCCCTACCCCTGCTCTCACTCGCTCACACTCTCTCTCTCAAAAGAATAAATAAAAAATCTTTAAAAAATAAATAAAAAACAGATGTAGAGCTCTCAAAGTCTAACAGTCTCTTTCCAAGTAGTATAATAAGTGTTAAATTACAGAAGTTGCTGTGCATGGAAGCAAAGAAGTCAATGTCCAGCTTCATAAAGTGGGGCATTGTGGGACTGGACTGACCTGTCTGCAACCAGCTGCCTCTGTCTATTTGGGGATGTTTTGACTATGAGCCAAAGGTCTACATTTTCCATTCCTGTTTTCCTGGCAGGGCTGGGCCCAGGAAGTAACTCGGTTGGGTAGCCCCAAAATAAGGGGTTCAGGGGCACCTGGGTGGCTCACTGGGTTAAGCATCTGACTCTTGATTTCAGCTCAGGTCATGATCTTAGGGTCCTGGGATCAAGCTCCACAATGGGCTCTGTGCTCAGCACCGAGTCTACTTGGGATTCTCTCTCTCCCTCTACCTCTGCCCCTCTCCCTGCTCACACTATCTCTCTCTAAAAATAAATAACTAAAATCTTTTAAGAAAAACAAAAAGAATGGGGGGTTCAGAGGCAGACTGGAGGTAGACCACACTGCTGCAGACTTGCATTAAAGGAGGCCGACAGAGCTAAGAAGTGAAAGCTACACCTCATGATTGGGGCAGAGTCCTGTGTAAATAATGGTTTACACATTACATACCTTACAGTTTACAGAGTGTTCATAAACACTGCTTCCTCTGAGCAACACAGCTGCCCTAGGAGGTAAGTACCGATTTTGTGCTGTTTCACTGAAGAGGAAGCTAAGTGGGGTGGCCATGAGATATGCCTCTCCAATATCCTTCCAACTGCAGGAGCAACTGACTGAGGGCCCCCCTGTGTTCTGAAATGCATCTGTGTGTTTGAGGTAAGGCCATGCTGCCCATGGTTTCTTTTGTTGTTCTTTTTTTTTTTTTTAAGATTTTATTTATTTATATTTTTTAAGGAAGCTCTATGCCCAATGTGGGGCTTGAACTTATAACCCCGAGATCAAGCATTGCATGGTCTACTGAGTAAGCCAGCCAGGCGCCCCCCATTGTTGTTCTTTGTTAATAATTTGCCCTTTACCATTCTTCATCCCCACTTTTCATTGTCCTTGTTAATGTTCTGGGGTTTGTAATTACACTGACCAACCTAGAGATTCTAGGAATGTACACAGGCCAGAAAAGCTATCTGCAGGTCACCCTTATGGTTTGGCAGAGAATGTCATAAACCCACAAATGCTAGTCTAAGGAGGAAACTGTGTAAGTTTGTTGAAATGGTGTTACCAGAAGAATGGAGACATTGTAAGCTGTGAGCATGACACCATATAACATAGGGTAGGGAGGAGGCAGAGGAATCAGCAGGCTCTTTTCTAGGATCTTCTTGGAATTGGCCTGCAGCAATCTGGTAGGCTGTTGGCGTGAGTTCCCAGGATTCCACGGGGAGTTCATTCTGAATGGACACAATGTTTTGTCAGAACAATTAGGGCTTCCTTCCTAAAGTGTGCTTGGCCGGAAAGAAAGCAAGAACCCTTCAGGGGCTAGTGTTCTAGGAGTGGTTGGCCCTGAAATGACGCATGGAGGAAGGGCTACGGCATTAGGATGGTGGAGGTGATTTTGAGCAACATGAAAAGCCGAGTCTTGTGGAAGCAACCCTCGTAGGCAAGCTGACCTGATCATTATAATGCTTACCTCTTGCTCATATAATCCCTGGAGATAGGAAGTATGGCTGGAGAATAGGAGAGTACCAAAGCAAGACAGGCCAAAGGAAAGGGAGAGCTTGAGAGGCAGAACTCGGTTTGGTGGAGAAATGAAGAACGTCTTTAAGGAGCTGTGTATGTAACCAAACTGGTGATTGGCAGGACTTTGTTCCTTATGTGTACAAGTGCATGTGCCACACACACACACAGAAGGAGCAATATTACCTTGCCGCTTTATAACGTCAGAATCCTCAGACATTAACTGTATTTGGAGCTCTCCAAGAGTGGGGGTCATGAATTCTCCATCTGTTGCATTGGTTGCGTGGCGGGGCCTCCTTGAATACATGTATTGTTCTTTTGGGTGTCATGGAAAATGTTCTTGGCTCCCGGGCAATATGCATTGTGCTAATTGATTTGTATGCTTAAGAGCACAGAGGTTCCTTACCTCATCTGCAACACTGTTCATCCACACATTTTTGAGAGCTTTACCTAACAGTCCAGGTTTTTTGTTTGTTTTTGTTTTTGTTTTTGGAGTAGGCTTCAGGCCCAGTGTGGAGCCCGATGTGGGGCTTGAACTCACCATCCTGAGATCAAGACCTGAGCTGAATTCAAGAGTCAGATGTGTAACTGACTGAGCCACCTAAGTGCCCTCTTAACAGTCCAGTTTTAACACGTCTGACTAAGCATGAGGTGTGTCATTGCCAACAGTCAGTTCTAGATTGGACCCCTACAGCCATTAGCTATTTTCTGAGAGACCTGGAGAATCAACTATAAACAAAAAGTGGAGGATGAGGGGTGGGCTCTTGGTGGTGGTTGTGGTGGTGGTTGCTGGAGGACATGCGCAAGGGCCTGAAGGGAAACTGCTCCTTCTGGCAGGGGGAGGATAGAGCCTGCAGACCCAAGACAAGGAGTCCCAGGAAAAGGAAGCCTAGGGGGCTTCTACTTTTTCCAAGATTTCTGTCTGCCTAATTTCCTAAGGATTCAGAGTATTGGTAAGGAGCTGCCAAGTCTTTTCAGGGACCCCGCAGCCGCTTGAAGATTGTATTAGGGATTCTCACAGATAGGCAGGACTTCAAAAGAAGTCTGTGTGAAGCTAATGATGGTAATATGTGACCCATTTGTAAGGGTTACGCATGCTGCTTTTTGTGTATTAACGTCGTATCCTGCAATGATCTTTCCTATAATCACTTAATAGTTCCAGAAATTCTTTTTTCAGTTCTTTTGGGTTTTCTATATAGACTGTCATGTCATACGTAAACAAAGACAGTTTTATTTCTTCCTTCCCAAACTGTATACCTTTTATTTCCTTTTCTTGTCTTACTGTATTAGCTAGAACTTCCAGTACAATATTTAAAGGGAATGGTGGGAGGGGACATCCTTCCCTTGTTACTCACATTATGAAGCTTTTGGTTTTTAAATTTTCTTTTATGCTTTCTGCCCACAAAAGTAGAAATACAGGCTCATTACACATTTTCAAATGTTTTAAAAAATATGTAATACAAAAAGTGGGAGTTTTTTTTCAATCCCTAACCACCTACCTCAAGTTGCTATTGCCAGTTATTTGATATGTCTCTCAAGACGGCATACTTTGTGGGGCACCTGGGTGGCTCACTTGGTCAAGCATCTGACTCTTGATTTCAGCTCAGGTCATGATCTCAGGGTCATGAGATTGAGCCCCAAGTTGGGCTTGATGCTGGGTGTGGAGCCTGCTTAAGATTCTTTTTCTTCAGGGTACCTGCATTGCATCCAGCTCCCTGCTCAGCAGGAGGCCTGCTTCTCCCTCCCCCACTCCCGCTGCTTGTGTTCCCTCTCTCTCCATCTCTCTCTCTGTCAAATGAATAAATAAAATCTTAAAAAAAAAAGATTCTGGGCGCCTGGGTGGCTCAGTTGGTTAAAGCAACTGCCTTCGGCTCAGGTCATGATCCCGGAGTCCCGGGATCAAGTCCCGCATCGGGCTCCCTGCTCGGCGAGGAGCCTGCTTCTCCCTCTGACCCTGCCCCCTCTGATGTATTCTCTCTCTCTCATTCTCGCTCTCTCAAATAAATAAATCTTTAAAAAAAAAAAAGATTCTTTCTCTCCCTCTTCTTCTGCCTCCCCTTCCCTGTGCACTCTCTCTCTCTAAAAAAAAAAAAAGACATACTTTGTGATTTTAAAGCAAATTGTGTGTGCCTTAACACATGATATGTCTGACAAAAAATAAATTTCACTGCAAACTGAGATTTCTTGGTAGTTTGGAGTATAGGTATTAAGCTATGTGTATGTTTGTGTGGAAAAGAGAGAGAAAGACAGATTGAATGTGATAAAATCGCCCCTACTCCTTTTCTGGGAAATGCTCTTCAGTTCTTGATTTTTATCTTTCATAGGAAATTGTGTTATGAATTAGGTAGCCAGATCATTTATCTAACATGAATATGTTAAAAATTTTTTTTAAAGATTTTATTTATTTTTTTTTTTGAGAGAGGGACAGAGAAAGAGGGAGAGAGCACAAGCAGGGGAGGGGCAGGTAGAGGGAGAAGCAGGTCCCCCACGGAGCAGGGAGCCTGGTGCGGGGCTTGATCCCAGGACCTGAGATCATGACCTGAGCCGAAGGCAGACGCTTAACTGACTGAGCCACCCAGGTGCCCTGAATGTGTTAAAATTTACTTCAGTTACAGAATTCCCTAATAAGAATTCTCTAAAATTAAATAAATAAATAATAAATAAAGTAACTGGTTATGAGTTATACCCACATATGTGCTTGCTCACCTGTTGGAGAGCTGTCAAGAACATGATGACCTATGTGTGGCTTCTGCCCCAGGATCCTTGAAGTTCTTACAAATACATGAAGGGAAGGAGCCATGTCTTAGATGCCTAGCAAAGATACCCTGGAGTAGAGATTTAAGAATTCTTTTTTTTTTTTTTAAGATTTTATTTATTTATTTGACAGAGAGAGAGAGACAGCAAGAGAGGGAACACAAGCAGGGGGAATGGGAGAGGGAGAAGCAGGCTTCCCGCAGAGCAGGGAGCCCGATGCGGGGCTCGATCCCAGGACCCTGGGATCATGACCCGAGCCGAAGGCAGACACTTAACCATCTGAACCACCCAGGCGCCCCAAGACTTAAGAATTCTTAAGGAAATGATTGGTTGGGGAGACCTCTCCTGGAAGTGAAACCTTGTACCTTTGGGGATGCCCCGCCACCAAGTAGTTCCAGAGGTTGGTACTGGCTGGTTGGGAATGCGTGTTGCTTGGAAAAGGCAGGTAAAGAGACCTAAAAGGGGACTAGGAAGGGGTCCCGTGGTCCTGCTGCCACCTGTGCTCAGTTTGTGCTCCCACACCCAACTTTTTCAGAACATTTGAGAGAATATGCCTTGGTTCATGAATCAGACTTGCAATTTTGAGACTTCCTACACTTGCTCTTTCTTAGCCAAAAGGCCAAGAAGCCATGGGAGACTTCCTAACTGGCCATCTCCGAGCACTATGGGACTTCCTGACTCAGGTACATGTGTAACGTTCACAGGTGGATTTCCTAGAACAGGTGAGCTGTACCCAGTTACTGGCTTTCTGTAACCAAGTTGCTAGGTACAATTTAACAATCATCAATGACTCCTATGGCTAGGTATTTAGTTTTTGAGCATTAAGTATACTCTAATAAAAATTTTCATTAAAAAAAACCTTTTTATTCTGTCACAAGTAATATAGTTCATTGAATTAATTAATTAGTTTCTTATAATATAGTTCATTTTAGAGAACAGAGATAAACAGTATGAAAAAGTGAACTGTAATCCTCCCACCAAATGATAACTATAATTAACATTTTGGTATATTTCCTTTTAAAATACCCATACTTTAACAACCTTTCAATAAATAGACATTTTATAGTTAATATGAGAAAGTTTTCCTTCCTCCTTTTATTTTAACTGAGGGATAGTTACAATGTTTCTTCCCCTTTTTTTTTTCAGAATTGCTATATTATTAGTATTTTTCAAAAACAGTTGACCACAGGGCGCCTGGGTGGCTTAGTTGGTTAAGCCTCTGCCTTTGGCTCAGGCCATGATCCCGGGATCTTGGGATGGAGCCCCGTGTCGGGCTCCCTGCTTAGTGGTGAGTCTGCCTCTCTTTCTCTCTGTGCCCCTACCCCCGCTTGTGCTTGCTCTCTCTCAAATAAGTAAATAAATAAAATCTTAAAAAAAAGTACAGTTGACCATGGATTATTTTTATTCATCCTAATGACAACCTTGGGTGTTTTAAATATCTGTATCCTTGGGTGGGGGCATGGGTTAGCCTGGTGATGGGTATTAAAGAGGGCACGTTCTGCATGGAGCACTGGGTGTTATGCACAAACAATGACTCATGGAACACTACATCAAAAACTAATGATGTAATGTATGGTGATTAACATAACAATAAAAATTAAAAAAAATAAATATCTGTATCCTTATATTCTGGATAGAGACACTGAGAGCTATGATGTTTCTTTATGAAAGTATTGAGAAGATAAACAATCAGTTTGCTTTGGTTATTTAAACACACATTCTGTTTAAATGGCATTCTTTTTTATTTACATTTTTTAGGGAGGTTATGTTTAAAAAAGAGCTTCACGCTGATTCCCAGACCAAAGTCCTTGGACCTCGGTTAGAATTGCTTTAGTTTGAACAGAAATATATAATATTTCTATCCTCTAAACTTCAACCTGGGTTGTTTCTGTATTCCCTCCTTGAGTGTTTGTAAGTCTTTTGTCTTCAGAGAGATTTATTCAGCTAAAGAATCCTGTTACTCAGCCTGGAGTCATGTGGGTAACCGGGTAAACAGCCAACCTGGACACACAACTGTAGAAAATTTAATGTTCACCATACATTTACTGAAAAAAGCAAGCTACCAAATAATACTGATAATAAAAACCTACTTTTATGAAAGTATAAGATTAGATAAATACATTTACGAAGAACTAATACAGAAATGCTATAGTCCAAAATATTACCAGTGGTTCTCTCTAGGTGATAGAGTTATGGGTGATTATTATTGTTTCATTTGTGTTTATATTTACATTTTTTCTTCAATAGGCATATATTACATGTTTTCATAAATTATTTTTATAATCAAACAAAACTTTATGGTAAGATCATAATCTTTATTGGTCAAAAATAAAATGATAGTTCAAAAAAGGAAATCGCATTTATTTCCAACATATTCTCCCTCCTAATAACTCTCCTCCTTATCTAAAACATTCATCGTGCTAAGTGCTATGTGGTTTCCTCTCAACTCTGAGAGGATGATTTTGAGAAGAAAATCTGTTAGAAGAGCAGAGTGGAAAGAGGAATAAAACACCAGCATGTATTACATGTATGACATTCAATTTAATTCAGCTGTATACTACCTAGGTACATATGGATTTAATTATTTGTCTACATTTTCAAGATTATATTTTTCAACCTGTAAAACCAGCCCGAAGCCCCTTAATGTGGGAGAGGGGGGAGCAGTGTTTTTGAGTCCATATTCCATTACCATCCTGTTGTATCTAATCAGGACCTAAGTAAGGAGCGTAAATGGTGAAGGGGAGGTGTATGGTTGTAGCTAACTGATCTGTATTCTGTTTCAGAAACGTTGTCTTCCCTTTCTCCTGGGACAGTAGATTAGAGTGGTTTTAGTTTGCTAAAGCCAAACATGAAGATTTCTGCAGCCTTGGAAAAGCAATGTAGCTCTCAGAGATGTGCACCAGCATAACTTTGTGTCACATGCCTTTTTTTTTTTTTCATTTCAGTGTTCTAACAGTTGAAGGTCATCAAAGACAGATTGATTTTGGTTTGTTTGTTTTTACAGATCTGTTAAAATGACATCAGGATTATTCAACCCCAATATAGTCTTAAATTTTAGAAGGTCAACTCTGAATTCCTGATGAATTTCATAGCGTTTATAGTAGCATGCTCCTGCATATCTACTGAGTTTTGGAGATCATGATATATCCCTTTGTCTTTCCTTAGAGAAGCTTTTTGGATTTTTTTGTAATAAAATATTGAATTGAATGTAGAACTTTAGTTAATTGGCTCAGATAAAAGGAATGACTCATCCTTGGATGGCACAAACTGAACTTCACCTTGAGAGTTTCATTCTTCAGTTCAGAGAGTGGGATGATTCTGGAAGTGGCCCTGGCAGTGGTTGGTAAAGTCATGTTTCCCTAACTTTCTCAGTTGTTTGGTGAGTCATTAAGGACTGTTAATATTAGCTCTGTCAGAAGCCAGGTGAGGAAAAGAATCTCTGCCAAATCACATTCCAGAGCCTGAAACTTTTGGCTTAGTAATCGTTCCAAAATTAAAATACTTAAACAAAAACCAAAAACAAATCACTCTTCTCCTGCCCCTCCTTCCTACTTTGCTCTTGACTAATAGGAAGACTCAGAGAAATGGAAGGATCAGGCATCTTAAAAATGAAAGCAGGCAACAAAGACAGGTTCCCAAGGGTGACTGGCCACAGCTTTGGCCTCCAGCAAAACTGCTGAGGCAGCCATCTGAGGAGAAGGTGCTTGGCTGAAGATCTGTGCCCCAGGCCATTTTCATGCTCACAGAAGCACAAGAGACCCACTGAGTGAGATAGATATCAGTAGGGTTTCTTCCTGATCTGGAATTCTATGGTTGTCCTCTGGGCTTTGTGGCCACAAATTAAAATGACCTCATTACAATTCTTAATTCCCGAGAAACAGCAAAAAAGATATAAATGTGGTCACCACAGGTCTGATGTCCTTGGGGAACTGATTAAGCCTGGAGACTGACACACAGGTAGTATATGGGAGAAGGGGTGTGTTGGGGGGATATGTGTGTTTGGGGCAGACTTTCTTTTTTTTGTAAGATTTTTTTTATTTATTTGACAGAGAGAGACAGAGCGAGAGAGGGAACACAAGCAGGGGGAGTGGGAGAGGGAGAAGCAGGCTTCCCACTGAGCAGGGAGCCCGATGCGGGGCTCGATCCCAAGACCCTGGGATCATGACCTGAGCCGAAGGCAGACGCTTAACGAATGAGCCACCCAGGCGCCCCTCACCTTTCATTTTTCGTTTTGTTTTTTCTTTCTTACTACCTCATTCCCTCTTGAACATTCATTCAACAAACATTTCCGGGGGACTTTTAGACCTTTCTCCTTCCGAGATAGCATGACATAGCTCAAAGAACTTTGGCTCCGAAGGTGGCAGACAGGATCGGAGACCCAACTCCAGCACTTACAAACCGGGTATGCCCGGACAGGTGACTTTGAGTCAGAGCACAGAATAGGAATAGCATGTCCTTCCTCCTCCCATGAGGATGTACTTTGTAGATTGTTTAAAAAAGAAAAATAGTTTTATTAACTTGTAAATGCCCCCAGGGAGGGGGCATCTACTAAACTTGTCTTTAGCATTTTGGTTTGAATTCGTCTATAAGTGCTTTTGACTTTTATTGAGAGCACAGGTTTGTTAGACTTGGAGTGTGTTGGGGGGATACTGTAGTAGAGAGACTCAAAGCAGACGAAGAACATTAAACCACCTTGGGAAGGGAGGATTCTTTGAGAGAAAATGGGCTGAAAGAGTAGGTGAGGGGCCCTCAGAAAATACTTTGCCCGCTTTAATTTTCCTGTGGTCAAGTCCTGATTGTCATGGACCTGGATACACACACAGTAGAGTGTGACCTCCAGGCAGAGCTGCTTAGGTTATTTAGGACAAAGGCCATTTATTTTGCAAACTCCTATGCTCTAGTAACCCCCAAATCATAAGTTCTTGGGTTATTATATTATTATAACCTTATTATAAGGTTGGGAATTGGTTCTCTTTCTAGCACTGGGGCTAGTGAATAAGCTTGAGTTAGAGTTTAAATTAATAAATACAGTTGACTCTTCAACAACACAAAGGTTGGGGTTCTGACTTCCTGTGCAGTTAAAAGTCTGCATACAGGGATGCCTGGGTGGCTCAGCTGGTTAAGTGTTAAGTGTCTTCCTTTGCTCAGGTCATGATCCTGGAGTCCTGGGATCATGTCCTGTATCAGGCTCCTTGCTCCACGGGGAGCCTGCTTCTCCCTTGGCCTGCCGCTCCCCCTGCTTGTGCTCTCTCTCTCTCTGACAAATAAATAAAATCTTAAAAAAACTGCATATAACTTTTGATTCCCCCAAAACTTAACTATTAATAGTGTACTGTTGACTAGAAGCCTTACTGATAATATAAACAGTTGATTAACACATATTTTGTGTTATATGGACCATATACTGTATTTGTACAATAAAGCTAGAGAAAAGAAAATATTAAGGAAGTCATAAGGAAGAGAAAATATATTTATAGTACTGTATTGCACTTATTGAAAAAGATCTGTATATAAGTGGACTCCGGCAGCTCAAATCCTTGTTGTTCAGAGGTCAACTGTATATATTATAAAGGGCAATTGTTTATGCAGAATGATTCAGTGAAACAGACCTCCTGTTGAGTTATATATTTTTTTTAAAGATTATTTATTTATTTATTTGACAGAGAGACACAGCGAGAGAGGGAACACAAGCAGGGGGAGTGGGAGAGGGAGAAGCAGGCTCCCTGCTTGAGCAGGGAGCCTGATGCGGGGCTCAATCCCAAGACCCTGGGATCATGACCTGAGCTGAAGGCAGACGCTTAACCGACTGAGCCACCCAGGCGCCCCTTGAGTTATATTTTTGTATACATTGTGGGGAGCCCATGGAGCCAGGGATCTCAGGGTCTGGTTTCAACTCTACCAGCTGTGGTGCCTTAGGCAAATCACTCAGCTGCTTTGTCCCCTAGAAGTCTGGCCGGAATGCAGTAGGTCTCACTTTTCCTGGATTACCTGCATCAGGGTGACCTGAGCTACTTTTTAAATGTTTTTGGACTTGTTGTTTTTTTTTAAGATTTTATTTATTTTTTTTATGTGAGAGAGAGCACAAGCGGTGGGGAGGGGCAGAAGGAGAGGGAGAAGCGGACTCCCCGCTGAGCATGGAGCCTGATATGGGGCTTAATCCCGGGACCTTAGGACTGAGCCACCCAGGCACTCCTCTTTTTTTTTTTTTAAAGATTATTTATTTACTTATTTATGTTATTTGAGAGAGAGAAAGAGGGAGAGAGAGAACATGAGCCAGGAGAGGGCAGGAGGAGAGGGAGAGAATCTCAAGGTGACTCTGCCCTGAGCAAGGAGCCCATTGTTGGGCTCCATCCCATGACCCTGAGATCATGACCTGAGCCGAAATCAAGAGTCAGATACTCGATCGACTGAGTCACTCAGGTACCCCCTGGACTATTTCTTATATTTGGTGAAAAAGAATCTCTGGGGATGAGGTCCCAGAATCTTTTATTTTTTTTAAAAATATTTTATTTATTTATTTGACAGAGAGAGAGAGAGAGAGAGAGAGCAGGAAAACAAGCAGGGGGAGTGGGAGAGGGAGAAGCAGGCTTCCTGCCAAGCAGGGAGCCCAGTGCAGGACTCGATCCCAGGACCCTGGGACCATGACCTGAGCCGAGGGCAGACACTTAACGGCTGAGCCACCCAGACGCCCAGAATCTTTATTTTTAAAAAGTGCCCCAGGCCATCGTCATGCACATAAGGACTCACTGGATGGGACCATCGGTGGGATCTCTTCCTGCTCCAAAATTCTGTTCATTCTCATCACCTTAATTTTACTTAGCTCTATTTTCTGTGAACAAAATGAAATTAAAAGGAGAAAGGCAATGACACTAGCTAAGAACCTATTATTTGCCTGGTGCTATGTTTGGGGCCTTATACTCATTGTCTTAGTTTTCTGCACAACAATCCTTTGAGGTAGGTGTTATTGTTATCACACAGTATACATAAATTCCAAGTTGGAACTCTGTACAAACTTCCAACTCTAAGATGAATAAGTTCTGGGGATGTAATATACAGCATGATGACCATAGTTCTCATCACACACACACACAAATTGTCACTACGATGTGATAACTAACCTTACTGTAGTAATCCTTTTTCCATATATATGTATATAAAATAACTGCATTGTACACCTTAAACTTACACAATGTTGTATGTCTACTGTATCTCAATAAAACTGGAGGGGAAAAGTCAGGGCTCTGATTTCAAAGTCAATTTTGTTGTTTTTTGATTTTTTATTTTTTTTTTGCCACAGTCTCATGCTATAGTAAGAAACCACAGAAGAACTTACTGTAATTGGTAAGCTCTAGTGTAGCACCTTATCTTAATACAATAGATTACTATCTTAGGAGCTGTTTCTTCATCCTTGTTGAATCACTGAGCTTCTCCTATTGTGAATGTTAATTACCTGATTTGATGATGATATGAAAACAGTAAGCTTCATTGTATTCTTTGCCTTATTTTTCTTACCTATTTAAAATGTATTCTTCTGGGGCGCCTGGGTGGCTCAGTCGGTTGAGCGTCTGCCTTAGGCTCAGGTCATGATCCCGGGCTCCTGGGATCTAGCCCCACATTGGGCTCCCTGCTCGGAGGGAAGCCTGCTTCTCCCTCCCCCACTCCCCCTGCTTGTGTTCCCTCTCTCGCTGTGTCTCTCTGTCAAATAAATAAATAAAATCTTTAAAAAAATAAAAGGTATTCTTATAATCTATGTGTTTTCTGAGGCAAGAGGCAATCTAAGTCCTTTGTGTGTGATAGGGAATAAACTGGATATAAATAATAAAAAGTAAGCTATATTATGAATTCATTTAATACTTGCATTCACTTAGGGGCACCTGGGTGGCTCATTCGGTTAAGCAACTGACTCTTGGTTTCGGCTCAGGTTGTGACCTTGGGGTCATGGAATCAAGCCCCACGTGTGGCTCTGCACTGAGCATGGAGTCTGCCTGAGATTCTCTCTCCCCCTCTCCCTCTGCCTCTCCCACGCCTATGTTCATGCTCTCTCTCTCTCTAAAAAATAAATAAATCTTTAAAGAAATAATTGCATTCACTGAAATAGAAAAAAAATACATGAAGTTGTGATAGCCCAGGATAATTTCAGTTTATGAAATCTCAAAACTATAGCTACAAGATGGAGGGAAAAGAAAGAAATAGACAAGACATGGATTCGAAATTTGATGAGATCTATCTTTTGTATGCTTCTACTTGTGTTATCTATTTCACATAGAGAAGGGAAGGGGCCCTGGCAGGCTAAAATATAAGAAATTCTTTGAGAAGGATAAGGAAGTTGGTTTGTTTGGAAACTAAGTCAAGACAAAGGCCATGTGAAAGAGGAGCTGCCTTTTCCTCTCCAAGGTATTTGGAAGGGAATAAAAGAAGAATGGCAGAGGATCAAGTTTGGGCACAATTAGGAAAGTAGACGATGGGGAGCCTGGGTGGCTCAGTCGTTAAGCGTCTGCCTTCGGCTCAGGTCATGATCCCGGGGTCCTGGGATTGAGCCCCGCATCGGGCTCCCTGCTCAGCGGGAAGCCTGCTTCTCCCTCTCCCACTCCCCCTGCTTGTGTTCCCTCTCTCACTGTCTCTCTCTGTCAAATAAATAAATAAAATCTTTAAAAAAAAGGAAAGTAGACGAATTGGGTCATCCAAGAAATTCTTCCTGCTGGTGACCAGTTTGCATGGAGTTTGAACTGGTCAAAACAGAAATCATCTAGCCTCCTGACTCATTAGTTGTGACCCATTATTTTTATCTCTGGTTCATGAGAAAAGCAGTTTTATCTAATTTCCAGCTCAGATGAAAAGAAAAAAACACAGTATTTTTCTCCTGTGTTTGGCTGGGCTGTCCTACAATAAGGGAATAAAGAAAAGGCACCTGTCTGGTTTTGTAAAATGTTTATAGAAAGAACATTGTAACAACATAAACAATGTATTGTCCTTTTTTGTATTAAGACAATACAGCTGGAAGGAACCCTAGATACCATCTAACTCCTTCATATAGGCATTGAGGCCTATGAAGGTCAAGTGTATTCACTGCCTAAGAGCACACACCATAGATTCTGGAGCCAGACCTACGTGGTTTGAGACTCGATTCTGCCATTTACGGGTTTGTGGCCTTGGGGCTGAGGAGGACCTCACAGAGAAGAGCCGTGTGTCACAGAATGAGTAGAGTTTGCCAGATGGGTGAGAGACTGAGGGTATGTCCAAAGAGGGAGGGCTGGGGGGAAGAGTGGGCTGCATGGTAGAGTGAATGCAGGTGGATGTAGCTGGAGCACCCCGGAGTGAAGAGAATAAGCCAGGGAGAGAACCTGTTTTTTAAAAGATCTTATTTTATTTATTTGACAGAAAGACACAGCTAAAGAGGGAACACACGTAGGGGGAGCAGGAGAGGGAGAAGCAGGCTTCCCACTGAGCAGGGAGCCCGATGAAGGGCTTGATCCCAGGACCCCGGAATCATGACCTGAGCCCAAGGCAGATGCTTAACAACTGAGCTACCCAGGTGCCCCAGAACCTGTTGTTCTGCCTTTGGAAGAGGAAACTTCATTGCCAGATTTTTTTTTCCTTGCTAATTCACTATTACTTTGTATCAATTATATACTGAAAGAAGGCTGAGCTGCTACAAACTCTGGGATAGGTTTCTTTGTCAACAGGGTCTCCCATAGTTTGTCGCTCAGGAAGACGAGGCAGGGCTTGGGTTGTTGCTGGTCCTTTGGAGCCCCTTCTACTTCCCCTGTGAGCTGAGCTCTCTTTAGCCCAATGCCCAGCATGGCTCTCTTGGACAAAAGAGCTCTGGATGTGGTTATAAAACAATAGCTACCATTTCTAGGTATTTGGCATTATTCTGTTGAGTGTATTGATTCATTTAATCCTTGCAAAACATTTTTTGAAGTAAGCACAACCATACTTTTTTCTTTTCTCAACTTTTCAAAACTTACCTAGAGAAGTAGAACATACATGCAAAAAATATATAGGTTTAATATATGATATATATATTAAAGTATAAATTCATATAAGTTTAATACAGTTTCACAAAAAGAGCACAAACATGTCACTAGCTCCCAGCACAAGAAAAAAATTAGCAGTGGGGCACCTGGGTGGCTCAGCTGGTTAAGTGACTCTTGATTTCGGCTTAGGTCATGATCTCAGAGTCATAAGATCTAACCGTGCGTCGGGCTCGTGCTGAGTGTAGAGCCTGCTTGGGATTCTCTTTCCCTCTCCCTCTGCCCCCGCCCCTCATTATCTATCTTCCCCCCCCCCGCCCCCGGCTTGTGTATGGTGTGTGCTTTCTCATACTCTCCGTCAAAAAAAAAAGGAAAGAAAAACTTAGCATCACTCAAAGGGCTTTCGTGGGCCGCATCCAGTCACTAGTTCTCCTCAGCCCCCAAAGCAATGGCCATCCTTACTTCTAACAGCAGAACTTAGTTTGCTTGTTTTGTACAGTGTTATTTGTCTGCAGTTTCTTTCATTTACATTACATTGTATATGATTACAGGTCCAATCATTTCCTTTCATTGCTGCATTATTTCCTCTACCTTGTCTCTTGAAACATTTAAAGCCCCAGAAAAGTTGAAAAATGAGTACAGTGAACACCCATATGCCCTTTATTTAGAGCATGGAGGACTATTATTATTTCCACTTCATAGGTGAGGGAACTAAGGCAAAGAGAAATTAGGTAATTAACCTAGGTCATGCCTCTAGGATGTAGTCTTGCATAACTTGCTGCTTAGTCAGCCATATGGGCAAATCCCATAACTTGTCTGAGGCTGTTCCTTCATTAGTAAGATGGGTTTCCAGACTTTTGTGAGGCTGAAATGTGAGGAACATGTGAAAGTGCCATGTGAGGAGTACAGGGGCTCAAAAGGGGTATTAAAAATGCAAGCTCCTGGGTCTCACTCCCTACAGATCCTGGCTCAGTAGGTCTGGGGTAGGAGGCAGAATGTTTAACAAAACCCCTAGGCTTTGATGCTCGAATCCCCTACCACAGTATGAAAAAACACTTGTATAAAACAATGATTCTCAAACTTCACAGACTATCAGAATCACCTCGAAGACTTGGACATTAATCTTGCTGCCGGCTCCACATTCACTGACTCTGGAAGACAAAAGAGGGTTGTAGGTGCTACCTGCTCTATCCTCGTGTGGGCTTGGCCTCAAGATTAGTCCCTGGAGCCCTCTCCTGTGCCTTAGAGGCACAGAAAAACAAAAGGAAGCTTGCTCCTCCTTAAGGAGGACAAATGTCTCAAAAGGAAAAGCCGTTTGTAGGTGAAAGGGCAAGAGCGGTCTGTTGCAAAATGAGAGGTCAGATTGGAGGGAAGTTAAAAAAAAAAAAAAAAAGACCCAACGAGTCATTACTCAAAAGTCAATACATTCTTGCCATCTTACATCAGAACAGGGGTTAGATTAACAACTGGCACATCAAACACCTGCTTACAGCCCTAAGAAAGCTGAAACATCAAAAAGAAAAAAAAAAAGAGAGAGAGAGAATTTGATTGCTTAAAGCATTGAGCATGTCAACATAGTGGGGGGAAACCTAAAAACCAAGTCAGTACCTTTTTGGATTTTCTAACATTTATCTTAGGGCTTAGCACTGTGTTTTATGAATCACATGGTGCGAGAGGGAGACATACCGTATTTTCTCGCTGAGGGCCTCTAGATGTCTGAATCCAGTCTTGTATAAGGGATACATTTTTAATGGGTCAGTCTGGAGCTTTAAATATGCTCCCCCGCCACCTGCCAAGTGTCCCTTGCTTACGTTCCCGGTCAGAGAGTGCGAGGGGGTGAAGGCCGGTGGCAGCAGCCCCTGGCTGGTCGGGGAAAGTCCATGGAACTCCTACGCTGCCCAGGGCAGTTGCACAGCTTGTTTGCTCAGATCATCTGGTGCAGGTCCCTGCATTTTATTTATTTTTTAAAGATTTTATTTATTTGACACAGAGAGAGATAGAGAGCACAAGCAGGGGGAGCGGCAGGCAGAGGGAGAGGGGAGAAGCAAGCTCTCGGCTGAGCAAGGAGCCCGATGCGGGGCTCCATCCCAGGACTCTGGGATCGTGACCTGAGCCGAAGGCAGCCGCTTAACCGACTGAGCCACCCAGGCGCCCCATGTCCCTGCATTTTAAAGGCGAAAAAACTGGAACTCAAATGTTGGCGATTCAACTTCCTACCTCTCTTCCTTTAAAAAGCACATCCTACAATTAAAAAAAAAAAGCCACCTTGCATAATCAGCATAGAAGGCTATCATCCTGGAGTGGTTGGGGCTTAAGTGTCGCTCAGAAAAAAAGAGGGGGACCAACCGCGGTATTCCAAGTCCCTTTTTGGACACTGCGACTCAGCTTTAAATTAGAAATACATTCGAAGGGCTGACTTTAAAGACAGAAGGGCAACAAAACAAGCTCTACCGGCCCGTCATCGGGTTAAAATTTTACAAAACTTCAGAAGTGATTAACGTGCTAAAAATAAGTCTAGGAGCCAGGGTTTCCATTTTAAAGACAGTTCTATTCCGAGGACTGACGGGAATCAACAGGTTACCGGTTACTGGTGCGCGCGACTCCGCCGACGCCTTTGGCAAAACCCCGGAGCCGGGCTGCCCGCCGGCCGCCTCCGCCACGGGCCTCCCTGCCCCTCGGCCCCTCTCCCCTGCAGGGCGCCCATCCCGGGCGGGGCCTGGGGCAGGTCCGCGGCCCGGGCCGCCGGTCACGTGCTGCGGAGGCGCGGGGGCGGGCGGGGTATATAGGCCGGTCGCCCGCGCCCCCACTTTGAACGCCGCTCGGATCTCGCCGGACCGTGGTCTCTGCGCTGCTGTGGGTCGGTAGGTGCGCGCCCCGCTCCGTGCGCCGCGCGCTGGCGCGGGGGGCGGGGGGCGGCCCGCGGCCCGCGGGGCTCCAGGCTGGAACACGGCGGTCCCCGAGCCTGCCCGCCTCGCCGCCTCAGGGCGGTTTCCGGGTCGGGGCTGGGAAGGGGCGGTCTCCCGGGCCTGTGCTGTCCGCCTTTGCTTTCGGCCTTGGAGGCTTTTCTGCCCGCAGCTGCAGTGCGGGTGGAGCTTCTGGGCTTGGGTGCGGGGTAACAGTTTCCGTTTGTCCCGCGAGTACATTACTGAAAAGGAAATGCGCTAGCAAATTATGGGGTTCCAGCGACAGCGAGGCTGTGGCTACTGGCGCCTGACTTGCGTCCTAAGAAGGGCTCTTACTCATTTCCTGTAGCACTGGGACCCTCGGCGGCCGGAGGGTGAGCTGCCTGGCTCTAAAGTGGCGGACAGCGGGCTGTGCAGGTTCTTCCTTCCCAGTCTGCGGCTTAGCAGTAAAGGCAGTTTTATGTGCGTGTATACGGGTCGTTGGAGGCACTAAACTTCCACTGAAAAACCTCCTGGGATGTTTCTCGATTCCTCGGAACTGTTGCTTAGTTTCCCCTAGATGAGTTGCAGCCCTTTCCCCAAGGAAGGAATAAATCCCTCCAAAGTGTTTCCACTTGATAGTCCTGTCAAAAATGTCTTCTACTTGAGATCTCTCTTTCTCTCTCTTTTTTTTTTTTCAGATTTTTATTTTTAAGTAATTTCTACACCCAACATGGGGCTTGAACTCACAACCCCCAGATCGAGTCTCCTGCTCTACTGTCTGAGCCAGCCAGGCGCCCCCCTCTTTAATTTTATAATGTGGATTTTAACTTGGTTCCAATGTTTTGTGAACAGATGTTCCTCTTTGAAAGGCGGTGGACAAACAAGACCAACATCTCAACAATGCGATGTCTTTGCTTTTATCCCCCACAGACCCTCTTTTCTATTGGAACTTTACCCATAATTTCTGAAAGCCGGCTTCAGAACATATTTGCCCAGGGCAGAGCTCAGAGCTAGAGGGTGGGGAGAAGTGCAGAAGACTACCTCATCTTGAAATTTTCTCTTCTTGAAATTCTCATTTATTTGGGTGAGGAGTGAATCTGAGAGTCTCATCCTGGTGTCCTGAAATTAGTTTCTCTTCCACAGATTTCTTTCTCCAAGAAGAAAAATGGCATCTGTTGCAGTTGATCCACAACCGGTATGAATTTTAAATACGGTTTCTTGATCCCTTTCCCTCCCCATCTGTTTTGAAGGAGTTAACACTTGCCCTGCTTGGTTGCAGAGTGTGGTGACTCGGGTAGTCAACCTACCATTGGTGAGCTCCACGTACGACCTCATGTCCTCGGCTTACATCAGTACAAAGGATCAGTATCCATGCTTGAAGTCTGTGTGCGAGATGGCAGAGAAGGGTGTGAAGACCATCACTTCCGTGGCTGTGACGAGTGCTCTGCCCATCATCCAGAAGCTGGAACCACAGAGTGAGTTCTGATTTCTTCCTCAAGATTCAGTCCAAGGGATTGGGCAGGGGTGAGCCAGGAACTGTCTGGAATATGTGCACCCTAGCCTTATGCTCTGAGCACTTA
Source organism: Eumetopias jubatus (assembly GCF_037043125.1). Classification (NCBI taxonomy): domain Eukaryota; kingdom Metazoa; phylum Chordata; class Mammalia; order Carnivora; family Otariidae; genus Eumetopias; species Eumetopias jubatus. Next base: position 45,032,640 of record NW_028274821.1, on the reverse strand, counting down.
GAGGCACATCAGGGAATCCTTAGCCCTTCTTGAGGCACCTGCTGCCTGTACTTAGAAACCGCCACGTGGCCCCCATTGTTGGTTTTTTTTTTTTAAGATTTATTTATTTATTTGACAGAGAGAGACAGCGAGAGAGGGAACACACACAGGGGGATTGGGAGAGGGAGAAGCAGGCTTCCCGCTGAGCAGGGAGCCTGATGCGGGGCTCGATCCCAGGACCTCGGGATCACGACCTGAGCCGAAGGCAGACGCTTAACGACTGAGCCACCCAGGTGCCCTTCATGACCTATTTTCAAAAGTAACATCTTTGAGGGACACCTGAGTGGCTCATTTGTTTAAGTGACTGCCTTTGGCTCAGGTCATGATCCTGGAGTCCCGGGATCGAGTCCTTGCTCAGCAAGGGGAGTCTGCTTCTCCCTCTGACCCTTCCCCCTCTCATGCTCTCTCTTTCTCTCATTCTCTCTTAAAGTCTTAAAAAAAAAAAAAAAGTAACATCTTTGAGATGTAATTAACACACCATACAGTTCACCCACTTAAAATGTACAATTAAGTGGTTTTTGGTATGTTCACAGAGTTGTGCAAGTATCTTTACAACCGATTTTAGAAACTTTTCATCACCTCGGAAAGGAATCTCATACCAGTTTCTGTTTAAGATGACGAAAAAGTTCAGGAAATAATAGGGTGATAATTGCACATCATTGTGAATGAACTTAATGCCACTGAATTATGCATTTTATATACCTAGGAGTGGGATTGCTGAGTCTTCTAAGAACCATGTAAGCTTTTGAGGCACTGCCAGACTGTTTTCCAAAGCAGCTGCACCATTTTACATTCCTCCCAGCAACGTATGAAGGGTCCCATGTCTTCATGTTATTAACTGCTTTTGAGTAAAGGTTTAAATTATTCCTCTAAATGGTTAGATCGTGGACTTTCAGGACTATAAGGAACTTTCAGAGACCGGTTTTCCACCTCTGCTCCTTCCCAGATGAACTTGGTATTAGCGCTTGGGTCGGTCATCATTGGAAAGGAAGCTTAGACTAAAAACTGGGCTTGCTGGGCAGATCCAGGGTGCTGTTAGCATACTGTTTGCTGGTGACAAACCAAAATACGCTGCTACTTACTGGATTAAATGTAGGTAGGGATTAAACTGGAGTGGAAATGCTAATTTTGAGAGTTTTCGGTTACCTTACTCCTGGAATGATGGTTCAGGTGAAGCCTGGCTTCTCTTGGCATTAACCTTAGATATCAGTTGATGAAGAAGAAGCTGCCTAGCCAGCTTCCTACCTGGCTTGTCACAGCCTCGCTGCTCCCTCCCACCCCCTTATTTCCCTGTCAGTAGAAGACAGTTCCCAGCAACCTGCTGCTGAGCTCGAAACACTAGGCAATGCATTGTGTAGTAAATGAAGATCAACATTCTTGCTATTCTTTAAGGCCAAAGGTTCAAGGTCTAATGTAGTATGTATTCAGTCGTATCTGCACTTAACATTTTCCCCGTTTGTGGTTCTTCTAGTTGCAGTTGCCAATACCTATGCTTGTAAGGGGCTAGACAGGATTGAGGAGAAACTGCCTATTCTGAATCAGCCAACAAACCAGGTGAGCTTGGGCAAAGTGCTAAGGCTTGCCACCGCACATGTCTTCATGTTCTGTTTGGCACAGGCTGTGCATATCATAAACAGGAACTATTCTCTCCTCCTGGACGTATTTTTGAAAGGCCACTCCCTTATTTGCTGCATTATCGTCAGGTCTTGTTTAAGACGCAGAGATGAACTAGCCACTTTTGGGCTATAATGCTTATGGTCTGATCTTTATTTGTGGTTTTGCCTCTGTAGATGATATCGCTGTCACAGATAGCCGATTCCCATGTGGCATTAGAGAAATGTAGACGTGGTGTTTAGAATCTTTTCTCACTTGGTATCTGAGAGCACATCCAGTAGGAGGGAGAATAACCTCTCTGCCCCTGTGTTGGCCTTGTGGGGCTGAGTGCATCGGGCCAGGTGGGCATGGTACCTCTGTCTCTGCTTATCGGCATGCGTGAGCTATTCTCACTATAAGCCTGTCAGCATGGAAAATGCCATTCTTTTCTTTTTTTTAAGATTTTATTTATGAGAGAGAGAGAGAGACAGCATGAGAGGGCATAGGGTCAGAGGGAGAAGCAGGCTCCCCGCCGAGCCAGCAGCCCGGTGTGGGATTCAGTCCCAGGACTCTGGGATCAGGACCTGAGCCGAAAGCAGTCGCTTAACCAAGTGAGCCACCCATGCGCCCTACCATTCTTTTCTACAGTACTCCTTGTGCCTTATTACACATTCACCTGGTTTAAAAAAATGCTTCAACAAATTTTACATCATTTTACCTCATTTGCTCCTTCAACAACCATTGAGTGGTGGCAGATAGGGCAGATAAGCTGCTAAGGAAATTGAGGCTTATCAACTCTTAGTGACTTGCCTAAGACCTAAAGCTAGAGCAGGACAGGGCCAGATTGCTTCCTTAGCACTTCAGCGAGGCTGCCTTAGTTAACACTTAGCCTATACTGCTCTCAACCAAGCAGTGTGTTTTTCTATTTGTAGGTTGTTGCCAATGCCAGAGGCGCTGTGACTGGGGCAAAAGATGCTGTGACAACTGCTGTGACTGGGGCCAAGGATTCCATGGCCAGCACCATCACTGGGATGATGGACAAGACCAAAGGAGCGGTGACTGGCAGTGTGGAGAGGACCAAGTCTGTGGTCAATGGCAGCATTAACACAGTCTTGGGAAGTCGGATGATACAGCTGGTGAGCAACAGAGTAGAAAATGCGCTCACCAGATCAGAGTTGCTGGTGGACCAGTACCTCCCTCTCACGGAGAAAGAACTAGGTAATTTGGGGCACCTGGGTGACTCAGTCGGTTAGGTGTCCACCTTCAGCTCGGGTTGTGATCTTGGGGTCCTGGGATCCAGCCCCACGCCAGGCTCCCTGCTTGGCAGGGAGTCTGCTTCTCCCACTCCCTCTGTGATCTCGCTCTCTCTCTCTCTCAGATAAGTAAATAAAATCTTTTTTTTTTTTTTTTTTTAAGAACTAGGTACTTGGATTTTTGTCTTGAACTAATGGTTTATATCTTAAAGCAGTCTTTTAAAACAGCTTCATTGAGATCTACTTCATATGCCATAAAAGTCGCCTGTTTGATTCTGAGTTAGAGTTGCCCAGCCATCAGTGGTGCAACGTTTCTGTCATGCCGAAACACCCTTCGTGCCTGCTCGTAGTCAGTCTCCCTGTCCTTTACCGGGCAACCACTAATCTTTCTATCTCTGTAGACTTTCTCCTAAAGCAATCTTAAGTTTCACATTGAATTCTGCATAGTAAGTTTGGAAACCTTGGGGAGAAATGAACCCAGAGAAATTTTCTATAAATACATTGTCTTTATTGGGCTGCTTTACAGAAAGTCGTTAGACATTCAGTGCCTACTGTGTGCCAAATCCTGTGTTGCCCAAGAAGCTCACTCTAACGGATTGAGACCTGTGTAGATCAAAAATGTCAGACGCAGTGATATGTATGCATGTATGCATTGGGTGGTCAAGCTCAGCAGCAGGCAGGAGCTGTCTTGGGGAAATGAGAGCATAATTGCTAGGTGGGTGGGGAGAATCGACCCGGTAAGATCCAGGTTGGAGGCCAGGCCTCATCAGTTCTAGCTGGGATCCTTTATGTTTTTTGGTCCCTTTTTTTTTTCTAATTTCAGAAAAAGAAGCAAAAAAAGTTGAAGGGTTTGATATGGTTCAGAAGCCAAGTTACTATGTTAGACTGGGATCCCTGTCTACCAAGCTCCGCTCACGTGCCTACCAGCAGGCTCTCAGCAGGGTTAAAGAAGCCAAGCAAAAAAGCCAAGAGACCATTTCTCAGCTCCATTCCACTGTTAATCTGGTGAGTAAAACTTCATTTAAAGGTAGCTAAAGTGAGTTCATTTATCTCAAGGGCTGAGAGTAAATGTAGTCATGAAATCCAAGAATTTTAATCGTAATGAAAAACCCAGTAGAGAAATGGGTAAAGAGTATATAAACAACTCACAGAAGAGCAAGTACAGATAGCTGAACCCTAGAAAGCAATGTTAATCTCACTGTGAGGGGCCCAATTACAGATGCTTCTCTTGGCCTCTCACACTGGCAAAGCTTGATGGCTTGATGCTGTGGGTAATGAGGTAGGGAACGAGGTATGCATGTACTTGTGCACTTCTGTGGGATACAGTGACGGTTCTGGGCAAATTACAAACACTTCTATGCCTTCAACTGTTTTATTTTTGGAAATGTTTCTTATCCACACTTAAAGAAGTTCAGAGTTGCAAAACCCTATAAGCAATGCCTGTCAGGTAATAGGAGGCTAAATTGGTACATCATAAAAGAGCTATTGTGTAGCCATTGAAGCTGCCAAGTTACAGAATAGTATGTATTGTACTGCCATTAGAAACTGGTTTCTTCTTGGAAGGGGAAAGACAGCTGGCAACAGAGAAAAGGAGGTTTTATTTATTTATTTAATTTTTAAAAAAGATTTTATTTATTTATTCATGAGAGAAAGAGAGACAGAGAGAGAGGCAAAGAGAGAAGCAGGCTCCCAAGGAGCAGGGAGCCCGATGCGGGACTCGATCCCAGGACCCTGGGATCATGACCTGAGCTGAAGGCAGACGCTTAACCATCTGAGCCACCCAGGTGCCCGAAAAGGAGGTTTTAATTCCGTTTCCTTTTGTCATTTTATCTTTTGTGAATATACGTATTAAATTTGAGTTGCCTTACGTGTGCTAAACTGGAGGTAAAGTTGGAGACTATGGTTTAATAGTTAAGTAGAGGCAGTAAAGAACCACGATTACTTGGCTGACATACAAAAAACAGTAACAACATGGATAGCAGGGGTCTCTCCTTAAACTCTCATGGGAATTCTTGTTTTTTATATTGCCTGACTGATATCCTAGCTCTGAGAACAGGCTAACTTGAATGTCTGACTGGTTTGTTCCTTTGTGTGATTCCAATGTGTTCTAGATTGAATTTGCCAGGAAGAATGTGCATAGTGCCAACCAGAAAATTCAAGGTGCTCAGGATAAGTTCTATCTCTCCTGGGTGGAGTGGAAGAGAACCGTCGGCTATGATGATACAGATGAGTCCCACTGTGCTGAGGTAAGACACTGGGGACAGAGTCCTCCCCTATAATTTCTGAGGATGTTCTTACCAAATTTTTCATTTCCATTTTCCCATTATTCCTCAGAATACTCTTCTCTATCAAAAGTTTGAACAGTACTGTGTACCTAGGTTAAGTGACAGAAAACCAAAACGTGCAGACACATGTGTTGCCAGTACGTGTGGCAGTAATAACCTACAGACACACATATGGCCCGTAACAATACTACTAAGTGAGAAACGTGGGCCTTGCCCTCCTACTGGCTACAGGTCGGACTAACAGGGGATATAAGCATTTGTACCGCTTTTTGGCAGCATCAATACACTTGCCATGAGAATACATAGGAAAGGAACCCAACTCAGCCTTAGAGTAAGGATGGGTGAGTCAGATGATGTCCTGGAGAGCTCCGTGCTAAGCTGAGATCTACGGGGTGAATGAACTAGGTGAAAGGGCACTAACGTTCCAGACAGAACAGTAGCATGCTGTGGTCTTAGGAGGTGGTTCTTCGGGTTCCAACAGCTAGTATGCATATCCCTGAGAAGTGCGTAATACTGCTCTCCTTAGGGTTCTTAAGAGGATTTTTTTTTTTTTAAGATTTTATTTATTTATTTGACAGAGAGACACAGTGAGAGAGGGAACACAAGCAGGGGGAGTGGGAGAGGGAGAAGCAGGCTGCTTGCAGAGCGGGGAGCCCGATGTGAGCTCAATCCCGGGACCCTGGGATCATGACCTGAGCCGAAGGCAGATGCCCAACGACTGAGCCACCCAGGTGCCCCAAGAGGATTTTTATTTATTTTTTTATTAAAAAAATTTTTTTTTAAAGATTTCATTTATTTATTTATTTGACAGAGAGAGGGAGACACACAGAGAGAGGGAACACAAGCAGGGGGAGTGGGAGAGGGAGAAGCAGGCTTCCTGCCGAGCAGGGAGCCCGATGTGGGGCTTGATCCCAGGACCCTGGGATCATGACCTGAGCCGAAGGCAGATGCCCAACGACTGAGCCACCCAGGCACCCCCACAAGAGGATTTTTAAAAGTCAAAGAATCCACATACGTGTTAGACACATAACCGGTTTACTGTAATTGAACTGATTTGTTAAATAGCACTGTTGGATCCATGGCTAATTTTTCAACTCGTTCTGTTTTTAGCACATTGAGTCACGTACTCTTGCTATTGCACGCAGCCTGACTCAGCAGCTCCAGACCAGGTGCCACAGCCTGCTGTCCGATGTCCAGGGGTTACCACAGAACATCCAAGATCAGGCCAGTCACCTGGGGGTGATGGCTGGTGACATCTGCTCAGTGTTCCGCAATGCTGCCTCCTTCAAGGAAGTGTCCGACGGCCTCCTCACTTCCAGCAAGGGGCAGCTGCAGAAAATGAAGGAATCTTTAGATGATGTGATGGATTATCTTGTTAACAACACGCCTCTCAACTGGCTGGTAGGTCCCTTTTACCCACAGCTGACTGAGTCTCAGAATGCTCAGGACCAAGGTGCACAGAAGGACACAAGTAGTCTGGAGGCCCAGCAGGCTGAGAACAGAACCCGCTAGAGCTGTCCTTGTCACCAGTACGGGGTGTGGCCAGCCGGAGGAGACTCTCTGTGATGTTGAAATTAACTTGCTAGACAACTCTGAATTGGGGAAGCAGCTAGCTAGAGAAAAGGTCCTCAGTTGTGGTCAGTTCTAACTGGATTAAGAGCTTTACGATGTTTGGCATTAGCAGATGAGTTCTGCTGTTTCCCTGGCTGGTAAGAAAAGAATGCTAGGTTGGTCAGAGCCTGGCCAGGACTCCCAGAAAGTTTCCCTGCATTTATGGTGTCATCCATTGTTACCATTGTTGCTGTTCGTTTGTCTTGAATAAAAAACAATTTCCTGTGGGCTGTGGTGTGGGCTGCTGTCTGCTCCCATTTGGTCCTGTCACTGGTTGGTCGCACAGAGCATGCCTGTACAACTTTTTTTTTTCATGAAGGAGTGCGTCCTATGAATTCAATAAAATTCACTGCAGGATAGATCAACTTTATGCTGTGTGTTCCATGTGCTTTTGTGTGTTGCTTTCATAGAGCTGCTTGGCTTGCATGACAGGGTTATTAATACACATAACATGAATTCCAACTGGCCCTCTGGGTGATTTGGCAGAGCAATAGCATTGGAAGGCTAGTGCTAAGAATGGAGTGTTTGATAACACGTTTTCATAAAGCTAATGTGCATACGGGAATTTTTACGAGGTGGCAGTTACTGCCTTTATCTCCCCATTTATTTTTTTTTAATTTTTAAAAAAGATTCTGTTTGAGAGAGCACGAGCGGGGTGAGGGTCAGAGGGAGAAGCAGACTCCCTGCTGAGCAGGGAGCCCAATGTGGGACTCGATCCCAGGACCCCGGGATCATGACCTGAGCCGAAGGCAGATGCTTAACTACCCAAGCCACCCAGGTGCCCTTTTCATCTCTCCATTTACTCAACCTCTTTTTTTTTTAAGATTTTATTTATTTGACAGAAAGACAGCCAGAGAGAGGGAACACAAGCAGGGGCAGTGGGAGAGGGAGAAGCAGGCTTCCCATGGAGCAGGGAGCCTGATGTGGGGCTCAATCCCAGGACCCCGGGATCATGACCTGAGCTGAAGGCAGACACTTAACAACTGAGCCACCCAGGCGCCCCACCATTTACTCAACCTCTTGAGAGGGGGTTTTAAGCCAGTAGAAGGCTGCTCATGGCTGACTGCCTTGCTGAATGGGAATCAAAACTGGAAGGAAGCAAGTGATACATGATAGAACTCCTAACATCAGTTTCCTGTAAAGGCGACAGGCCTTTCTTGCTAAAGGGCTGTTGAAAGTGTGAGCCCTGAACTGCGACTAGCCAGTGTCCATTCTCAGCTGGACTTGACTTGCTGTGTTGTCACTTTGGGAGAAAGTCACACTAGTTGGTGAGATACCTTTAGAAGACCAGGTGAGAGTAATTAGAAATAGACTTTGGACCCTCTGTAGGAAAAGCTTCTTAACTTCCTCCCTAGGGTGAGTTCAGACTTCAGCCCCTCAATGTTGGTCAACTCGGGAGGAAATTCCACAAATCTTAGGACAAAACTGCAGAGTGCCGAACTGTTCGAAAAACGACTTAGAACTTGTAAAGTAGAGCTGCATGCTTCTGCCCGTTCCTGCTAAATTAAGGTTAGCAAGGCTGCCCTACGGCAGAACTGAAGTCTAAGATCTGTCCCCCCCCTTTCTACCCAGCTTCCCCCTTTCTCCCCAAGAAAACAAGCAGCATATAACTACACCGTTGATGTGAGACCTATCAAAGCTTATGAAGTTACAGAACTAAATTTTTCCCCTTTAACTCCAGGAATCAGCAAACAGATGGAAGGGACTGAGATGCTTGAAGCCAGGGGGCATCTGGTTTCTGGGAAGGTGGACTGCCACTATTCGTGGGCTTCTAGGGTGGAACCTATCCATTCACACGCCTGTCTGTTCCCAGTAACTGGCATTTTCTAGATCAACTGCCTCTTAAAAACTTTATTCCTTAAAATTTTTTTTAAATTTCTGAATCCAAGTTGAACATGACCTTGCCCCTCTGCCTCAAAACTGCAAGGCTCGTATCTTGTGCTTTATTTTAATTGGTTGGAAAATTACATACCCTAGCCTATACATACTTACTTAATCCTGAACAAACTTCAGTTTCCCCATCGTTGTAGTGCCAACTGAATTGCTTAAGAAAATGAGACCATTCTCAAAGCTATTCTGTATGAGCCAGACAGACTATAAAGACTACTCAGCTTCCAGAAGAACACCACTAGCCCTCGTTTTTTTGCCACGAGCTATGTGCACTTGTGGTTTAATCTGTCCTTGTGTCTTGAGTCTGTGCCTACGTGCATTCCATTCTGTTGTCAACATCAACAAGTCTCAAAATTGTGTTCTTGCTTCTTACAGCTTTATTGTTGCATAAACCGGCAGTTTTGGTTTAACAGACTTTCTCCCAAGGAGAGGAATTTTTGTGAGGGAAAAAAAGCTGACTAAACACAGTAACTATGGAGGGTTTTTAAACATTTGGCTGCCTGAAGGCTGGCATGGCATGCTTGAGTGTTCAAAGGTAATTTTTTTCTTTCCATGCAATAATAATAACATGGACTCCAGTTAGTTCTGGGTAAAAAAATCAAAGGAACATGGTGTACTAGCCATTAATCCCTTAGCCTTAGCTTTCTCATCTGTAATGTAAAATTAGTGATGCTTTCACAGATGGAAGTGAAGTGTTTGAGGATGGGATGTCTTTTTCTGTTTTGCACTTAGAGGCATGGGGACACCGTCTGTGGGGCAGTGACATAAAGTATCTTTAACTTGCCAGTCCAGGTGTAAGCACATAATATCAGGTCATGACTAGGGAAATAAATCCACTTTGATAAGGCATTAACAGATACTGAAAAGCTAATGAAGTGAAAAAGAAAAAACTGAAATTTGGTCTATCTGAGCTATCCCTTTTATTTATTTATTTGAGATAGAGAGAGCGCATGAGCAGGGGGCAGAGGGAGAGGGAGAAGCAGGCTCCCCGCCGAGCAGGGAGCCCGATGCGGGGCTCGATCCCAGCACCCTGGGATCATGACCTGAGCCGAAGGCAGACACTTACCTGACTGAGCCACCCAGGCACCCCTGAGCTATCCTTCTTAGAATACCATTTAGCTCATGGGGCTGGCTGGTGAGAGAAGGAGGAATACAGAGCAGGATAGATACTTGTGCATAAATCTTTAAGAAATGAAGTCTAAATGATGCCTGGAAGAGTAGATGTGGGGCTGTGGAAAGGAGGGCCCCTTGCCAGCCTGATCTCCCTGGGCTCTCATGGACTTGGGACTGTGCCAGCTCCATGAGTGACCTAGCATTGAGGTCTGCATGGATGATGGTCTTGTGAGATGTGTAGGTAGCTACATTAAAAAATTATTTAATTCAGTATTTGAGTTTCTAATAGTATAAAGTATGATCTCTGCCCCGAGGAGAATGGAAAGACCAGAAACTTTCCTCAAGAGATGTTTAGCTTAGGGGAAGCTTGCTGATGAATATTCAAGTAATATCCAGGTATAGAACACCACTTGTTCCTCACTCTGGCCCCAGGCTGCTAATTTAAAGATTCCCTACCTTTATTACAAAATTAACCTGCAAAATACTACACTTCAGCCTGAAGCAGTATAGGATGGCAGGGCAACAATTTGGGTTTTCAGTTTTATTGACCAAAGCAAAAGAGAATGCTAACTTAGGGGATATTTCCTGTGTGTGTGTGTGGGGGGGGAGTTCTAATGTCTTCTAGAACTTAAAGTGAGGAAAGTAGTGGACAGTGTTGCTAACTGAGACTTTACAAAAATAATGAAGAGACTAACTGGTATCTTTATGTAGATAATGATGGAGAAATAGTTACCACTTCAATTATGTTTTCATTTCTCTTGGGTGTAGCCATGAGAGTGGAATTGTGAGTGGGTCATATAGTCACTGTGTCTAATTGAGGAACTGCCAAACTGTTTTCCACAGTGGCTGCAGCATCTTACTTGCCTACCAGCAACGTATGGGGATTCTGATTTCTCCACACCTTCACCAACAGTTGGTGAAGCCAGCCATTTTTTATTTTTTAATTTTTAATTTTATTTATTTATTTGAGAGAGAGAGAGTGAAAGCAGGAGCCGGGTGAGGGGCCAAGGGAGGAGCAGAGTCCCCACCAAGCAGGGAGCCCGAATGCAGACTTGATCCCGGGACTCCAACCATTTAAATAAAAATTTAGCATTAAAAAGAGTAGATGTTGTTTTATCTACTCTACACAGGCTAGGGCACAGGAAAACTCAGGTAAGGAGGTAGCTCAGGCATCTATCAGACCGACTCCATATATAAAATAGTCCTAGTGAACTGTCCGCATGGATAACCTCACATCAGGGCTCGTTCTCCTGTCCTCTCCGTCTGTGCCAGGGATTATCAACTGGAAAGATTGATAAAATGCAGATTCCTGGGTTCCACATCCAGAGAATCTGTTTACTAGGTCTGGTGGTAGTACCAGGCATCTGCACTTTTTAAAAGCATCCCTCAAAAAAAATAAATTAAAAACAAACAAAAAACAACCTAAAAGCATCTCTTAAAAAAAAAAAAAAGCATCATCCCTAGTGATTCTACTGCAGGTGGTCTACTGACTACTCTTAAGAGAAGCAAAGGAGGGCGCCTGGGTGGCTCAGTTGGCTAATCGACTGCCTTCGGCTCGGGTCATGATCCTGGAGTCCCGGAATCGAGTCCTGCATCTGGCTCCCTGCTTGGCAGGGAGTCTGTTTCTCCCTCTGACCCTCCCCCCTCTCATGCTCTCTCTCTCAAATAAATAAAATCTTAAAACAAAAGAAAAAGAGAGAAGCAAAGGAAACAGGAAACAAATCACTTTAACCTGAGACAAAAATAGGACTAGGGTTACCTATAGTCCCTTCTCTCCAAATAAGACCCTCAGTGTGGGTTCCATAAAGTGTCCTAAGACCTACTCTTGATTTACCTGCTCAAATGAATGGAATACACAGGAGCTAGCAATGACTAGTTGAATGGTGTGCAATGGATACAAAGAATCACTTTAATTTTGTTGGGATCACTGCCAACCTGCTTCCTATGCTAAGAGTTCTAGCTACTTCCACAGAACTTCTTAGCTAAGGACAAAGCATCGGGGTACTTTCTAGAGGGTGTTTCTACAGCAGGGAAGGGGATGTGCACCAGGAGATAGTACTCAACTGTACCAAACTGTTCAAGTAAAGCAGAACCAGGATGCTCCTGGCTCTCTAGCTTGCAAGCACATCAATAAGCTGCCTATGCAATCTATTATGGATGGTGAGATGTTTCTGCTAAATTAAACCCTCACCAGGGTTTACCTTACGTATTTGCTGTTAGTAGCTAATCGTTACCTCTTGCATGATCCTTTCATAGCCCTATATATCAAATTACTTTTTTCTTTATATCAAATTACTTTTAACAAATTTCAGTTTTTATTTTCACTTCATTAGTGCTTCAATACTTACTCTATTTCAAAATAAATCAATTTTCCCAATTCTGTGTCATGTTTATCAGCACTGCATGCTCACCTTTACCAGCAAGTTATATTCCCACAGATGATGTTTTTATTTATTTTTTAAGATTTATTTATTTATTTTGAGAGAGAGAGAGGGAAAGCACATGCACAAGGTGGGGAGAGGGCGAGGGAGAGAGAATCTCTAACAGACTCCCTGCTGAGCACCAAGCTGACCCTGGGCTCTATCCCAGGACCCTGAGATCATGACTTGAGCTGAAATCAAGAGTCAGACATTTAACTGACTCAGCCACCCAGGTGTGCCAATGTTTTTATTTCTGTAATAGTCTCACCAATCCAGGGCCCCAGGCCACCTGTAGGCCACCTTGAGGCAAATTAGAAAATGGCACCTATCCTCAACATGTGTAGCGCCAAATATGGGAATCAATGAAGTAAGATGAGCAACCTGCAAAAGGTACGCAGGGTCACAGGAATCCTAGCATGGTCACTTGGTTTTCTTGAAAAGGATGTGTTGCTGGCTTCCTGTCCTTTCAGGGAGGGACTGTAGTTATCTCATTAATCTCATAGTAAGTATTTGATTCTGAGTTTGGCCTCTATCCCTGAGGGGGCATTCTCTGTAAGAGACTCCTTACACTCCATCAATGATCCAGACTACACTAGTTCATGTCAATGAAAAAGGGATTTATTTTATAGATGTGTGAAATGATTTCTCTTGTGCCACATTTGTAAAAAACCTCGTGTAGATGGCCAGGCACAACCACGACATTTTACATTAAACTCACCATGGAAACTTGGGGGACTGTCACTACCTCTTGGTTGCCCCACCCTCTATTTTATTCACAGCCCCCAAGTAGGTTTTGCTGATAGCCAGGAACTTAATGGAAATTAGACATTCTGGATAATTCTGAATTTATGGAAGGGGAATTATTCATATGGCTCTTCTAAAGCATCTCAGGTACTAGAAGGATTTTTTTTTTATGGTAGTGCTGAAAACTTTTCTTCTAAAATTTTGAGAGTGGCATCACCAACCTTCTGCAAAAAATTCTGCTTTAGGCCAACAGTTACCTAGCCTATAGGTGACTTTGGAGGGTGTGTGTGTGTGTGTGTGTGTTTGTGTTGGTCTTTAAGGAACTAATGAAAATAAAAGCTACTGTTTCTTGAGCACATTTTACAAGTTAGGCTCCTTCTACATTCATTCTTCATCTGTAACCAAATGAATTAGGTATTTTCCTCACGTGAGAGGTGAGGAACAGGTTGAAAAGAGGTGGTAGGATGGGGATTTAGTTTGCTGTCTACTGATGTCAAAGGGCAAGTATTTTTTCTGTTCTAGCACTTTTTTGTTTTAGGATTTTATTTATTTATTAGAGAGAGAAAAAGAGAGCACAAGCAGGGGGAGTGGCAGGCAGAGAGAGAAGCAGGCTTCCCGCTGAGCAGGGAGCCCGATGTGGGGCTCCATCTCAGGACCCTGGGATCATGACCTGAGCCGAAGGCAGCCATTTACCCGACTGAGCCACCCAGGTGCCCCCCTAGCACTCTCTGATAGAGAAAGCTGCAGCTTGCCTCCTTGTTTGGGGCCTGAAAATTTCTCTGCCTGAATCTTCTTGTGTTGTAGCTTCCTGTTCTATTATATATTTGTTAAAAACAAATAAAATGATATTGGATGTTAAAACATACAATTAGTAGAGATAGTTCAGAAGAGAGAAAGTCAGCCATATCTTTTAACTAATAAGGCTCAACTTGCAATAGTTGGCTTGTCTGGCTGATGTTCTGAATGAATTTGTAAAAGCATTATTGGCTTTTGTGGATGTCAGGTTGCATTGAATATTTGCAAAGTCAACATCCATAAATAGCTAGAATGCAGTTAGATCTGCCCAAACTGAGAGCCTCAGCAACAAATGGTAGAAGTTTGTAGTCAGACCAGACATTTCTCTGAGCACCTGAATTCGTAGGGAAAAGTACAATAAACAAGATTCCCTCTTATTGTCTGTTTTTCCTCTTGTTTTGTTTTTACTATTTAATTGTGAGATATACACCACATCACATTTACCATTTTAGCCATTCTTTTTTTTTTTTTTTTTAAAGATTTTATTTATTTATTCATGAGAGACAGAGAGAGAGAGAGAGAGAGAAGCAGAGGGAGAAGCAGGCTCCCAAGGAGCAGGGAGCCCGATGTGGGACTCGATCCCAGGACCCTGGGATCATGACCTGAGCTGAAGGCAGACGCTTAACCATCTGAGCCACCCAGGCGCCCATTTTAGCCATTCTTAAGTGTACAATTCTGATGTACACATGTTGTGCCATCATTACCACTTAACGTTTCTAGACCTTAATCGTACCAAGCATAAACTCTTACCTATTAAACAATGACTCCTCATTCCTTCCTCCCCCTCTGTCTGTGTTTTGAGGGATTTTTGTTGTTAGTTATTTTGCCTCTATTAGGTGATTAGCTAACCTTTTTCTCTGCTGTCAAGCTTCCAGCCTTCAGTAATTTATTAGGCCTCACTAATTTTCTGCTTCTAATCTGCTGTTGGCTAGGAAACATCACTTAGCTTATCAGATTTTCAGGTAAAGGAAGAGTTAATAGAACTTCTTATCCCTGAAAGCCTTGCCTCTGCAGAGAATACTAGGACTCTGTGATGGCTACTTCAACTATTAAAAGACCTTTTCCTTCCTCAGTTCCTAGACATTTCCCAAAGGGTTTATGTTTGTAAGTCAGACTTATGAGAACAGTGGAGCATTACTTTTTTTAATAGAATAGTAGATTAATAGATGAATAACCAGAAAGGCTTGATATTTTGTATTTTCAAAAAGCTTTCAGGGGCGCCTGGGGGGCTCAGCCATTAAGCGTCTGCCTTCAGCTTGGGTCATGGTCCCAGGGTCTGGGATGGAGCCTCGCATCGGGCTCCCTACTCTGCGGGAAGCCTGCTTCTCCCTCCCCTACTCCCCCTGTTTGTGTTCCCTCTCTTGCTGTATCTCTCTCTTTCAAATAAATAAATACAATCTTAAAAAAAAAAAAAGCTTTCGTTTGGTAGGTTCCACACTAGTTAGTTTCCTTTCAAAGAGAAGTTTCCCTAGTGCTTTTATAGTATGAGTGAATTGTGGGAATAAGACTATAAACACCTTGTCAGAAAGCACGTCTATGGAGAAAGTAAGTTTCATTCACATGCAGTCGTGTCTCCATGAGCTGGACCTGACAGCGCACTTCATTAGTGTTTGCTTTAATATCCAAGATTCTTCTTTTTCAGGTATTTGATTTCACTGCCATAGACTTGACATCTGAGACTGATGAAATTCCAGATATTATAGCTTTGGAAGAAGAGGATGGATCAGATCACTCACATGCTAATGGCTCTGAGTCCTCTCAGGGCAAAACGCTGAATAACTAACAGGAAAACACTCCTTTTGGCTGAATACACAATTCATGTCACATTAAACTTCATGCTTGCTCATGTGTTTATTCCTGAGGCTTTGGGGATTAATCTCTTGTGGGTTACAATCTTTTTTTTTTTTTGGCTACTTGGTCTTAATTGTAACGAAACTCCAATTGGTCTAAACGTTTGTAAGAGATCCTAGTTCTGCAGCATATGTAATTTCATGTAATTCTTCAAAATTTAATCATTGAAATGCCTATAATAAAAATTATGCTGTATAATCTTGAATCAGAATGATTTTTTTTTTAATACTGATGTAGTGGACACTTTTGTTTTGATTTTTGGCCTCCCAGGATGGGGGTGTCTCAGTAGGTCTGCAGGTTAGGTTTTTTTTTTATTTGTTTGTTTCTCCTAGTCTAGGGGTGGGCATCTGATTGAAAATATGTCAACTAGGAGAAGTATATCACAATGAGTAAAGACTGTGAGTTCTAATCTTGGCTCTGCCACTTACTAGTTGTGTGACTTTAAACAAGTTACTTAATTTCCCTGTACCTCTGCTTCCTCATCTGTAAAACGGGTATAATAGTAGGGTTTGTTATGAAGAGTAAACAACATTTGTGAAAAGCTTTGAGCAATGCCTGGCACAGAATAGTGTTAAATAAGTATTAAATAAATTGTAGAAACAATGGTTGACCCAGTAGTTGTGAGCATCCCTAGTGTCCAAATAGTAGTTTTGAAATGCCTTTTCCCACTAAAGAAATTAGGGCTTCTTGGAGAAATGGCTGGTTACAGGTTTGAGGCAGAAAATATACAAGATGATCCTTGAATCTCTTGCTATTCCAGATGACAAGAAAACCAATTTGAAGAGTTTCCCATTGTCTAGAGATAGGACAATTTGAACTTCAATAAGGATAATAATTGCAATAGATTGAACCCCCCTTAAACGTCCAAATATATCATTATGCATATAAACAATTTAATTGGTCACCTTCAGGGGATGACAGCAAACCCTGTTAACTGTTAAATAAAGGGAAAGAATCAACAATTTGTCCTTCTTTATATATATATATAGTAAGATTTTATTTATTTATTTTGGAGAGGATGCAAGGGGCAGAGAGTGAGACAAAGAGTCCCAAGCAGACTCTACACTGAGTGTGCAGCCCGACACTGAGATCAGACCTGAGCAGAAACCAAGAGTTGGACTCCCAACTGACTATGCCACCCAGGTGCCCTATTTTTCCTTATATCTTTACCACTAGATAAAATAGTAAATGAGGGAAAATTTCTATCATAAAAACATTGCTACTAACAGAAGAAAAAGAAATGGTATCTTGGTCAGTTTGGACTGCTATAATAAATTACCTTAGACTGAGTGATTTACACAACAAACATGTATTTCTCACAGCTCTGGAGGCTGGGAGTTGGCGATCAGGGTGTCAGCCTGGTTGGGTTTTGGTGAAGACCCTTCAAGTTTGCAGAATTCACTTCCCTTTGTATCCTCAAATACAGAGACGAAAGAGCAGAAAGTAAGGAAGCTCTCCTGTGACTCTTGTAAGGGCATTAATCCTGTTGAGGAGGGTTCCACGCTTATGACCTCATCTAATCCTAATTAATTTCCAAAGGCCCCACCTTCTAATACCATCACATTGAGGAGTAGGGTTTCAACATAGGAATTGGGGGGAGGGAGGCACCAATGTTCAGTTCCTAACAAATATTAAATTAAAATTTTGACATTTTGCAATCCCCAGTAAATTAATAGATCTAGGCATTCAGCATCAATGCCTGTCAATGGCATAAATAAAGCTATGTGCAGCCTGATGAAACAACATACACCAACCATCACCTCGACTTGCCAAAGGGATCATACCTGAATCTCATCAATCCTCTGGATCCAGGTGCTGATTTGAAGGAAATACAGAGGACAGAGACAAAAGAACATGTTGAACTGCAGCAAAGATGCAATCAGTAAAACCCAGACTAAGGGATATTATTCAGGTCAAACAGCCCCAGTTCCTCAATAGAAAAGATGTAAGGAAAAAAAAAAAGGAGTAGGGGAGGATGGAGGAAAGCCTGTATATTAAGTGATATTAGTAAAAAAAAAAACAAATCCGGGAAAGACTGAAAAAAAAAAAATGAAGAAGGAGGCAAGGCAAGTGTAAAAAGGGTAAGAATGAAATACAGTGTCTAGAGAAGCATATTTAAGTGGTGAAACTATAAGACAATGCAAAGAAGTGATTACCATAAAAGTGAGAATGGTGGTTCTTTTCTTGGGAAAGGAGTGGTTTTTGGGATGGCTGGAAAAGTTTTATTTCTTGTCCTTGGTGGTAGTTATAAGGGCATTCACCTAGAATAATATATTAAGCTATTTTTAAAAATGTAAATGAGATTGCTGGCATATAAATCTGAGTGGAGTGGCACATGAATTTGCCATTTTCTGAACCTTATTCTCTGGCCTTCGCATTCTTTATTTATGCTACTTAATACCCATCGAATAAAGCCCCCTCAGAGGCAGTTTTGCTGCTTGCAACTAAAGAAACTAATTGATATAAGTGGACTTGGCAAGTTACTATTAGTGGTGAGGTGGGTATAGAAAACTTTTGGGAGAACATTTTTTTTTTAAGATTTTATTTATTCATTTGTCAGAGAGAGAGAGAGAGCACGCGCACAAGCAGGGGTAAAGGCAGGCAGAGGGAGAAGGAGGCTCCCTGCTGAGCAAGAACACTCCCCCCGCCCCCCCCCCCTCCTTGCAGGGCTTATGACCTGAGCCAAAGGCAGATGCTTAAGTGACTGAGTCACCCAGGCGTCCCGGGAGAAATTTTTCTGTAATAAGAAATGGAATAGTAGCTAGAAGGCATTGGGGTCAAAGGAATTATTTTTCTTTAAACAATGGAAGATAGCATAGCATGTTTGTATATTTATGGGAAGAATTGGTGATGCAGGGGGGAATAAAGGACAAACGCTGGAGCAAACTCTTTGAGTAGGAGAAAAGGAATATGACCCATCGAATAAGTCAAAGGACTAATCTTAGGGAGGCACATCTTGATACAGCTAGATTATAAGAGAGAAGGAAGACTATATGGGCAAAGACATAGGCAGGTTGGTAAATTGTTGGTAGGTTTTTTCTGGAAGCATCTATTAACTAGGACAAAAAACACTGAGAGGAGGGGAAAGAAGTGTTGGAGTAAGGGAAGAAAAGATGTATAATTGTACGGAGAGTGAGATTTAGGAAAAACAGGGTGGAGAGGTCAGGCCTAAGATCCCATGTGTCATGAAGTTTGAATGACAACAGGCATCATGATCGTGTTTAGGGGCTAAGTTGCACGTGTGGGGTAGGCAGAAAACTGGATTTAATAGGGATTTGGGTTCTGCCAGATAAATCTGGCAAGGAGAGAAAGGGGCCAGAGAGCTGAGAAGAGGTGGAGGAACTGAGAGGCCAGGGCATTGAAAGGTCACCTATAGATATGGAAATCACCAAAAATTACCCTAAGAGGAACGCTGGAGAAACAATTAAATCTAAATCTTCTGAAAATGAGGTACAGCACCAAATCTTAATACATAACCTCCGAAAGCAAGAGTTGTGGGTGAAAACATAAAATTCAAAGGAGCTGGTTTTAGGGAAGCAGTAATCGCCAGAAGTGGCAATGAGAAATGAGTAGGCTACCCACCCCATTTCCAGGGTGCGAGAGAGAAAACAGTCGTCAGTGGAGAGGGCTGCAGGGGGAAGCTGTTTGCTTAGGGGAGAGCCAGATACTTACAGCATGAAGATGAAAGGAACATTCAGCATTTGAGGGCATACAAGATTTCACTAATAACAGACCTGGGGCTTAGTGGTTAGATGTCGTTACATCTCACAGCTACTGAGATAGGTTAGGATGGAACCCAATGCTTTTTCCACTACACCGAGCCACAGTCCTAAAGCTACATTTTTTTTATCTGACGAAATCGACCTATAGGAGCACAAGGAACCACAGACACAAGACGTCAGAAAGCGCGAAATCGCGGGGCTCTAGCCAAGATAGCGCTTGAAGTTACGCAAGCGCAAAAGAGTTTGCTGGCAACGCAATGCACTGTGGGTTTTGTAGTTTTTCGGCTGGGCCTGACGGGAAGAGATAGAGAACAGGGTGCATTGCATGGCGGGAAATATAGTCGGCCGTAGAAGTCCCTCCTCCACCGGAAGCCAGGCAGCGCCAGCGCTTACCGCTTTTCCGGAAGCGCGGGAGTCTTGTTTTTTGTAGGCCTCGCTTAGGCAGCTGTACCGTAGTACCGTTAAAGGTTCCGTTTCCCTGAGACTTTATGGCCATTTGAGGCGACATGGCTGCGGGCAAGAGAGGAACAGGTGGTGGCAATGGAGGGGCCGCCGCTACCTCAGGCTGCCCGTAGGGAGGGAGCCTGAAGGCCCTCTGAGTCGTTTGGGCCTGTGCTTACTTCCTTTGCAGTGATACTGCCTGACAGCGAAGATGAGCTCGATCTGGGTCACCTCTTTCGAGAAGGAGCATCTCTGGATGTATCTGCAGGCGCTCGGTTTCGAGCCAGGCCCGGCCACCATTGCCTGCGGAAAGATCGTGTCGCACACGCACCTCGGAGTGTAAGGAACCGGGGCTGCTGGGGCGGGGGAATCCGAGCGGGGACGCGCTGCTGTGACCCACCCTTTCGCGAACCTCGCAGGGTGATGACTCAAGTAGTCCAACGGTTATTGTGTGCCAGCACTGGCTACAAAGCCCTTGCTCCTTGTGGCTGCCAACCTGGTGGCAGAAACTATCAATCACGGAACCGTGCCAGGAACGCTTTGTAAGGGGGTCGTGTCTGCAATTCGGGCAAGACTGGAGGGGCAGCTTTTTTTTTTTAAAGATTTTATTTATTTATTTGACAGAGAGAGACACAGCGAGAGAGGGAACACAAGCAGGGGGAGTGGGAGAGGGAGAAGCAGGCTTCCCGCGGAGCAGGGAGCCCGATGCGGGGCTCGATCCCAGGATTCTGGGATCATGACCTGAGCCGAAGGCAGACGCCCAACGACTGAGCCACCCAGGCGCCCCTGGAGGGACAGCTTAATCCTTTAGTGGTGATGCTGGGTGGTCTGTGAAGTCCAGGGAGGGATGGCGAGTTGGTCGTGGAAGGATGTGAGAACAGTATGTTCAACGGCTTTAGGACTCAAGGAGCCTTTCAAGGTGGTGGTTCTCTACAATTTTTACTTTTTTTTTTTTAAAGATTTTATTTATTTATTAGAATGAGAGAGAGAGAGAGAGAGAGAGCACATGAGAGGGGGGATGGTCAGAGGGAGAAGCAGACTCCCCGCCGAGCAGGGAGCCCGATGCGGGACTCGATCCCGGGACTCCAGGATCATGACCTGAGCCGAAGGCAGTCGCTTAACCAACTGAGCCACCCAGGCGCCCCTACAATTTTTACTTTTTGAATTAGCAAACTGAGCCATTCCGTAGTTCAGAAAAAAATAGTAGAAAAGGGTATTAAGATGGAAAGTAAAAATCCCTTCCTGGTTTGTCACTAATATAATAGTTATGATCATAAATTTAGATACTTTGTATGTACTTATGAATGTAAACTTATCAACTTAGGGAGTATTATCTTTCCCACTATAGCCCAAGAGAAATTTGAGATACATAGGCTATTTCCTGTTCTCCCTCTTTGACTTTTCAGATTGTTATTTCAGTTCTTCCAGTAGCACTGTTCTAATAACGTGCTTAGACGTCTATTTCTTGATGTATGTGTCAAAGGATCTCGTCATTCCCCACTATGTAATTTCATAATGAAAGTAGTTATTATTTATAAGATAATTCATTAGCTCACCTGCACTTCCCTGCCCTCCCCTGCCTTCTTTTTGACTTTTTTCAAATGTATGCTGTTTTACTGTCAAAGGTTAGAGCCATAATTTTTACTAGTTAACTATTTGTTTAGAAGTTATTATTATTTACATGTAGAAGTGCTTTGTCTAGAAGCCTATTCTAAAAATTGACAACCAGTGGATAGCATTTATAAAGTTATAATTATGTATTAATAAATAGTCCAGTTATTTCACATCATTTAATTGCCCACAGTATAGTTTCATTTTCTCTGTACTGGCAGAGAAGCTTGAAGCTTCTCCAGGCTTCCACTGAGAATGCTTACCATTGCCACTGCATCCTTCTGTCCAGTGTTTAGCAACTTGAGTTTTCTCTCCAACTGCAGTCTGTTTTCTGCCTTTGAAAATTGGTTAAAATCTGTTAAGTGCTCGGCTCCCTCCTCCCCAGCACTGTCATAGATTATCCCTTAGAGTCATTTCAGTGGGTTGTTGGGAGGGATCTATCATTTTGAAACAGGTGTCCTCTTTAAAATGCTTCAGGCATGAATGTATTGTCAAATTTACTTAATTCTTTTTTAGATTTTTAAATTCACATGTATATGATTTGGGTACACAGTGGTGAACAGAATAGACATAAACTTTCCCCTTGCAGAATTTCAGTCTAGTGGATGAACAAACCTTCAACAAATATCTTATATGTGTGTGACACTTATATAATAAGTGTCAAAGCGAAGACAACAGGATACTATGTGAAAAAATATCAGGCTTGAGAGATGATAAGGAAGGATCTTCCTTTGTGTTTGTTGAGGAATAGAAACATTTCAAGGACAAGAGTTGTTTGACTTATGGATAAGCATGGGAACTTTAATCTTAACTCTTTTTTTTCAACTCGAGAACAAAGCTTTATCTGTTCAGAGGAGTACTCCCCTATATTTTGTTGTGCATTCCAGTGCCTCACAGATCCTTTTGTAATTGCCTAACTCCTAAGCCAGTTTCTTTCTTTTTTTTTTTTAAGATTTTATTTATTTATTCGACAGAGAGAGACACAGCGAGAGAGGGAACACAAGCAAGGGGAGTGGGAGAGAGAGAAGCAGGCTTCCTGCTGAGCAGGGAGCCCGACGCAGGGCTCGATCCCAGGACCCTGGGATCATGGCCTGAGCCGAAGGCAGTCGCTTAACCAACTGAGCCACCCAGGCGCCCCAAGCCAGTTTCTTTTTAGAGTCTGAAAATGAGGAATCACCCAATTGAGCTATCCCTACAGATAATTGTTGAAAATGTACTGAACATGGAAATATCTCAGATCTCTGTTCTAAGTATTAAAAATATTTTATATTAGCACATTGAGAGAATATCCTTAGATATATTCTATTATGTTCTAATGAACTTCCCCCCGCTCTTTTTGATAATGTCCTCAGTTTCTTCTGGGACCTTTTCTTTATAGTTATTTGCTTCTTTTGCTTTTAACTTCTTTTAATACTCTAGTGGTAAACTATTCTGTTTTGCACCCATGCAGGTGACCTTTTTATACTAGAGTAATGGGGGAGGGCTGTTACAATTTTTTATCTGATAACTTTGACAGGTTCTTTTCCTTCTTGAGTGTAAACTTTAACTTCTTTTGGGATATGTGCTCCATTTTTATCCCCTTTTCACTTATCCGGAGAACTTAAATTGCTTTTTTTTTTCCCATTTCCCCTACTACTACTCATACTTCACTGCCAGGACTTTGGAAGATGGTGGCTATATCTCTGTGCCAAGTTTGACTTGTTTTGCCTTGGGGATTGCCAAAGTGTAGTTTAAAATCCTGCAGGTGGGCCATGCAGCACAACGGGATATCTTGAGGTGGATCCTTTTCATCAGCAGGTTGTTGCTGTAGATGAAGTTTAGAAAACTCTCCTCCAGGCTCTGGCAGTCCCTCAAGCCTGAATTTTCTGTCTTACCAGACACAGGGGTGTGAGGAGTGGACATCCCTCTTAGAACAGTGGCTGATGACTCTCGCCTGTGGCTGCCATACTGCCCTTGGGTTAACTCTTGATTCCTTATAGCTGTGTAGCATTTCTAATAAGGTTTAGTTTGTTGTTGTTGTTATTTTTAACATAATTGTATTTTTTTAGGCTTGTCTTGATTAGTTAGGAAAATCAGGACAATCAAAACTTTAAAAGAGTTGGTAGAATTACATTATATAAATAGGGTGGTTCTGGGGTTAGAATGTAAATGGTAAAGACCCTGGACTCTGGGGTCAGATGACACATTTCAAATCACTGCTCTTCCACTTCCCAATTATATGATTTTGGATAGTTTTGGCAAATTATCTAACCTCTCTAAATTTAAAAATTTCTCACCTATATAATGAGAATAATTAAACTACAATCGGATGCCATTAGAATTAATCCATAGTAAAGCAGCTAGCACAGTATTTAACTTCATGATTGTGGTGAAGAGTAGATGAGTTATTGCCTGTAAAAGGCTTAAAATAATACCTGGGAAATGATAAACTATTGGTAGCTATTTTTATTGTTATTTGGTAAAAGTTGGTTTGTATCATCTTCAGCATATCATAGGCCATGGTTTTCTCTCCACCTAATTAGGTTTTCCTTTTCTTTTTGTAGAATATTTTTGCGATAAAGGAAGTTCTTCCAGTTTTCTATTTGATCAGTATTATTGGAATAGAAAATAAAAGCTTATTGTTTTTCTTAATGATTTATAAAAATGTACATGAATAAAAAAGTAATTTGCTTTGCCCTCTTGAAGAGAATGAAAAATACTAATTTGTTAAACTCTTACACAGCTTTTGATGCTGTTTAGTTTTATTAACCATTTTCCTTTTTTTTTATTTTCCTGCTTCTATTTCTTTTTAAACTACTAGGAACATGTTTGACAAGTTGAACCGTGATGCCTTTCAAATCGTTTCTTATTTTTTGTTTCAAACGCTGGACCAGTCTCTCACTAAAGAAGTTTTCAAGTGAGTCAAGTTATTTTATTTCCTTTTTGTAAGTAGTCATTCTCAAATTTGAAAAGGGAGTATGCTCTGATATAAGCCAGAATTTCAACTTTGGCCTTTCACTAGTATGAATGCATGTCACAAAAGTCAGGTTTGAGTCTTATAAATTTAGTGTTTAACCTTTGTAAATCTGAGTGATTTTTCTTTGGTACTTATCTTAAAATCATATATTTTAAAATCATTGATTATTTCATAAATAAGACTTTTGTTTTATAAAATTAATTCCTAACGTTCTTCTTAGTCACAATTATTAGGCAGAACAGTTAATTGGTACCAGTCTATCTATGTAGTTTTGCATTACTTTTTTTTTGTTTTTTTGCTGATTGCCCCCTACCTTACTCCTTTTCCTGTAGGCAATGTTACTTGTTTTGTCTATTTTTACTTTTTAAGTGTCTCTAAATCATTATTATTATTATTATTATTATTTTTAAAGATTTTATTTATTTATTCGTGAGAGAGAGAGAGAGGCAGAGGGAGAAGCAGGCTCCCAAGGAGCAGGGAGCCCGATGTGGGACTCGATCCCAGGACTCTGGGATCATGACCTGAGCCGAAGGGAGACGCTTAACCATCTGAGCCACCCAGGCGCTCTAAATCCTTATTTTTGTCAGTGATATATAGAAGTGTCAAGTGCTGTAGGTGAAAATCATTCCTATTAAGTTTAGTCTAATGTTAGATACTGTTGAATATTAAATAGTCAAAGGAGATAAAAACATGAATACCACTAAACCTTGGTTCCAAGTTATTTTCCAGGTGATTTTGGGGCTTCTACCACCAGAAAAAATGTTAAAATTTGTTTTAATATTTATATTGTGCTATTATCCTCTTAAATAGAAAAGCTCAGGGTCAGGGGCGCCTGGGTGGCTCAGTCGTTAAGTATCTCCTTTCAGCTGGGTCGTGATCCCAGGGTGCTGGGATCGAGCCCCGCATCGGGCTCCGTGCTCCGCGGGAAGCCTGCTCCTCCCTTTCCCACTCCCCCTGCTTGTGTTCCCTCTCTCGCTGTGTCTCTTAAACTCACCAACCAGAAAATATCACTATTGACATTCCAGCCTTTTAGTCCTTTTTTTCCATGCATACTTAATTTTTTATATGACTATAGAATGTATGTTATGACATAGAAATATTAAAAAATGGGGCCCTAAACAAATAATTATGCCTCAGAATAAAAATTTTTCAGGGGAAACAATAGGTAAATTTTTTTTAAAGATTTTATTTATTTATTTGACAAAGAGAGACACAGTGAGAGAGGGAACACAAGCAGGGGGAGTGGGAGAGGGAGAAGCAGGCTTCCCGCTGAGCAGGGAGCCCGATGCGGGGCTTGATCCCAGGACCCCGGGATGATGACCTGAGTCGAAGGCAGATGTTTAACGACTGAGCCACCCAGGAGCCCCAATAGGTAAATTTTAAGTCTATTATTTTTGACTAAAACAGAGGCAAAACTTTTCAATAATTTTATATATTGTCTATCCACAAAACAGCACACACTGACTGTGATATGGGTTATCTCTAGGAGTCCAAAGCTCTCATGTCATTCCTTCTGAGCTCTTCTTGTGCAACCATTTATGTTTCTCTCTCTCTTTTTTCCCCCCAGGCTTAACATACTAATTTATTTATACCATCTTTTTGCATTAGTCCAGTGAATCCACTGAGAGTGTTGTCTTCTTTAGCTGATTTGTAGTAATTTTAATGGTGATTCATTCCTTCATTTAACATATTATACACTGATGATTTGTGGTAAACTGAACTCAACCTTCTAGTAACTTATAAAGAAAAAGACCCAATTTCTCACAGGTTGGTGTCCTTCTTTAGTTGAAATCTACAAATGTTAGCCTTGGTTCATTTAGTATTAATGTTTCTAGTATAGGACATAAGTTTCATGTTTGAAAATTTGGCTGAGTTTTTTTGTTCATAATTCTAATGCTTTTATATCTGTTTTTAAGGCTTTGTTGGCCTCCATTTGACCAAAAGAGTGACACTGAATTCCGGAAACATTGCTATGAATGGTTAAAAAAGATTTCTGTAAGTATTCTCTTTCTGGAAGGTGTAAACTTAGATAAAGTTAAAAACTACATTAAATTTTATTTTTGGCTTTATTGAAGTATAATCGTACATTAATTTTTTGGAGGTGAAATCTTTTTAATGCTTTTATGCTAACAGTATAATAGCAAGGAAATATTTGTTACAATAATATTTTTGATGGTTTTTGGTTAGGATTCTGCATATTTCTAGGAAACCATCTTTGTTGCCTGAGATGCATTGGAAACAGGTTTCTGAGTTCCTGGGAGTTTATGTCATAGTTTTTGTTTAAAGAAAACTTTTTGATGATAGAATACTTTAGCTTGTATCCCCATATAGTATCAATAATTGTGGCTTTATATTATAATAATACTAATAATTACAATTTTTTAAAGATTTTATTTATTCATCTGAGACACAGGGATACAGAGAGAGAGAGCATGAGCAGGGGGAGAGGCAGAGGGAGAGAGAGAAGCAGACTCCCTGCTGAGCCAGGAGCCCGGTGCGGGGCTTGATCCAGGACCCTGGGATCATGACCCAAGCCGAAGGCAGACTCTTAACCATCTGAGTGACCCAGGCGCCCCTATTATAATTATTTTTTTGTGACTAAGTCCACCAAGAGTTTAGAAAGATTCAAATATTCAACTTCTGGTTCAAATGGAATAATCCTACGTAGGAATTATGGCTATTATTATTACTATTATTTTTAAAGATTTATTATTTATTTGAGAGAGAGCACGTGTGAGGCATGGGGTAGGGGGAGGAGAGGAAGAGGGAGAGAGATATTTTAAGCAGAGTTTGTGCTGAGCACAGAGCCAGAAGTGGGACTCGATCTCATGACCCTGAGATCATGACCTGAGCCAAAACCCAAGAGATACCTAACCATCTGTGCAACTGGGGTGCCCTGGAATTATGGTTATTGCTGAGAAGGTTATTATTGATAAGATCTTCAAATCATCTGATTTCTTTTTTTCATAGGTGGAATGTGGAAGTAGCTTTCCTCAAGTTGTTGGGTCCCTATTTCTTTCTCCTGGTGGTCCTAAGTTTATTCATCTGATGTATCATTTTGCAAGATTTGTTGCAATAAAATATATAAAAACCCATTCTAAAAGTAAGTTAAATTTTTAGTAGGAATTTTTTTTGTTTTGAGTTTTAAATTTTTACTGTTTTTCATAATTTGTAATTCATAAAGAGATTTTAATAAAGCAAGGTAAGATAAAAACATTAAATTACCTCACAAGGTAATAGTTAATATTCTACTGGAACTGTAGTTTGAAAGCCTCTAATGAACGTAAGTAACTATTCAGATAATTTTATTATGTTTTTTTTTTTAAAGATTTTATTTATTTATTTGACAGAGACACAGCGAGAGGGAACACAAGCGGGGGGAGTGGGAGAGGGAGAAGCAGACTTCCCGCCCAGCAGGGAGCCCGATGCGGGGCTCATGACCCAAGCCGAATGCAGATGCTTAATGACTGAGCCACCCAGGCGCCCTAATTTTATTATGTTCTAATATAGGGGTGGGAAACATTTTCTATATAAGGTCAGATAGTAAATATTTTAGGCTTTGGGGACTATATAGGGTCTCTTTCACTTATACCTCTTTGTGGGTTTTTTTTTTTTTTTAAATACAACCCTTTAAAACCATGGAAAGCATTCCTAACTTGCTGACCTCACAGAACTAGCCAGAGGGCTAAATTAAATTAGACTTGCAGGTTATAGTTTGCATCTAATACATTGTATTAAATGTTGTGTTGTGTTAGGTTTACTTTGGCTTCTGTCAGTGTGTGGGAATTTTTTTGTTAGAAATTACTGTTTCAAAGGGGTTTGATCTGTTTCCTAATTCATAGAAACAAAATATTTGATTTTTAAGCTAAGACTTAAAAGAATGCTTTTTGTAGTTTATTAAACATGCTGTTTTGTTTGATTGGTTTATGGTAATAAAACATGGATAGGCAAATACAGAAAAGTTGATGCAATAAAGCCCCATCCATCTTCCAATTTCTAGAAGCAACCATTGCTGACATTTTGGTGTATTTTCTTCTAGTTTTTTTTTTTCCTTGCACATACTATTTCTATACATATTTATTATTTTAAGTAAGTAATATTTTTCATGATTCAAAAATCAAAAAGTGAAAAATTTCTCTACCTAATTCACCTTTATAGGAACAACTAGTGTAATCAAGAATACAGGCAAATATATATATATATCTACATACGTTTTTTTAAACCTTAAATGGTGACATACATTGGGTTTTGATTCTTGTGTTTTTCACACAACAGTAGATATTGGGGCGCGTGGGTGGCTCAGTTGGTTAAGCGACTGCCTTCAGCTCAGGTCATGATCCTGGAGTCCCGGGATCGCGTCCCACATTGGTCTCCTGCTCAGCAGGGAGTCTGCTTCTCCCTCTGACCTTCTTCCCTCTCGTGCTCTCTATCTCTCATTCTCTCTCTCTCAAATAAATAAATAAAATCTTTAAAAAAAAAGTTGAATACCCACAACAGTATATATTGGAGATCATCTCATATCAGTTCAGAGAGCTTCTTTATTCTCTGTCTTTAGAACTGCATATTTAAATGATATACCATAATAGGTTTTTTTTTTTTTAAAGATTTTATTTATTTATCTGACAGAGAGACACAGCGAGAGAGGGAACACAAGCAGGGGGAGTGGGGGAGGGAGAAGCAGGCTTCCCTTGGGGCAGGGAACCCGATGTGGGGTTCGATCCCAGGATTCTGGGATCATGACGTGAGCTGAAGGCAGACGCTTAACGACTGAGCCACCCAGGCGCCCCCATAATAGGTTTTTTTAACCAGTCTTTTGTTGACCAACATTTGGCTTCCCCCCACTTTTTTTTTTGCTACAAATACAATGCTACAGTGATAAGCTTTATATATATAT
Organism: Eumetopias jubatus; assembly: GCF_037043125.1. Classification (NCBI taxonomy): domain Eukaryota; kingdom Metazoa; phylum Chordata; class Mammalia; order Carnivora; family Otariidae; genus Eumetopias; species Eumetopias jubatus. Next base: position 45,003,422 of record NW_028274821.1, on the reverse strand, counting down.
ATATATATATATATATATATATATGACTTTGTGTGTTCAAGTATATATACACATGTACACATGTATTACATATATATACACATACACACATGCATACACACACCATATATATATGTACATAGATACATATGCACACATATAGGTATATATGGTGTGTGTGTGTGTGTGTATGTATGTATGTATGTAATTCCTGAAGACTATTTGCTTGGTCAAAGGAATTGTGCATTGTAATTTGCTAGTTATTATCAGAGTATTTTCTGTAGATATTGGACAACCAGTGAATGGAGAATTTCTGTTTTCCCAGAGAATTTCTGTTTTCCCAGAGGCTCAGCAACATTGTGTGTGGCCAGACATTTTTATCTTTTTAATCTGAAGGTTAAAATGGAATCTCAGGGTGGTTTTAATTTGTATTTCTCTTATTTAGTTAGACTGAAAATTGTTTCATATATTTAAGAGCAATTTGTATTCTTTTTGTACTCTGTATTCATAATTGTTGTCCATTTTTCTCTTAAGTTATTGCTTTTTTCATTTTATAGGAGCTCTTATTTATTATCATTTCTCTATGATGTGATATGTAAACCTTTTTTTCCAGTTTATATTCTGTGCATGTTTTTTTTTAAAGATTTTTATTTATTTATTTGACAGAGAGAGAGTGACAGTGGGAGAGGGAACACAAGCGGGGGGGTGGAAGTGGGAGAAGCAGGCTTCCTGCTGAGCAGGGAGCCCGATGCGGGGCTCGATCCCAGGAGCCTGGGATCATGACCTGAGCCGAAGGCAGCCGCTTAACGACTAAGCCACCCAGGCGCCTCATGTGCATGATTTTTAAAATCTTATACATGTGATCTTGCTGTATAAGTATTTGCATATTTAAAATTTAATGCAGCATAAGCATTGTTACCAGTTTTTCTTTTCATAGATGGTCTACTCCAATTACACGTAGCCCAAAGTATTTTATATGAAATATGTATGTTTGGATTTAGCAAGAGTTTGTTGTGCATAAGGCTTCTTTTTTTTTTTTTTAAGATTTTATTTATTTATTTGACAGAGCGAGAGCAGGAACACAAGCAGGGGGAGTGGGAGAGGGAGAAGCAGGCTTCCCGCTGAGCAGGGAGCCCGATGCGGGGCTCGATCCCAGGACCCTGGGATCATGACCCGAGCCTAAGGCAGACGCTTAACGACTGAGCCACCCAGGCTCCCTGTGCATAAGGCTTCTAAGCATGGGTTGTCCTATTTCCTATTTCTGATTTAAAGCAATTCTAGTCAATGTGTTTAGTGTCCAGATGACTTCTACATTCAGTGAACTCATCCCCGGTTAAATACTTAGAATTTGTGGTTTCTTTGGGGTAGCACTGGCACCTGGATTAGTAATGTTAAGTGCAGTGGAGTGGTCCCTGTTTTCCAGAATATCTCCTTATTGTATTGAGCCATCTTAAAGTAGGATTTATTATAGCTAAAAATGTGGACCGTGAAATGTTTGGATGGATTGTTATCAGGGTCTGCTTTGATCATTAGTAACATAGGCAAGAGTTATTTGAGAAATGGAGACTGGTTTTGATTGGTTGTCCTGTTGGTCTTACTAGATAGAAAAATAAGATGATGGCAGCAAAGGAGGTGTGATCTCACCTCATCTCTTTTAATTGATTTTCTTTTTTGTGAAAAGATCCTGTTAAGAAGTTGCTTGTGTATAACAATGTATTTGTTCATGGATATATCAAGCTTTGATAATAAGAATTATTTGGAGCAGATAGACTTCAGAGTTTTTAATTACATAAAACAACTCAACTTCAGATACCCTTTTTTAGTTGCCTACTTGAAAATAGGTTTCCTTGCTTTCGTTAAAATTAGTTGTATCTGTTTATGTGGCATACCACATAGCTGTTCGTTGTATGAGTTGTTAGTCTCTTAAAATTAGTTTCAAATATTTGATGTTTGATATTTGATAATTTCTATGATCTCATTTGTTTTCCATGTAGATTCTTCTATACGTTTTACCGAGACATTTAATGTAAAGCCACAAGATATGCACAAATGCATTGCCAGATGCCATGTAGCACGTAATAGATTTTTACATGTTTTGCAAAGAGAAGACTGTGTTACCCGAAAGTATCAGGAAAATGCACAGTAAGTAATACATTGATAGTTAGAAAATGAAAATTCCAGGGGTGCCTGGGTGGCCCAGTTGGTTAAGCATCTGACTCTTGGTTTTGGCTTAGGTTGTGATCTCGGGGTTGTGAGATCTAGCCCTGCTCGGCTCTGCACTGGGTGTGGAGTCTGCTTAAGATTCTCTCTCTCCCTCTCCTTCTGCCCCTCTCTCGTACTCTCTCTCTCTCTTTTTCCCCCACCCCTCCCAAAAGAAAATGAAAATTCCTTTCTTCTTGAACAGATGTCATTAGTGTACCTTCAGTGGCAGTAATCCATGCCTACCACAGAACCCCTTCGTGTCCTCTTTTCATTTTAAAGCCAGATAACTTCTTCTTCTTCTTTTTTTTAAGATTTTATTTATTTGACAGAGACACAGGGAGAGAGGGAACACAGCAGGGGGAATGGGAGAGGGAGAGAGGCAGGCTTCCTGAGGAGCAGGGAGCCTGATGCGGGGCTCGATCCCAGGACGCTGGGATCGTGACCTGAGCTGCACGCAGATGCTTAATGACTGAGCCACCCAGGCGCCCCAAAGCCAGATAACTTCTGAATACGGTATTTTAAAACTTCGCATACTGTACATAAAACTTTAGAGCAAAGGAAAATATTACCTTAGTTTAAAAATTCAGTATCTTAGGTGTTTTTCTTTTTTTAACATGGATATATATTTTTAAGCTGTAATTATTGTGCTCATTCTATTTTGTATTATTTTTCTCTTCATATTCTGTAAATTTTTCCATATTGCCATAGTAATTGCTTTTATTCAAAATTATTTTTATTTTTAAAATTTTCTAAAATATATTCCTTTTAGTATCTAAATGGTCTGTTGAGTATCCATTAAGTAGATACTGCATCAAGTAGGTATTCCATAGTTTCTTTAACCTTCTCATCTAGTTATATTTAGGTTCCTCTTGTCAGCAATTTTTTTTTCCACTTTATAAAATTTATTAAGAAGTAGGCACAAAACAATCCAGCCTGTTCTAAGTATGATGAAGTTCATACCCAAAGGAAGACACGTTGCATTTGTGATGACAGGATTAGTCAGTCTTCTAGTCAGATGAGACAATGGGAGTCTTCCTTTGTCGGAGGAGGAAGCCAACCATACCAAATGGAACTCTATGTCTAGGGAATGCCTCTGTCCAGTGGTACTTTTCTGTGATAATGGAAATGCTATATAACTGCATTATCCAACATAGTAGCCAATAGTCATGCACTGCTACTGAACATTTTAAATGTATCTAATATGACTAAGGAACTGAGTTTTTTATTATTTTAAATTTAAATATAAATAGCTGTATGTGGTTTGGCATTGTGAGCAAATTTTTTTTTTTTGAGTTACTTCTGTGTGCCAAATATTGTTTAGGCATGGTCCTACAGCATTAAATAAGACAAGCAAGGTTCCTACTTTCAAGAAATAGAGTGTGTCTAATTTTATATGATTATAAACAACTACAGTAAGACAACTTTTTAAATGTGTCATCTCTTGTGAAAACTAGAAAATCCTTTGAAATTACCTTGAAACTACAATGTTGCCTGTTGTAGGTAACATTTAAATTTATCCCCTAAGTATGTGTGACAAGGATAAGAGAGCAGAGTAGTCTTCCAGCATTTTTATTTGAAGACAGTGTATATGAGCCAAGAAGTCCTGGTCCATCTCAAGAGCAACCTGTATATTAGATCATTCCTGTAACTCCTGAAGGAAGTCGAGACTCCTTTAGCTGGCTGCTGGGTGTATTTGGAAGAGTAGTCTTTAGAGGCCTTAAGCAAAGATAAGAGATGGGGAAAATATCAAAGTGGTCTATACCAGTTAATTGTAATGGAATTATAGTTGTCATTTATATGTTTTCTTACAGATTGTCAGTTAAACAAGTACGAAATTTGAGATCGGAATGTATGGAGCAGCAAAACGAACTAAAAAAGTAAGTGACTTAGATCAGAGCTGGAAGTTGCCTTAGTCAGCTCCTGCATTTTACCAGTAAGAAAACTGAGTCCCATAGGATTAGAACATAATTCTGATTCCTAGTCCAGTTCTTCTAATTTATTGCTTTTGGGGTGCCTGGGTGGCTCAGTCAGTTAAGTGTCTGCCTTCAGCTCAGGTCATGATCCTTGGGTCCTGGGATCGAGCCCTGTGTCAGGCTCCCTGCTCGGTGGGGAGCCTGCTTCTCCCTCTGCCTCTCTTCGTTTGTGCTGTCTTGCTCTCTGTCAAATAAATGAAATCTGTAAAAAAATTTATTGCTTTGAGCTAGAATTTTATTTTTGTTTTTAATTGAAATGGTTGTTAGTGGGTGGATTTATAGATCAGTTCGCTCTTTTGGTGGTAAATTACCATGAGATTTAAAAAAAAAAATGACTAATGAAATCATTTATTTTTTAACTAGGATGGAACCTTATGATGACCAAAGTAATATACAAGAGAAAATCCAAAAGGTGAGGTAACTTTTTATATTTCTGTTTATATTTTAAGGGAGAAATTTAATCTTTCTTACTTTTGTGATGTGCAATGTTGACTGACTTAATTGGACTCTTATATTCTCTGTTTTTGTCATTTGTTTTGTAAAACTTACTTTTTTTTTAAACGTGTTAATAAGTGATATAGAAAGGTATCAATAGGGTGCCTCTAAAAAGTGTGAATATAATGGAAAAATTAACTTATAAGACTAAATATATAGAAAAGCAGTTTTAAATATGGTTAAAAGTTCAGCTTGATTGTAACTTAATCAGTAGTATTAATTTATGTGAATAAAATATGTTAACTGAAGGGAGATGGTAAATATGGAAGAAAAATGAGAAGTCCCATTGAAGCTGGCTTGGCAATAGGGAGGAATCTGGCAGACATAAATAATCTGAGGTTTGGGGCACCTGGGTGGCTCAGTTGTTAAGCATCTGCCTTCGGCTCAGGTCATGATCCCAGGGTTCTGAGATCGAGCCCCGCATTGGGCTCCCTGCTCTGCAGGAAGCCTGCTTCTCCCTCTCCCGCTCCCCCTGCTTGTGTTCCCTCTCTCACGGTCTCTCTCTCTCTCTGTCAAATAAATAAGTAAAATCTTCAAAAAAAAAATAATCTGAGGTTTTCAGAGGATGGCTTTGATGTGAGATTGGAGTGTTTTTAGGCCTTTGTGTTTAGATGAAATCTCTCAAGCCTTTTTGTTCTGTTTTTATGATCACTGAGCTGCTTTGAGTGTTAATTTGGCTTCCCAAACAGTTTGTCACTGGAAAAGGTGAGTCCCCCTCCTCAGGAAATAATTATTCATCCATTCAGTGAGTTTTTATTGACCACCTGCCATGTGCCAAGCATTCTAGATTTAGAGCTACAGCAGTGAGGAGGCAAAATCACTTCCTTCATGGATCGTCCAGCTTCGTGACTGTGAATACTTCTGTTATTGAACATAGTATCTTTGATTGTAAATTTAGTAGGTTGATGTGAAACCTGTTTAAAAGTTTTCACATTGATCTCTCCTGACTTTGGTTAATGTTCACTTTCCCTGAGTGCGGTCAATTTTTTTATCCATCAACAAGATAAAAGTAAAAATCTAAAAACAAACAAACAAAAAATCTGAGAACCAGATCCTGGATCTTTGTCCACCAAGGAAATGTCCTCCTGTAAACCTGTAGACTCCTAGCCAATGAGTCTTCTTTGGGGACAACTTTACCTTGTACCATGGAAAGACACAAACACAATCATGGGTATAATTATTGTATTTCCCTGCCCACCTCCCACCTTTATAAATTGTTTTAAGGCATCACATATGTACAAAAAAGTGCAAAAGTCATAAGTGTCTAGCCTGATAAAATTTCACAAAGTGAATAAGTGTATGTAAGCAGCATAGAGTTTAAGGAACAGAACATTAGCCCAGAAGCCTCAGGCCTCCTTTCATTTACAACCATTTCCCCCCCAAGAGTAAATACTTTTCTCCCTTCTTCCATTAAAGATGAGTTTGCCTCTTCTTGAGCTTTATATACAGGGGAGTATATAGAATATATTCTTTTGTGTTTGTCTTCTTTGACTCATGCTGTTTTATCTGTGCTGTTGTGTGTGTGGGTTGTGGTGTGTTCATTCCCAATGCTATGTAGTGTTTTATGAATATAGCACAACATATTTTTTTTTTTAACTCTACGTAGATGTTTGGGTTAATTGCAGTTTCTGACTATTACAAATAGAAATGCTATGAACATCCTTTAAAATTTTTTTTACTATTTTAATTGAAGTATAGTTGGCACACAATGTTATGTGAGTTTTTGGTGTAGGGCATAGTGATTGAACAACTCTTGTTACACTGTGACCACGAGTGTAGCTACCACCTATAAACATTCTTACACATGCATTTAATGAACATAGACGGGTTAGTATATGCCTAAGATTCTTTGCTTTTAAAGAAGCATGGTTTTTCATATTTTAACCTTTTGAAACTTGAGTGACTTTTATAAAATTGATGTGTAATTTTTTTTCTCCTCCTAAAAATTTTTCATTTCTCCCTGAGAAGTTTCTTTTTCTTTCTTTCTTTCTTTCTTTTTTTTAAGATTTTATTTATTTATTTGAGAGAGATCATGAGCCGAGTGGAGGGGCAGAGGGAGAGGGAGAAGTAGGCTCCCCGCTGAGCAAGGAGCCTGATGCGGGACTTGATCTCAGAACTCTGGGATCGTACCTGAGCCGAAGGCACACGCTTAACCGACCTAGCCACCCAGCTGTCCCTGCCTCAGAAGTTTCTGTTAGATTGGTGGCATGTCAAAACACAGGAAATCGTAATTGCATCTTGGTAGTATGAAGTTTCTTAGATTTGTTTTGAAATCATGGTGGGCTTAATTCTCCTGAGAAATTATTTTTTTTTCTCCTGAGAAATTCTTTAGTTTTAAAACCCCTTTGGAAGTAGTATCAGTGCTTTTATTTTATTTTTATTTTTAAAGATTTTATTTATTTGACAGAGAGAGACACAGTGAGAGAGGGAACACATTTGGTGGGGAGGGAGGGAGAAGCAGACTCCCCACTGGGCAAGGAGCGTGATGCGGGGCTCGATCCCAGGACCCTGGGATCATGACCTGAGCTGAAGGCAGGCACTTAACCACTAAGCCACGCAGGAGCCCCAGTATCAGTGCTTTTAGACAGTTAATTAATTTTCTCACCAGAAATCATTACAGGAATACTTCATTTGTTCCAGAGAGTGAGCATATATTTGTATTTTACATTTCTTTGATATATGTACAGATTATGTATAGACTTTGTCTTTGTTTTCAAAGGTTCGGTCTTTGTGGGCTTCAGTGAACGAAACACTCATGTATTTCGAAAAAGAAAGAGAAGTTGTTAATGCAGTCCTTAATCTTGTTAACCAATATACTTTAGATGGAACTAATGTTGCTATCAATATTCCAAGGCTCTTACTTGACAAAATTGAGAAACAGATGTGTCAGGTAAGCATTGATACTAAGGAAACTGTTGAGAAAACTCTTTATATAATTATTATATATAATGATAGTAAATACATGTATTCAACATATAATTAATATATAATATGTAAATGTAATGTATGTTCTTTTTCTTAGTATTTTTCTGTCTTCAGAATTTATTTTTGTGACTAGATCTAGTAAAACATTCATCAAGAGGGCTATTGTTAACCGTGTATATATTATATATAACAGTGTATATGTTTATATACATTAGCTTTTATTAATTGTTCATTCCTTTTATGGTGCTACATTATACAGTAGAGAGATGGAGGAGGTTACTTAGTAGGAAGATGATATGGTACTGGTTCTTCATAAGCTCTCAGAGAGAGCAGCAGTGATCTCCTGTTTGCTGCATGTCTTTTTATTTTATTTTATTTTATTTTTTTTAAAGATTTATTTATTTGAGAGAGCGAGAATGAGAGAGAGAGAGTACTTGAGAGGGGAGAGGGTCAGAGGGAGAAGCAGGCTCCTTGCCGAGCAGGAAGCCCGATGGTGGGACTCGATCCCAGGACTCCAGGATCATGACCTGAGCCGAAGGCAGTCGCTTAACCAACTGAGCCACCCAGGCGCCCTGCTGCATGTCTTTTTAAAATGTCTCTACCCTGTGGTTTCTCTTTCATCTTGATGCTGTTAAGTATTTTAGTCTTTCCATTAGCTTTTGTGACCTCAGTGTCTTTGCTCTCTTGTGGTTTTTCAGACTGCTGTTCTCAGTTTTTTCTACTGAATCCTTTTTCTCTAACTTTCAAATGAAAGTGTTTTCCATGGTTCCCTTAGTGCCTACTTTTCTTTCCCACATCTGTATTTTCTTAATTCTATGTTTTCATCAGTGTCCTATACAGTAGTATTCCCAAATTGGTATTTCCAGTCTCTCTCTCAACCCAACTCCATCGACTTATTTCCACTTGCTTATACGACATTTCCATCTGGATAACCTGTATTTTTTTTCTTGGTGAACTCATAATCTATTAAGTATCTGTTATATGCCAGGTATTAATTATAGTATAGGGGAATACAAAGGTAAAATAGTGTTGTGATGGCTGAAAAGCTTTCACTGTAATAGGTAACATGCCAGGCACTGCAGATTCCTGTAAAAATCAGTCTGCAAATTCAGATTCCTACAGAGGCCAGAGAGGTAATATAGGCTAATTGTGTGTAACAAAAGGAGTAAGTGATGAGGTCTTTGGAGAAATAATTTTTATGTGAAATCTAAGATTTTTGGTTGATTGGCAACTAATTCAAATGATTTTAAAATACTGGAATTGTGCAGGCCAAATAAACATGTCTAAGTTTGGATTCAGCTGTTACGGGCCATCACTTTGCAACTTTTTTTTTAAAGATTTTATTTATTTATTTATTTGACAGAGAGAGAGAGAGAGACAGTGAGAGAGGGAACATAAGCAGGGGGAGTGGGAGAGGGAGAAGCAGGCTTCCTGTGGAGCAGGGAGCCCAATATGGGGCTCCATCCCAGGACCCTGGGATCATGACCTGAGCTGAAGGCAGATGCTTAAGAACTGAGCCACCCAGGTACCCCTCAATTTGCAACTTTTGTTAAAACATGAATTCATGATCTTTCACCAAACTTGCTCTTTCTCCTCGGTCTTTATTTTGCTTTCCATTTATTTGCATTTCTTTTAGTCTAGCTTGCAGCTTTTTTGTGCAAAATACGGCACGACATGTTAAATTCTTTCACAGTAGTTTTCTTTGGACTAAAATTATTTACTTGGCTTCATTTTTGGGTAGACATTTGACTTTTTTCACTCTTGTTTAAGGTAACCTTTTTATATAGTAGTAAAAAACATAAATATATTTACCTAACAGTTTATTATCTTAAGAACCACTTTTTTTTTTCTCTCTGAATCCTTAGTTGCACATTGGAAATGTTTATGAGGCTGGAAAATTGAACCTGTTAACAGTTATTCAGTTATTAAATGAAGTCTTGAAAGTGGTGAAATACGAGCGTTGTCAGGCTGACCCAGCAAGACTGACAATAGACCTTCACTTCCTTGAAAAGGAGACCAAACTTCAGAGAGAGAGATTATCAGATCTGAAGCATATGAGGTACTGTAGAAAGATCTTTTGTTACATTATTGGGGGAGGAGTAAGGTGTTTTTGATAATTTCTCAGCAGAGCTCATGTAGTTGATAACTCTTTAGCCTTGGCAGACAAAGGTGAACATTTTATTAGAGCTCAAAAACTCCTGGAGAGACACATTTTAAGTAGAAAGGACAATTCATGTAGTTTTCTTCTTGTCTAGAATAAATTATTTGCCCTTAGTGATAATTCTTTATGGAGTAATTTTTACTTTCTCAAGTTTTTCTTTGGAGTCTATTTAATAAAACTAAGCCTCAGAAAAATTTGTTATTTGAGTGAAGTAATTGGGAGGTATGGGCTGCCTTTAAGAGTGGACAGAGAATAGGTGTAGATTTTTTTTTTTTTTTTTTAGATTTTATTTATTTGACAGAGCACAAGCAGAGGGAGAGAGAGGGAGAGGCAGGCTTCCTGCTGAGCAAGGAGCGTGATGTGGGACTCGATCCCAGGACCCTGGGATCAATAGGTGTAGAATTTGGACTTGAGTTCAGAACTAGGGAAAAAGAATATATATATATTTTTTATTATGTTATGTTAATCACCATGCATTACATCATTATTTTTTGATGGAGTGTTCCATGATTCATTGTTTGTGTATAATACCCAGTGCTCCATGCAGTACGTGCCCTCTTTAATACCCCTCACCAGGCTAACACATGCCCCCTGCCGCTAGAACCGTCAGTTTGTTTCTCAGAGTCCATAGTCTCTCATGGTTTGTCTCCCCCTCCGATTTTCCCCCCTTCATTCTTCCCTTCTTGCTATATCTTCTTTTTTTTTTTTTTTTAACATGTAATGTATTATTTGTTTCAGAGGTACAGGTCTGTGATTCAACAGTCTTAATACAATTCACGGTGCTCACTATAGCACGTACCCTCCCCAATATTGTAAAGATAAATGGAGTAATAGATGTATGATTGCTTTCTGGTCTTAAAAGGAAATAAGTACTTTAGCTTCTGAATGTTCATTGTGAGAGTTTATTTGGTTTATATGTGCTCTACTGGTTGAACTTCCAGTTATGTTTTTTTTCCCTTTTTCTATAAACTGTTTTATTCTTAAATTTTACTCAATACTTTTATATATTCATGAAGTTCTTTTTTTATGCTGTCATAGTTGTAAAATAAAAGAAGATCTCACCAGTATAAAACACTCTGTTGTTGAAAAACAAGGAGAATGGCATAAAAAGTGGAAAGATTTTCTTGGTCTGTCTCCTTTCAATCTAATTAAAGGTTGGACTCCAGTAAGTAATGTTGACTTGCCTTTTGGAGAGTAGTTTAATACAGGGCAGTCTTTTGATTTATGTTACGAATGAGCTAGGAATGCATGTGTAAGTTGTCATCTTTGTACTTGAGCCTAAAGTTTAAATATTTTGGTTTCTGTAATTTTTCTAAGTGCATATTAGAGTATTCATCCAGCTGCTTTATGATTTATAGTTTATATTTTTAGATTCAGAGGATTATATTAAAAAGAAAGACATTTCTTTTGCTATTAGGTAGTATTACATTTGAGGCACAGTTGGAGGACAGAGTAGTCCCCTTGTTCTAATATCGTACTCCTTGGTTTAAAAGTAGTTATATGATAATTTGCATGCTTGGTAATTCTGTCTTCATTAGGGGGAAACAATCATCCATTCATAGATTATTTTAGTAGCGTTATGTAAAAAAAAAAAATGTATATTTCAAAATGATGAATTCTGTGTTTTAAGGCTGTGGATCTTTTACCACCAATGTCTCCGCTTTCATTTGATCCTGCCTCAGAAGAAGTATATGCAAGGAGTATTCTTTTGCAATATCCTGCTTCACTTCCAGGTTAGTTATTTGTTTTTCTGTCTCTTAAACCTCCTTCCCAGCAGTATTTCTCACTGTGATAGCAGCTTCTTTACATTTTTGTCTTGTTCCCCCTCCCCAGTTATTTTTTATTGTGGTGAAATGCACATAGCATTTTAGTCATTGCAGTGTACAACTCAGTGGCATTTAGTAAGTTTACAAAATTGTGCAACCATCACCACTTTTTAGTTCCAGAATGTTTCTATTCCTTAAAAGGAAATCCTAGGGGCTCCTGGGTGGCTCAGTCAGTTAAGCATCTGACTCTTGTTTTTGGCTCAGGTCATGATCTCAGGGTCCTGAGTTTGAGCCCGCCCTCAGCGCAGAGTCTGTTTGTTCCTCTCCTTCCCCCTCTGCCACCCTCCCCCACGCTCTCTCTCTCTCTCAAAACTAAATAAATCTTAAAAAAAAAAAAAAAAAAGGAAATCCTGTACCCATTAAGCAGTCACTCCCCATTTTCCCCTTTCCCAATCCTTGGCAACCACAAATGTACTTCCTCTCTATCTGCGGATTTGCCTGTGCTAGATATTTCATATAAATGGAGTCATATACTATGAGGCTTTATGTGTCTGGTTTCTTTCACTTGCAGCATTTTTCACTTTGCACAATATTTTCAAGGTTCATTCAAGTTGTAGCATGTATCATTACTTCATTAATTTTTATGAATACATTCTATTGTATGACTAAAGCATATTTTGCTTGTCCATTCATCCATTGATGGACATTTGGGTTGTTTCCACCATTTCACTATTATGAGTAATGCTGCTATAAACATTTGTTTACAACTTTTTGTGTAGAAGCCCACAACTCTTTAACATGAAAGAATAGTACAATAATTACTTGAATACCACCTGTTTTAACTGTCAACATCTGCTACATTGCTTTATATGTGTATGTATGTGTTTTTGCTAAACCAAGTAAGTTCTAGACATTGTAACACTTCACTCTAAGTGTTTCAACATGCATTCCCATAAAAATAGACTTTTCCTATGTAACTACCCTAGTAATGTCACATCTAAAAAATTATAATTCTATAATACCTGTTTCCTCAACTATTATACCACTGTCACACCTAAAAAATTCTCTACAATATTTGATAATCCATTTTATATAAATATATAAATATTTATATTTTATATTTATAATCCATTTATATCTTTATATTTTACATACATTTATATTTTATGTTTATATTATATATTTATAATCCATTTTATAGTTAATTCAGTTTCCCCAGTTGCCTAGTACTCGTGTACAAGTAATTGTTACTGAGTTCAGTAAATGTTAGATAAATAAGAGGAGGAATAAATGCATTAAAAAAACCTGTGAATTATGTAGTCAGGCTGGAGCATGTAATAGATGTAGGCCATAGTTGAGTTCATGGAGGCCAAAGGTCATGGCAATAGTTAGCACAGGACCTAGGAAGAAACGGGTGAACATAGCTGGGATGGGTGATTGGTTTGGGAGTGAAGTGTACAAACAGACACTGGTTAGGAAAAGTCATAGATTAGAGAGCAAGGCTCAGGAGAGGCACTAGCAAAAGAGTAGACATAGAAAAGACTGCATGGTTTGATGAATGACAAAGAGCTTCAGATAGAGCATTATTTAGGATGATAGAATGACTCTTAGAGCTCTTGGCATATTTGATTGGCATTTTGTTTTCACGCTAATGTGGAAAGCGCCACTGCCCTCTGGAAAGACTTAGTTTAGGTCCTGTGAAACCATATATTAGTCTTCATGTCCATTTGGAGATTTTTATCTGCCTTGAAAGTGAGGTCATATTTGTGTCTGTTTAGGAAGTGCAGTGGGAGTTCACATTTTAGAAGTGTTTGATAGGTCCTTTGAGGTAATGCTGTCCTCCAGACATTGCAGAATTTGTACTCTTAGGATTCCTTTTTTTTTTTCCCTAAACAAGTAGAGCTTTGATCTGAGCTGGGGGACCTAACATTATTTTATGCTTTTGGTGGTAAAACAACTTTTTTTCCCTCCAACACATTACATGTCACGTCTTACTTGAAATTTTCTTTTAAATTGTTTTTTAAAAAATTATATTTCAGCATATTAAAAATTCAGGGAATAATATAAATAACCTCTTCACCAAATACTTTTTGTCAAAGCTTTGCAGTATTTTAGAATTTTTAAAAAAGATTTTATTTATTTGAGAGAGCATAAGTGGGGGAATGACAGAGGGAGAGGGAGGAGCAGGCTCCCTGCTAAGCAGAGAGCCTGACACGGGTCTCGATCCCAGGACCCTGGGATCAGATCTGAGCCGAAGGTAGACGCTTAATTGACTGAGCCACCCCCAGGTGCCCCTTTAGATATTTTTTAGACTTTATTTATTTATTAGAGAGCATGAGCAGAGGGAGGGGCAGAGGGACGAGCAGACTCCCTGCTGAGTGGGGAGCCTGACTTGGGGCTCATTCCCAGGACCCTGAGATCATGACCTGAGCTGAAGTCAGATGCTTAACTAACTGAGCCATCCAGGTGTCCCGCAATATTTTAGGTTTTTAAAAATATATATATGTAGTTAATCTTCAGGGATCCACCTTTCTTGACCCCATTCTTCCTGCATTTGCAGATGTGACCACTATCCTGAATCTTAAATTTATTCTGGGGTACCTGGGTGGCTCAGATGGTTAAGCGTCTGCCTTCGGCTCAGGTCATGGTCCCGGGGTCCTGAGATCGTGCCCCGCATCAGGCTCCTGGCTCACCTGGGAGCCTGCTTCTCTCTCTCCCTCTGCCTCTCTCCCTGCTCATGCTTTCTCTCTCTCTCTGTATCTCTGTGTCTCAAATGAATAAATAAAATCTTAAAAAAAAAATTAAAAAAAAATTATTCTGAAATACGTTTATAAAAATAATTTTACTACATGTGTATGGATCTAACTATATATAAGACTCTTCTGGCATATGAATAAATTTCTCTTATTATACTCTAAAATGTCCTGTGTAAATGTTTATATTTTGAACTAGAATCTAAGGAGGGTTCATTCATTGCTTTTGGTTGTTTTGTCCTCTTACTTTTATTCTAGAATAATGCACCTGCCCCCCTTTTTAAGTGACATTGTTAGAAATTGTTTTTAATAATCGTTGTGTGTTTAGATTTACCAGCACATTTACTGATTTTGTTTTGGTCAAGATTACTACTTTTATTCTCCTTCTCAGAAGTATATCTCAAAGTATATTCTTTAAATCTTTTTGTGATGGACATTGGATAGTAAAATCTCTTAGTTTTTTCTGTGAAAATGTCTTTATTTTCACTAATTTCTGAATGATAGTTTGGCTGGATATAAGATTCTAGATCAAAGCTCAATTTTCCTACAACTTCAGTGATATCACATTGTTTTCTGCCTTCTATTGTTTCTGAGACCTCTGTTGTCAGCTTAATGGTCATTCATTTGTAGGTAATTTTTAATTTCTGTTTTTTTTAGGACTTGTACTTATTTAGCTTTGTGTTATGCAGGTTCATTTAGATGTGTCTAAATGTGGATTTATTTTTATTTAAACTTTGGGCCTGTGTGTGCTTATTTAATGTGAAGGCTCATATTTTCTGTTTTGGAAACTTATTCACTAATATCACTTCTAACACTGTCTCAGTCATTCTTTTGATGCTTTCTTTCTGGAGCTCTTGTTGGGACTTCTGATTCTGTCCTCCATATATCTTAAACTTCTCATTTGTATTTATAATGTCTTTGTAGCTGTAGGCTTATGGTTCATTAATTATCTTTTTAGTTATATTTAATCTCTTTTTTGACATGTCCATTTAGTGTTTGGCTTTCATGGATGTGCTTTTTTTTTTTTTAACAGTATATTTTTTTAAAAGATTTTATTTATTTTTTTGACAAAGAGAGAGACGGTGAGAGAGGGAACACAAGCAGGGGGAGTAGGAGAGGGAGAAGCAGGCTTCCTGCTGAGCAGGGAGCCCGATGCAGGGCTCGATCCCAGGACCCTGAGATCACGACCTGAGCCGAAGGCAGATAGAGGCTTAATTAATGACTGAGCCACCCAGGTGCCCCTCATGGATGTGCTTTTAATTTCTTTTCATTTGCTTCTTTTTCAGAAATTGTCTTTTCTTTTTCATGGTATCATCTTCTTTATTGATCTTATTCAATTTTTTAAATATCCCTGTGTTTCAGATACTTCTGCTTCTGTATGTTCTGCCTACTCATTTTTTTTATTCTTTTTTTAAAGTTTATTTATTTATTTGGCAGAGAGAGGGAGAGAGCACAAGCAGGGAGAGTGGCAGGCAGAGGGAGAGGGAGGAGCAGGCTCCCTGCTGAGCAGGGAGCCCAATGACGGGCTTGATCCAGGGCCCTGGAATCTTGACCTGAGCCGAAGGCAGGTGCTTAACCAACTGAGCCACCCAGGTGCTCCTTTCTGCTCATTTTCATCGTTGTTTGTTTCCTATTAAAATATTTGATTGTGGGGTCGCCTGGCTGGTTCATTCAGAAGAGCATGTGACTCTTGATCTTGGGGTTGTGAGTTTAAGCCCCATGCTGGGTGTAGGGATTACTTAAAAATAAAAATAGGGCGCCTGGGTGGCTCAGTTGGTTAAGCGACTGCCTTTGGCTCAGGTCATGATCCTGGAGTCCCAGGATCAAGTCCCACATTGGGCTCCCTGCTCAGCGGGGAGTCTGCTTCTCCCTCTGACCCTCTCTCCTCTCATGCTCTCTCTCTCTCTCAAATAAATAAATAAAATATTTAAAAAAAATAAAAATAAAAAAAAATTTTCTTTTTGATTGTGACCTCAATTTCAGTGGATCCACCTCTGAAGGAGTCACCTGGGCCCTGAGTTGTAGAATGGTCTCTACATGGTGGCCTAGGGTCCAAGTAGGCAGTTAATGTCTTTGGTTTGGATTCCCACAAGTAGCCAATATAATTTTGGATTTCATACCTCCTTTTGAGTAGGCTAGGTAGATTTAAAATTTCTTTTTTCCCCTCTTTTTTTTTTTTTTTTAACCCAGGACTCCAGGTAGACAGCAAGCTTCCCTGTTACTTCCCTGGTTAAGTTGGCAGAATTTTTATAATCTTTTCAGGGGCCGAGCAGGCTTTGCAATGTTCTGGCCTTATGGCAGTTTCTCAGATCCCAGCCTGAGTGACCTGAGATGATGTTTCTCATTATGTAGGCATTAAATCTCCATAGTTCAGCCCTGGAGTCTGTCATTTAGCCTTTGTGTCTCGGTTTGAGCTTAAATGCTTTCCATCTTGAGTCCTGGCATGTGATGATTTTTATTTGTTCTTCTGGGTATTCCTTTCTTTTTCTTACATTTTATTTTACAGTTCTAGTGTATTTATGGTAGGAGTCATTGTCTGCTGCAGCTTGGTTTGTTTTGTTCTGGAGAGTTCAGTTTTGTTTTTGCCTCCTTATTACCTTGTTGTGTCTGTCCCCTCTGTTCTCTTCACATCTTAAGTGCTGTAGTTTGGTTTTCTATTTCTTGCCTTTAATTGTGTTTTAACTAGCTACTCTGCTTCCATATTCTACCTATTCCATGTTGCAAATGGTTATCAGTGATCCTTCTGTAGTGCAAATACGAAAATATGATCCCTTTTATCTCTTAGTGTAGTACACTTCAATGGCTTTCTGTCACCTTTGGGGGGGGAAGTAAGCTCTAGATGCTTTTTCACTTAGCAACTTTTACCTTACAAACTTTCTTACATACTAGAACCAATGTGCATCATCTCTGCCCACCACCACCAACTAAGTGTTTATGGTTGTGCCAAATTATTTTATTGTTGTCTGCTAGTTTTGTGATACAGTTTTTGTATTTGTGCTCATTTTTAGAATGTTTTATGAGTATCAGTAATTCCATCATCATTAGTAGGTGCAAAAGCAGAGGGTACTGAAAATGTTTATAATATAGCATACTATTATGGTGGATTTAAAGGAAAAATTCATAATATACACATTGGTTTCTTATACAGTAACACTTGGGACACATGTATAAATAGGGAAAATCTTTCAGAAACTAACATGTTGAAAGAAAGAGGAATTCCTGGAATAGCAAATCCTCTGTAATGGAGCCATGGCTTTCTTCACCAATCTTGTTTCCTACTATGCTTCCATTCAATATGCCCTATGCTCTAGCATATTGAACTTGTACCCTATTCTCCCAGTACCTTTATGTCCTCATCACATTCCCCATTCTGGGACAGGTGCCTTTCTGCTTCCTTACATTCTGTGCATATTTCTCTCCTAATACTATAGCAGCATGCTGTAATTCTCTACTCATCAGTAGTCTTTTTCCTAGACTGACTCCTTGAAGCCAGGGTCTCCACCATTTCTTTTTTCCTCTTTGTTAGTATAGCAGTGGCACATAATTACTGATGTGTTGAAGAATAAATAAGTAATTTGATATTATAGATGCTGGGCTGAAATATGCTAAATAGTATAATCTTTTGGCTTTGCTGATTTACATGGTAATTGCATGATCTGTGTACCAAAACAAGAAGCATGGCTATATCATGCTGGAGAACTATGGACTGTCACTTTTTTTGAAATTTGGTTTAGTATAAACCTGTCACTTGAAAAAAAATTTTTATTTAAATTCAGTTTAGTTAACATAAAGTATATTATTCATTTCAGAGGTAGAATTTAGTGATTCATCAGTTGCATGTAATACTCAGTGCTCATTACATCATGTGCCCTCCTTAATGTCCATCACCCAGTTTCCCCCATCTCCCCAACCCCCTCTGCTCCAACAACCCTCAAGTTTGTTTCCTTTGATTAGGAGTCTCTTTAGGTTGTCTCCCTCTCTGATTTCATCTTGTTTTATTTTTTTCCTCTCTTCCTCTATGATCCCCCCTCTGTTTTGTTTCTTAAATTCCACATATCAGTGAGATCATGTAATAATTGTCTTTCTCTGATTGACTTATTTCACATGGTATAATACCCTCTAGTTCCATCCACGTCATTGCAAATGGCAAGATCTCATTTTTTTGGATGGCTGAGTAGTATTCCATTGTATATATATATATACACCACCTCTTCTTTATCCATTTGTCTGTCAGTGGACGTCTGGGCTCTTTCCATAGTTTGGCTATTGTGGACATTGTTGCTATAAACATTGGGGTGCAGGTGCCCCTTCAGATTACTACATTTGTACCAATGCCTAGTAGTGCAATTGCTGGGCTGTAGGGTAGCTCTATTTTCAGCTTTTTGAGGAACCTCCATACTGTTTTACAGAGTGGCTGCACCAGCTTACATTCCCACCAACAGTGTAAGAGAGTTCCCTTTTCTGCATTCTCGCCAACATCTGTTGTTTCCTGACTTGTTAATTTTAACCATTCTGACTGGTGTGAGGTGGTATTTGTATTTCCCTGATGCTGAGTGATGTTGAGCATCTTTTGATGTGTCTGTTGGTCATCTGGATGTCTTTGGAAAAATGTCTGTTTATGTCTTCTGCCCATTTTAAATTAAGATTATTTATTTTTTGGGGTGTTGAGTTGTATAAGTTCTTTATATAATTTGGATACTAACCCTTTATCAGATATGTCACTTGCAAATATTTTTTACCATTCCTGCTGGTTGCCTTTTAGTTTTGTTGACTGTTTCCTTTGTCATGCAGAAGCTTTTTGTCTTGATGAAGTCCCAAGAGTTCATTTTTGCTTTTGTTTCCCTTGCCTGTGGAGATATGTCTAGCAAGAAGTTGTCACAGAGGTTGCTGCCTGTGTTTTCTAGGATTTTGATGGATTCCTGTCTCACATTTAGGTCTTTCATCCATTTGGGAGTCTATTTTTGTGTGTGGTGTAAGAAAATGGTCCTATTTCATTCTTCTGCATGTGGCTGTCCAGTTTCCCAGCGCCATTTGTTGAAGAGACTGTCTTGTTTCCATTCGATATTCTTTCCTGCTTGTTCGAAGATTAGTCGATCCATTTCTGGGTTCTTTATTCTGTTCCATTGATCTTTCTGTCTGTTTTTGTGCCAGTACCATACTGTCTTGATGATTACAGCTTTATAATACAGCTTAAAGTCTGAAATTTTGATGCTTCTAGCTTTGGTTTTCTCTTTCAACATTCCTTTGGCTACTAGGGGTCTTTTCTGGTTCCATACAAATTTTAGAGTTGTTTATTCCAGCCCTGTAACCTATCACTCTTTTTATAAGAGTTTATTCTAGATATTCTCTGTCTGTCCTATTTGTACATGTAGCAGTTGAATAGTTTTCTTTTTCTTTTTCTTTTTTTCTTTATTTTTCTTTTTTCTTTTAAAGATTTTGTTTGTTTATTTGACAGAGAGATAGAGAGCACAAGTAGGCAGAGTGGCAGGCGGAGGGAGAGGGAGAAGCAGGCCAGCGGAGCCGGATATGGGGCTTGATCCCAGGACCTGAGCCGAAGGCAGCCGCTTAACCGACTCAGCCACCCAGGCACCCCCCCCCCCTTTTTAAGGGTTTACTATTTATTTATTTGTCAGAGAGAGAGCACAAGCAGGGGGAGTGGCAGGAAGAGGGAGAAGATGGGGCTCGATCCCAGGACCCCAGGATTATGACCTGAGCCGAAGGCAGATTAACCGGCTGAGCCACCCAGACGTCCCATCGAATAGTTGTCTTAGTCTGATTTTTCTGTTTTCTTCTGTTAGAAGGTTTTCTAGAATTTCAAGAGATCCCTGGATATTAGAATATACAAACATAATTTAAGAGTAATTAATGTTTATTTTCCTTTAGATACACCAAAGCAACAAAACCAAGAAAATGATTGCAGGAGAGCTAGTGATATATCGGGAACTGTATATGATCTAGGCAACAGGTAAAACAAATGTGATTTTGATACGGACTTTTTCCCTCCATTAATTTAGTGTCATCTTCATCTGATTGCCTTGCTTCTCTACGATGGGGTCATCTGTAATTTTCTTCTCATAACCAGAGAATACTTTTCCACTGTGCATCCACATTTTCAAGAAAGAGTCAACATTTCTGATACATAGGCATTTTTTTCTCCCTTCTCTTGTTTGTCTAAATGTTGGGATTCATAGGGGATTATCTAATATTTGAAGAAAAAAAGCATGTATGGAAATTATTTAATGCAAGCTTGGGAATTTTTGCCTTTTTGTGTCTGTGAACTTCTTTGAACCACTTGTGGCTGTTGACAATCTTAAGAGTTTTAAGAGCTTTTGAGATCTAGTCTCCTAGTTTTCAGACTGTTCTGTAGCGCCCTCTGGTGCCGTGGATGAATTTAATTTAGCCCGTCACTGGTTAACCCTTTTCCATTTTCAACCTGAGCAGCTAGTTCTTTTTATCTGTATATATGTTGGGGGTTTTACATGCTATTTGATAAAAAGAGTTCCATGCTTAAAAAAAAATAGGAAGACTTCTGATTCAATCTAATCCAAAAATTTAACATATGAAAAACTAAACCTTAGTTTATTATAGTATCCTTCAGGAGTATTCTTATTTTCTTTATTGCCTGTTTTCTTTATTATCCTGTTTTGGCTCTTAAAACAGATGCCAGATTATATAAGCAAATATCTAAATGTATATAATCCATCTGGGGAATATATTTATTCTTTTTTGAAACTAAGCATTATTAGGTAGCAATCAAACACACTGAATAGGGTGTTTTATTTATTTTTTTTGTTTTCTGACTACCTTTGACCTAAATAGGGGTCTTTCAGTCCAACTTCCCCATGTAATTGAGGCACAGATATGGAAACAATTTACTTAGGATAATTCTAAAAGAAAATTCTAAATTTTAAATGAGTTGAAGTTCTCTTCCTTCTATATACTCTTAATAAGTTAATAAGTTCAGACAGCGTAACAAGAGTCAAAATTTATATGTGAAATTGAGCTATTGGTGGGACCCCTGGGTGGCTCAGTCAGTTAAGCATCTGCCTTTGGTTCAGGTCATGATCCCGGGGTACTGGGATCGAGCCCCGCATTGGGCTCCCTGCTCAGCTGGAAGCCTGTTTTTCCCTCTGCTTGCTGCTTCCCCTGCTTGTGTGTGTGCGCTCGCTCTCTCTCTGACCAGTAAATAAATAAAATCTTAAAAAAAAAAAAAAAAAAGAATTTGAGCTCTTGGCAGTTTCCTGTGCAGTAATTTTCTGATTCACAGGAAGTCAGGATTACTTGTGGAGTATTTATATTTTTATTTTTAGATCTGGATGTGATGTTGATTTTCGGAGTACCTAAAGAAAAATAATGAAATCTGTTGTGAAGACTTGACACTGACGAGATAGTGAATTTACTGGGCTTCACTGTTTTCCCCAGTTACTTATCACTGTTGTTCTTAAAGCATGCTAGAGGGGAATCTCAGTTATGTTTTTGGTTTGTCTTTCCTTGAGAGAGCAAATGAAATATTTGATTAAGGTCTCTTGCTGGACTAAAGATTGATGGAGTTAGTAGATTGATTCATAGATCAGATTTTATTTATGAACTTCATTGAACTTCAAGATTCTTTCTTGAAGCAGAGTTTTGTACTAAGATATACTATCAGGATTCAGTAGGAGCCAGACACTTAGCCCCTAAGAATTTAGTTCACATGGAATTCTCTTAATATAGGAAAAAGAGATTGTATTAAATAAACTTTGATTTCCAGATTTATACTCTTCCAAGCCGTTAGATCTTTTAATTATCTTCTGATACTTTAATTATAGGTTTGGGATATCGAAGGGGGGAGGTGTAGGGGACGGCTGTTGGTGGTGAGGGACAAATAAGTGCTCAATGGGATATGAATTATTACTGCTGCTTGATAGCAAAACAGAAGAAGGTGAAGAATTGAGTCATGAGGAAAGAAGCTTGTTGCTCAGAATTCTTTATTGTAAAGGTATTTTGTAATAAAATGTTTAGTATAAATATAAAATATAAAATATAAAAATAAAATGTGTAATATAGGTAGACTGTACTTAAAATAATACCCTTTTTTAGCGTGTAGTTCAGCTGTTATTTGTAGTGGCATCATCTTAATGTCAGTATCAATGTAGTTAATTTAGAAATTCGTATGTGGATATGATCAATAACAGCTATTTAATGAAAAAGCATGGAAAGCATGTAGTTTTTAGCATAATTACTGTGTGTTATTAGCCCTTTCACATGCAGTTGTCACTCATGGGTACCAGAATAGCTGTTGTCTTCTCCATAAATCTCATGGCTGGTTTTGATCAGAGTGAGCTGATGGAGGCTTTACCATATACTTAAAACCAGAATTCAGTGATTGGTGGTACCTTTGCTATACACTCTGGGCACTACCTTTCTTTGCAGTGGTTTCTAGGAGGGAGGGTTCCATGATATTTCTAGTGGTGGCAGTGCAGTTTTAGACTTTTAGCCTCTACAGTTCCTCCTTTATTGCATTTCAGAAATAGGGCAGTATGATCTTGCATGCTTGCCAACTAAATGTCCTTAGTCTTAGAAATTGAATTCTAATCACGTATCTTTTTCTTTTTATAATTTCTCTTTGTTGTATCTTTAACTGTAGATATATTGTAACAAAATAAAAATGAATAATTAGCTAAAATTCTAACAAATCACTTATTAGACTTTCTTTGCAAGTTGGTTTTTTGGGCTTTATGTACAAACATATAAATTGAATCCACTCAAAATTTTCTAAACATTAATATCCATAAGTACAGTTTTTTGTGTGTTTATGTTTTCTTAACAGTGTATTACTGATTTTTACTTATGGCTTTGTAACATTTATTTTTTAGACTCTTAGATTTTCCTCAGTTTCTTTTACTACTATAAAAAGCATGTCGTCTCTTATTTTCTTTTGGGTGTGCTCTTTCCTTAGGATAAATTCCCATAATGGGAGCGACACTCTCTCTTTATCTGTTACAGTGCTAGGATTTTGTGGCCCTCAGTTTTGGCATCGGAAGCGGTTAGAGAGTAAGGGCTGAGCCAGGGCTGCTTTAAAGTTGGCTTGGATTGAGATGTTAGCAGGTCTGATAGCATGTTACCAATTCAGAAAAGGGAGAGAGGAAGGGAGAGAATATATTTCCATTTTTGTCTCTTATGAGGCTCTGTAAGAATGATCCAAATAGAAAAATTTGGTGGCCTCTATCCATAGAGCCTCATGCTCAAGTGATGTTTATTCGTTGATTCAGTCAATCCATTGGTTAGTTACAAACATGTATTGCACTGCCAATACCAGGCACTGTGTTGGTTCCTGGCAATAGCCAGGAAGGACATAGTCTTTTGTCCTCCAGGAGCTCACAATCTGGTGGTGGCATCCTAGTGGCATCTTAGATTGCTAGCCCTGTGTCAGGGGGCTTTTTGATGATTTTAATGTCACTTTTTGGAAAATTTAAGATAAAGTCACAGTAGATGATTAATTTTTTTCTTTTGACATCTAGATTATATTCTCTTGAGGTAGAGTTGAGCCTTGAAGCAGTTTCAGTGATCTTGAATTCTGTTTGGAAGGTAGATAAAGATTCCAAGAAGCTCATATTTGAAAAAGTTTGAAAAAGCATATTTGCTGTTACTTGAAATGTTTTATTTTATTTTTTAAAGATTTTATTTATTTATTTGACAGAGACACAGCGAGAGAGGGAACACAAGCAGGGGCAGGGGGAGAGGGAGAAGCAGGCTTCCCACCGAGCAGGGAGCCCGATGTGGGGCTCGATCCCAGGACCCTAGGATCATGACCTGAGCCGAAGACAGATGCTTAACGACTGAGCCACCCAGGCGCCCTACTTGAAATGTTTTAAAGCTATTAATTTTTGTACTTCTGGCTGTGAACAGAAAGCAAAGCACCAACATACTTGATATTGAAGGTGGTCTCCGTGGTAATCTTGACTTTTGTATTACCTGGAGTAGAAAAGCTTTGACCAGTGAGCAGACCCCATCCATGACTGAATTTGAAAGCTCTTTCAAGATGAAGATGAAGTTATTGCTTTGATGGCTTTAAAAATTTAATTACTTATTTTGTAATTGATGTGTAAGGTTTTTATGTTTATCCAAAGGGGCGAGAGAATCTAAGAGAGTAAGGAATGCTATGTGTAGAACGCAGCAAACTGAAACTGAACAACCTTATGACTTGACTGTAAGTGTAAGTAATGTATGTGCTATCATGCAAGATTCAGCATAAGAGAAACTGATTTTGGACATGAAAGATCAAAATCTTAAAGTCTCTGTTACAATGAAATTCTGTGATCTGAAGCCTAAGGATAATATAATAATGCGATTCTAGTGTTAATCAAGTCATTCAACCTCATAAAGAATGTTGTTGACTTAAAATATATAGTGGTTAAGGAAAATGTTTGCCGTTTGGGAGGCTGATACACAAATGGGGCTGAAGTACTGCTCTGATTGTCACCATCCCTCCCTAGAATAAACTGCCTTTCGATGACCGGGATGAATTGAGGGAAATCGTAACGGACAGATACGGGGCAGACAGTTTCTTTATTTTTTTTAATTTTTTGACAGTTTCTTTAAATTATTCTGATATAGCAAGTGAATGGAATTCTTTCCTGATTATAATTTGGACTTATTATCTTTTTTCCTTTTAGACCTGCTGCTTTCCTGTCACAGCCAGTTTCATCATCAGATAGAAACAGTGTTAGATTACTTGAAAAGGTATATTTTAAAACAATTTTTAATCTGATCAAACTAACTTACGGTAAAATATTATTTTTGCCGCTTTCCCAGTTATTTTGTATTTACATATATCCTATTGCTTCAAAATGGAATTATTGGAATTATTTAATTGTGCCAGTGAACATATGATTTCACAATGTTAGCCTTTTATAGGTTTGTGATAACTCAGGAACCTCTAATTGAAGATCAGCCATAGTCATTAAAGTTTTAACATTACATGTCTGTCTTCTTCAGGACATGAAGATAAGAACTCCTAGAGAGGGAAGTGAAACACCTTCTAAGAAGACATCAAAATTTGAAACGAAAGACTCTCTATCATCAGATACTGCAAGGAGTACCGAGAATACTGCATTTACAGGGTCTCTGCCAGCTAAAAATAGAGATCCATTCCAAAAAGAGCAAGATCATCTGGTAGAAGAGGTTAGAAAAAGATTATAATAAGTACACTGAAATATTATTTTCTCATTGGCATTGAGATTATAAGTGAAGTTACAGTTAATTATTGATTAATGGGTTAATTTGGGAAAGGAGGGCACAGATAATGAAAATCATGGTTAAAGCAAAATTGGTTCTCCCAAAAAATAGAAATAGATTAATATAAACTTATTTAACATTATATCCATGGTTTAGAACCCAGTCCCATTCTATAAGTATCATCCAAAAGTATAAAAATAACACAGGTATGGTATTTTTGGAATTAACCATTACATAAATTGCTAGATAAATATAACCAATGATTATATTCTATTAAAATAATCTGCTTTAAAAAAAATAATCTGAATGTTGCTTTTCCTTAGCCAAGCTTCCTCTTTTTTTGAATGTTAGAACAAAAACTATGCAATATCATATTATCACTAAGCATAGTGTTTATCCTTTTGCTTTCTAAATATTTAAAAAGTCATTAAATGCATCATTGTTCATGATCTTGGTTTTCCTGACAAGTGACTTTTCACTAGCAAGTGACTACATAATGCTACTGTTGCTTGATAGTAATATTGTACTATTTACTGCAGAAGTTTACACACATTCTCAAGCCATTCTCTAATGTTATTTTTATTACATTTCCCACAACATCCCTTAGCATTGTTTGAATTGGGACAAGGAGCCTGAAAATAAATCAGCTACTTTATATTCCTGAGAGACTGAAAGAAAAATTGGGTTTAGTGCATATTGATTCAGGTATTGGAGTTCCCTTCTTTATCTCAGTTTTGATCAAAGTAAGTGAATGATGTCCAAATAAGAGAGCTGGATGTCAGTCATTTTCTTGTTTGTAACATGAAGAGGTTGAACCCTTTTCATGGTCAATAAATACTTTAAAATCTTTCAGGTTTATATTATTTCTCCTTGTTGGTTGATGGACTCCACATAAAAGATGTTCAGTCTGTTTTTCTTTCCTGATATAGAAGGAAAGACATTTGCAATTAAAAGAATTTATATTAGCAGTAGAATGGGATGGGATGGAAGGGGAGAGTCCTAAAATCTCATAAAGCTCTGAAAATAAAGTGAAATTAATTTTCTTTAGTAGTGTTGGTGACAAGAAATATTTAGTGTTTGAATTCTAAGACATCTTCTGTTTTCATGGGGGAGGGCAAATGGGGGTCTATTTGATTATGGTTCTAGGAAGTATATTTTTTAGGGCTCTTGGGGCAGTGTTTTTAATGTGCATGTTTTTTGTTTTCCAGTTTTATTGAAATTGTACAGTGCTGTTTCATATTGTATACTGTCTCTATTTTAGAATGTACTCCTATGCCTTGTTCACTAATTTATGTCTCATAATGAGGTTTCTGGCAAAGAAGTATGTTGTCAGAGTGTATTTCATTTGTTAATAGAGGTGTTACTGTGCAGGTGGGTTATAATTAAGAAAAATCTGCTTGCTTTAAAACTAGCCACTTCAGCTGATACAGAATTGTCAAGTTCAAAGATGTGGCAGATAGTAGCTTAGATCACTGTGTAGTCAGGATTATCTCTGAATCTTCTCAGGTATAAAGATTTTTACCTTCCTTTATAATGGGATATCCAGTTAAGAGAAGAAGGGTGGAAACAGTTTGATGTTTTAGTTCACCTTACAGGACTGTGCCTAGGTAGATGATACAGAGCAGCTGGGAGCTATGTTTTTGGGCGGCTTTTTGTGCTGTCTGCTGTGGTAGGGGCTGCTGCCCGGCAGGTGCTGATTTGTTCTTATCAGGGCTTTTGTTGTATTCCACCAATGGATGTGGTAATTTTTGCTTTACCTTTTCTGTTTTAGGTTGCCAGGGCAGTTTTATCTGATTCACCACAGCCCTCTAAAGGAAAAGAAGTAAAATTAGAGGAACTAGTTGATTCTCTAGTGTCTAACCCATTCTTAACAAGGAACCAAATTCCCCGAACGCCAGAAAACTTGAGTAAGTTAATAATGATTTCTATCACTTACTTTCTTTCTTAGACATTACTACTGTTAGAACCCTGGTCTGGCATATCTTCTGGAAACTCACTTTAAAATTCTTTTCTGTTTCAGTTTAATGGCAATAGCTCTTTATTTGTTTTGATGTAAGGACTTTTATTGAAGTATTAAGTGTGGGTGTTCTCACTGATAAAGCAGCTTGTGAGCACTATTATTTTGCCGTGATACTCTACAATTTTGTTTTTGTTTTACTTGTCTCTTTCCTAGAAAATATTTCAATTGACTACTTTTAAAACACCCTCTGCCGGGATGCCTGGGTGGCTCAGTCAGTTAAGCGTCTGCTTTCTGCTCAGGTCATGATCCCAGGGTCCTGCTCAGCGGGAAGCCTGCTTCTCCCTCTGCCCGCTGCTCCCCCTGCTTGTGCTCTCTCTCCCCCTCTCTCTCACAAATACATAAAATCTTTAGAAACAAAACAAATAGGGACGCCTGGGTGGTTCAGTCGTTAAGCGTCTGCCTTCGGTTCAGGTCATGGCCCCAGGGTCCTGGGATCAAGCCCCACATCAGGCTCCCTGCTCTGCGGGAGCCTGCTTCTCCTTCTCCCTCTGCCTCTCCCCCTACATGTGCTCTCTCTTTCTCTGTATCTCTGTGTCTCAAGTCAATAAATAAAATCTTAAAAAAAAAATAAAATCAAAACAAAAACCCTCTGCCTCCATATCTGACCTGTGCTCATCATTTGTAGATGTATAGGCTGTGTCCTTCCAGTCAGCAGCCAGCAACATCAGCGAAAAATTGTGTATATAGAAATCGTTTCTACCCCTCTCTAGCTAGCTAGACTGCCCAGTATTTTTTTCTTGTAACCTATAATCTGTGTTGGCAAAATTCTGATTTTGTTGTCCGTATGGCACATCATCCTGGTTGAGTTCATATTTGAAGTTAAATTGATTTCAGTTCAGGTTGAACCTAGCCACAACCTAGCATTGGTCAGCAAACTACAAGCTGTGAACCAAATCTAGCTTGCCCTCTGTGTTTTTGTAAATAAAGTTGTATTGAACACAGCCTTGCTGATTTGTCAACATATTGTTTATGCTTGCTTTCATGTTATAGTAGCACAGTTGGGTAGTCGCCATAGACCGATGGCCTACAAAGCCTAAAATACTACTGTCTGCCCTTTACAGAAAAATTTTGCTGAATCCTAGCTTAGACGGATAAGAAGACATCTTTCTAATGTGCTGTGTGCAAGTATATGCACATTTCAGGGACAGCTTTTGTTATTTGTGTGTGATCAGTTGGAGAAGGAGTTCTTTCATGTTGTTGGCCTTTGGTTGGTTGTGGAGTCTTGTCATCCAGTGGGCATATCTGTGTAACGTACAGTGAGTTGGTAGCTTTATGTTGAGCGCTAGAAATGAAATTTTTAATTGCATGCTCTGTTTGGGAATATTAATAAATTGTGTTCCCCCTTCCCTTAATTAGTAAGTGAAATTAGGAGCTCATGGAGAAAAGCTGTCGAAATGGAAGATAACAGAAGTACAGAACCAATTCAGGTGGATGCTGAACATAGAGAAGAAGTATTGCCAGAATCCTTACCTGTGTTGCATAACCCAAGAGAAATTAGCAGGACCAGCTTTCTCTCAGCAAGCACTGTATCCAATTCTGGCCATTCCCATTTGCCTGAAGAGGAAGTTGTTTCAGATTGCCTCAAGTGTGTGCCTCAGAAACATGTGGTGACCAGTCACATAGGTGGACCATCGACACAAAATCAGTCAGATTTGTTAAGTAAGAAAATAATGTGCAAGCAAGGTTTGGAGTGTGCAGCATTACAGAACAAGCTTTTAGAAACTAGCCAAACAGAGACAGTCTCCCCTGCTGTAGGTACTAGGAGAGTTGTAATGGGTAGCAATGAAGAAGAGTCTTCTCTTGACCACTTGCAGGCTTCTTACAAGGAGCCTTTCATGCATAAAAGTATGTTATGGGACTCTTTTCAAGTATCAAGTGGAACTAGTTCCAGGAGTTTAAAGGATATTGATTTTGGCATATTACATGAAACTCTTCCAGAAGAAGTTGGTAACTTAAGTCTTAATAGCTCCAGTAGTACAGAAGCCAATTTTAAACTGGAGCCAAATAGTCCTATGCACAGTGGCATTTTTCCAGAAGATGTTGTGGGAGAAAGACCAACTACTCCAGAATCGGACTGTAATTTACAGGCTATTAGTCGTAGATATGAAGCTCTGAAAAAATCTCTATTCAAGGAAAGGGAAGAAAGTGACCTTTCTAATCCTGAAACACTTGAAGGACACAAACCAGAATTGAGCTCTATTCCCACAAACATGCAAACAGATGATATGCTTGACTTTTTGGGTACTCACGATTTGCATGTTGACTATACAAAACCATCTTTACGCATGTCCCTTGGTGAAAGGAAACGGTCACTTTCACCACTAATTAAGTTTTCTCCAGTGGAACAAAGATTGAAAACCGCAATACCATGTAGTCTTGGAGAACTTCTACCTAATTTAAAAGGTAAGATTTAACTAGACTTGTGCATATTGACCTATTGAATTTTTCTCTCAACCTCTTGTAACAGTAGTATGCATTGAATGTTGCATGATCTTTATTGTTAATGTGATAAAATATGCTCTTTGTTCCTTCGACTAGGATGAGAAGAGTGAACCTGTCACTTCTATGGGTACTTTCAGAATCTCAAGCGATGGGTATATAGTTTAGTGTGGGACAGGGGTGGAAAATAAAACCAAAACCTGAAACCTGTTGCTTTCATAATACAATCAGAAAGTAAATCTCATCAAAATCTTGGCTAGTGGAAGATGGTTCTAAAAATGTTGAGTAGCACTATGTATGTTAAATATCATTCTTGTAGTAATATATCTGTAATTTATTTTGAAATAAATTTGAGGGGGATGGGTGACAAGATAGGTTAGTGTATTCGTTTCTTGGGGCAGCCATACAAAGTACCACAAACCGGGTACCTTAAAACAACAGAAATCTATTGTCTCTGGATACAATAAGTTCTGAAGGCTGGAATCCAGAATCAAGGTGTTAGCAGGGCCTTGGTCCCTCTGAAGCCACCAGAGGAAGATCCTTCTCGCCTTTCCCAGCTTCTGGTAGCCCCTTGGCTTGGTAGTTCCTTGGCTTGTGTTAGCACAGCTCTCATCTCTGCCTCCATCTTCACATGGCTTTCTCCTCTTGTGTGTCTGCGTGCCTTCTTTATAAGGCCACTAGTCATACAGGTTTAAGTGCCCACCCTACTCCAGAATGACCTCATCCTAATGATTATATCTTGAATGACCCTCTTTCTAAATAAGGCCGCATTCTGAGGTACTGAGGTTAGAAGTTCATCATGTCTTTCTGGGGGACACAGTTCACATAACAGTATTAATTACTGAAGCTGGATAATGGATACATTGGGTTGACGATAATTCTCTTTATTTTTGTATGTCAAAAATTTTCATCATAGAGATTAAAAAAAAAAACCCTGTTCTTAAAGCGTGTTAGAGCAAGCATAGATTTGGTGATACAGATTCATTATTTATCACTGATTTTCCCATGATAATTAAACACTGGTATATTAAAAAGTATTCTAAGAGGGATGTATTGATACTCTCTGGAGAAAAGGTACCTCAGTGAGAATAATGGTAATTTTTATCATAATCATTTGCATGTGAACATTTTATTTAAGAAGACTGAAATTTGCTACTATTTGGAACTTGTCCTGTTTAATTTTTTTCTTTGTAATGTTTGATTATCCTTTTCTCTTTTTTAAAATCACCTTTGCAGAAGAAGAAATCTTGAATAAGAGCCTTGATGCTAACGAATTTCCATCAGACTTGAAGAGATGAAGCAGAAGCCCAGTTAATTTAACTATGATATACTTAAATTTCAAGCAGTGTCACAGGATAAAAACGGATTTATAATTTAAATACATGTTGGAAGTATAACTCTTTTTCTAGGTCTAAAAAATCCTAAATAATGCCTTTTAGCAGACTTTAGTTTTTAGGTAAAGAGAGTATGTTTGGATTTTTCTCCTTGTATGGATCTGGGGTTAAAAAATGTGAAGTATTTGGGAAGCAGACATCAAGTTTTGTGAAGCCATTTTGATTCCTTGAATAATTTGTAAGCATTAAGTAAATAGCAAAGTATTAGTTTAATTTATTGTTACAATTTCAGTTGATTAACAAACAAGTGGTTTTTGATATACTTTTATTAACTGGTTAACATAACCATTGAATACTGATCTTTCATTTTAGGGAAATACATAACTTTTATTGTTTCTTTATGGAACATTATAGTACTAGCCAAAAGAAGTGAAAAAAGTAGTACCTTGGGATGTGTAGTCAAGGTGAGAAAAGTTCAAGTTTGGGAAAGCTCTAAACGGGCTTAATGATTATTTAAGTAGTACGTTGGTCCTGGAAAATGTTTGATGAAATAAAGTATATGTGATGATAAGTGAAGACTGGGGCAGAATGAATTTAGAAAAAAGGAAAAAGATGGAAGATGACTAGACACTTTTAAGGAACACTGTCAAACTATAAATCCATTCAATGGGTTGTACAGCAGGTTTATATTTAGTCTAATTTAGACTTTGAGAATTTAATTTAACCCTAGTTTTATATTTTAACAGAAAAAATGTAAATTAAACATTTATTAGTTTCTGTTTACTGTTGTTGGTTTATTTGGGGGCATGGTTTTTGGGAAAGCAGGTAATTTTTATTGTTTTACTTTCCTTCTTAAAAACCATCAGTATGCCACAGCCTATGAATAGCTTCAAAATAACTTGAGAAAACTGAATTCGGTGTACTTGCTCAGTGTCACAGTTAAGTCAGTGGTAAAGCTAGGATTTGACCCTATTTTCCTTCCTTAATATACCATAAGACCTAGAAGTAACTAAAAGGCCAGGCTAAAGGATATGGCCACAGGAGTTGGCCTCCGATTGACCTTGTGGACTGAGTGGGAGTCAGGTGAGGCCTCCCTTAACAGTAACGTGCCTCACTCTGTCATGACCCTTCGCTGAGAAAATGGCTTGTCTCCACCATCAAAGTGTATACATGCCGTTGCCCTCTGAACCAGGAGCAATGCGCATGCACTGGAAAGGTGATAGCACCTATGGTACCCCTCTGTCTAGCCCCAGTTCTTAACCATCAAAACCTTGTCCGTTTGTCAAGAAACTGATAAGGAGAGAAGTTGAAGGGGAGAGTTCTGGAGGTGGTTGGGTTTAACTGTTCATCTTCCTTGGCTCATTTTCGGCTTTTGCTAAGTTGTTTGATCCCAGTTTGAAGGCCAGTCTTTTTGTGAGAAAAGACCAAAGAAAAGCACATATAACTTCCTTATTTTGCAGTGGTAAAGAAAGAGGAAGAGCAGTTTCTCCTGGGGTGCTATATTCCTTTATTAGTTAATACAACAAATGAGGGACTGTAGATCAACTGGAAAACTATCCTCTAGTCTGCCATAAGAAAACCCACTAACCTGTAAATCCAGAGTTAATGTATTAGGGAGGAGGTAGGGCTATTAGCTTCCACAACGTGCCAGGGCCATTCCTAGACATGAAAACATACTGTTTCATTCAATTGTCATAACTCTACTGTTAGATAGTGGTTATTGTACATATTTCACAGTGATACTGAAGCTAGGGAGCTTAAATGACTTGTCTAAGGTGGACTCAAGGAATCATCTGGGAAACATCCTAAAAGCTGTAGATTCTGTAGGTCTAAAATGGGGATTAAGAACCCACATTTTAAAAATGCTTCCCTGGTAATTCTTAGGTTCAATAATAAGATTCAGAAGCACTGCTTGGGGGGATATAGAGTCACATTTAGCCTTGGGGTACCTTAAAGAAGCAAGTGTATTATTATATATGTACTGCTTTAGAGGTTAATTGATAAGGTAGTGCAACTTCAACAGTAAGGGCGGGAGGCCCTTAATTACTGAGAATCAAAAGATCAAAATGTCTCTGGACAATATGGATTTCCAAACACCACATTGTTAAGTGAGTCATACCTGGAATAGGTTGGGAGTTCGGCATTCTTTCCTGTCCTTTATATGCCAGTAGTATTAACAAAAATATCTCTGATTTATCAATTTCTCCTAAACCATTGTGATTATGACCTAACTGCCTTCAGGCTCTTCCCTCTCCAGTATTGCCTGCAGAGCTGCCTTTTAACTTTAGGACTGTTTTGATCACTTAGTTTAAAATTCCATTAATGGTTTATCGCTAATTCCAGAATAGAGTTAAAATTTAAAGGCATATCGTGTCCCCTATGTAGATTTCTCTATTCCCCTTCCACTATCGTTTCCCATTTTTTTACTGAACTGCTTTTGTTCATCGTGGTTCTTTAGAAATCTTAATTCACAATTATAGCTGTCCTTTAGGGCTCAGACCAAATGTCACTTCCACCTTGGAAGTCCTAATCAATCCTTTCCATATTCATGGACTTAGCTCTTCTCTAAAATCTATAGTTTATCTTTTATTCATTTAGTATTTTTCACGTAGTGCTTTTATCATTTTTTCATGGTTGCATGTATGTGATCTTTCCAGTCATACTGATGATATACATATGGACATACGTACCTTTGTAGATGTGGGAGGTGTGTGTCCACACATACATATCCTCAAAGGGCCATGGATCATCTTTAGCAAATACTTAAGTATTGGAATTGTTTTCTTTGCCTCCTATGTGATGGGATTAAAATAATGGTAAAGAGGGCTACTTACTGCTCTAAATGTACTTTTTCTCATTACATTCATCACAGATGATACAGAATGTACCTCGTTTTATTCACTATTTGTAAGATAAAGGTGTGTAATTGACTTCCATGTCAACTTGAAACTTTAGTAACGAATGACCGAATGTCCTAATTGTTTTAAATGTTTAAAGAGGAGAAGCATGTAATATTTAACATGAAAAATGTTACCAAGTGGAATAAGAGTGTTTGAGGCAAAAAAACAAAAAACAAAACAAAAAAACCAAAAAAACATTTGGGAATTTAACTGAAAAAATACAAGTATTTTGAAACCATTTTTTACCATGATCTATGAAGTCAGTTTTATCTAAGGGAGAAAAACAGAATTCTTGAGAACTTTATAAAAGGAAACCTTATTTTTTTCCCTACTCTTAGAATTCTAAATTAAACAAATGTTTAAGGAAATTTTCCATAATGTAAAAGTACTTGCAAAGGTAAAATTCTCTTTTACGTTATCTTGCAGATACACAGTTGCTTTCACCTTAGGCACTGTGCCAGTCCACATGCTCTATTTAAAATATTTGTGAGTCCTCTATGGGACTGTTTATAAATATGTTCTCTTTACTATAGCCTTGAATAAACATTCAATATTATACCACCTTGCTCTGGAATTTCCTATATAATATCAAAAAGAACTATGCCCTGCACATCCTAGAATGATCACATATAAAGGTCTACCAGTAATTTAATCAACAAAAGAAATTTGAGAGGTTAAGTGATTCGGGTAAAAGTATTTTGTTACTGCCATTTTAATTAGATTTACTAAATGCGGTATTTTAAAATGATTTTAAAAAGGAAATCTATCAAGTTTTTCACATCTTGAGTCTTTTAACTTACTGCCAAAGGCCCCATGTAGAAGAGTTTAATAACTTAGATCTGAATAGCTTCTTGCTCTTCACGGGTAGGGACTTTGTCATCCACAGCTGCTGCTATAAAGGTCTTGGAAAAGCTAAAGCTCTATTCTATTTAATGTCTGTATTCAAAGGTAATGCGTCTTTTGTAAAATGGTGAGAAGAGTGTATCAGAGAGGTCTGGCTCTAAAATACTTAGATTTCATTTAAAAGCGTAAGGCAGTTGGAATAGAACATTTTAAGGGTTTTCTGACTTCACTGTACCACATTGCCACTCCAAATTAGGAACCTTAGAATCATTCCCTAAAAACTGGCAATCTTAAGACTGATCCGGTATTAACCAATTTCCAGATAGATAAAGATGGGGAAGTGAATTTGCCCAAAGTGAACAAAACACTGTTCTTTGAGAAGTCGCTTAACTTTCCGGGCTGCAGCTTCCTTAATCTGTAAAATTAGGGGAATTATATGAAGGTGTAGTGTACACCTGAAAAACTAAGATTTTTAGGATTAACTTTTGTTAATGGAGGAAGTAGTGGGGAGTAATGGTCAAGAAAGGGGCAGGTCTATAATCATACTGCCTAGGTTCAGCTGAATGACCTTAATAAGGTCATATCAGTTTTCTCACCTATTAAGAAATAAAAGTAATCTACCTCAGGTTGTGGATTCAATAAGATAATACACATCAAGTACTTGAGTACGTGGCATTTAGTAAGGGCTCAAACATTTAGCTAGGCTTCAGTAATTTGGGAGTAGGCATTTAAGGGGTGGGTGGGTGGGGGGAGAATGGCTCAGGTGGTCGTACTGATAGCTGACACATAGTACTGAGTATGTCAGGCACCATTCTAAGTGCTTTCCATGTTTTAATTTTTTTTTAAACAATCCTAAAAGTAGAGCTACTCTTACCCACATTTCACAAATGAGGAAACAGCAGAATGAAATTAAGTACCTTGCCTAGTTCACAGGGCTAGCAAGTGAAGGGAGAATATGAACTCAACTCAGGTGGTCTAGCCTCAGAGCCCCTACTCTTAGTTGCTCTGCTTCCAGCTGCCATTCACTATCGCTAAGGTGATGGGGACTAGATCACAAAATTAACCAGTTAAATATTACTTGTGGGCAGTCAGAATCTTTAGGTTTATACATTAGCCACCTTCAAGTTACTTCAAATAAGACCATATTTTAAATTGCTAACAGCAAATGTTTATTCATGGTTGAAGCCAAGAAGGATTTATAAATGCATTTTAATACCTTGCTGATAAAATAGTAACATTCCATCTTTGCAATCTTGTAAGGAACACAGGAAGATACTGTAAAGGCTTTAACGTGTATATCTATTATAACCAGATAATCAGAAGGCGCACACGCACGCACACACACACACCACCTACTTTAGTGTTACACCATACCAACTTTTCAGAAAGGCCATCTTGAAGCTCTACTGGATAGCTGAGTAAATAGCGTCCAAGGTTTAAAGACGGGGGAGTAGGGAAGGAAGATGGAAGTAGTAAGCAGCACACATGTCAAAGCCCACTTTTAAGCACAGGACATTATGAATATAAAAAAAAAAGATGCGCGGAAGGGGGGAAAGGCAATTCAGCATTTTCAGAAAGGGCATTTGGTAATATTCAACGCATCAGGAGGCTGTGCTTGGGACCATCCACTCTCTCCAGCTTCTCAAAGTGTTTCCTGGCATTGCGGATGTTGATCAGAGTAGCTGCAGAAGGGATCGACGGATCCGACATAACAACCATCACGTACGTGTTTGATGTGAAGATGTCGATGAAAGCAGCGAAGTTAGAATTCCGAACCTCCATGCTCTGGAAAGAAGCGGCTAATTTACTGCAGCTCAGCTTGAACTGCTTAATGATGTTGCTGATCTTCTCAAACCGGTGGACATCACGCTGCTCTTTGCACTGGTAATGGGAAATGACCAAGAACGTAGCTCTCTCGAACAGCAGGACTTCGTCGGCCTCAATAATTTGGGCAAAATTCCTTAGGTTCATCTCCAGCTGCTGAACATTGGGAATCAGCTGATAGACAATACTGGACCAGGCTTTGTAGAGCGTTTCGTCCCAGATGGAGGTTCGAAAACAAGCGCATTCCAGGGGGCGAGACAAACGCCTCAGGTCTTCCTCTCGCTCTTTAAAAATCAGGTCACGCTGATCCTCCTGAACCAGATCCATTTTGTGCACCAGGCAGAAGATTTTGGCATCGGGAGAGTTCTGGAGGATGGCCTCCAGACACGACTGGTAATAATGCATGTCCTTTTCCAGTTCGCGGCTCTCCACGTCAAACACGTAAATCAAAACCTCGACGTTCCGGAAGATGTTGTCCCGCTGGCTGGTGAAGTAATTTTCCATGAAGGTGTCCTGACCGCCACAGTCCCACAGGTTGAGCACCAGGTTGCCCAGGAATCGGACGTGGGAGTGCTCCACATCAATGGTGGCACCCAGACGCCGGGTGTCGCGGGCGATATAATTTGCAAAGATAATCGACCGCATGCTGGTCTTCCCTGACCCGCTCTTCCCCATCAACAGCACCTTTTTCTTCATGGCTGTATTTGGCATCACCCGCCGGAGCCGCCGCGGACTGGGCCTCAGGGCGCGGCCTAACTGCAGCGCGGAGGGAGGGCGGGGTCGGGGCTGGCGGGCTCTCCGCAGGCCGGGCCGCGCAGCTGTGCGGTCGGCGCAGCCGAAAGCGAGAGATCTGGGCTGGAAAAGCCGCGGCAGGGGCGAGCTCTTCCTCGGAGGCGAGCGCTCTGGCTCAGGTGGCTGCAGAGCTTCGGTGAAAAGCTGCCCTTCCGGAGAACCGAGCCGCGGCGTCCCAGCGGCCACCCACTTCCGGCGGCGATCTCGCGAGAGCGCCCGCGCTCGGCGCTCAGGGCCCAAGGAGCTTTGAGAAGCTGCTCTCTTAATGAACCCGAGCTGGGGCCACCCGAGAAAGATAAAATGGAAGGGGAGCCCAGCAGTCGGGTGCAGGTTTTCCTCTTTAAACTGGGTTTACGGTTGCAAAGTGTACGTATGCGGTCGGTTGGGAGAATGCTGCCATCTCGTGGCCAAATGTCCCCCCACCCAGCACAGCACAGCTCAGCTCGCTTTCGGAGCGCGGTGTGCTCCAGTGGGTTTCGGTCAGGGCCGCGCGCAGGTGAAGCGGCGGAAGGCCGGACTTATCAGCCCAGCGAGGCCTCCTCGGATTCCCTGGTTTGCTGCGTACGAGGGCACGATAAATGAACACTGCAGATGAGGAAAGTGAGACCTGGGAAAGTTAGGTGACTGCCCAGTGCTACACGGTGAGATGGTAGTAAATCCCCACTGGGAGATGGACTGACTCCCAGTTGGTGCTTTTTCCACTTGGAAGCAAGTTCCTTTCTCACAGCTCCTTTTACGGTAGCCTCAGGCTTCAGAATTTATGATCAGAGTCCCAAAGCTCGAGGAAATTACGGTATAGAACCTATGCAGTGGCTCAGTCCTCACGATAACCCTATGAATAAACAACCCTATTTTCAAGTGAGTAAATCCAAGCTTAGAGGGGCTAAGTAATTTTACCAAGTTACACACCTATTAAATGATGCGATGCAATTTGTCTATTTTTAAAATAGAAATTGTATATATTTAAGGTGTACAACGTGATTTTGATAGTGAAATGATAACGCAGTCAGACTAACATACCTTACAGTTCTCTTTCTGTGTGGTGAGAGCACGTGAAATCCACTCTCAGCAAATTTTAAGCGTTCAATACAGTATTAACTACAGTCATCGTGTGGCAGGTTAACTCTCGACACTTACTCATCCTGCATAACTGCAACTTTGTACCCTTTGACCAATATCTCTCCATTTCCTCCACCTCCTTGTGCCCGGAAATCACCATTCTACCCTCTACTCCTATGTACTTGACTTTTTAAGATTCTACATAGTTGAGATCCTGCAAGCTTTTTTCTTTCTTTGTCTAGTTTATTTCACTCAGCATAATGTCATCCAGGTTCATTCATGTTGTTGGAAATGACAGGATCTCCTTTTTAAAGGCTGGATAATGTTTCACTGTATATACAAACCACCATTTCTTTTTAAAAATTTTTATTATTTTTTATTTTTTTAAAAGATTATTTGAGAGTGAGAGAGAGCACACAAGCAGGGGGGAGGGGCAGAGGGAGAAGCAGGCTCCCTGCTGAGGAAGGAGCCCTATGCCAGAATCAGTCCCAGGACCCTGGGATCATGACCTGAGCTGAAGGTAGGAGCCTAACTGACTGAGCCACCCAGGTGCACCTCTTTTTTTTAATTGTAAAATTTTATTTTGATTTTATGTTTAAAACAACACACTTTGAGTTTTATGAGCCACCAAGAATGTTCTCTAACACTATATTCTACAAGTAGATATTAACGTAGAATTTACCTAAAATATATCAATAGTAGCTATTCCTCTCCTCCCTTGGAGAAGTTGAAGATTCTTTATTATTAGCATTCGATTTATTTAAATTCCGGTATTTATGTTGGACTGTAGTGATGGTTTTCCCCCCCAGTTTTACTGACATATAACTGATATGTAACACTGTATTAGTTTTAGGTGTATGACAATGATTTGATATATGTGTACATTGACAAATGATTACAATAAGTTTAGTTAACATCCATCACCTCAGGTAGTTACAATCCCCGCCCCGCCTTTGACCATGAGAACTTTTAAGATTACACTCTTGGTAAATTTCAAATATACAATAGAGTACTGCTAACTATTGGCACCATGTTGTACATTATATCCAAGAACTAATTTATCTTACAATTCGAAGTTTGTACCTTTTGACCACCTTCACCCTTTTTTCGCCACTTCCCAATCCCTGCCTCTGGCAACCATCAATCTATTTTCTGTATCTATGTTTGTTTTTTTAGATTCCACATATAAAGGAGATCGTATAATATTTGTCTGTCTTTGACTTATTTCACTCAGCATGCCTTCAAGATCCATTTATGTCACAAATGGCAGGATTTCCTTCTTTGTTTTGTTGGGTGAATAATGTATATTCTATAATCATATGATTTAATCTATATATCACATAATATCATAATAGTCTATATATCACATTTTCTTTCTTCATCCATTGATGGAGACTAGTTTGTTTGCATGTCTTGGCTACTGTAAATAATCCTGCAATGAATGGGGGAGGGGTACAGGTTATCTTTTCCAGATAGTGTTTTCATTTCCTTTGGATATATACCCAGAAGTGGGATCATTGAGTCATATGGTAGGTCTGTTTTTAATTCTTTTGAAGAACCCCCATACTGTTTTCCACAGTGGCTATACCAGTTTGCATTCCACCAATAGTGCACAAAGTTGCCTTCTTTCCCACATGCTCACCAACACTTATCTCTTGTCTTTTTTTTTTTTTTAAGAATTTTATTTATTTGTCAGAGAGACCGAGAGAGGGAACACAAGCAAGGGGAGTGGTAGAGGGCAAGGATCCTGATGCAGGACTCTATCCCAGGACCCTGGGATCATGACCTGAGCTGAAGGCAGACACTCAACGACTGAGCCGCCCAGGTGCCCCATCGTGTATAATCTTTTTGATGTGTTTTTGAATTTGGTTTGCTAGTATTTTATTGAGGATTTTTGCATCTATGTTCATCAGAGGTACTGGCCTATAGCTTTTTTTTTCTTTTCCTAGTGGTATCTTTACACTGGCCTCATAAAATAAGTTTGGAAGTATTCCCTTTCCTTTAATTCTTGGAAAATTTTAAGAAGGATTGGTATTAATTCTTATTGGAATCCGGTAATTTTTAGCAGTGAAGCCATCTGGTCCTGGATTTTTCTTTGTTGGGAATTTTTAAAAAAATTTTTTAAAGATTTTATTTGTTTATTTGACAGAGAGCACAAGCAGGGGAGTGGCAGGCCGAGGGAGAGGGAGAAACGGACTCCATGCTGAGCTGGGAGCCCTATGTGGGGCTCAATCCCAGGACCCTGGGATCATGACCTGAGCTGAAGGCAGATGCCTAAACTGACTGAGCCACCCAGGTGCCCCTGTGGGGAGATTTTTGATTGCTACTTCAACCTCCTTATTTGTTATTGGCCTGTTCAGGCTTTCTATTTCTTTCTTTCTTTTTTTTTTTTAAGATTTTATTTATTCATGAGAGAGAGAGAGAGAGAGGGAGGCAGAGGGAGAAGCAGGCTCTCAAGGAGCAGGGAGACCGATGCGGGACTCGATCCCAGGACCCTGGGATCATGACCTGAGCCGAAGGCAGACGCTCAACCATCTGAGCCACCCAGGCGCCCTTTCTATTTCTTTTTGATTCACCCTTGGTAGATTATATGTTTCTAGGAATTTAGCCATTTCTTCTAGGTTATCCAATTTGCATGCATATAATTGTTCATAATAGTCCCTAATGTTCCTTTTTATTTCTGAGACACCCACTGTAATGTCTCCTTTTTCATTTATGATTTTGAGTCTCCTTTTCTTCTTAGTCTAGCTAAGAAGAAAACTTTGCCAGTTTTGTTTTTTCAAAAAAACCCAACTCTTAGTTTTGTTGATTTTTTTTTTCCTATTCTCTATTTGATTTACTTCTGGTCTGATCTTTATTATTTCTTTCCTTCTGCTGACTTTGGATTTAGTTTATTCTTTTTTCTAGTTCCTTGGGTTGTAAAGTTAGGTTGTTTCTTTCAGATCTTCTTTTTAAATATAGGCGTTGATCACTATAAACTTCCCTCTTAGTATTGCTTTTGCTGCATTCCGTAGTTTTGGTAAGTTGTGTTTTTGCTTTTGTTTGTCTCAAGATATATATATTTTTTTTGTTTTTTGTTTTTAAAGATTTTATTTATTTATTGAGAGAGAAAGAGAGCACGAGATGGGGGAGGGTCAGAGGGAGAAGCAGACTCCCCGCTGAGCAGGGAGCCCGATGTGGGACTCAATCCCGGGACTCCAGGATCATGACCTGAGCCGAAGGCAGTCGCTTAACCAACTGAGCCACCCAGGCGCCCTCAAGATATATTTTTTAAAAGATTTTATTTATCTGTCAGAGAGAGATAGAGATAGAGAGAGAGAACCCAAGCAGGGAGAGTGGCAGGCAGAGGGAGAAGCAGGCTCCCCATGGAGCAAGTAGCCCAATGTGGGACTCGATCCCAGGACCCTGGGATCATGACCCGAGCTGAAGGCAGACGCTTAACCGACTGAGCCACCTAGGCGTCCCTCAAGATATTTTTTGAATTCCCTCTTGATTTCCTATTTGACCCAATGTTTATTCAAGAGTGTGTTAGTTTCCATGTATTTGTGAACTTTGTTTTCTTGCTGTTATTGACTCCTACTTTCATTTTTTTGTACTCAGAAAAGATACTTGATATGATTTTGATCTTAAATTTGTTAAGACTTGTTTGTGATCTAACATGTGATCTATCCCAGAGAATATTCTCTGTGTGCTTGTGAAGAATGTGTATTCTTCTGCTGTTGGGTGAAAAGTTTTATATATGTCTATTATGTTCATAGTGTATATGTCTCTTTGGTATATAGTGTTGTTCAAGTCCACTGTTTATTGATTTTCTGTCTGGATGTTCTATTATTGCAAGTGGGGTATGAAGCCTACTATTATTGTATTGGTGTCAATCTCTCCTTTCAGGTCCATTAATATATATATTTTTTACATATTTAGGTGCTTTGATGTTGGATATGTATTTGTAATTGTTCCTTTTGAGTTGACCCTTTTAGCATTATGTAATGACCTTTGTCTCTAGAAACAGGTTTTTTCTTCTTTTTTTTAAGTGGGGGGGCAGAGGGAGAGAGAGAATTTCAAGCAGGCTCCACACACAGCATGGAGTCCGATGCAGGGCTCAATCTCATGACCCTGAGATCATGACCTGAGCTGAAACCAAGAGTCCCAGGCTTAACTGACTGAGCCACCCAGGTGCTCCTCTACAAACAGTTTTTAAATTTTTTAAAATTTTAAAAAATATTTTTATTTATTTATTTGAGAGAGAGAAAGAGCGAGTGAGAGAGCACAAGCAGGGGGAGTGGGAGAGGGAGAGAGAGAAGCAGACTCCTCGCTGAGCAGGGAGCCCGATGTGGGGCTGGATCCCAGGACCTGGACCATGACCAAATGAAAGGCAGACGCTTAAGTGACTGAGCCACCCAGGTACCCTACAAACAGATTTTGACTTAAAATATACTTTGTCTAAGTATAACCATTCCTACTTTCTTTTGATTACCATTTGCATAGAATAACTTTTTCTATCCCTTCACTTTCTTATTTGTGTTTTTGAATTTAAAGTGGGTTTCTTATAGATAGCATACCATTAGATATTGATTTTTTTAAAGATTTTTTAATCTCTTTTTTAACAGAGAGAGAGACAGCAAGAGAGGGAACACAAGCAGGGGGAGTAGGAGAGGGAGAAGCAGGCTTCCCGCCGAGCAGGGACCCCGATGCAGGGCTCGATTCCAGGACTGAAGATCATGACCTGAGCCAAAGGCAGACCTTAACTGACTGAGCCACCCAGGCGCCCCTATTTTTTTTTAACTTCAAAAAGCTTTATTGAGGTATAATTTACATATTATAAAATTCATCCATTGTATATAAGTATATAATTCCATCACCACAACTCAATTTTAGAATATTTGTCAGAAGACTGACAAAGTTCCATTGTGTCTGTTTGTAGTCAATTTCTGCTCCTACCCTGAGACCCAGGCAACTACTCTTTTGCCTTCTGTCTCTATAAATTTCCCTTCTCTAGGAATCTCATGTAAATGGAATCACGTAATACATAGTTTTGAAAATATCTGGTTTCTTTCTCCTAGCATAGTTTTTGAGGTTCATCCATATTGTAGCATGTATTAGTATATTTTTATTGGCGAATAATATCCATTGTATGAATATGCATGACTACATTTTGTTTGTTCATTCTCTAGGTGATGGAAATTGG
This sequence comes from Eumetopias jubatus, assembly GCF_037043125.1. Taxonomy (NCBI): domain Eukaryota; kingdom Metazoa; phylum Chordata; class Mammalia; order Carnivora; family Otariidae; genus Eumetopias; species Eumetopias jubatus. The sequence continues at coordinate 44,959,555 of NW_028274821.1, read as the reverse complement.
GGTTTCCCGTTTTTATGTCACTGTTATGAAAAATGCTACATGAATGTTCATATCAAAGTTTTTGTGTAGATATGTATTTTCATTTCTTTTTTTTAAAGATTTTATTTATTTATTTATGAGAGAGAGAGAGAGAGAGAGAGAGAGCATGAGCATGGGGCAAGGGCAGAGGGAGAGGGAGAAGCTGACTCCCAACTGAGCAGGGAGCCCAACACAGGACTTGATCCCAGGACCCTGAGATCATGACCGAAGCCGAAGGCAAGTCACTTAACCAACTGAGCCACCCAGGCTCCTCTCATTTCTCTTGAGGAAATACTGTTAAAAAACAAAATTCAACCAAATAAATTTGAAGCTCTAACTGGTTTTATTAAACAACTCATGAATTATGCAGCATCCCATCTAGCAAGTTTATTGGAACTTGGAACTTTATATGGAACTAACTTGTTGCCCAGAATGGAAGGTTTTTATAGATGGAAGGCAGGGGCAAGAAAATTATTAGCAAAAGAAAAGGATCGTTCCAGATGATGCTGTTTGAGAGGGGCAGGGAGCTAGAGGTCTTATCTCGCAGATTACCTTATCTTTCTTTGGGGGTTGGAGAGGACCCAGGGGACAGACTTATGGGCACTGATGGAAAGAAAAAATTTCCTCACTGACCAGTTGAGGCCACATTTCTGGGGGAGGTTGAAACTGCAGTTAGATTGGGTAGTAAGCCCCGGTTTGGGACCTTGGTTTAAGTGACACCCTGTTGGGCTTGTAATTTTCTTTTTAAAACAATACTTAAAAGTGGAATTGCTGGATCATATGGTTAAGTATATGTTTAACATTTTAAGAAACAGCCAGACTTTTCTCATATCAAGCAGCCGTACTATTTAACAGTCCTGCCAGCAATATATGAGGGCTCCACTTTTTTCATATCCTCAGCAACAGTGTTGAACTATAGCCATTTTAATGGTTGGGAAGTGGAATCTCATTATGGCTCTAATTTGCATATTTCTCTTTTTTTTCTTTTTTTTTTTCCAAGCAAAAATTTGAGTGTATTTTCCTGGGAAAAGGGTCCTTCCCTTCTCACAGACCCAAGAGTAAGTTAAGATCTCGAGCTAAAGAAAAAGATTAAGCCAATCGCAGGCTACACTAAGGAAGCCACCAGATACACATCAGCGCCAGCCAAGTCTGAGAACTTGCAAAGCTGTCACTGAAGAGTGAGAACATGGACTCACAGCAGAGACAATTGAGCACTGTTTTTGTACTCTTCTTTGTAATTATATTTCAAGTTCCTTCCAAAACAAGGCCCCAGGAACCCCCAGGTTCAAGTACGTCCCTGAGCTTGGTCCACTGCTGTCTTGTATTCACGCTTGGGTATTCGTTCACCAACTTTAAATCCCAAGATAGACGATGTGACACAGCAGGACTCCCTCTTCTGTGGCAGGAGTCCCCCGCTGACTTCAGAGGTGGTAGGGGCAGCCAATGTGGAAAACACACTGGAACTTTCCCTTGGAACTGGGCTGTGATGGCAAGTGCTTGCCAGGAGCATCATCCTCTTTTCCTTGACCCTCTCTCTAGTTTCTGGGTTTAATTCAGCTGCCGAATGAGCTGATTGATGCGTTCACCTCGATAGCCAGGTAAGTCCACCTCCTTGAGGAAACCCACTCTATTCTTGGTAGCATGACGGGCCACTGAGAGATGGAAAGGACGTAAGAACGCAGAGATCTCCTGGAAATTCTTCCCCGGAAAGGCGATTTCATGAATGAGGTCTTCCAAGCAAATAACACCATACTTCCCCAGGTGCTCCTCAATCACTGTGTTGTCCGTCAAAGGGATGGTTTTATTCTTGACCTTGGCTTGTCCACGTTTCAAGATGAGTTCCCGGACAGACTTCAGATTTGGAAATCCCCAGGTCACATAAGGTTCCACTACACGCAGCGTTTTTATGGTCTTGGGGGTCACTCTGAAAAAGACACCACTGAAAATCTTCTTCAGGCGAAGCCGTGCAATGGTCCTCTGCACCAGTGAACTCACCCCATTAATCTTTTGGATGCGGACAACAAAGGCCAAGGAATGTTTATCTGGCACTTCCAGGCCACGAGGTTTCACTTCTAGTCGTCTGAGGCGCACCCTGTCACGTTGCTGCCGCCAGGAGTCATGTAGAAACCACTCCAGTCGCTTAAACTTGAGCTGTTTTCCTTTCTTCTGCTCCCTCTTGTCCAAAAGTGCCTGCTTTGCTTGAGTGTCTTTAAGGGCCTGATAAACCTTCCTCTTTTTCAGGAGATTTTCTGGAACCAATGGGATCTTTTTTCTTTGCTCTTCCTCCGCCATGTTGCTGAAGCTGCCTAATTTGCATATTTCTAATGATTGACATCATGCCTTGTGTTTGGGGTCCTTTTTTTAAATTTTATTTTATTTTTTTAAAGGTTTTATTTATTTGACAGAGAGACACAGCAAGAGAGGACACAAGCAGGAGGAGAGGGAGCTTTTTTTTTTTTAAGATTTTGTTTATTTGACAGAGAGAGGCACAGCAAGAGAGGGAACACAAGCAGGGGGAGGGGGAGAGGGAGAGGGAGGAGCAGGCTTCCCGCGGAGTGGGGAGCCCGATGCGGGGCTTGATCCCAGAACCCTGGGATCATGACCTGAGCTGAAGGCAGACGCTTAACGACTGAGCCACCCAGGCGCCCCGCAGAGCCTTTTTTTTTTTTTTTTAAAGATTTTATTTATTTATTCATGAGAGACAGAGGGAGAGAGAGAGAGAAGCAGAGGGAGAAGCAGGCTCCCAAGGAGCAGGGAGCCCGATGTGGGACTCGATCCCAGGACTCTGGGATCATGACCTGAGCCGAAGGCAGACGCTTAACCATCTGAGCCACCCAGGCGCCCGCCTTTTTTTTTTTTTTTTTTTTTAAAGATTGCATTTATTTGAGAGAGAGACAGTGCACAAGTGGGGGGGGCAGGGCAGGAGGAGAAGCAGACTCCACACTGAGCAGGGAGCTCATCACAGGGCTCGATCCCAGGACCCTAAGATCATGACCTGAGCTGAAGGCAGACACTTAATCACCCAGGTGCCCCTTGTGTTTGGGGTCTTGATGGCTACCTCCAGGTTCCATAATTTGCTAGAAGGACCCACAGAACTGAGCTTGAAGTCATACTCACGGTTATGATTTATTACAGTTAAAGGACTCACAGCAAAGTTAGCAAAGAGAAAAGGAGCAAGGGGTGCAATCTGGAGGAAGCTGGGTGTAGATTTCCAAAAGTCCTCTCTCAGTGAAGTCAGACAGTTGTACTTAATTCCCCCGTGAGTTGGGACAACAGATGTGAAATGTTGTCTACCAGGAAATCTCATTAGGGAGTCAAGGCCCAGGGTTTTTACTGGAGGGCTCACACTGTAGGAACCACCTACCTCACATGTACCAAAATTCCATGTTCCCAGAAGAGCAGGTGTTCCGCATAAACCACATTGTTCGCACACAGTGAGCCGTTATTATTAGGGAATGGTGGGAATGCTCCTGAATTCCAAGTTCTTAGCCAATCAATGGTAATCCTCACAACAAGGACTTTTCTAAGGATAGCAGTTCCAGGCTTTCTGTATTAACTCCTTGCGCACAAGCATCTTTTCATGTGCTTATTAGGCATTCATGTGTTTCTTTTGGTGAAATATCTCTTGCAATCCTTTTTTTTTTTTTGATTGGGCTGTGTTGGGCTGCCTGGGTGGCTCAGTAGGTTAAGCATCTGCCTTCGGCTCAGGTCATGATCCCAGGTTCCTGGGATCAAGCCCTGCATCGGGCTCCCTGCTTAGCATGGGAGCCTGCTTCTCCCTCTCCCACTCCCCCTGCTTGTGTGCTCACACACTCTCTCTCAAAAGAGAGAGAGAGAGAGAGAGAGGAGCAGAGAGGGACAAGCAGACTCCCTACTGAGTGCCGAGCCTGACATGGGGCTGAGCCAAACCAAGAGTCAGATGCTTAACCAACTGAGACACAAAGGCACCCCAAAAAATAAAATAAAAAAAAATTTGGGCTGTGTTATCATGAGTTGTGAGTTGTGTATTCTGGATGCATTTCTTTATTAGATAATCGAGATGCAAGTTTTTCTCCCAATCTGGTACTTGTCTTTTCATTTTCCTAACAGTGTCTTTGGAAGTGTAAATTCTAAGTGTGATGGCATTTGTAGCTTTTTTGTAAATACCCCCCCTTTTTTTTAAAGATTTTATTTATTTATTTGACAGAGAGACACAGTGAGAGAGGGAACACAAGCAGGGGGAGTGGGAGAGGGAGAAGCAGGTTCCCCTCTGAGCAGGGAGCCTGATGTGGGGCTCGATCCGATCCCAGGACCCCGGGATCATGACCTGAGCTGAAGGCAGACGCTTAACGACTGAGCCACCCAGGCGCCCCTTGTAAATACCCTTTATTAGGTTGAGGAAATTCCCTTCTCTTCCTGATTTGTTGAGGATTTTTGTCAAGAATGAGTATTAATTTTATAAAATGCTTTTTCTGAATTTATTGAGACGATCAGGTAGTTTTAGTCCTTTATTCAATCGAAGTGGTGCGGGACATTGATTTTTCCCCTGTTGAAACAGCTTTGTATTCCTGGGATAGATTGCTCTTGGACATGTTATATAAACCTTTTTAAAAAAATTTTCTTAAAAAGATTTTAGTTATTTGAGAGAGAGAGTGCGCATGTGCACTCCTGGGGTCGGGAGGGACAGAGGGAGAGGGAGAATCTTAAGCAGACTCCACGCTGAGCATGGAGCCCCACACGGGGCTGGATCCCAGGACCCTGAGATCATGACCTGAGCCAAAACCAAGAGTCAGATGCTCAATCGACTGTCCCACCCCGGCGCCCCTATAATCCTTTTTATATTTTGCCAATTTCGGTTTGCTAATGTAAAAGATTTTTACGTTTATATCCATGAGAGGGAATGGTCTGCAGCTCTGGAGTTTTGAGTGACAGTTTCGTCTGGCTCTAGAGTCAGAGTCATACTGGCCTCCCAGAATGATTCTGGAAGTGTTCCTCTCTCTCTCTCTTTCTCTCTCTCTTTTTTTTGTGTGTGTGTGTCCATCAACAGATGAATGGATAAAGAAGATGTGGTATATACATACAATGGAATATTATGCAGCCATCAAAAAAATGAAATCTTGCCACTTGCAATGACGTGGATGGAACTAGAGGGTATTAGGCTAAGTGAAATAAGTCAATCAGAGAAAGACATGTATCATATGATCTCCTCTGTTTTTTAAGAGTATGCCTAGAACTGGTATTATTTCTTCCTCAAATATTTGACAGAATTCACCAGGCCCTTCTATTTTTGCTTCTTCACCTTTCCATAGTTTATGGTGATACACTTGGGCAATATTTTGGTTGTCTGTTCCTCCGTCTAGATTAAGCACCATGAGAGTACTGCCCCTGTCTCCAGTATTCAACCCAGTGCCTGGCTTGATGACCCAGGGGACCAGCACATGTTTGTGATGTTTCCTGTCAATGGCAATGTGGAGTGATTCAGTTGTAGAGTGGTGAAAAGTGCTGAAAAGACAATGTTTTACTAAAGCGCTGGACTAACCATAGAATATTTTTTAGAGAGAGAGAGTGAGTGAGCATGGGGTTAGAGAGCAGAGGGAGAGGGAGAGAGAGAATCCCGAGCTGGAGCCCTGACTTGGGGTTCAATCTCACAACCCTGAGATCATGACCTGAGCTGAAATTAAGAGTTGGACCCTTAACTAATGGAACCACCCTGATGCCCCCTAACCATACATTTTTTTTTTAAAGATTTTATTTATTTGACAGAGAGCACAAGGAGGGGGAGCAGCATGAAGAATGAGAGGGAGAAGCAGGCTCCCCCACAGGGCAGGGAGCCCGACGTGGGGTTCGATCCCAGGACCCTGGGATCATGACCCAAACCGAAGGCAGTCGCTTAACCAGCTGAGTCACCCAGGCGCCCCAACCAGACATTTTTAAACAGTGTTCTACAAAGAGTAGATTGTCAGATGATACACAGCAATGAGTTTGGGGTTGGGTGAGTTAGTTATAAGGCTGCAGAATAAAAATTGTGTAGCTTCCCTGAGTGTCAATTTTACAAAAAGATTGTGGGGAAATAGTAAATAAAAATGGTCCTATTAAGAAGCAAATGTAAAATTTCAAGATAAAATATTGTCTGTAGTGGTCTTTAAGATCTCCAGGTTCCCCATTCCTTCTCTTACTTTGTCCTTTTCTCGGGTAGAAAAGTTTGAAAAGAAAGGCCTAGGTGAGTCTGAATCCCAGTTCCAGTACTTATCAGCTGTGTGATCTTGAGTTTACCCACTCGATTCAGTGTTTTGATTCATAATATGAGTATGATAGATTTTGTCAGTTTTGAGAGAGATGAGAGAACTTGTGGGAAGGTATGCAGAAGTGTTTAGTGGATAGCAAGTGGCAGTAAATTCTTCACAAGCAAGGGCATTTTGGAACAGGGCTAGGGAGGTGTTGAGATGGTGCGAGAACTAACACAACATGGGCAGTAAGTGTAGAATTCCCAGGTGGGGGTTGGCAATCCAGCTTTTATTAAACCAGGTGATTCTGATGCCTAAACTTGATCTCTAAAATTGAGAACCACTGTGTCACTACTAGCACCCGGAGAAGCGATTAAGCACCCACCTGAGCGCTAACGGCCTAGGCACCACGAAACTGCTTTGTTCTCAAGAGTGCAAGGTCGGTCCTGGGATCGAGTCCCGCATGGGGCTCCTTGGTCAGAGGGGAGCCTGCTTCTCCCTCTGCCTGCCACTCTCCCTGCTTGTGCTCTCTTTCTCTTTCGATCTCTCTCTGACAAATAAATAAAATCTTAAAAAAAGTGCAAGGTCTATGGGTGGGTGGAGCCAAAGGTATGGATTTCTACAAGCAAGATCTGGAAACGGTATTTAAGGTCGGCCATCGGGAAGTCAAAGGAAGCCTTTCTGTAGGAAGGGGGGCGTCATGGGTCCTAGAGCTAGAAAATGACACCCAATGGCATGACCGTGGTGGTTCGGCCCATTTGCCCAAGTGATAATGGCATTTGCTGATTTGCGCACCCGCAGGTTTTCCAAAGGCATCATGACCTTCACCCTTTGGTTCCTCTACGGTCCAAGGGGGGACCTTTGTCCTGGGCCCGCCAGGTGAGGCTCTGGGAGCTTCCTGCCCTCACAAGTGGCCCTTGTGACATCACCGCCACCTCGAGGTGCGGGTCCTGGCCCCGGCGACGTCACAGAGGCCCTGCGGATCCCCGGGCGGCTGGGCTCCCCGGGCGCAGGCAGCTGCTCCAGGCGCGTGGGTCGGGCGTGCGGAGGCCCGGGTGGCGCGTGCAGGGGGGAGGTCACTCCGGCTGGCTCGCAGTCCACGCTCACCGCTGCTCTGCTGCAACGCCAGCTCCAGGAGGGGGGCAGACGACCGGCCTTTGCAAAAGGGCCACTTCAGTTTGCTTTGGAGTAAATATTCGGAACAGTTGCCAAGGGCCTCGAGACTCGGCGCGCCCCCAGACAGGAGGCTGGGGCCCAGGAGGCGGCGGCAGCCGCAGGGGATGCTCTGCGCCGACATCCAGGCCTCGGGATGGCCCCGCTGAAGAGGAAATGCATCTGTGACCTGTGCACCTGCGGGTAAGGGGGCCGTGCCCTGGCCAAGGACCCAGGAGCCTGGCTTTTCAGACCCCGAAAGTTAGGCTGAGACCTCCGCCTGGGGTGCGTGAGTCGTCCTCTTGCCAAAACTTTCTCGGCTGCAATTTTGTCAGCTAGCGTTCGGTGCCGCCGCGTTAACTCAGTCTGGGTGAACGTGCCTATCCTCAGGCCTTTACATGTGTTCCTTCCCTCAAAGCTGCGCAGAGCTTGAAAACCGGCCCAACGCCCAGTCTGTGCTCCTCTCCCAGCGGCTCCGAAAGGGTCCAGGATAGAAAACCTTGGCCAGGTTGGGGTGCATCCTGCTGCGGTCATTGGACTTGTTTTGGAAGGGGTTGGGTTGGGCAACAGGAGGCCTTCTGTAACAGACTTGCTCTGAGTGAGAGTGTATTGCTCCTTTGTCAGAGAAGTGTAAGGTGTTTGTACAACCTGTTTAAACCACTGGTGCAGAGTGGAGCAAGAAGGAAAGGAAATTATTTTGCACACTTGTGTGGGTCGGTTTCTTTTAAGGACCAGTCCTAGGTGAATCTCCCCAAAGGCAGGTGGTCCCAGGGAGAAATTGTGGGCTTTCCTTTAAGTTCTGTGGCTGACTCCTTTCTCCTGTGCCTCACGAGGTCTGACCTGCTCCTTCCACTTCCCAGGACATTGGGGGAGCTGCTAGGCTTGGGGACCGCGGAAAGGCATCCGATGGAAGGGTGGGCCCTAGGGCTGGTTCTCCTGGGCCATGGCTAATGGTGGGATCTTGGGCAGGTAACTGAACTTCTCCAGGATTCTCTAGGATTACATGAGCTACTATGGGTGAGTCTCCTGCTACTGGATTGTGCTTGATCTAGCTTAACATCTTGAAATTGCAGAAAATGCTCGCCCACTGCAGTGCGCTACATGAATGTAGGCGATGGCACTGGTGGTGGGGAAAAGTAAAGGGAACTCCAAACACTGGGTTAGAAACCCTATGCATCTCTGTGATCAAGGGATGGTCCTCGATCTTGGCTGCTCATGAGCGTCACCTGGGGAGCTTTAAAACTCTATCAGCTGCCCAGGCTGTTAAGCCATCCTTGGTGAGGGTGGGCCCCACGGGCAGTCTGCAGGTGATTCTGATCATTTGCCCGGACTGGGAACCCCTGATCTAGATCACATCCCAGCAGGGGTCTTGCTTTGAAGCATCATTAGGTGGGACTAGAGCAGTAATTTAGCGTAGGGCTGCTACTTTTGCACAGGACTGGGGCAAAATCTCCATGGCTCCCCCTCCTCTGGGTCCCCTTCACAACCCCTCCTGCTGCCACCACCTCCAGAGGTACTAGGATCTTCAGGTAGGATTGTTATTAGGATTTAATCTGCACTGTTGGGGGCAATGGGATGGAAAGTGTATTTATCCATTAGTTAGGAAGGCAGAAATCCTCCCCTAAGAGGTGCGAAGTATATGCAGTGACCTGGCCCCCTTACCGTCCCTGTTGTAGAACTGCTTCTCCGGGTGTTCCTGATGACTCTGTGCCCCCTTCATCCTGCAAGGGGGCTGTTCGCCATCAGAGGCCAAGTCTGTCCCTGGTTCTCTTTGCTTCCTCCTCATCCTGTATCTGCCCCTCCACTCTATGGTTTCTGGCTGTGGTCTCTGGTTTGACTCCTACCTGTCAGCCCCTCCGCTCTTCTCTGTCTTATTTCACTTCTCAAAGTGCTTGTTGACCCACCTGGCTATCTCATTAACCTTAAGAGCCTCCGAACATTCTCCATTGCCCCTTTGTCCCAGTATCTGCCCCAGATACTGGGGTGTCCGTAATCTTCCATTTACCCTGGATTAAAACATTTGAGTCTTCTCTTATTCTCCCTCATCCCCAACATCTCATCATTTCCAAAGTGTGGTTTCCTTCTCCTTTAATGGGTCCCTTCCTTTTTCTTGCCATTGTTCCCTCCTTGGGTCTCTCATTTTTATATTTGGAAATTGGTTCTCTAACTTGGTCTCCCATGATTGTCTTATATAAAACCACTCCTCGAATTGGGTAGAGCTTCCTGGCATTTCCTGAATGGACTTCATGACCTCCAATCTCTGTTCCTTGCTCTAGCCTGTCCCTCCTCTAAATGCCTATGTCCCCGCCTCTCACTCTGTGGCCTTTTAAAGCCTTGTTTGGGTTGCAAGTCTCCCTTAACCCAGCCCTGTAGCTCCTGATCTTGGTTCTAGTTATGTGTCTGCATGCTTTATCCCCACCCATTTGATTTGTATATACCTGGAAAGCAGAGACCCTGTTTTCTATTTTTCTGTGCTATATAATATTAACTAGTCTCCATTTGATAATCAAAACATAGCTTTTTGAATAACAAGATTTTGTTTGTTAAGGTGATATGCTGGAATGGATTAGGAAGGTAAAATTTACAGCTCTGTTGTCCAGTAGGGGAGCCACCAGTCATGTGAATAACTTCATCAAAATTAAATAAAATGAAAACTTCAGCATCTCAAGGTGTTCAGTAACTACCTGTATGTCGTGGCTACTCGACATCTGCAGTGCAGATGGGGGTCCTTTTCATCCTTGCAGAAAGTTCTAGGACATCATTGATCTGGAGCCTCCTTATCTGGAAGTCTTCATCCTCCTCACTGCCAACTGAATCTGGAATGAAAGGAGAGGAATTTTCTAGGTGTCCTCTAAGCTCTAGATGTCAATAATTTTTGATCTCCCCCCCTCCCGAGGTTATGGGGAAAAAGTGATGAGCGATCAGGAGGAAAAGTATGTGTGAAGAAGAACTCCTCAGAGGAGAGAGCCCTTCAGTGGCAGAGGGGAGATGGGGTTTCTGCCTGAGTCCTTTGGTCTTTCTGGGCTTCTGTTCCTCCAATTCTTTAAACCAGGCTTACGGAGGTTCTTGTATGGCTGGGGAAGCCCACACCCCTCCTTCCTCTCTCCCACTTCATCTTCCTCCTAAGGCTAGGTTTATGCAAAGAAGTTATTTGTCCTCTCAACTGTAATTTCGGAAGACTTGGTTCTTGTTAGTGGGGAGGCTTGGGATGCACAAGGAACTGGAGAGGAAAGCTTCCTTCCTGCAGGAGCCTCTGTCAGGCTCTGGGCATGGGCAGCACTCTTGGAACAAGTTCTTATTCTTGGCCACAAGATGGCAGCCTCCTCCCAATCAACTCTGCCCGTTAAACCGGAGACCAGCCTAAAGGGGAAACAAAACCTTGGAGTTTTGGGTTTTCCTTTAACTTTTTTTTTAAATATAGATTTACCATATTGTTTTATGAAATGAGCAATTAGTCAGATTTTAGGGCCCAGCGGAGCTCAGGAAGTGGTATAACTTGAGAAGTAGGTCACCGAAGATACCCAAATGTAAGGATTCTAAGCACTCAACAAAACTTTTAGTGAGCCCTGATGGTTTTAACAAAGCAGACCTATTTTACTGTATCAAGCTCAAGGCCCTCCACAACAGTCCGCTTGACCATCAAAATCTGGCAATTGGAATTATTACCATGAAATGCTCTCTTTTCAATACAATCCGTCCCAAATAAGCCAAACTGTTCACGAGCTGAAGAAATACAATAAAGTGAGCAGTTAAACATTTTTTCACCATCCTACAGCTTATCTGGACAACAAAACTATTTTGGGGATTTGAGTGTCGTGACCCTATTTTGTATATGAGAGAATAGGATTTCCAATTATATCTGAAGATCACCAGCATTTCATGATATGGGAAAAAAAGCTATTCTTCAGTATACCACCTTACATTTATATAGTGTTAAAAAATTGTAAAAGCGCTTTCTCATAAATTATTATCTTTCTGGGGCTCCCTCTACATGGGAAGCATTGCTGAGTTTGAAAGTTTGACTCCTGATCTGTTCTCCCTGTGGCTGTTTTTGGTTTACTGAGCTATTCTTATCCCAAATTATTAAATTTGAAACGGGTTGGGGGAGGGCTGTGGATGAAATATAATGTCAGCTTTTTAAGGCTGAAAGGGATCTTAATAGTCACTAGCTCTTTTAGTCTACAGATAATGCAATTGAAGTATTGAAATTAATTTTAATGTACAAGGACATATTTTGTTAAGCTTTGGACACAATTTAGGTCAATTAAATTTTATTCATCTAAGTGTGTATCAGACACTGTACTAGATAATGCAGTTCACAGTCCATGGTCTGTTTTCAAGTCACACTGGGCTTTTTTTCTTTTTCTTTTTCTTCTTTTTTTTTTTTTAGATAGAGAGTGCGTGAGGGTAGGGGTGGGGAGGAGGGGCAGAGAGAGAGGGAGAGAGAGAATCTCAAGCAGGCTCCACACCCAGCGCAGAGCCTGACTCGGGGCTCGATCTCATGACCCTGAGATCATGACCCGAGTCGAAACCAAGAGCTGGACACCTAACCGAGTGAGCCACCCAGGCGCCCCTGATACTGGGCTATTTTTGATTAGAGATTGTAATATGAAGGCTCCAGTACAGTTGAGAAATGTTATCTGATAGTAAAAAAAGGTGTAATTCTTAAAGCCTTTTAGTCAAGTAATATAAATAGCAGATGTCTCTCCTGAGATTAAAATGTAATAGCACTACTTTTTCTGAAATTCATGTTAAAAAAAAGTTAATCAAGGGGTTGATATGGCTTGCTTTTATATCTGATTATTTTATGGTTTGCAGTGTGCTATTTTAAAGACTTTGTGCAATCTTGCAGAAAATTCCAGGACTGGGTAATGTATCAGGAAATATTTATGTAGCGTTGGTAGTATGTGCAGCATTTCATAAAAAAGGTAGTCCCATAGAGGACTTGTGAGTTGTTGAAAAGGATGTGGATTTGGCCCTTTCACAGAGCTTGGGGAGGAAGGTGATCTCAGGGGCAGTCATGTATCTGCAACTTAAATCAGTTATGTTAACCAGGGAGGAACTTGTTATTTTAATTTTGGAAAATATTTTCTTCACATTGATGGAAATTTCCTTAACCTTAGATTTTATTTTCTTAGAGTCTCTGTTACAGATTAAGAGGAAGGAAAAAAAATCAAGGAATTGGTTTGATATTACATGTTTCAAGAAGAATTCTTGTTTTTAATTTAAATAAAATTGACTTCATAAATTCTGATTAAGAAAAAAGGACAAAGAGCAGCTTTTAATAGATGCTTGCTGGTGACTTTTTATCTTTGGCAGAATCCAGATAGAGGAGCCAAGGGGGGGGGAAAACCCCTTTTACTCTAACATTGAATTATTTTTATTATAGAATTTATGCGCTTTTTATGTTATATGCTCTTTAAAAATTATGGCATCTTTGTGATACAAGAGTTAATGTTTAATTGTCCATATACACCTTTCATCATATAAAATGAGTATAGTTATACATAATGAGTCAAAATTTCAGATAGGAAATTAGAGCACAACTTCATAGTAATTCAAATTCCAGCAATGAAAATGATCTATTGTTTTACAATCTACAAATGGATCCGTTTAGAGTTTTGAGTACCCCTGCTCTAATTCCATTTGCTGTGGACAGTTTTAGACCCCCTTCCCTTTATCGATATTTTGGGCTGAACTTCTGATTTATAGTTTATTCAGGAAGAAGACCTGTCTCCTGTGGGGAAAAGTAGCAAACTTCCAATGAATAAGACCAATAAAATAAGTGATGTAGGATTTCGGAGGTGGGAGAGCTCCCTTTGAGACGGGGTAGCAGAGAAGGGTGTAGGAAGGAGAAACGACTTGCTTGGGACATTGGGAAAGAGTTGCTTCATTTCAAAACCTGGCTCTGCCTCTTAGAGCTTGTGCATGTGGTTGAATCTGTAGAATAGGGACGATGACGATGCCTTCTTAGGGTAGGCGTGAGGACTAGCAAGGAGGGGAGCACCTTCTAGCACTTAGTGATGAGCTCTGAAGGAAAACTTTGGGGGCAGGACTGTCTATACCAGCTGCAGGGGCGTGGTGGCATAGAGATGTGGATAGATCACATCCACGTCGAACACTTGAGCCTTTGAGAGGGAGGTCCTGCCAGAAGCTCCCTGGAGGTAATTGCACAGGGCTCTTAAATGTCAAAGAATGTGATCTTGGGCAGCAAAGACAGCCACTGATGGATTTGAGCAGGTGAATAACACAGATGATGCCATTTTCTCAAAAGAGCAACATCCCTCCTCTCTCTTCCCCCGCCCCCTTCCTGTTAAAATAAATGCCCAATATCTGAAAGTCTGCTGTTGGGTTAAAACTCCCAAATGGATTTATAGTTTGCTAATAGTTCCTTCAAGGTAGCTTCATTCCATTCTTGGCGTTTTTCTTTATTTGACAAGGTACTGCTGTTTTGCCATGAGCATCCGCCGAGTGCAGGAGTTAGAAGCACAGGTCCTGAGCCAGACCACCTGGGTTCAAATCCCAGACTTTGCACCCACAGTGGTGTCACGTGGGACCATTTTATAGCAGCGTCTTTACCTCTGCATCCTCCTCTGCAGATCATAGAGCCTCTCATAGGGTTGTTGTGAGGACTGAGTCAGTACTAAATATGCAAAGAGAACCATGCCTGGCATGAACAGTAAGGCATAGATAAGTGTTACTAAATCAATATCAAGATGCTAGTCTGTGTTCTGGGTAATGAGGTCCTGGGAGGAGGGGTATTCATTCTGTTTATTACCTAGCAGGTCATGAAAAATGCTCTGCAGAGAATTCAAACAAGGTGATGTGCTCAAGTGCTTGGGGAATTTGATTAAATTTGGAGGATAGAGATTTGGTCAGGACAGATTTAATCCATTCTTCATGCAAGTGGGAAGGCCCTCTGCCTTCCCAGGGATGTCTACGTTTCAGTCAAGCAATGATTATACTTCTCAAGTTCAGACCTTCACATTAAGGTAAAGTTCTAATTCCGTTTAGAGCTTCCAAGTCTTAAAAGTAGTGATTTAGGGATTAAAGACATCCTCACTGCCTAGCATATGCTACCATTCCATTATATCATCTTCCTTGCTGGCTCCTTCAAAATAACTTTGTGGGACGCCTGTGTGGCTCAGTTTGTTGTGCATCTGCCTTTGGCTCAGGTCATGATCCCAGGGTCTTAGGATCCAGTGCAGCATCGGGCTCCCTGCTCAGCTGGGAGCCTGCTTCTCCCTCTGCCTGCAGCTCCCTCTGCTTGTGCTCTCTCTCTGACAAATCTTAAAAAAAACAAAAACAAAAACAAAAAAACCCAAACAAAATAACTTTGAAACATCTGTGATGGTCCTTCCCTCTTAAAAGCTGTCAAGTTAGCCACTTACCAAATAGATCCATATATTTTGGATATGCAGAATATCCCAAAGCCCCTCATTCTAATGTTAACAAATTGAGTTTGTAATATAAGGAAAAAGTTAAATATCTGCCTGTGCCAGTCGGTTATTTTAGAAACACTGTCCTGTACATGATTGTTTTTATTTATTTTTTAAAAAAATTTTAAAGATTTTATTTATTTGACAGAGGGAGACACAGTGAGAGAGGAAACACAAGCAGGAGGAGTGGGAGAGGGAGAAGCAGGCTTCCCGCTGAGCAGGGAGCCTGATGCGGGGCTTGATTCCAGGACCCTGGGGTCGTGACCCGAGCCCAAGGCAGACACTTCACCGACTGAGCAACCCAGGCATCCCTGTACATGATTATTTTTAAAACATCAAAACATTTCCTCTTCACAATCCATTTTTTTTTCAAGCAGGATGTATTTCAACTCTGTTCTTCAAATACAGAAAATCTACAGAACGTCTGAATTCTTATTCAGACGTTCAGCTCAAAATGAAAAGCATAAGATTAATTGAACACCTTGTTCTTCTATCCTGCTTCAAATGAATAATGTCTGGGAAAGAACACGGGACAATGAGTTAGAATATTTGAAATCTAGTCCTGGTTTTGATTATTAGGTTTGTGATTTCATTCATGTTCTTTATTTTTTTATTTTTAAAGATTTTATTTATCGATTTGACAGAGGTCACAAGCAGGCAGGCAGAAGGGGAGGGAGAAGCAGGCTTCCCGCTGAGCAAGGAGCCTGATGCGGGGCTCAATCCCAGGACCCTGGGATCATGACCCGAGCCGAAGGCAGCCACTCAACTGATTGAACCACCCTGGCGCCCTCAGCTTCTTTATTTTTTAACTTTTTTAAGATTTTTATCCATTTATTTGACAGGGGGGTAGAGAGAGAACAAGCAGGGGGAGCGGGAGAGGGAGAAGCAGGTTCCCCACTGAGCAGAGAGCGCCACGTGGGGCTTGATTCCAGAACTCTGGGATCATGACCCAAGCTGAAGGCAGATGCCTACTGACCGAGCCACTCAGGCGCCCCTCATTCAGGTGCTTTAACCTCTCTGGACTTTTAGAAATTAGTAATCATCACTTGCCTTTTTTTTTTTTTTTTTTTGAATAGCTATCGTGACTGGTATAAGGTGGTATCTTGTGGTTTTAGCTGATGTTTCCCTGATGATTAGTGACATTGAGCATTTTTTCTTGTACCTATTGTCTAAGTTCTTAGCTCATTTTAAACTAGAATTTTTTTAAAGTGGATGGGGCAGTAAAGGGTTTGTTTTTTGTTTTTGTTTTTTTAAAGATTTTATTTATTTGTTTGAGAGAGCGAGAGAGAGAGAGAGAGAGAGAGAGCACATGAGAGGGGGAGGGTCAGAGGGAGAAGCAGACTCCCCGCTGAGCAGGGAGCCCGATGCGGGACTCGATCCCGGGACTCCAGGATCATGACCCGAGCCGAAGGCAGTCGCCCAACCAACTGAGCCACCCAGGCGCCCTTAAACTAGAATTTTTTGAGTTATAGGAATTCCTTATATTTTAGAGATTAACACCTTATCACATACATGGCTTGCAAATATTTTCTACCATTCTGTAAGTTGCCTTGGGAATTGGGAATGCAAAATGGTGCAGCCACTATGGAAAACCAAAAAATGGGGATTCCTCAAAAAAATGAAAATAGAGCTACCATATGATCAAGCAATTCTGGCTCTGGGTATTTATCGAAAAGAATTGATACCAGGATCCTAAAGAGATATTAACACTCCCTTTGTTTATTGCAGCACTACTCCCAATAGCCAAGACTAGGAAGAAAGTGAAATGTCCATTGATGGATGAATGGATAATGGATCTACATACAATGGAAAATTATTCAGTTTTTATTTATTTTTTATTATGTTCAGTTAGCCACCATATAGTACAGTTTTTAAAAAGAACGAAATTCTGCATTATGTGACCTCGTGGATAAACCTTAAGGACATTGTGCTAAAGAAAATAAGCCAGTCACAGAAAGACATATGCATGATTCTACTTACCTGAATTATCCAAAAAACTTATAAAATCAATGAATAGAATGGTAGCTGCCAGGTACTGAGGGGAGAGGCTAAATGGGGAATGACTAATGAATAGGCATAAAATTTCAGTTATGCAAGATGAGTAAGTTCTAGAGCTCTTCCGTATGACATTGTACCTATCATCAATGCTGTATTCCACACTGAATTTTAAGAGGGTAGATCTCATTTTAAGTGTTATTACCACAAGACCTAGAGAATGGAGTCAATGGTACTGTAATAGGTGTTGTGTGGTGAGCACAGCATAATGTATAGACTTCTTGAGTCACTGTTGTGTCCCTGACATTACTATAATGTTGTGTGCCAACTGTCCTTTAAAAAAAAATCCCACAGGCTCTAAATTTTGAAAAAGGACTCTGCTATTTTTAAGACCTACGTTACAGGGAGAAATAGAGGAATGGTTGTCGGCTAGGGTCCAGGCACTAGCCTATCAGCTTCCTAACAGATTAATTTACATGCAAGCCTTGTTATGTATCCAGGTATACCTAAGTCCTGCCCTTACACAACATTCCAGGAATTTCTTTGTGGTCCATAGGGGACAGAGGCCCAGCACTGGTGAAAAACAAATGCAAGAGAGAAAACTGATACCTTAAATTTGTAAACAGGTAATTACACGTTTGAAAACAAGGGGAGTCAAGGTGTTCCAAAGAAGGGAAGGGAGGAGGGTGTGGAAGATATGTAAAGTGGTCATGGTATGCTGGGTCAGAGGAATGAAATATTAAGGATCAAAAACAAGTTCTTACTACAATCAAATTAAAATTAAGAAAATTGATATTTGTCAGACAATGAGATAGCCCCTATTCTCTATAATGGTGTTTTCTGAGCTCAGTCAGTTCTCATCTCTGGGTTCTGAGGGGGTCTGAAGAGACCTTCTAGAGCCTCTGTTGGTGAGCCTAGAGAAGTGAGGGAAAAGTGGAGATATGTCACAGTGAGGAGGGACAGGTGTTCTCTTGACTTTTCCAAAATATATTTTTTAAAGATTTTATTTATTTGTTAGAGCGTGAGCGACAGAGAGCGGGCGAGAGAGAGTGAGCAAGGGTACAAGCAGGGGGAGCTGCAGGCAGAGGGAGAAGCAGGCTCCCTGCTGAGCAAGGAGCCTGATGCGGGACTCGATCCCAGAGCACTGGGATCATGACCTGAGCCGAAGGCAGATGCTTAACTGACTGAGCCACCCAGGTGTCCCTCCAAAATATTACTGAATGGCTAGTTAGAATGAGTGTCTTTCTCAGGCCTCATGGATTCTTGGGGACTGATCCAGTTTTCTCCTGGTACGCTGGATTCCTCTGCACATCAGCTGTGTGTGGCTATCCCAGTTTTAACTTTATGCCACTATTTCAGATAACCAAAGAGACCAGTGTACTATTTCCAAATTTTGAGAGGAAGAGGGGCGCTTTTGATGTGGTTCCTTTGGCATCTAAGGTCCTTCCTCTTGGTCCAGTCAGCTGAGCTCTGGGGCCATGGGGTTACGTAGTACAGACTGGGCATCTGGGGAGGGGGTTATTCTGATTAATAGGGGCATGGGTAGAAAAAGAATGATTAGAAAAAGAAAGGATTGGCCCCGTGAAGACACTTGCCAAGATATTCTTGTAGATAAAGTTCGTGTAAGATGGATGGGATGATAGTGTAATTAGGTAGATTCACAGCTCCTTGAACACGCTTGCCCATAGAGCCATCAGTTGATTGGCTTTTTGCCTACTTGGAACAACATCACCAGCACCACACCACCGTTAACTTTGTCTTGTTCAACATTTTTATCAAAACTTGGATGAAGTCCTAGGAGTCCTCCTTATCAAATATACTGAAGATATAAAATGGGAAGAATATAGCAAGTGTGATAAGTGACAGGATCAAGATTCAAAATTATCTTGACAGGCTGGAACGCTGGCCCCAAACCAAGCTGAAATTTAACAAGAGTAAACACGAGTTTCTACATTTGGGATGAAAAATCAATTATACATATTCATAAGGAGAGAGGTTTGTCTTGGCCACAGCTCATGAAAAGGTCTTTGGGTTTTACTTAACCACAAACTTGTTGTGATCTGATGGTAGGATGTGGCTGCTAAGAAGCATTAACTTGATTTCAGGCTGAATGGAAGTAGGGTGTCCAGGTTAGACAAAATAATTACTTCATTGGACTTTGGCTTGGTCACAATACAACTGAAGGATGCTTTTCCATTTGGACACTTCGTGTGTGTGTGTGTGTGTGTGTGTGTGTGTGTGTTTAAGATTTTATTTAGAGAGAGTGTGTAAGCTGGGGGAGGGGGAAAGGGAGAGGTGACAATCTCTAGCAGATTCTGCTGAGTGCAGAGCCCGATGCGGGGTTCAGTCTCATGACCCTGAGATCATGACCTGAGCCGAAATCAAAAGTTGGATGCTTAGCCAATCAAGCCACCCAGGCTCCCTGGACACTTCATTTTTAAAAGGATAACAAATGACCAGGAGGGCCAGGTTATGGGGAATGCATTCTGGAAGTGAGAAAACTTGAACTTGACAAGAGCAGGGGCTGGATAGACCATCAACTAGTAACTGAAAGGCTGAATTCTGCAGAGGAGGACCTGGACTTGTTCTGGGTGGGTAGAACTAAGATCATGGGTTGGTCACTTCATTAAAACTGGTGTGGGGTCCATACAAATTGAGAATTTTGTAGCAGGACCATGGAGACTTGAAGTGGACTGCCTCAGGTCCTTGAGCCATGCGTGTGCCTGGTGGGATGCTATGGAAAGCATTCCTGCATTGGACAGGAAGGTTTGACAAAATGATCTCCAGGGTCCCTTTCAACACAGAAAACCCAGATTTCTGGAAAGGGAGAAGAGCATTTATTTTAATATGATGATTGAACTTGAAAGACTATTGCAAAGCAAAGAACTATGGGTGCATGTGATATGAAGGATAAGCTGAGATCCATATGTGCCTGAAAAACCCAGGAAGTGCAGAGGATTCTTAAGACATTTATATGTAATGCATTAAGCACGTGTGCACGCTCCAGCCTCCTGTCCCCATCCACTGCTCCTACTGAACCTGTCTTTTCACTTGGTGCCCCTGCTGTTCTGAGAGCCCTTTACTTTTTTATATGTATATTTATTTTTAAAAGGATTTTATTTATTTGACAGAGCACAAGCAGGGAGAGCGGCAGGCAGAGGGAGAGGGAGAAGCCGGCTCCCTGCTGAGCAGGGAGCCCGATGCGGGGCCCTATCCCAGGACCCTGAGATCATGACCTGAGCTGAAGGCAGATGCTTAACCAACTGAGCCACCCAGGCGCCCCTCTGAGAGCTCTTTAATAGCCTTTGGGTAATGTATAAGAATGCTTCATCTGTTGCTTCCACGACTTTCCCCGATAATGTCTACATGTAGCAGTTCATGTTTAGGAGGCTTTTGTGGGCTAGCCTGGGATACTAGCCACCCTGTGAAGCAGTGGTTTTCTGGGACATGGATTTCAAGCTTCTAGCAACCAGTGTGTGGACTTTTGAAACATGTTCCACTCTAATATGGGGGTGACCCATGATTTGCTTTCTTTACGACATTCTACTTCACACCACCTTGGAGCCTTTCTAAACAGGGCTCTGGGCTCGGAAGCCCTCCTTGCTCCATGCTGCCAACATCATAGCTCCTGAAATTCTGATACTTCCATGAATCAAGCCTTCCTATTGCTCTTCCCTTGCTCTATCTACAAATGAATTTCAGTTTTTAAAAATATTTTATTTATTTGACAGAGAAAGAGAGCACAAGCAGGTGGAGGGGCAGAAGGAGAGGGAGAAGTAGGCTCCCCACCAAGCAGGGAGTCTGATGTGGGGCTTGGTCCCAGGACCCTGGGATCATGACCTGAGCCAAAGGCAGACGCTTAATGACTGAGCCACCCAGGCACCCCTAGAAATGACTTTTATTAAGGTGCTTTCTTCTCTAAAAGGAATTTGAAGAATCTTAACGATACAATAAGGAAGAAACACATGGGTGAATAGTTCCATGTTTTCTGTCCCAATGGTGCACTCGAGTGCCTGCCCTGAGTCCCCACCACGTGTGGATTGAGGGTTGCTGTTTTGCTCTCCCTAGCTTCTCAAGCTTCTAGTTTCCATATGAGAAGGTGCAGGAACCAGCTGTGGATATTTTTAGATGATGATGCTGGTCCTTAGCAAAGCTCCTAGAATGGGTCTACTATTCAAAATTCTTGGTTCAAGCAACTGAAATGGCCCCTAGCTGACTTGAGCAGGTTTAAACAAATGAAGAGCTACAGGACAGTTCACAGAATTAGTAGGAAGGCTGGAGGAAAAGCAAGAAAGGAGGATAGGGTAGAAGAGAGGCCATCGCCATAGCCCAGACCATTGTCTGGAGACCATCTGGGGTGAGGTTGCAGCTGATGGCCCCTTGGGACTGAGCAGGCTACCCCAGAGCTGCTCCCACTGGCCGTAGCCCTGCCATGCTCCCTGCCCCTGGAATGACTTCTTCCCCGTTGTCCTAGTTAGCTTATTTTTTGCATCATTTGTTCTACATTAAAATTTCTAGATGGGAGTTTCACATTTGCCAGGAGTTTGTCACATGCTGAGCCTCACCGTGGAACTGGAGGTTGGCAGGGGTGTCTTACTTTTTGGTTTCTCTAGTGGGAGATGGGCAGTGCCTCTCACAAGGATGACATGGTTGGGAATTTTCTGAACAAAGGAAGGGCTTGAGATGTTAAGCAGCTTAAAAAAAAAGGCTTAAAATGAGTATGTTTAAATTTCTGTATTCATTTATGAAAATAAAACACTGACCTCAGGTTAGAGCACTTTCTCAGTTGTGGCACAAATTGGTGTTTTTGCCTGAGGAGTCTGTCCTGTGCGGTGTAAGATGTTCAGCCGCATTCCTGGCCTCTGGTCACTAGATGTCCACGGCACCCATCCAGTTACCTGGAAACGTTTTGTATTGTCATATTGCCAAATGTCAAATTGTCATATTGCCAAATAGCCCGAGTTTGAGAATCGCTGGGGCTAGTGGCTTTCTCAAACCACGGATTATAATTTGATAGCCTTGCAAGAATGGCTTTATCACAGGAACGGATCTTATACTCTTGTCCTTGGAGAGAGACCATGCTTTCCCCGTGACTGTGCCCTTTCCCTTAATGCAAAGGTCTGAAATTCTAGTATGCTTAAGAATCACCTGGAGAGCTATTTCGAAGGTGAAAATTCCTGGGCCCTGCCCCCATATAGTTTGACTCTGGGGTTCTGAGGTCCAGGAGTCTGCAAGTGTTAACAATTAACCCTGGTGATTCCGATGCAGGTGGGCCATAGACCACACTTTGGAAAAACAGGAAGCTACTTCATTGAGTATCGACCCCAGAGACTAAAGGCGTGTGTTTCCTCAAGGAGAAGAGGTGCAATTTTAAGGCTTTCAAATCTTTCCAGTTGTTGATGAAAAAGAAGCCATATAAAGATGCAGTCTGTTTTGCAGGAATATTTTGGCCAGGGTTGTTGGGAACCAGCCTTGACATTGGATGGTGGCACTCACCACCCTCCAGAGCCGTCAGCGAGAAGTGTCTTCTGTTTTGAGCTCCGACTTGCCTCTCAGTCCCCCTTTGGGAAGGACTTTTCCCTTCACCCCCCCCCCCCCATAAGTATTAGTCAAACCTCTCAGGGAGGTTTTAATGCTTTCCAGGTCTATTTTGTGGTCCCGTTCATGGACTCTCTAACCCCCACAGGTGCAGAGAACACGGTTTCTCCTGCAGAGCCTCCGTGGGGGTAGGTCCCACATTCTAAATGTGCATGGGGCAGAGGAGGCATCTGGCAACATCTGCGGCCAAACCGTGGCCCTCCAGGTCTCTCCACCCCTCTCTCAGGAAGCCTGAAATCTAATCAAGAAGGTTCTGTCCACTGATGAAGCATCTTGGAGTTTTGGACCATGTTTGAGGGGTTCACTTGAGCCACTAGGTCCTGTTTTCATTTCTGCTCTAGCAGGGACTAGGCACAGTGCTATTTCTGACCGCAGTCATTCTAAAGAGCAGATCATGCAGCCTTAATTCAAAGCCTTTGGTAGTCATCTACTGATTGAAGAACAAACTACACTTATTCAAGCCCCACCCTACCCTAGATGTCAGGCTCCCCAAACTGTGCTGACACCATGTATGCTAATTCTACTTGGTATGCTAAGTATACTAATGCCCTGTATTCCAGACCCACCAGAAGATTCCATAGACAAATCTACAGTGCCCCATTCACAAACTGAGTGCCTGCCAACTGTTTTTTCTGAAAGCTGGAAATGCTTGCTCACATTCTGTGAACTCTCCTAATATTAAAAAGCCTGGACTTTATTTCTCTTGAAAAACGAAATGATGTGCCCCTCCTGTGCCCATGATCCTAAATGGTATGCTCTGTGCCTAGTGACCTTGGATAAAGGTTAAAGGGAAACACACCATGAAACTTTACCTTCCTGGTTCCCACAAGAGGGCAATATAATCTCTACAAAAGGAAATGGGACTGAAATAGCCAAAGCTGCTTGCTTGACTTTGTGGCCCAAGCAGCTAAGCTCTTACTCGGGAGCCTACCTGCGTGTTGTACGCCGAATGGGCATGGAGCTTGCCGTGAGCTACTGTTATGCACACTTTCACAAACACCTTTCCTTTGGCCTGGCTCCTCTCCAGCATCTGGATTCAGTTCACCTGGAAGCCAGTTGGAGCGAAATGTGCGCAAGTGAGCCTCTGGAGGCTAAGGAAATGTGGAGGCCCAGGAGGTGAGGTTGTTGCCAGGAAGATGCCTCATCCATGGAGACAGCCTTACAACCTGCCAGTCCTTGGTTGTGCGTCTCTTTGGCACAGGATTGTGCTTTTGGTCGGCACCCTTGGGTGTGCCATCCCACTAGCCAGGCCCCGGAGACTCGTGTGTTAATCCACATGCCTACTTAGTCATTGAGAAGGTGACCTATTTGCGGAGGGGGCCCAGAAACTTATTTGGGCTGGCTGGTGTGTACTTTTCTTTTAGAAAAATGAACAGTGGAAGCCAAAACAGAATCCCCCGGTTGCTTGTCTGAGTTTGGAGAAAAGGGAGTGTTAGGATTTGCACATTTGGATGTCCCGCTAGACCTTTTGGCGCCTCCTCACACGTGGAATTCTTTTTTCAGATCCTGTTGACGCAGCCACTATTTTGGTTTTAATAATTTAGGCCAGAGTATTTGGGGAGGGTTAGGGGTAAGTTACCTTAGCACTTATACTCCTCCCACCGGAAGAGCTCTCAGACATTTAAGAAAACACCCCCAGCTCTTAACCCCCATGTGGTAACTAAGTACAGATGAGTGAAAACAAAGTTGCCAAGTCTTCCTTTCTCTATTGGGTTTCTTCTCTTTGCTGGCCTTGGGTTAAGACAACAGAGGGACTCATCCTTGCCTTGCCTCTTCTCCCTAATTTTTTCTTTATCCCTCCGTAATGCTGCTAAGATTTGAAATGGTTCAGTAGGCATGTGGAAATATGGAAAATGAGGAAGAGAAAGAGCAGAAATGGTATAATTGGGTCTTGGAGTTTTTGAAAAGTTGGCTTTGGTTGTTACACATGTAAAATTTTTGTTTGGTATCAGTTTGCGTTGAATAACCTATCCATATTCCATTACGGAAGGCTGAAATATATATACACATATATTTATATATGTGTGTGTGTGTGTGTGTGTGTGTGTATATGTAGTTGATCCTTGAAGATGGGTCCACTGACAGATATTTTATTTCAATAAATACAGTACGTTACTATAAATGTATTTTCTCTGATTTTCTTTTTTTTTTTGAAGATTTTATTTATTTATTTGACAGAGCGAGAGAGGGAACACAAGCAGGGGGAGTGGCAGAGGGAGAAACAGGCTTCCTGCTGAGCAGGGAGCCCGATGCGGGACTCGATCCCAGGACACCGAGATCATGACCGGAGCCGAAGGCAGACGCTTAATGACTGAGCCACCCAGGCGCCCCTTTCTCTGATTTTCTTAACACTTTCTTTACTCTGGCTGACTTTATTGTAAGAATACAGTATACGATACATGTAACATACAAAATGTGTTATTTGACTTACATATAAGGCTTCTGGTCAACAGTAAGCTATTGAGTTTTTGGGTAGTCAAAGTTCCATGTGGATTTTTGATAGCATGAGTGTTGGCACCCCAACCCTTGTCTTGTTCAAGAGTCACTGTATACTTAAAAGAATCCTATTTTGGATAGGATTTAGGTTCCACTAGTTTGTTTACAGTAATGGATATTGACTCAGCCTTGGGTCTTAAAACCTGTCTTAACTCTGGGCACACGAGAAATTTAAGGCTTGTTAGGCAAAATTTTTGGTAACTTCTTTTTTTTTTTAAATCTACTCTGTGGGGGCACCTGGGTGGCTCAGATGGTTGAGTGTCTGCCTTCGGCTCAGGTCATGATCCCGGGGTCCTGGGATCGAGCCCCGCATCGGGCTCCCTGCTAGGCAGGGAGCCTGTTTCTCCCTCTGCCTCTGCCTCTCTCTCTAGCTCTCTGACTCTCATGAATAAATAAATAAAACATTAAAAAAAAAATCTACTCTGTGTATTCGAGCGGGCCTCTCTATGTGCTCCGAGGTGTGTCTCCTTCAGTTATACTTTGTTGCTAACATCACCCATGGCCCTGGGGTTCCTAGCTGAGGGAAGGAAGTGACCCTGGGGTTGAACCCGTTTCTGCCTCTCCCACCAGAGAGGGTGGCAATGGGCCCAAATGCCTCATTAGGTAGTTTTATAGGGTTTGGAGAAATAGGATAGTTAAAAAGACGTTATTTGGTACTGCTGTCTAGTCAGCATGTATTTCAATGGCTTTTTAATGCTCTGAACTTCACTTAGATTTCCTGGTGTTATTGTAAGTAGAAAACTTAATCCCTACTTTTAAGGAGTTTAAAATCCATGCAGTTGGAACATGGAATAACACAATTAGAAAGCAATGCAGGACACCATAATGTAGTGACTAGGTTAGAGATTCTGGGGTTAGACCTGATTTTTTTTTTTAACCTTTTGTGTCTTAGTTCCTTTATGTTAAAATGGGGATAGTATAAAGATTATATGAGATAAAGTAGGTAAAGTATTTAGCTTAGAGCCTTGGTATGTGGTTGAAAGTTCAGTAGTTGGTAGATAATCATAATTTTAAGTCTCCTTTATGTAGTTTTACTGAGAAAGGATTTCCCATCTCACTGCTCAGGTAAATCACTTTGAAAGAAAATTTCCTAAAAAGTTACTATATACCATCTTGATTTCTTTAATAAACTATTTTTTTCTGATAGCAGTAATACGGACCTCTCTTAAGTGTTTTTTTTTATTTTTTAATTTTATTTTTTTAGTATCTAACCTTATGTTTATTTTTATTTTTTATTAACATATAATGTGTTTTTTTTAAGATTTATTTATTTTAGAGAGCAAGAGAGAGGGAGAGAGAGGGAGAGGCTCTGTGCTTAGCTGGAGCCCTGACGCGGGGCTCCATCTCAGGACCCTGAGATCAGGACCTGAGCCGAAACCTAGAGTGGGACACTTAACCAACTGCACCACCCAGGTGTCCCTGAACTGTTTTTCCCACGGTCAGTGTGCCTGCCTGGAACTGCTTTTTTTTTTGACCCCTATTATTTATCAGCTGCTCTATTCTGGAGTGTCAGCTAACCAGATATACTTAAAGGAATAAAGAAAAGGGTCTGCACTAGGGCTAATAACAAGTAAGTGACAACTTCAGTGTTTTGGGTGCTCAAAATCAGTTTGCTCCCATCTTCCTGGCCACGTTCTCAAAGATTGGGGTGTCCAGGAGTTTTTGTAAAACCTGGCTAAAGGCAGTGTTTGTTTAGTAGAACCAGAGGTGTAAAAACAAAAACAAAAACCACAAACCAGTGAGTAGTGCCTGGATGATCTTTATTTCCATCAGAAGAGAGCTTGATGGAAAAACTGATTCACAGGTGGCGGGGAATGTGGGTTCCAGCCCTGATAGTGTCCAGCATCACTGAAGCCCTTTAGACCCTCCCGGGAAGAATAAGGTGCATAACGAGTACCCATGAACTTCAACTTCACCTAAGAATTTTTTTTTTTATGGTGAATAATGTTTATTTAAAACAAAAACAAAACCTTTAATGGACTTTGCCTCTTTGGAGAGTATTCTTTTTTGAGGTGATGGAAATTGCATGAGTAAAGGAAAATCTGACTGGCTTTGGTAATGAAAGAGTGTAAGCGTGTCGGGATTTCTCACAGCTGTTTTAGTAGGCAGAGAGCTTCCACTTGGGGAATAACACCACGAGAAATCTCCATTTTCCCTGATGTTTGTTCCATTTCATTCTGTGTACTCCTCTCCTCGCAGATTTAAATACCAAATTGCTTCTATTACTTCACAGTTTCCACCTGGGGTCTCAGGAGTTTGCACAGAGCCAAAACAGCATCTGCAGTCCCACCCCCCCACCTTTGCCACATCTTATAACTGGGGGCTGCTTTTTTAGACTGTTTAGGTCATCATTGCTGTATCTCTGGGTATTCCTAGTTGAGTTTTTAGTTTCAGCTGAAGCCGTAATCTCAGAAGTGGCATGTCTCCCCATGCTGAAAAACCAACGGCATCTTGGAGGGTTTTCTGCTGGGACGGTTTGGGGTGACTGAATTCTGAAAATCCTTTTGGACCTTACTCCTCTCTGCTGGGATGATTTTTTCTTTTAATTTTAAAATGTGGTAGAATTAAAAAATATCTTTAAAGATGATTGTTTTTTGCCCATAGATACGGAAAATAACTTCACGACCATCTTGTCAGCATCGGGCTATTATTCTGTAACATAGAAGGAAAGTTAGAGGCAATAGAAAGTCAATTCTGTCTGCCAGTGCCGGCGTGGTACTGATTAAAATGAGGCATCATCGTTCATTTGAAGGCAAAATATGGATTTTTGTTTGGAAATAACAGTTTGCTGCATGCATGAATGAATTTGGTCATTTTGACTAAATTGATCCATCAATTAGCTGGATGATGAATTGCTTTCAGTTTGGGGATTAATAAATTTTGGGTGCTGTGGTCGGCATTCACTTAACTGAGTTGCTAAGTTGCATGAATGCTTTAAAGTGCTCCCAGGGAATGTGCCTGTCCTTGAAAAAGTCCCCAGCAGTGGCTGGAGCAACCCCCCCCTTTTTTTCCACCATGTCTGGGAAAGTCCCCCCCCCCCCCAGTTTTATTGAAGTATAACTGACAAAACTGTAGGATATTTAAGAGTACATCACGATGGTTTGATAAACATTGTGAATGGATTCTTCCCCTTAGTTAATACATCCATCACCTCACATTTGTGTGTGTGTGTGTGTGTGTGTGTGTGTGTGTGGCATTTAAGTTCTACTCTGAGCAAATTTCAATTCTTCAATATAGTGTTATCAACTATTAGTCACCATGTTCTACATTAGATCCCAGACCTTATTCATCTTGTAGCTGAACGTTTGTGCCCTTTTACCAACCTGTCCCTCTTTTTCCCATCCTCAGTCCCTGGAAACCACTTTTCTAACTGTTTTTATGAGTTAGACTTTTAGACTTTTTTTCTTTGTTTCACATATAAGTGATACTGTGGAGTATTTGTCTTTGTCTGGCTTATTTCACTAAGCATAACACCTTCAAGTTTCATCCATGTTGAAAATGGTGTGGTTTCCTTTCTTGTGGCTGCATAATATTTCATTGTGTGTGTGTATGTATATACACACCATATATACACCATATTTTCTTTATTGATTCATCTGTTGACGGGCACTTAGGTAGTTTTTATATCTTGGTTATTATGAATAATGCTGTAGTGAACTTGGGTGTATAGATATATCTCTTTAAGATCCTGTTTTCGTTCCCTTTGGGTATGTACCTTGAAGTGGGGTTGCTGGGTCGTAGGGTAGTTCTATTTTTAATTTTTTGAGGAACCTCCATACTGTTTTCTATAGTGGTTGTCCCAGTTTTCTACCCCCCCTTCGTGATTTGTCCTGTTCTTCCCCCTGTGACGTCACAGATGGGCTGCGTGGGGCTGGAGTGACAGCCTGACAGGAGGTGAAAGGTCAGGTTGCTGGCATCTGAAGTTGGATGTGAGACTTGGGAACATTTCTCCCAGCTCCCTTTTGGTACTCGTGTCTCTTCCACTTCTTGGCTTTCTGCTTCTCCAGTTCTCAAGAGTTCAGCATCCTATAGCTGGTAAAAGACCACCGTCAAGACCACTGGCCCTGTGTCCCACACTTCATGATTGCTTCTCCTTTCTTCCCTGACTTCAATACTCCCTGTTTGCAGTTTGGATTTTAGTTGTTTGATTTTTGTATTCCAATCCATTAGGACAGTGGCACGTGGTAGGGTCTTAATAAATATTTGAATGAATAAATGAATAGTTTTTCTACTGATGGAAAACAATCTGTCTAGATTAATCCACATTAAAATACAAATGACTGTCCCAAACCTCTCATCAGCACTATTTCAAGCATTATGCGGAATTTAGGCTTGAGTTTGAAGCATTTGTACTATTACTTTATTATCTTTATTTCAGCAATAATTTTTAAAAAGTATTTAATTGAAAGAAAGCCCACGAGCTGGGGGAGGGGCAGAGACAGAGCAGATACCACGCCAAGCCCCATGTCGGGCCCCAGTGAGATCATGACCTGAGCTGAAACCATGAGTCAGATGCCTAACTTAGCTGCTCAGGTGCCTGCACCCCGACCCCCTTTTTTAAATGGAGGCTCCATGCCCAGTGTGGAGCCCATAGCAGAGCTTGAACTCACAAGCGACTCTGAGATCAGGACCTGAACTGAGATCAAGGGTTGTAAGCTTAACCAACTGAGCCACCCAGGCGCCCCAGGAAGAAACAACTTTTAAAGGAAATACAAGTTCATGGTTAAAAGGTTCAAATAGTCCCCCAGCTTACTTTACCAAAGGCAGCCACTGTTCTTGATTTCTTACGTATCTTCTCTGAGAGTTTTCATAAGTATGTAAGCATATGTTTACACATTGCAGCCCACTAACAATATGAGACATGCCTCTTTTTTTTTTTTTTTTTTTTACTTTTTGTTAATGTAAGGCCCTGACCAAATGGACCACCTGCCTCTCTCCTTTAGCTATTCCCAAATAGGCCATATATTTGTCTTAAAAAAAAAAAAATTCATTCCGAATTGTGTGTTTTATATTATTTTTTTACACCGCTTTGGTATTTAGGATACGGTTTGACTTCATGTGTCAGAAAACCTAAAATAACAGTGGCTTACACAGGATAAAAGTTTTTCTTTTACCTAAGACAAGTCCAGGGCTGATAGGGCAGCTCACAATGTCAGGGACTCTGGCTCTTTCTCTCTTGTTGAGTTGCCCTCTCTAGTGCCTTGCCTCATGATCCAAGATGTTGGATCCTCCAGTCATTATATCTGTATTCTAGGCAGCAGGAAAGAATGGTCTCTCCTAACCCCCAAATCACGTACACTTTTTTTTTTTTTCACGTACCTTCTTTGTGGAGAACTCACAGTAGTATCATACAAGACTTCCTACAAGGCCCAGCTAAAAATTGGGGATTCTGTTACCACTGGAGAAGGGGAATATAGATATTGGGGTAGGTAGCTAGCGTTTTCTGCCACTATCACTCACCTCTTCAAATATGACAACCTCCCCCTCCCCAGTTTCTTACCCCCATCAACTTTGAAATAACTTTCTGCTTCTCTGAGGAATCTTCAACGACCCCCAACTTGATTCATGAAAATAAAGGTCAGTCCAGTGTGAAAATGGCCATGTTATTCAGAACTTTAAAGAAGTGAGTGTTGTTTTTAGCTCAGAGGCAAGTTGGGTGTGGTTTGACACTCAAGTTTGGCCTTTTCTGAGCTGATCAGATTGGCAAAGCTTTTCTGGAAACGACCAGGGAGTAAATGTTTTAGACTTTGCAGGCCACAACTTCTGTGTTACAGTTACTATAGTCTGCTTTGTAGTGCGGGAGCGGCGGCCGACAACATTCGGACACCTGAGCGTGGCCATGTTCCAATGACATTTTATTATCACTCTGCAATTAAAATTACAGATGCTCTTATGTATCCTGAATTATTTATCTTAGTTTTTTCAACTATTTAAAAATGTAAACCCTATTCTTATGAGCTATACAGAAACATAGGGCCGTGGTTGGCTGACTCCTAGTTTAGATGATGATTGTAGCAATGATAAACTCTAAGAAAAGAAATGTACTGCTCAAAGTAGAAGTTGGTCAACTAGGCTGAGACTCTGGTTGGGCAGAGGGAAGGAGGATCGAAACCTGTTTTGAAGAGTTGACTATGTTTTGAGGTCACATACTCTAAAATGCTTAAGAATACATCACTAGAATAAGAAAATATGCATGCTTTTCTTTAGAGATACGTTTTTAGTTTTTTAATGTGATAGAAATTTTACCACTTGAACTAATCTTTAAATGTACAATTCAGTGCCATTAAGTTCATTCACAATATGTGCAGCCATTACCATGATCCAGTCTCTAAACTTTTCCATCCTCTCAAACAGAAGCTCTTCCTGTTAAACAGTAGCTCCCCACGACCCCTTCCCTGCTCAGGGTAACCTCTATTGTCTTTTCTGTGAATTTGCCTATTCTAGGTACCATGTACATGGAACCATACAGTATTTTTCCTTCTTGGTCTGACTTATTCACTTTGCATAATGTCTTCCAGGTTCATCCATGTTGTAGCATGTGTCAGAATTTCTTTCCTTTTTAAGGCTGAATAGTATTCTATTGTATACCCATTTTGTTTATCCATTCATTTGTTGGCAGACATCTGGGTTGTTTGCTCCTGTTGGCTATTGTGAATAATGCTGCTTGAGTCCTTGCTTTTAATTTCTTTGTGTGTATACGTGGAAGTAGAATTAGAGTGTATGGTAATTCTAACTTTTTATGGAAGCTCCATACTATTTTCTGCAGAGGCTGTACCATTTTACGTTCCCACAAGCAATGCCCAGAGGTTCCACTTTGAAGATGGAGTATTAGAGAATGTGGACTGAAAAATGTACCCAGTTCTTCTAAGCATTTTTAGATTCTCCTTCCCTTGTCCCTTTCCAGAGTTTCACTCTACTTCACCAATTTCTTCTTCTTTTTTAAAAGATTTTATTTATTTATTTAAGAGAGCACTCGTGTGCAGGGGGAGGGGCCGAGGGAGAGAGTCTCAAGCTGGCTCTGTGCTGAGTGTGGAGTCCATTGTGGGGCTCCATCTCAAGACCCCGAGATCATGACCTGAGCCAAAAGCAAGAGTCAGCTGCTCAACCAGTTGAATCACCCAGGTGCCCCACTACTTGACCAACTTCTATTTAGAACAGTAAATCGTTCCTTTCCTCACCAATACTTACTTAAAAAAAACTTTTTAAAATAATAACCATCCTAATGGGTATGAAGTGATATCTCACTGTGGTTTAGATTTTCACTTACCTAGTGATGTTGAACATCTTTTCGTATGTTTAGTGGCCATTTTTGTATCTCCTTTGTGGAAACATCTTTTCAAGTCCTTTGCCCATTTCTTAATTGGCCATTTTGTTGAGTTGTAGGAATTTTTTTTATATATTCTGGATATTAGTTCTGTATCAGAAGAAAATAATTTACAAATATTTTCTATTTTGTGGGTATTCTCGTTCTGTTGATAGTATATCTTGATGCACAAAAGTTTCTAAATTTAAGTCTAATTTACCTATTTGTGTTTTGTTGCTCTGTTTGTGGTGTTATAACCAAGAAATCATTGCCAAATCCCTTGTCACAAAGCTTTCTCCCTATGCTTTCTTCAAAGGGTTTTATGGTTTTTTTTTTTTAACATTTAAGTATTCCATTTTGAGTTACTTTTAATGCATGATGTAAGGCGAGGGTCCAACCTCATATTTTTGCATGTGGATATCCAGTCTTCCCAGCAATATTTTTCCCCTGTTTTTTGATTTTAAGTTTTTTTTTTAAAGTTTATTTATTTAAGTAATCTCTATACCTAAAGTGGGACTCGAACTCATGACCCCAAGACCAGGAGTCACATGCTCTCTCAACTGAGCCAGACAAGCACCCTGATTTTATTAAGTTTTTAAATTTTAATTCTGGTGTAGTTAACATACAGTGTTATATTTGTTTCAGGTGCAATATAGTGATTCAGTAATACTGTACATTACTCATCATGATAAGTGTCCTCTTTAATACCCATCACCCATTTCACCCCCCACTCCCACCTCCCCTCAGATAACCAACAGTTTGTTCTCTATAGGTAAGAATCTGTTTCTTGGTTTGTCTCTCTTTTTTTGAATTTGTTCACTTGTTTTGTTTCTTAAATTCCACCTAGGAGTGAAATCATATGGTATTTGTCTTTCTCTGACTGATTTCACTTAGCCATTATACTCTCTAACTCCAGCCATGTTATTGCAAATGGCAAGATTTCATTCTTTTTTATGGCTGAATAATCTGTTGTGTATATGTACATCATCTCCTCTTTATCCATTCATCTGTTGATGGACACTTGGGTTGCTTCCATATTTTGGCTATTGTAAATAATGCTGCAATAAACATAGGGGTGCATATATCCTTTCAAATTAGTGTTTTTGTATTTGGGTAAATACCCAGTAGTGGGCTTATTGGATTATAGGGTAGTTCTATTTATAACTTTTTGAGGAAATGCCATACAGTTTTCTAGTGGCTGCACTAGTTTGTGTCCACCAACCATGCGCAATGTTCCTTTTTCTCCACATCCTTCCCCAACATTTCTTGTTTCTTGTGTTTTTGATTTTAGTCATTCTGACAAGTGTGATGTGATATCTCCTTGTAGTCTTGATTTGCATTTTCCTGATGATGAGTGATGTTGAACATCTTTTCATGTGTCTGTTGGCCATCTGTATGTCTTCTTTGGAGAAATGTCTGCTCATGCCTTCTGCCCATTTTTTAATTGGATTATTTGTTTTTTATTGGTGTTGAGTTGTATCAGATCTTTATATATTTTGGATACTAACCCTGTATCGGAAATGTCATTTGCAAATACCTTCTCCCATTCAGTAGGTTGTCTTTTAGTTTTGTTGATGGTTTCCTTTTTTGTGCAGAAGCTTTTTCTTTTGATGTAGCCCTAATAGCTTATTTTTGCTTTTGTTTTCCTTGCCTCAGGAAACATATCTAGAAAAATGTTGCTATGGCCAATGTCAGAGAAATTACTGCCTGTATTGTCTTCTAGGATTTTTATGGTTTCAGAGCTCACATCTTTAATCTGTATTGAGTTTATTTTTGTGTATGGTGTAAGAAAGTGGTCCAGAGTCATTCTTTTGCATATTGCTGTCTAGTTTTCTCAGCACCATTTGTTGAAGAGACTTTTTCCCATTGCATATTCTTGCCTCTTTTGTTGAAGAATAATTGACCACATAATTGTGGGTTTGTTTCTGGGCTTAATTTCTGGATTATTTCTGGATTTTGTCTTCTGTCTATTGATCTATGTGTCAGTTTTTGTGTCAATATCATACTGTCTTGATCACTATAGCTTTGTAGTATAACTTGAGGACCAGAATTATGATGCCTCCAGCTTTGCTTTTCAAGATTGCTTTGACTATTTGGGGTCTTTTGTGGCTCCAAACAGGTTTGAGGATTGATTTTTTCTAGTTCTGTGAAAAATGCTGTTGGTATTTTGGTAGGCATTGCATTGAATGTGTAGAGTGGTTTGGGTAGTATAGACATTTTAACAATGTTTGCTCTGCCAATCCATGAGCATGGAATGTCTTCCGTTTCTTCATATCCTCTTCAATTTCTTTCATCAGTATTTTTGTAGTTTTCAGAGTACAAGTCTTTTACCTCTTTAGTTAGGTGTATTCCCAGATATCTTATTATTTTTGGTGCAATTGTAAATTGGATTGTTTTCTTAATTTCTCTTTCTTCTTCATTATTGGTGTATAAAAATGCAACAGATTCCTGTACATTGATTTTTGTATCCTGCAACTTTACTGAATTTGTTTATCAGTTCTAGCAGTTCTTGATGGAATCTTTTAGGTTTTCTACAGAGTAGCATGTCATCTACAAATAGTGAAAGTTTGATTTCTTCAGATGCCTTTTATCTCTTTCTGTTTGATTGCTGTGACTAGGACTTCCAGTACTATGTTGAATAAAAGTGGTGAAAGTGGACATCCTTGTCTTGTTCCTGACCTTTGGGAAAAGGCCCTCAGTTTTTCCCCATTGAGGATGATGTTAGCTGTGGGTTTTTCATAGATGGCCTTTATTATGTTGAGGTATGTTCCCTCTAAACCTACTTTGTTGAGGGTTTTTATCATAAATGATGTGCTTCAACATCAATGTCAAATGCTTTTTCTGTGTCTATTGAAATTGCTCATATGGTTCTTTTCTCTTACTGATGTGATGTATCATGTTGATTAATTTGTGAATATTAAACCACTATTAGAACCCAGGAATAAATCCCACTTGATTGCAGTGAATGATTTTTTTTAAATGTATTGTTGTATTTGGTTTGTTAGCATTTTGTTGAGGAATTTTGCATTTGTATGCATTGGAGATATTGACTATAGTTCTGTTTTTTTGTGGTGTCTTTATCTGGCTTTGGTGTCTGGGTAATGCTGGCTTCATAGAATGAATTTGGAAAGTTTCCTTCCTTTTCTATTTTTTGTAACAGTTTGAGAAGAATAGATATTAACTCTTCTTTAAATGTTTGGTAGAATTTACCTGTGAAGTCCTCTGGTCTTGGACTTTTGTTTATTGGGAGTTTGATTACTGATTCAACTTCATTGCTGGTAATTGGTCTATTCAAATTTTTGATTTTTTCTTGTTTCAGTTTTGGTAGTTTATGTTTCTAGGAATATATTCATTTCTTCTAGGTTGTCTACTTTGTTGGCAGATAGTTTTTCATAATATTCTCTTATAATTTTTTGTATTACAATTGTTTGTATTTTCTGTGGTGTTGGTTTTTATTTCTCCTCTCTCACTTGTGATTTTATTTATTTGGGTCCTTTCTCTTTTTTTCTTGATAGGTTTTGCTAGATGTTTATCGATTTTATTGATTTTTTTTGAAAGAACCAGCTCCTGGTTTCATTGATCTGTTCTATTTTTTTTTTTTTTTTGGTTTCTATATCATTTATTTCTGCTCTAATTTTTATTATTTCCTTGTTTCTGCTGGTTTTAGGTCTTGTTTGTTCTTTTTCTAGCTCCTTTACGTCTAAGGTTAGGTTGTTTATTTGAGATTGTTCTTGCTTCTTGAGGGGCCTGTATTGCTATAAACTTCCCTCTTAGAACCGCTTTTGCTGCATCCCAAAGGTTTTGAACTGTTGTGTTTTCATTTTCATTTGTTTCCATGTACTTTTAAATTTTATTTCCTGGTGACCCACCCATTGTTTAGTAGCATGTTATTTAACCTCTATGTATTTGTGCTCTTTCCAGATTTTTTCCTGTGGTTGACTTTTAGTTTCATAACTTTGTGGTCAGAAAAGATGCATGGTGTGACTTTGATCTTTATGAATTTGTTAAGGATTGTTTTGTGGCCTAATACATGATCTATTCTGGAGAATGTTCCATGTGTACTTGAAAAGAATGTGTGTTCTGCTGTTTTAGGATGGAATGTTCTGTTCCAGTGTATCATTCACAGCCAGTGTTTCCTTGCTGAATTTCTGTTTAGATGATCTGTCCGTTGATGTAAGTGGAGTGTTAAAGTCCCCACTATTATTGTATTATTATCGATGAATTCCTTTATTTTTGTCATTAACTATTTTACATATCTGGGTGCTCCTGTGTTGGGTGCATAAATATTTGCAATTGTTATATCTTCTTTTTTTTTTTATAATTGTTATATCTTCTTATTGGATTGTCCCCTTTAATGTTATTTAATGTTCTTTGTCTTTTGTTATAGTCTTTGTTTTAAAGTCTATTTTGTCCAGTGTAAGTATTGCTACCCCAGCTTTCTTTATACATCCATTTGCATGATAAATGCTTCTCCATTTCCTCACTTTCAATCTGTAGTTGTCTTTAGGTCTAAAATGAGTCTCTTGTAGGCAGCATAACAATGGTTCTTGTTTTTTTTTTTTTTTTTTTTTTATCCATTCTGTCACCATATGTCTTTTGACTGGAGTGTTTAGTCTATTAACATTCAAAGTAATTATTGATATGTATCTATTGCTATTTTATTACTTGTTTTGTGATTGTTTCTGAAGATTTTCTCTGATTCTTTGTTTTTCTCTCTTTCATGGTTTGCTGGTTTTCTTTAGTGATATATTTGGATTTCTTTTTCTTTATTCTTAGCATATTTATTAGTGGTTTTTGATTTGTGGTTAGGTTTGTATATAACATTTTCTGCATATAGCAGGCTATATTAAGTTGATGGTTGTTTAAGTAAGAACACATTTTTTTTTAAAGATTTTATTTATTTATTTGACATAGAGAGACAGTGAGAGAGGGAACATGAACAGAGGGAGTGGGAGAGGGAGAAGCAGGCTTTCTGCTGAACAGGGAGCATGATGTGGGGCTCGATCACAGGACCCTGGGATCGTGACCTGAGCTGAAGGCAGACGCTTAATGACTGAGCCACCCAGGCACCTCTAGAACCCATTCTTTACTCCTCTCCTCTCCATGTTTTAGGTGTATGATGTCATATTTTTATTTTTATTTTATTTTTAATCTTTATTTTATTGGAGAGAGAGAGGGCACGTGCAAAGGTGGGGGGAGGGGCAGAGGGAGAAGCCGACTCCCTGCTGAACAGGGAGC
The DNA here is from genome assembly GCF_037043125.1 of Eumetopias jubatus. NCBI lineage: Eukaryota > Metazoa > Chordata > Mammalia > Carnivora > Otariidae > Eumetopias > Eumetopias jubatus. The sequence goes on along the minus strand of NW_028274821.1, from coordinate 44,922,113 downwards.
CCAATGTGGGGCTCAGTCTCGGGACCCTGAGATCATGACCTGAGCAGAAGGCAGACGCTTAACTGACTGGGCCACCCAGGTACCTCTATGGTGTCATATTTTATAGCCTTTTATTCTGTGAATTCTCTGATTTTTTTTTTTTTTCACAGAAATATTAATTTTTACTTCTTTTGTGTTTCTTACCTTTATACTGTCATTTTTGGTCTTTCCACTCAAAGAGTCCCCTTTAATATCTCTTGCAGGGCTGGTTTAGTGGTCATGAACTCCTTTAGGTTTGTTTGTCTGGGAAACTCTTTATGTCTCCTGTTCTGAATGATAGCCTGGCTGGATAGAGTATTCTTGGCTGTGGATCTTTCCCATTCAGCACGTTGAATATATCATGCCACTTCTTTCTGGTTTGGAAAGTTTCTGCTGAAAAAAATCACTGATAACTTTATAGGGTTTCCTTTGTATGTAACTGTCTTTTGTCTTGCTGCTTTTAATATTTTTTATCACTGTATTTTGCCACTTTAATTACAATATGTCTTGGTGTGGATCGGCTTTTGTCGATTTTGTTGGGGGTTTTCTTTGCCTCCTGGACCTGGATATCTGCTTGTTTCCCCAGGTTAGGGAAGTTTTCAGCTATTATTTCTTCAAATAAATTCTCTCCCTTCTTTTCACTCTCTTTTTTTCTGGGACTCCTATAATATGAATGTTATTACGTTTGATGGAGTCACTGAGTTCCCTAAGTCTATTCTCATGTTGCAGAATTGTTTCTCTTTTTTTGTGCATCTTGATTATTTTCCAGTACTCTGTCTTCTAGGTCATTAATACATTCCTCTGATTCTTCCAGGCTGCTGTTTGTTCCATCAAGTGTGTTTCTTACTTTGTTTATTGAGTCCTTTATCGTTGCCATGTTATTTTTTTATCTCTGTGTTATGGGTCTCACTGATCTTCCACTCTCTTCTCAAGTCCAGTGAGTAGCCTTATGATCATTGCTTTAAATTCTCCATCAGACATGTGACTTACATCTGTTTTACTTATATCTCTGGCCATGGCCTTGTCCTGTCTTTCATTTGGGACAAATTCCTCTGTCTTCTCATTTTGTCTAAGTCTCTGCCTGTTTCTCTGGGTTAGCGAAGTCAGATATGTCTCCTGTTCTGGAGGGCAATGACTTTATGAAGAAGAGGTCCTGTAGTGCCTTGCAGCATGGTGTCCCCTGGTCCCCAGGGCGTGCTACTTCCGGGAGTGTGTCCAGTGTGTGCAGCGTGCGCTCTGCTATTGTGTCCTGGCTGCTTTAGCCTTCGGGCCAGTCATCTGCAGGGGATCTCTTCACCTGTTGTGGGCAGTGTTTGGTCTCTGGCCTGGATATGGCACATTTTAACTAGGCGTGCGCTGGTCTCTCTGTGAATGAGACCTGTTGCCGTTGCCACCGGAGCTGAGGCCTTGGAAAACTCCTGGGTGGTTAGACGTCGTGTTGGCAGGGATTTGGGCCATTCTTCGGTGGGAGAGGGCCCACTGTGCTGGCACTGAGGCCAGCATGACTGGGAGGGTTGGTTCCACCAGAGCATGAGGGAGTGGGGCTTGGTGTGAGCAAGTTTGTGAGTGTCGGTTCTGCACAGGTTTCTGCAGGTGGTCCTCTGCTTCTGCTGAGGGGCAGGGCAGGGAAATCGTGTGGCCAGTTCCTTTGTTCCTGGAAGAAAATCTCTGGGAATGCTGCCTCTCTGGGATGCGCTCTGAGTGAGCAGTTAATCTCCCCACTGTGTGCCCCAGGTGCTCTACAGATTGCTGTTTCTATGCAGTATGTCTGTGGCTTGTTTGCCTGCCTTCTCTCCAAGAGCAGCCCCGATGCCTCGAGGCTCTCCCCAAGCCAAGCATGCTGACCTTTAAAACTCCAGGCTTTAAGCCCCACTGGTTGCAAGAACTCAGGAAGTTGGGGCCCTCTTGCTTTCCAAGCCAGTAGCTATGGGGATTCATTTATCCATGTGCTCCCTTGCGTGCTAGTCTTCTTTCTCCCGTGGTCTCTGTGATCACGACTGCCTCCCCACCATGGCGGCCACCATCTGTGTCTCTTCCAAACCACATCTCTGCACCTCCTATCTTCTTTGATGTGGCCTCTTCTCTACCTTCAGTTATGGAGTTTGTTCTGCTAGTCTTCAGGTCAATTTCTGGGGTATTTAGGATGATTTGATAGTTATCTGGTTGTATTTGTGGGACTAGGTTTCTACTTTGCCATCATCTTTCATCTTTATTCTTAATTTGAGAGTTTTGTTTTTGTTTTTAAATCAAGAAAGGAGGTTGAATTTTGTCAAGTGCTTCTTCTGTAGAGATGCATATTAAGAATATACAATGTGATTTCTGAGTTTTACTTTACTTCAGCAAAGAAAAAAGAGGTTTAACGAAGCAAGTATGGCAAGATCTAGGTGATTGTGGAGAACGGATAATGCTTTGGGGATTTATTAAACTGTTATCTCTACCTTTGGTATGTTTGGAAATTTGCATGATAAAACCTTCAAAGAAAAGCTGTCATTAAAGTATGAATTTTATTTTAAATTGTTCAAATGTTCTTATTTTAAAATATCTGATTTAAGTGATTATTATTTTGATTACTGTCACTTATTTTCTCTTTGTTTTAGGGAATATTGTGGTTATTTGCAACATCCAACTATATTATGCTTTTGCTTTTTCCTAAGATAGAAAAAGAATGTGTTTATGTTCTTTGTTTTTAATGGTCTCACTCTTGCCTCCAGTGCTCTTCTTGCCTCTAGAAGTTGGTAAAGTTGATTCTTTTGAATTTTTGAGTGTTTAGTATAAATGTGCAGTAATTTTTTGAAAAGATGTTATTTATTTGATAGAATGAGCAGGGGGAGCAGCAGAGGGAGAGGGAGAATGAGACTCCCCACTGAGCAAGGAGCCCAATGCGGGGCTTGATCTCAGGACTCTGGGATCATGACCTGAGCCACCCAGATGCCCCAAATGTGCATTACAGTAATTTCTAAACCTGATTTACTTAAAGGAGCTTTGAAAAAAGTACAGAAATGTAGACAGATTCACTAGGGCTAGGGTAGGACTTGCTCCCCAGTAGTGATTGGGATGCGGTTAGATTTGGGAATCACTAAGTAGAAGCAGTGCTTCCAGAGGGGCATGGAAGCCCCATCCCTTTGTGCACCCTCCTACCAGCCTGGAGAACATCCTGCCTTAGTGGGAGGAGAGCAGGACTTGGAATCAGGAGTTCCAGGCCAGTTAGTAGACTTAGAGGACCGTGGTTGAACAGGTGACTTCACTCTCACAAAAATGAGACTGAGCTGGGCTACCAGGGAGCTCCCTGAATGAGTTAATTATTCCATGATGAGATTTTGGCTGATGTCAGCATAGTCTGGGAGAGAGACGTTGACCACTAGAATGAGGGGATTAATGTGGAATCATCCTATGTACTGAAGGAGAAGATATTTATGTATCTGTATTAGGTTGATTACATTTTTAGACAAATCACCCAAGGAAAATAACCACAATATCCTGGAGAGAGAGAGAGAGAGAGAGAGAGAGAGACAGAGAGAGAGAGAGACAGAGAGAGAGAGGAGAGTGTATGTGTGTGTGTGTGTGTGTGTGTTGGGGAGGGGGTAGAGGGGAGATATTTGCTTTATTTTTCTGCTTATTTAAAATAGCCTAAGGCATATTATAGTTACTTTCTATATTTCTAAAAGAAAAACTCAATCTCTTCTTGGATGGTGTAGTGGAACAGCAACCTTGATGTATTTAATAAAATTAAGCGTTGTATAATGAGCTTTTCTTTGGAGGCCTTTAAGAGTGTTCAAATATGTCTCGTTAGCTTACTCAAGCCAAAATTGGAGGGTCGAAAAGATGTTGGCAGCCTGAGGTTCCAGGCACTGAGATTAGCCCCAGGTCACGTCCAGGGGTTAGTGGGCAACTGCTAACAGATCCCAGTCTTCTAAAAAAAAAAAAAAAAAAAAAAAATCCAGGATCCTGAAGGGATTTGAGAGACTTTTGGTGCTGTCTGCCCTTTTACAGATGACAGAACAGAGCCCAGTCGTGCTGAGCCCAGGCGTTTGCCATTTGCTCGGTCTCTCTAAGGATGGCAGCACCTTCAAAACAGAGAACATACTTCCCCGCCGGAAGCCACATCTTTCAGTGCTGACACCCAAAGGCAACCCCTGTGGTCTTTTGCTTGTTTTGGAGAGATGCGGCCTGACCGCTTCTGTTGTTACAGCGCTGGGTGGTCTGCCAGTAAGCACGTAGTATAAATAACAACTAATAAATAATTTTACAGCAGAGGTCCTAAATCTTTCCAGATAGAGCACTGGTGCGTGGCTGTCAAATGCCAGACAGATCCTAAGAAAACATAACTTTAACCCATCCATTTTTTACAGACGTGGCACATTGTTGTTATAAAATGTTCCTTAGGTTTTAATGGCGTAAGGGCCAAAATGAGCACGTAAAAACACATGTACACAAACAACCCACATGTGCATAGCCACCCTCCCTGGCTACACGATGACTTCTGTTTGTAGAAATTGCCAATTTTTATACATCGCCGAGTTGCTCTTCGAGTTTGGCTAGAGCACGTTATTTTAGACTGTGGTGAATTTGAGCAGACTTGATTTTTTTTGGAATCAGATCTCTGTGATTTTTGCAGGCTGGACCACACTCTTGGAATCGTGTTAGTGTCCAAAATGATGAGAAGATGAATTGGTTTCACTCCTTTTATAGTTTCCTACCTCTTGAGAGCCAGCTACCTGAGTCCTGTGCCGTCTAGAACATTTGGGGTTAGGATTCTGATAATCTTTTCAGCTTTATTTCCTTATCTATGGGATGATGTGGCCAATCATGGTTAGTTAGGTTAGTTGGGGGTTAGGATTTGGGGCTCATCCCTCCCCATGAAATTTCCCTGGCTTCTGCGTCTTCACCTGTGTATTGGGGATGATAATACCCGTGGGTGGGGCTGTTTTAAGGATTGAGTGTGGTGGCTTCCCTGAGAGCCCCGAGCATAGGCTTTTAGTAGGTGCTGGTTCACTTCATCTCTGTATTTATGTCTTACACCCTCTTCTGTTGAAATTCTGTCCACAGCAAAGCCTGTGATCCCATGAAGTCCTCTTGGAAGGAAAGTCATGCTGCTCTGTATTTCCATAGCGACTCTGAAAGCTCTCTCCTATGGTCTTCTGGTGTGATGTCTTTCACTGTGGTGATGACAGGAATCTGTGTGTGTGCCGCCTCACCCCCCACTTTGGCCAAGACACTGGGCAGAAGGCAGACAACAAAGGCTGAGGCTGACGGAGTGTGTGACATTTCCTGCGGGACGTTAGCAAACGCTGCACCCACAGCAGGTGTGGTCACAGAGAGGCTCTCCGCAGATGTGTGGGGCGGTTCTTAGAATAAATCTCTAGAATGGTACATGCTCCCGAGGTGCTTGTCTCCCTCTTCCTCCTGCTTCCAGCTGTCTGTGCCTCTCTCCAGCCCCCTCTTTGGAGACTCTGCTCTGTCACCGGAGCAGACTTGGCCTCCCTGGGAGGTCAGGTTTATCAAGTAGTGGTTAATTGGAGCTGGCCTGTCTATTTAAGAACTGTGTGTTATGGGTGCAATTGTGCCCCCCAAAAGACGTTGGAGTCCTAACCCAGTACCTCAGCATGTGACCGTATTTGGAAGTGTAGGATCTTTACAGAGGTGTTCAAGTTTGCATGAGGTCATTAGAGCGAGTCTTAATCTCATATGACTGGTGTCCTTATCAGAAGAGACAGACATACAGGCGGGAGACAATGTGGAGGTAGAGAGAGAGAGCAGTGTTTACAAGCCAGGGGACACTTGAGACTTCCCAAAACTAGGAGAGAAGCATGGAACAGATTCTGCCTTGTATCCCCTCAGAAGGAACCTTCCCTGCTGATGCCTTGATTTTGGACATCTAGCCTCTAAAACTTCAGACAATAGGTTATTTCCAGTATGTGCTGCTTTGTTACGCCAGCCCCAGGAAGCTAGTACGTTGGGTGAAGCAGGCAAGTCTGTTAGTCTTTTCAGCTTTATTTCCTTATCTACGGGATGATGTGACCAATCATAACTATCTGATAGGGTTCTTCCGAGGTTTAAATAGTGCCTGGCATTTTGGGAAGACTTTTATTAATGGCGTCCCTTTCTGCTTGTTCCATAGACTCCTGGCCTTCGTCAACCCTGAACCACTTTTAAATTTAGCAGTCCCTTGTGGTGTGTGTCCAGAAGCCGTTCAGCCATGTTCTGGCTTCTGTGAGCATGAGATCTAGAAGCCTTAGCCTAAAGCAAATCCTCTTTTCTGGCAGGAATCCAGGTCACTTAGAGCTTTCATTTCTTGGCGAAGCGCTGAGCCAGTCAAGTGACCTGCAAAACCGTCCCATCCTGTTAGTTAGTATGCGTTAACAGGCTGAGGCCTCGTGCCTTTCAGGTAACCGTTTTAACTGAGAGCCTTTGTTAAATATGATAAACTTTAAGTACCTATTGATTTTCTTACTTTTGTTTATTTCAGTTGAAGTATAGTTGACATCTGGTATTAGTTTCAGGTGTGCAACATAGCGATTAGACCCTTATATATATTACTACTCACCATGGTAAGTGCAGTGTCATCTGTCACCTTGCAAAGTTATTATAATACTACTGACATATTCCTGATACTGTAATTTACATCCCCTTGCCATATTCCTGGAATTTCATACCTCTTAATCCCCTTCACCCATTTTACCCATCTGCCAGCCCCTTCCCCTCTGGTAACCACCAGTTTGTTCTCTTCATTTCTGAGCCTGTTTTTGTTCTGTTCTTTAGATTTCACGTGTAAGTGAAATCATACCGTATTTGTCTTCCTCTGTCTGACTTATTTCACGTGGCACAGTCACATCTGGGTCAGTCCGTGTTGTTACTCACGGCGACATTTCATTACTTTTTATGGCCAAGTAATATTCCATGGTATATTTATACCACATCCTTATTCACTTATCTATTGAGGGACACTTACATTGCTTCCATCTCTTGGCCTTATAAGTAATGCTGAAGCGAACAGAGGGGTGTGTATATCTTTCCAAATTAGTGTTTTTTTGTTTTCTTGGGTAAATACTGAGAATTAGAATTGCTGGGTCATATGGTATTTTCTATTTTTAGTTTTTTGAGAAACCTCCAAACTGTTTTCCCTGGTGACTGCACCCGTTTGCATTCCCGCCATCTATGCACAAGGGCTCCCTTTTATCCACATCCTTGCCAGCACTTGTTATTTCTTGTCTTTTTTATTTTGGCCATTCTGATGGGCATGAGGTGATAGTTCATTGTGGTTTTGACGTGCATTGCCCTGAACATGAGTGATGTTGAGCATCTTTGCATGTGACTGTTGGCCATCTGCATGTCTTTGGAAAAGTGACTGTTCAGGTCTTCTGCCTATTTTTAAATGGAATTTGTGTGTGTGTGTGTGTGTGTGTGTGTGTGTGTGTGTGTGTGTGGGTGTGTTGAGTTGTATGAGGTTTTCAAAAATATATTTTGGATAGGCGTATGGGTGGCTCAGTCAGTTGGGCGGCTGCCTTCGGCTCAGGTCATGATCCCAGGGGCCCCGCATTGGGCTCCCTGCTCTGCGGGAGGCCTGCTTCTCCCTCTCCCACCCCCCCTGCTTGTGTTCCCTCTCTCGCTGTCTCTTTCTGTCAAATAAATAAATAAAATCTTTAAAATAAATAAATACATCTTTAAGAAAAGAGGTCACTGCTTATGTTTTCTTTCAGGATTTTTATGGTTTCAGGTCTTATATTTAGATCTTTACCCCATTTTAGGTTGCTGGTGTAAGAAAGTGATCCAGTTTCATTCTTTTGTATGTAGCACTCCAGTTTTTCCAGAACTATTTATTGAAGAGACTGTCTTTTACTCATTGTATATTCTTGCCTCTTTTGTCATTGATCAGTTAACCATATAATCGTGGATTTATTTCTGGACTCTTGTTTCTGTTCCCTTGATCTATGTGTCTATTTTTGTGCCAGTACCATACTGTTTCAATTACTATAGCTTTGTAGTGTATTTTGAAATCAGCTTTGTTCTTCTTAAGATTGCTTTGGCTATTCGGGGTCTTTTATGGTTCCCCATAATTTGTAGGTTTGTTTATTCTAGTTCTGTGAAAAATGCTATTGGTATTTTGATAGGGGTAGCATTGAGTTCCTAGATTGCTTTGGAGAGCACAGACATTTTAATAATATTAATTTTTCCCATCTCTAAACATAGAATATCTTCCCATTTATTTGTGTCCTCTCCAGTATCTTTGATCAATGTCTTACAGTTTTCAGAGTACACTCTCCTTGATTAAATTTCACCTCCTTGATTAAATTTATTCCTAGGTATTTTATTCTTCTTGATGCAGTTATAAATGGGATTATTGTTTAAATTTCTTTCGGCTAGTTTGTTATTAGTGGTTATTAGCTTTTTCTTTTAATTCCTGTTATTGAAGGCTATAGGAGGTTGGGCCTTGGTTATTGGGTGGTTGTTAGAAGAAAAATTAAAATCTTTGAATTTAAATCTATGAATCCTTGTTTGTGGATGACCCCCAGATTCAGCTGTGGGCCTCAGTCTGACACTGTACCTGTGTGGTCTCGGGCCAGTTCCTTAATCTTTCAGAGCCATCGGCTATCATCCCCTCTGTATAGCAAAGATGATACCTCCCCAAATGGCTTTTTAAGATTTAAATGACATAAATTTAGGTAAAGAAATGTCTTTTCTATGTGTTAATATACTAAAAAAAAAACAACGTTCCTTTCCTCCATTTTTCCATCCCCCAACTGTTGGCGGTCAGTGGTTTAAGTGTTGGCTACTTTAGGCATGATGTGGAGGTTGCTTTAGGACAGGTAAGAGCTTATTGTGCCCCTTACATTGTGCTCCATACAAAGCTGCACACCACCTGAATGCTGAGAACCTTTGAGGGACATAGTTCAGATTCATGACTTTTTCTCAGTGTGGCCCAAAGTGAATTTGATATTCTACTTAAGGTTCTTTTGGTGGTAGTGTAGCTTCTGAGTTGTTTAGTACTTTCAGACTTTTTTTTTTTTTAAATAAACATTTGAAGAATGAGATGGGTGTGTGTGTGCGCACATGGTGGCTAAAAAAGTAAATTTTCCTCTAGCTAGTGTTCTTTAATTATGAGTTGGTCATCTCTATAAGTTAAATGTATATTTTTGAAGGTCTTGAATATAAATCTGCATTAATAACTATGGCTATTTGAGCACTTAAGGTTCAGATAACATCAATAACCTAAAAATCTCTAAGCTTTTTATAAACATCAGTGTAGACTGTATTAATATATAGAGCAGGACTTCAGTTTGGGCTAAATTGAATTAGTCAGTTGGTATCAGATGAGGAGTTGGTTCTCTAGTTTCACTTGAAAAGAACAGGGTAGCAAAGGAAAGAGGCATAGAATGTTCTGTTTCTGTATCATTTTACTTGTTTTATTAATTTTCTTGTCTCAAAGCCATTCTCAGATGATTCCATTAAAAGGAGGACGGTGGGATATTTGCCATTTTCCATGAAAGTAATGATAGATGTTGGGAGAGATGATTCATGCCTTATTATAATCACTATAACTTCATTCTATAACTTCTTGGGCACTTAAAGTCAAACGATCTTACTCCCTTTTAAAAAGAAAAAACTTAGGAATTCCATGGGGGAAGAGTTCAAAATACCAAAGGTTTTTATACCTTCCTTTAATAATTATTTTCATAAACTATGCTCAGGTTGGACCCTAGTCGGAGGAGCTATATGATCTGGAAACCAGTGTAAAGTGAATCATCCTAAAGAAAATCCTATTTTCCCATAGGAGTCGAGTTTTAATTAGGGGTTTTATTCCTGACAAAGTGCTCACTATCATATAAATCATAAATATGGCCATGGATATGTTATAAAAGTAAAGATACAGTAATATACATCGTGTAATAATTGAAATAATATCATACTCCTAGTTATATATAATGAGCATGCATATAGTGTATACATTATTATCCAAAGCCCAAGTGCTTTATAAAATATACATTCAGCATATAAAAATGCATAGCTCTGCCATGGTTTAATGTAAATGGAAGAACTTAATAAAGTATAGATTGCTATACAGATGTAAGCTGAAATTTTATTAGTTTTGTGCATATAGCCTAACATAGTACATGTGCAATAAGACATTCCTACATGTCTAGTTAGGAATATTTTTGCTGTCCGTAGAATTTGGAAGGACATTTGGGGGTCTGGGTGAATCATGAGGGTAGGATATGTAGACAAGTTTGAATGGATGCTTTTCTTTTGTTAATCTTTCTTTGTGCTTCTATACTTTGTTTCAAAATGTTTTTACTGCATTTTGTAACCTCATAACCACCTTTTACACTTGATCTTAGCCAAAAGGCTGAGAAGCGATTCATAACCACCTTTTAAGAGAAGATACTATCATTCACATTTTGAGGAAAAGGACACTGATGAGCACAGGAGATAAATGACACTGTCTCTTTGTCACTAGGAAGTTGCAACATGAAACTAAAACCCATTCCTTCTGACTGCTCATTCTGTGTTCCTTCAAATACACCACAAGGACCTGACCGTGGTCTCTGTAGTAACCAGATGCTATCAGAATTTCAGGGCTCTTAGAGCAAATTACCTAGAACAAATTTAAATTTGAGGTCATTCTCAAATCAGGTCAGTTGGAGCATCTGCAGTGAGGAGAGGGAGAAACAAGCTCCCCGCTGAGCAGGGAGCCCAATATGGTGCTCGATCCCAGGACCCTGGGATCATGACCTGAGCCAAAGGCAGACGCTTAACTGACTGAGCCCCTGAGGAAGAGACAGTTGAATGCTTGTTCTTCCTTCATCCCCTACCGCACCCCCAGCATTACTGAATGCAGGCGGTCATGGCAGGTTGGGCAGGTGGGCGACCTGAGGAGAGTGCATGGAACAGGGTCGCGGGTCACTTGGCTTTGCCTTAGTGTATCTGTCAGATAATTCTAGTTGGTGCTACGGTGGCAAAACTTTGAAAGCTCACTAGTTTTTTAAAGATTTTATTTATTTATTTGACAGAAAGCGATAGAGGGAACACAAGCAGGGGGAGCGGGAGAGGGAGAGGGAGAAGCAGGCTCCCTGCTCAGCAGGGAGCCTGATGTGGGGCTTGATCCCAGGACCCTGGGATCATGACCTGAGCTGAAGGCAGACGCTTAACAACTGAACCACCCAGGTGCCCCGTAAAGTTCACTAGTTATAATGAAGGTTTATCAGTCATACCAAGTCAGGGGCTCTTGGTGCTGCTGCTGTCCTGCAACTTTGCCATCCTGAAGTTCATTTTTTTTCCTGGGGTGAGGAGGAGGGGGAGAGTGGTGTGTGGTCTCATGGTCCCGTTTCTTCTCCGTGCTGAGATTGTCAGCTTCTATAGTGATGGAATCATGACACTGTCTTCAGTAACATCCTGGTTAGTCACCTGAGCTGACCACCCCTAGCAATCATCTTGGTGACTTTTTGCTTATTGAGTAAACGTTTTTGGAGTGCTTGTGTGCAAAGCATTGGTTTGGAAATTTGATTCAAAGTAGTAATTCATCCCAAAGAATCACTTGAATTGTGTTTCACCCAGTAATCATAAGTTCCACATCACAGCCACTGTTAGCCCATACGAATCCTTTGTGCAAATTGGAAACAGGCACCCCTTCCTCAAAGTGTTTTACTTCCATCTGTCAGAAAACTGTCATGCTGAGCTTATTAGAACAATACCTTCACTACTGTCTCCTGAGAAATTGTCAAAATATACAAATTGACAATGTCTCTGAAATGAACCGTGCCCCCATAGATGTGTCAGCCTGTCATCCTTGTGCAGTACACAACTTGCACAACTGTATGTGGCAAATTTATTCCCCTTGCTTCCTGCTATCGAATTTTACTGAAATTTTGCAGGTATTCCCAGGTAAAATTTTTTCCAATCTTTATAAACAAGGTTGAGAATTCTTTTTTGAAGATGATATCAATTCTGTTAAGCCACAAGAAAAAAAAAGTCACTTCTTTTCATAAGGTCAGGTTTCTATGCCACTTTTTTTGTGAGGCAGATAACATCCATCTTTAGTCTGATTTGTTTTAAAATTTTATCTACCTTCTTTTGTTGCTTCTCTGTTCTTTGACCATTTGCTACATTTTGAAAATATGGAGTCACCCTGATAATAATAGTTCTTACTTAAAAATCTTTCACTCAAACAGGATCTTGATCGAATACCCTCAGAGTGGTAACTTCCTGCCCAGGGGCTAAAAATTATTGCCATTATTAGGCAAATAGATTTTCTGTTTGCCAGCATTTCAAATAGACCAAACCAACAGGCAATGCTATTATTTGTTAAATGAACAAATGAATGGGTACATTGTGAGGGACCTTTAGTCTTAACTGTAAACCAGTTGCCTTAAAAAAAAAAAAAAAGAACCCAAACCTGTTTTATGCACAGAAGGACCCAAACCTAGAAAAGCCTGTTACTATTTCTTTGAGTTAAGGACCCTTGCTAAAAGTGCAGGAGCAATCATGTGTGAAGAAAGGATAGTATGTTTAAAAAAAATTCCAGGACCGGTCTAATTACACTTTGATTACTCTCTTTGGGGAGTAATTCTTATTCCTTGGTAGGAAACCATGAGCAAGTCTGACCATTTGGTTTTGTGAAAATAAACTTAGTTTAATTTATCGACGCGTTATACATACCTGCCAAATTTTCTCATTCTTTTAAGCTGACATGTGTCTTGCCTGATGGAGTCACTGTAATGCAGTCTATGTGTTTTTGAAGAAATTATGTTTTGCTAAGGAATGTATCAAAATTGTTAAACCATGTTGCACCTTGTTCTCATTAGTCTTTGGAATGTAGCTGCCGGAACCTAAAGGGCAGGGGAGACTGAGACAGAGTGTGATGGCTGCTCACAGGAGGCCCTCTGGGCCGCATTTTTGAGCTGCGCGGTCTCAGCCTTTCCTTGGGCAGCTGTGTCAAGAGGTGCAGTCCGGGAGCCCTTGACCCAAGCCCACTGCAGCTCTGTTAGCCGACAAACCAACAGACAAAATGAATCTCACCTCTTATACGCGATCTAGCTGTAATCACTCCATTGTAGGTAATTAAATTTCCAACATCCGGGTTTCCATTGGAAATACTTGCTAAAGGGAGGCTTGCCTTGGTTCATTAACAGCAGTGAACACTGAAGGGTGTGCAAATGTTTCAAGTCTGGGCAGTTCTACCTGCAAACATCTCTCTCGTCAGTCCCTGTTTTCCACTCCTGACATCCCAGCCTGCTTTAGGATCCCATGAATCCTGATGGAACTGGTACAATACTAACAGGCACCCCCCACCCCCGGCCCCCACTTTCTCTTGTCTACCCTTCACATTGTGGCCAGAGCGATCTTTTTAAAGATGCTTGGTCTTCTCTTCCCCGCTGGGAGCTCATCTGGGGTTCCCTGTCACCTACAGCATCAAATGAAAACTCCTTTGTGTGTTGTTGAAGGCTTTTCCAGGCCTGGCCTCTGCCACCTCATCTAGCCTAATCTGCAACACTTCTCACCGGTCGGCGTTCCTATGCCCCAGGAATACAGGACTACTGTAATTTTGGAAGTATACCTTGATCCCTCATACTTCTGTACCTTTGCTCTTGTTGTTTTTTTCCTTGGATGTCTTCTCTGCTAATGGTCCCTCCCTGACTTCCACCTGATTTAAGTGCTCAGCTTTCTGCGCTCCCACTGAACTTCTATGTAAATACAGCCCTCAAAGCAGTTACCGAGGAGCATAAATACTTGTTGGTCTTGACTGGACTCTGAGTGCCTTGAGGTTGAGGATCATAGCTTTTAATTTGTATCTCCATAAACTATCACGGAGTTGGCATATAGAAATTCAATAAATGAATTAAGGAAAGATTGCTAAGGTACTGCTTAGTGAGTCTTCAAAGGCAGTTTTTGTTTTCATTATTTATTTATTTTTTTGAAAGGTAGACCTTTCTAAATCCAGCAGAATGGCATGGCTTTGGTGAAAAAAATTACCTCAGTAGAAAATCAGCCTTGTCCACCTCTGTGCTTATTGCTTTCTCTCCTATGTTGATGTTATATACTCTTAACCTTAAAAATAAAGCTGCCAGTTATTTTACCAGCAAAATGGGTTTATTTGGGTATAGCAGGGAATTGCAATTCAGGACACATGGGCTATGGTAAAACCATGGGTGAGTCCAGAGAACAAAGGAGAGGAAGGCTTGCTTTATTTACTTATTTACTTATGTATGTATTTATTATTTATTTGAGAGAGAGCACACATGAGTGGGGGGAGAGGGAGAGGAAAAGAGAGAATCTCAAGCAGACAACACGCTCAGCTCGGAGCCCTGATGCAGCACTCGATCCCAGGACCCTGAGACCACAACTTGAGCCAAAATCAAGAGTTGGCCATTTAACCAACTGAGCCACGCCCAAGCCGGAGGGAGCCTCTTTTACAGAGGAAAGGGGGACATTGGGTAGGCTGTTAGAAATGAAAAGTTCAATCAAGTAAACTGGGAGTTTGAAGTGTAGTGGCTTTTCATTGGCTGATTTGTGTTAGTCTCTCATTGGCTGGGCTGTTGCTGGGCAAGGAGAAAATCTCTGGCTGGGGTAGTAAAGATTAGGCTTCTCTCTGTTGGGAACGCAAGGGACCTCTCTTCCTGCTGGTTCTGCAAAGGGTTACAAGGAGTGGGGTGGCTCCAGAGCTCCCCCTTCTGATTTCTCAACTCTACATTATTTTAAGTAAGTAAGTAAGTAAACTCTACACCCACCGTGGGGCTCAAATTCATGGCCCTGAGATCAAGACCCGCATGCTCTACCGACTGAGCCAGCCAGGTGCCCCTCAACTCCATTTTAAATGAGGTTTCCTTTAATTCATTTTCTTGTCTTGGTCTATCACGTTACAAGGTTTGTATTTTCCCCAAATTTGGGGGCAGGTTGTATCTTTGTTGCTTGGACGTGTTCATTTTGTGGCCTGTGGCCAGTTTGGGCTGAGCTGAGTGGACAGGGCTCTGCATCTCCACTCTGCAGGCTGCCCTTGGGAACCAGAATCTTGAATTCTCGGAATGCAGCTCTACCTGCCTCAGTGAAGGTGCAGGGTGAGAAGCATGAGAGGGGTCTGCCATGTGTACTCATCCCCTGGTGGCTTCTCAGAACCCCCTGGAGCAGGGAGTCTGATGGGATAGGGTTTCCTTCTCCCCTGGTGAGGACAGTCCTGCTCACTCAGCCTTCAGGAGCCAATGGCCTCTCAACTTCGAGTGTAGCAAAATGTAGAGGAAAGGGTTTGAGAGTCGGGCAAGGCCATATGAGAGTCCCAACTCTGGCACTTAATATGGTAGCTGGGGCCAGCTGCTGGGTTCCTCTTTTTAAAACAATACTTATAAAATAGGGGCTATGCTCTTTGCTGCAAGGTTGCCGTGAGGATTAGCTGTGATGGCATTTTGGTAGAGCTCCTGATACGTACCAGGTGCTCAATTGTGAATATCAATTCTGACAATACATTTGAGAAATGTAGGGGGCAGGAAAGGGAGAGTGGATTTTGTTTTTGTTTGTCGAGTGAAATGGCTAAAATGACTGGCCTCACACTGACTCAGAGGGTTCCAGACTCTGTGTGAGGAGCTTGAGTCTGGCCCCTTCTTCGGAGGGTCCGCTCCCTTGGGAAAGGGAGGGGGCCAGGAGACCTGAGTTCCAGTCTTGGCTTTGCCAGCAATTCCCCGTATGACCTTAGATGTGTCATTTGTCTTGTATGTGCCTCAGTTTCCAGACTTGCTCAGAAATTGGGGTGCACTAGCCTTGCTTACCTGCTAAAAGTGGTTGTAGAAACACAATCATAATGTAGCTGTGGAAGTGTTGTTTGGAAAATGGTCCAGGGTATTTGATGGCTGCAAATGGGGGTGGGGAGGCTGGTGTCTTCTTTGCTCCTTCCCTTTTTTCCATTTGTGAGCTATTTAATTATCACAGTCATAAGGAACCAAAAGCATGGAGGAGAAGTGTTTCTGTTAAAGTGATTTCTGGTAGATGCCACCATATCCATTTCCCGAGGTTCTTAGGAAAGACTTTGAAGTTGGTTTTACACTTGACACCTGCTCGGCTGTCAGGTGTCGGCCTAGGGGCTGGTCAGATTTGAATTTCACAAGTCCGTAAGTCTACTTATTCCTTGGCTCTTAGATAATGCTCTACTGGGATAACCACATTTTAAAGGTGAAAATCTCTCAACTATGTTAAAAATGCAGGTGGCAAAATGTTAACTGGTGGATGTGTCCTAGAGTCCTGACTGATTTTTTTCCTCCCTCTTTATACTTCTGTACTTTCCAACCTTTCAAAAATGGGTTTGGCTTTTGGCATAAAAACTATATATACGCCTCCTCCCACAAATCAAATGTAGTGCTATTACTATTAGAAAAATATGGATTTTAAAAGTGAGTGACTTGCCAGTAAGCTGAGGAGCACTAGTGTATCTGGAAAATCTTAAAAGGCAAGCTTGGGCCAGCCAGAGTGGGAGCTTTCTTTGAGCCCTAGCACGGTGCACCCTCCCCTCTCCCTCTGTGGCTCGGAGCTGGGGAGCTGGGACCAGACTGGCCTTCGGGCCAGGCCTTCCTTGAGAGCTGGGTGTTTAGTGAGCCACACACACCAGTTTCAGTGGGTCTGGAGGATTAATGAGCTGCTAAAACTCGACTCCTTCATCTCCTGAAGCTTCCTTTCAAACTCCAGATTCCAAATGTGACCTACCACAGCCGTGTGCCGAGTTGCCCTGTACTCATAATCATTTGTGTGCTCGCACAAACTCCCAAGCAAAGCCTCAGTTCCTCCTGTTTATTCCAAGAATTTAAGCCAAAAGATGCCAGAACACAGCTTTCTGAAGGAGCTCAGCAACCTCAGAGCATGAAGAGGACCCTAGAAAAACCCAGGTTCAGGCCTCCCTGAAAATTCAACTTGATGATTATTCTACTTTGTTAATCCTAAAGTGTCAACACTTGGGCTGATCAGAATCCATCGGTTGAAAATACTGACATCCTTTCCTTTCTCAAACAAATTCTGAACCCTCGCCTCGCCCCAGCCCCCGCCTTTGCTGGTAAAGGATTTGCTTGCTTTTGTTCCTCTGAGCTAGTGTATCACTGAGTCTTGGGGGAAATGGCTCTTGAGTGAACCCTTGATAGTCCCCACACCTTGTGTGGGCCTTCAGCATTTCATAACCAGAGAACTGTAATTGCTCTCCCTACCTCTAGACTCTATTTTCTCCAGTCCATACACTATTGCCAGATTAATCTTTGTGGAAAATAGAGTGGGTCAGGTCATTCTTTCAATCCAAAGTCCTTCTCTGAGCTCCCCATTGCCTTCACTGAACTAAGCAGTTCGGTCAGCCCTTCCGAGCACAATCCCCAGGCTAAGCGCTTCAGCCTGTGGAGCAGGAGACCTTCCCATCAGGTGCCCTGTGCCCGTTCCTCCCTGAGCCTGTGCTTGGATTCCTCTGTTTGCTGTAGACACCCCTCTTCACTTTGCCCACTTACCCCTGACGTGCACAAGCCTCCCCGTTCTCCGCTCAGATTGTCTTCTTATGAAGTTGGAATTGGTCACATACCTTCCTATCCTCCCCTGCTTCATGAAAACAAGTGTGTTGTCTCCTTTCTTCGTGATCCATTGGTGTGCTAAGGCATTCTCCTTGTCTTGTTTTAGTAGTAGATTGAACGGTTTGTGTATTAACCTGCTCCATTGATTGGAGTATCGTGGGGGAAGGGTGAGGAACTACATCTTTTGGATCTCTCCATACTCTCTAGCTGAGGGCCTTGAATCTGTATTTTTGAATGTAATTGAAGAATAGACATCCAAAAAATGGCTTTTCATGAGGCATCCAGAATAGATTTAAGAAATATACTAATTTTCCCAACTTCATTTGGGACGGGTAAAAGGCAAAAATTCTGTGCTATCCCATTTTAGTAGAGTGCTATGAAGTGATGTTAAAGATGTCTTAAGAAGTCTTTCCTATTTTCCAACTCAAGGTGACTTTTAAAAAATGAGTAATTTTGGTTCCATGAGAAAGTAGAAGCGTGGAGAGAGGGACGTGTAAAGATTGATACTGTTGGCCCAACACGAGGTTAAATCTCAGCTCTTGAGCAAATTATTTAACCTGTAATAGGACCTCGGGCTCCCCATCTGCAAAATGTCGATCACATCTGCCTAAGCTATTGTGCAGGCTGTAGGATGATGGGTAGAAGCACCTAGAACAGTGACCGGCACCCAGCAGACGTGCCCAGAGTGGAATAATGATTATTTTCATAGCCCCTGCACATGGTGCTGTTGGAAAGTGGAGCATCTGTAAGTGCAGCTGCCTACAGAAAACCAGCCCATGTATTTCAAAAGCTCCCCTTGCCCAGTCGCTTTTATTACAATGTGAGGTTGTTTGTACAGTGGAGGGTTACTTGTCGGCTGACCCTGAAAATGGAGCTTGTGCTCAGGCAGGAAGGGTCAGGTGTGCTCTGCCAGATGGTGCATCTCCGTCCTCCTTGGCTGGCTGGCTCTTCAAGCCAGGACAAGCACATGTCTGGTTTTCTAGGATGAGAGGACAGGAGGGGGTCCCGTTTGCTCTTTCATCATGTGTGGCTGTGACATGCAACAGTGGGAAGGGCTGTGTGCCTTGAGAAAACCATGTGAATGGAGCTCTCGTATGTTTCTTGCTGATGAACAGAGCTTCAAAAACTTCATCACTCTCATTGCATCCCTACGGGAGGAAGTGACCAATGAAGGAGCAGAGAGAATTGGGCCACTTGGATAACTGGTAGTTGAGTACCTATCATGTGCTAGACATGGCTTTTTGGTGCCAGAGATAAGAATGCTAGCGGTGGTACAGAATCTAAAGATGAATCTGTTTGTTTTTTAAATAAGTCCTGAATGGGACATATTCTCAAGTCTCTTGAGAATACGGCAAAAGTTTTGGACTTTTCCCAAGGAAAATGTGTACATGCACACACCATATTCCATACAATTCCTGGGGGGGGGCTCAAGTATCCCCTAATGTTCATTTAAGGACCCTAACGTTAAGAACCCTTTAGTAATTATAATTGAGTGGAAAATGTTGACATGGACATTGGCTACAGAAACACCTGCTTCAAGTTTGCGTTCCATCCCTTACCAGCTATGTATCTCCTGAAATGAATGAATGACCTTGGATAGCTCACCCTCACGAAGCCTCAGACACCTCACGCAGATGATGAGGTGGGAGGAACAGCAGGGACATCTCAGGGGGCTGCAGAGAAGATGAAGTAAGTTCATAAGCAGAAACACTATTAGCGCTCTGCCTGGCATGTGGTAAATGATCAATAAATGATAACACATTTTTATTAGCCTGCTCTAAGGGAGCTGTGAAAGTACTGCAGGAGATTAATTCCTATTAGCAGCTGGGAAGAAAGTATGAACCACAGTTTCCAGTTGAGGTCTAAGAATTGTCAAAAACAATGCGGTGGCGTTTTCCATCTATACAGACAACAAATTTATGCTGTCTGTCTCGTGCCTGTTTATTTGTTTTAAGGATTTTATTTATTTGTCAGAGAGAGTGCATGAGCAGGAGGAGTGGCAGACAGAGGGAGAGCAGGTTCCCTGTTGAGCAAGGAGCAAGGAGCCCGATATGGGACTCCACCCTTGTTACCACATGCCTGGGAACATGACAGGAGCTGAAGGCAGACTCTTAAGACGCCACCCAGGTGTCTCCATCTCATGCCTGTTTTTAAAAAGAAGGCGACCACAATGGCATTCCGTAGCGGTGCTTCACTTACTCCGTTGGAGGGAATAAATCTCTATCACTGAGTGATAAATACCAGCAAGAGTTATAATTCATTAGCAATAATAAAAATTTGTTTTTTTTTTAAGATTTTATTTATTAGAGAGAACACAAGCAGGGAAAGTGGCAGGCAGAGGGAGAAGCAGGCTCCCCGCTGAGCAGGGAGCCCGACATGGGGCTCGATACCAAGACCCTGGGATCATGACCTGAGTCGAAGGCAGATGCTTAACCGACTGAGCCACCCAGGCACTCAAAAATTTGTTCCTTTAATAATAAAGAAAAAGAAGGATAAGATGATGGTGATAACAGTTAAACGATCTTGAGGAATTACTGTGTGCTGGGCTTTGTGCTAAGTGCTTCACATTAGCGTGGGTGTGTGGTATTCTTTCTGGTGAATCACGATCACTTAGAAGAGCAGAAGTCCAGAAGATCAAGGACTTTTGCTGCGTGTAGTTGGAGGTCAGCAGGCTGAGTGCGTGTGTGTGTGTGTATGCGTGTGCGTGTGTATGTGCGCATGCACATGCATGCACGTGGGCTAGCAGAAAGAGAGCTTCTTATCACCTTGTGCTCATTTGACCACTTTCTGAGCCATAAGCTTTAATGTTTTGGAATGTGTCTGTTGAAAAACGAAGGTTTATCATGCAGAGTGTAAGATTACAACCACAAGCTTCAGAAAAGGGTTTCTGAGCTTGGGGGAGAGTTAGAATTAACCTCATAAAGAGTGCAGATGAAAGTCTTTCCCACAGTTACAATCAAAGACACTTTAGGCCACTCTTTTCCCTGAGGAATAGTTGCTTTTTATGACACGTTTTAAAGTTTTATTTCAAAAACAGTCTGCATCTTAAAGCAGAATGTTGTCCACTCCCCAGGCCGCCACTTACAATGTGTTTTCAGTTTTCTCAATCATATTACCAAGTGTCTGGATACGATGTGAATTGCTACCCTCAGCAGATCCACTCCAGGAAGGATCTAGCTTCACTTTCTTGTGCTCATTGCAAGATCTCTGGCCCACATCTCCTGGTAATTTTCTTCTGGGGGGCAAGTTTGGAGTCCTCACTGCTTTGTTGGAAGGGATTGTCTTGTTCAGGCCTCTCATTTTCATCAAGAAAACAGGCCTGGCAAAGAGATGGAAACCCATTCTGTCCAGTGCTCCTTACTATGCCCAACGCTCAATGGCTCCTCAAACCAGATTCTTGCCCACGTCCTTGGTTGGAATGCTTCCTAATTGTGTCTTATGTTCCTGTGCACACATGGGTCTATCTGTGTGTGTGTGTGTTTTAATTTCTTAAATGTCACGTATCTTTTCCTAAGATGTGGAAACTTAGACTAATCACCCTTCAATAATCTTTCATTGAGCACCAAATGTTGCAGGGAATGACTAGTAGTTGGAGGGCATCTAGGTATTATGGTGCGGAGATCAGTTTGCAACTTCTCATGGAATTTCAAGCTGAATGAAATTCACATCTCTCTCCATTTTAGTATATGTACTGCTGAAGCAAGCACAGCTCCCATCTCTCTCCGTTTGCTTGCTTCACCCCTGTTCCAGACCTTTCTTCCAGGTCTCACTGGCCCCTCGGCCCAACTTTCAGTTGGGCCTGGCCCCTGGATTTTATTGTTTGAAGAATGCTTATTTATTTTTTAGAGCACAAGCAGGGGAGAGGGAGAAGCAGGCTCCACACCGAGCACGGAGCCCAAGGCTGGACTAGATCCCAGGACCCTGGGATCATGACCTGCGCCGAAGGCAGACGCTTAACCAACTGAGCCACCCAGGCGCCCCTGAAGAATACTTTAAATGCTCTCTCCACCATCCTATGCCTTCTGACAGTGACTAGACCAAAGCTTGGAGTTTGACCCAATTCTGACTTCATTGGGATGTGCGCCTCACATTTACACGTCGCTCAGGACTACTGCAGTGGTCTTAACTCTGTCACAGTGCCCGCAGGCTCTTTCTTGATCAGCACTCACTGCTCTCCTGGTTGAGCTTGGTTCAGCACACAGCCACTCTTAGCAGCCACCTGTTGCCAATCTTATGAGCTTCTCATTGCCTGGGGCAAGGAAGGCAAATGATTCTTTTTTAGGTGCCACTTCCAGGTGGTTGGCAGTGAATGTCTGAGGTGCATGCACTAAAGTGCTGTGATTAGTGATGTTGGACATGCGTGGGGAGAGGTGGGATGGGGTGGGGGAGATGTGCCGCATCATCCTTAGCCAAGAGGACAAGGTGTAAACTTCTAAACATGGCACACCAGACTCTTCATGATGTGGTTTCTGCCCAGAATCACTGACCACTCCCAGCCCACATCCGCCCTCCATGCATTGTTCCTGCAGCACCCCTGTCATCATGCCAACATGGGTTTGTATCTGCCCAACGCCCACCTGAAATCCCTTGCCCCTTGCTTCCCCATTGCCTCCTCACCCTTCAACACTGACCCAAGTATTCCTGCTTTGGAAGCCTCCTCACCTTTTTGCCCCCAAGCCAAACTGCCCCAAATCACCTCTTTCTCCAGGTTCTCATGGCATTCTGTATACACCAGATATTATTAACACGTTATAATTATTTAATCGTATGTCTGCTCTCTTGCTAGACTACTTGGTGGGAAAATCAACATTGATTGAGCTCCTTCCCAGTGTCCCAGGCCCACTGGGAAGCACGGCCCTTCCTGGGAGTCCAGTGCAGTAGAAAGAGGGTGGCGTTCTGAAGCCTTTCTTTCTGGTTTGACTTTCTGGTTTGAGCCCTGCTCTTCTGAGAGGAGTTGTCCTTTCTTCGAGGCTCAGGATACTTATATTGTAAATTGGGAATCATGATACTTATGCCAGGTTATTGAGTGGTTTAGAAGTAGTATTTCTTAAATGTTAGCACATAATAGTAAGTCCTCACTAAATGGTAACTATTATTATTGGTTATCTATAGACTGGTTCTGTGAGGTGCAAGGTGCCTGGGTGGCTCAGTCGGTTAAGCGTCAGCCTTTGGCTCAGGTCATGATCCCAGGATCCTGGGATCTAGTCCTGCATCGGGTTTCCTGCTCAGCAGGAAGTCTGCTTCTCCCTCTCCCTCTGCCCCTCCCCACTGCTTGTCCTTGCCCTCTCTTAAATAAATAAATAAAATCTTAAAAAAAAATTCTGTGAAGTGCAGTTGGAATTAACTTTTTTTTTTTTTAAATGCTGCAACTGAGACTCAAATTATTTCCTTAGGGTCAGAGATCAAATAAATTACTGAGTTAAAAGTTTTTTTTTAAGGTCTTATTTATTTATTTATTTGACAGAGAGAGGGAGAGAGCACAAGCAGGGAGAGCAGTAGGCAGGGGGAGAAGCAGACTCCCCACTGAATAGGGAGCCCGACTCAGGACTCAATCCCAGGACCCTGGGATCATGACCTGAGCCGAAGGCAGATGTCCAACCGACTGAGCCACCCGGGTGCCCCTGAGTTAAAAGTTTAAGCTCAGGTCAGTATGACTTCAGGGCCGGTGGCCTCTTAAATGCATTATTACAAAATATAGAAATGATGTGAAACCTACAAAAAAGTTGCCAAAACAGTGCAAAGAAATCTGTATCCCCTTCACCTCACCAAGGTTTTCCAGTTGTTAATATTTCACCTCAATGTCTGGATCCCCCCCTTTCCCTCTGTATAAGCAGGTGGACATCATACACCACATACCTTTGTCTGACATGATGACTTATCACCCCTAATACTGTCCCAAACGGGGGCCTCTCCTCCCACATTAAGGTGCAGCCATCTCAGTCAGGAGGTTGTGATTGATAAAATAAACACCCTGCAACCTACAGGCCCCATTCTGGTTCCTCAAGTGTTGGAACAATTCCTCTTCTTCCTTTCTGGCCCAGGATCCCATCTAGGAACACATACTGCGTTCAGTAACCACATCTCATTAGTATCCTTTAACCTGGAATCATTCCTCCTCTTTTCCCTGTGTCTCATCCCCTTGATGGGACTTTCATCCTGTAGGCTGTCCTTCTGCCTGAGTCTGTCCAATATTTTCCCATGAGTTGACTCTGGGCACTTCTGGGAGGAAACCACAGAAATGCTGCTGAGCTCGTCCTGATGCATCTCATCAAGAGACACATGACAACCTATCTTACCACCGCTGGGGATAACCTTGATCATCTGGGATCAGCTGGATATCTCCACTGAAGTCACCATTCTTCCTTTGTATGTGATGACTATGGGAAGATATTCTGGTATTATACCACTATCCTGTTCCCCATCGAAACATCACCCATCAGCTTCAGTATCCGTGGTTAACCCCCACCTGCATCCACCAGCACCATGGTTACCAACTAAGGATGATCCGTTTCCTTCATTTCTATTGTATATACTGTTTTCTACTGTAAAAAAGAGCACCCCCTTCCCCATTTATATGTATATTTCAGTATGGACCCATGGTTCTACTTAATCCAATGGATTCTATCATTAACTGTCATATTAATCCTCAAATTGTTCTCAAGTTGAGCTCCCTCAAGCTGGCCTTTATGTACTCTTGACATATGCCCATCATTTATTAAGCATTTCCTTCCTGACACAAGCTGTTCCAGGCTCATCTTGTATTTTTTTCTGCCCGAATCCTGAAATCAACATCGCTTCAAACAGCTCTGATTCCTTTTAGTGGAGAATGATCTTGAGAAATTGATTGCTGACTGTGCTCATTGCTTCTGTATACACACACACACGGGCCTACCTGTAAATACGTGTATCTATATTATACACATACACAGAAATAGAAAAAATAAGTATATCTATATCTATTAAAAACCTATCAGTTCATGCCAATACTACCAATTCCAATCTAACACCTCCCATGTTTCTATAGCTTTCTTTACAAATCCCTACTCAGAGTGAGAAAACCGGCTCTTTTTATTCTCATATATTTACTTACTGGTTCACTGTGACCAATCTTCCTAACTATTCTGGCTGCCTTTTCTATCTGCCACCTCCATACCTCCAACCCCTTACTACCTACTTTCTTGCCTATGGGTGCACACTGCCACCAGTGTCTTCATGAGGCATGACAGCCCCCTTTTCCTGTGCACTAATGTTAAGAAGTAGAGATAGGAAGTAATACATGTGTTCTGGGGCGCCTGGGTGGCTCAGTCGGTTAAGCATCTGCCTTCGGCTCAGGTCATGATCCCAGGGTCCTGGGATTGAGACCCTCATCGGGGTCTCCACTCAGCAGGGAGTCTGCTTCCCCTTCTGTGTGCTCTCTCTCAAATAAATAAAATCTTAAAAGGAAGTAATATATGTGTACTTCTATCAGAGAACGTGTACTTTTTATTTCTAACCTGAACAACAACACGGTACATGGCATGGAGCAGGAGGTTTGTGAAGGCTGTATGAATGAATCAGTATGTGGGCAAATGAGCAAACAAAGGAGTAAAGATACATACCGTTGTGCAGTGTTTAATTTGTGAATGGTAGGTCAGGATTATCAGAGGATCAAGATGGGATAGTAAGACCCAATGATCTACTCTATCCAGGGAGATTTCTGTCTTTTGCATCCTTGGAAGCAGTTTTGGAAGGCTGCACAGGAAAGGGACCAGCGTGGGGAATCCACTCAAGCAGCTGGAGGAACTGAATAAAACTCTGGTTTGAAGTTAGTTGGCAGGATGGGGCTTGTCTCTGTATCCAGCACACCAGGCACATGAGGACCCTTCAATCAGCAGGTGAAATGATGAGGACAAGTGCAAGGCACAGTCTGAGTCTGGCTGCTTCATTTTGTTTGCGATGTGCGTGTGCATGTGTGTGTGAGCTGATACAATGCAAGAATCCAGACTAATTAGTTCCCATGCACCTGTGTGTCTTCTGAAATTCCATTTGGCTTGCAGTTTTCCGTGACATCCTGTCCAACTCTACTGGAATGTGTGACTACATAGCATCTATGCTGATTGCTGGTCTAAAGGTGCCAGTGCTTTAGAATCAATGATTCCCCTCTAACAGTGTAACTGAACACGCATGATTTTAGTTTGGTGGATCCTTAAAACCTGTTGTTCCCCCCCATTGGAGTTTTCACTAACCCTTCACATGGTAACTACCTGTACTCTGCGGACAATACAGAAATCTACCTTATTTTGTTAGAATCATCTTGAGAACAGATTCTATTGGGTGGCCCTTTGGATTACTCTCCGAACCCCATCTCTCTCACCTGGTGCCCACTATGGTGACCAAGAAGCCAGATGCTTAACTTGGCAGCTCCCCTTGCGGTGGCCTTATGGCCTGGTTCCAGTCAGTGAGAAGGCTCTGGGCAGGAGTTTTCACCTTTCCCGTGGTTGCAGAGGGCAAAATTGCCAGTACCTGGGGGCTGCTGATACTGTGTCTCTCAGCGAACTTTGCCTCCTAGAGTGTTCTGGGTTGGAAACAGTCTCTGACTTAGATCCTGAAGGATTTGAGGGGAAGACAAAGGGGCTGGAGAATATGAGGAAGGATGGAATTTGATAGAAGCTGGGGGGAGGCCTAGCCTTGCCCCCCCCCCCCCGCTTTGGATGATTAGAGGGTCAGAGAGGGAGACCCAGGTCCTCTCCCTTGTGAATGCCCTGTGCGGCTCTTGTGGCTGGACTTTTGTGGCCTCTGGGGTCTTTGTGCAGCATGACTCACAACCTCAGGTCTGAAGTGTTTTCTATGCCTTTTGTCGTTGTGAAGATTAAGT
The DNA here is from genome assembly GCF_037043125.1 of Eumetopias jubatus. Lineage (NCBI taxonomy): Eukaryota > Metazoa > Chordata > Mammalia > Carnivora > Otariidae > Eumetopias > Eumetopias jubatus. Next base: position 44,895,725 of record NW_028274821.1, on the reverse strand, counting down.
GAGATACTACACATAAAGAGTTAAGATCTGTGCCCAACACATAATGTGTAATAAATGATAGCACTTTCTAAATGTTAACAACTCGCTACCTTTGAAAACTGTACAAGTCTAGTACACATTTTATACCTTTATGAATAAAAAGGCAAAGGCCCCATTTGTCAGCTGGTCTGATAGAACTGTATGGTGTTTGTTTCTTCTGTGATGGGAGATGAAAAAAATCATCGAGAGCCAAGAATTTTATTTTTGTGAATTTTCTTTTTCTGTAAAGAAAGGTTATCTTCTACCAGAGATCAAGAATGGACTTAACACCCATCATGTGTGTATATCTGCCTGGTCTCTCTTAACACCTCCTCATTCCCTAGACCTTTGCCAGCATCTGGGAGGTCCAGTAAGAAATGCTCTTTAAATCCTCTGCATTCTTCCAGAAGCCCAAGGGGTTTAATGAGTTCTGATTTTAGCTAAAACATATAAACCAAAAAAAAGTACAATTTCTGCAACTTGGTTTCTTTATGCCAGAAATCTTTGTGTGTCTGTCAAGTAACAAAGCATAACCTGAATTTTCTGTTATTGTTTATTGGGCAATCGATATAAAGCAGGATATTTCTTCAGAGGTAAGCAAGCGGGTTGCTGTTAACACATCTGATAACATCGTATTTTATTGAATGAGTATGTTTCACATGATCCATATAAAGTTCCTAGCAGTAAACTTTAATTGCTGGAGAGAAGAATATATTGAAAGAGTACAGTTGGAAAGAGGTGATTTAAAAATTTTCCCTTTAAGCTAAACATCTGAGAAATAGAGAAAAATCATTAAGGAATTCAGAGACGACTTTGACATATTGAATTATGAATACACAGCACAGTGAAATAATTTTGTTGGAGTGGCCCAGCTGTGGTAATAATTAAACTCAAAATTCAGCCTCCTGCTTCTTTGCGGGGGGGGAGGGGGTGTCTTGAAGTGACTTCAGTTTCTAAGAATCAAATGCTTGTTTAAAAATATTTATGGTACATAGAGGAATAAATTTAGTGCAATAAGGCAATTTTTCTACAGTCATTCCACTCATTGTTTAAATTACCTTTCTTTCACTTTAATGACATTAGAGGAGATTTGGCTCAAATTTTGAAAAGCTCCTTAGAGGTAGAGAGAAAAAAATGTAGATTAGCAATAGTAAATCTTTTTGATGGGGAGGATATAACAGCTGTTGAAATTTTGGTATCAGTTGAAATTCCAAAGGTTTCGAGAATTCAAGCAAGTAGCAGTGGGGCATGGCGAATGTTAATGATCAAGTTGGTAGCTAATCGAGTGGTGGAGAAAATCCTCACTGTCCGAATGAGGCATTGACTACTAGATTCAGATCTGTCTGCATGTCTTGCTTGGCCACTTGCTGCTTTGAAGGACAAAATGTTCCTTTCTGTGGCTACTCAGGTGGAAAATGGAATCGGGTGGGAAGTCTGGGGCAGGAGAGAATGGATGGAAGCCATTTCTCCATCATCCGTGGCATGAGACAGGTTCGTGTTTAGAGAAAGAAGAGCCCCCAGAGACTTTGACAGAGCCCTTGGCATTGAAAATCTGATGTGGAGCCTCAAGATACCTCAGCTCCAAGTTTTGGGGCTCAAGGCTGTGGGATGTCTATAAACCCTGTGAAGTACCTGGTAATTCACAGTAATTCATAGGGCACTTGACAGCTCCCAGGCCTTTTGGTAACTTCGTGTAGGACATAAAAACAGGATTGTACTCCAGAGATACGATGTCAGGATGCTGTTCTGAAGGAGATGGAAGGCAGCTGTGCCTGGAGTCCTGCTCTGTGGACCTTTGGCCCCACTCAAGCCATTGCCAGTTCACCTGCTGAAACTCAAAGCTGCAAGAGGGCTGGGGTGGATGCCCACATACGTAGGCTTAGGAAGAGAGTAGTGACAGTACACCTGAGCTGATGGCTAGTGTTTTATTTATAGACTCATGCAGAACTTCCAGTTCTTTCCCCACACTTGAAGCTGAGAGAGAAGCAGGAGTCTTTTAGGAACTACTGTAGTTTGGGGTAATCTGACCTCAAAGATGACAGCTCACGGTACTCCTCTCCAGTCCCTGATCATCTCCAAGAAAGGGGCTGTGAAGCCACAGCCCTTCATGGCTATTTATGCAAAATGAAGACAAGGGCATGTGTGGAGGGAGAGAGTATGAAACAAATTAATGCATGTGCAGTGGTTGATGTCAGCTGGCTGGTGGAAACTGACAGGGTGTATAGTAGTAGAACTGTTGTCTTTCTACCTTAATTAATTATATGAGACATTTAACATGTTGAAACATCAAGCCAAACATCTGGGGTTTTATGGGCGGTGGCCTTTATCCAACTTTAGACTCTCCCTGCTTTCTAAGTAAGATCCATGCTCATTGGGTACCGTTCACTCTTCAACATTGTAAATCAGAGGCTTACTGACTTACTGTGAATTACCAGGTACTTCACGGGGTTTATAGACATCCCACAGCCCCATCTCAACCCTTCCTCCTCTTACTGCTATGACCCCCTATCTTCCCCAAAGCCCCTCTTTTCTAGCCCTGCTCAAGCTCTGTGATTGTGGGAGGAAAAGGGTCTCAGATTCTGAGTGATTAATTTGAATTTTCCTCAGGAACTGGATGTGATGACAAGAGCAACTCTTGAGAAGTCAGCAAAACCGGCCCTCGTCCTGGTTTTTACCACTGATTGTGCTATGATGTTGACCAAGTCTTGAGCCCCCTGGCTTTGCTCCCGCATCTGGGATATGGGAAGGGGTTTAGTAATTTCTGTCCTACTTAGCTTGTAAGGTCGCAGGAAGAGTGAGACCACATGGAAAAGTTCTGTAAACTCTACATGTTCTACAAATTGGTCATCCAGTCATCCAAAAACATTTTCGTCAGCATGTAGGTGTTGCAGACCTTATACTTAGCTGGTTATAATAGTGAACAAGATACCCTTCTCATCACCCACCCCTTCCCCCCCAGAAAGGGGAGCCTAGTCTGGGCAGCAAATAAGCAATAAGCAGTTTTTAACGTTGTGGGACAAATGATAGGATAGGAGTGACCACAGAGTGCTATGCAAGCAAAGCCATCTTGGGTAAGGGTGAGGTGGTGGTGGATCGAGGTCAGTTATTGTTCTAAGATCGAGATTAAAGAGGCTTTGGTTGTTTTTGCAATACCTGAAAGCCTTGGGAAGATTTGTTTAGCACAGCTGTCGGGTTTCATCCAAAATTCACAGGGTACTTAATAGATTTCTTGAGAAGACAGTGAAACTCCAGTTAAGTATGTGAGCTTGCTGCTTTTTGGCTGGAGGACATGGAAAGGCCATGTGGGAACAAGCCCAGTGCAGCTGACACAAACTTGAGAGTGTGAGAAGGAAAGCTTCCTTTGCTTGTTGGCTCTGCACTTACCATCAGCTTAAATCAAAATCCTGTTTTGTCCCAGGTGGTTGGACTGAAGCCCTATTAGCCTCAAGGGAACTCTTGCTTAAGCAGTTACACATTCATTTCATGTAGGCCCTACCTCTTAGGGATTTGTTTTAATATTTCTTTAATTAGAAGAATTTAAATCTTTGGGGGAAGAAAAAAGAAATGTATACATTTCCCAGCATCAATAATTATCAAGATTTTGCCACACTTGGTTCATCCAGTTACAGATGTCATTTCTCCCCTATATACTTTATTACGCATCTCTAAAGATATGGATGTTTTCTTGTATAACCACAATATCATGATCGCATCTAAAGATGAGAGAATTTTAGGGACACCTGGATGGCTCAGTCCGTTGACCATCTGACTCTTGATTTTGGCTCAGGTTGGAATCTCAGGGTCATGAGATTGAGCCCCGAGATGGCTCTGTGCTCAGCCCGGAGTCTGCTTGACATTCTCTCCTTCTCTCTCTGCCCCTCCCCCTGCTCACACACACTCTCTCAAACAATTAAATAAAATCTTTAAAAAAAAAAAATCGGGGAATTTTGGAAACTTTTCTTGCTCTCTTTCTTCCCCAACATTTCATTATGAAAAAAATTCAAACATTCAACAAAGTATTTATTCATTCATTTATTTATTTTTAAAGATTTTATTTATTTGACAGATAGCGAGAGCAGGAACACAAGCAGGGGGAGTGGGAGAGGGAGAAGCAGGGCTGCCGAGCAGGGAGCGTGTTGCAGGGCTCCATCCCAGGACCCTGGGATCACGACCTGAGCCGAAGGCAGACGCTTAACGACTGAGCCACCCAGATGTCCCAAAGTTAAAAAGATTTTAAAGTGAATGGCTGTGTATCCACTGCCTGGATTCTATCATTAACATCAACATATCTTTCCATCTCTTCATCTTATTATCCATCCATCCATCCATCAATCCATCTTTTTAAAATGTATTTCAGAGTGAATTGCAGAAATCAGCAAAGTTCTCCCCTAAATAGTTCACCATTCATATCATTAACAGTAGCATTAACATTTTTGTCCCTTTTCTTCTGAGGTAAACTTACAATGGAATTCACAAATCTTGAGGTATTTGCTGAGTTTTGACAAATTCCAGTGTCTGTGTAACTCAAATCCATATCATATATGGAACATAAGCAGCACCTCAGAAAATTCTTGCATTCCCCTTCCCAGTCAGTCCCTTCTCTACCTCCCAGTGGTAACCAACAATCTGATTTTTTTTCCCCACTAAAGGTGAGTTCCTCCTGTTCTAGAATTTCACATAAATGGAATCGTAAAGCATGGACTCTTTTGATTTGTTCTTCTTTCACTGAAAATGTTGTTGAGATTCACCTTTGCTGTTGTGTGACTGCAAGTAGTTTGTTCCTTTTATTGCTGAATTCTATTCTGTCGAATGATTATACCACAGTTTACCTGTGCTCCCATTGATGGATGTCTGGCCTGTTTCTAGTTTTGGCTAAATTAGTATGCTTCTATAAACATTCTTGACTAACTCTTTTTTTGTGAATGAAAGGTTTTTATTTCTTGTGGATAAATGCCTAGGAATGGAATTGCTGGGCTAGGAGGTAGCCCAGGATGTAGAAACCATAAAAAAAAAAAAAAGACTTATCTATTTATTTGAGGGAGAGAGAGAGCATGAGTGAGCATGAGCTGGGGGAAGGGCAGAGGGAGAGGGGGAGGGAGAGAATCCCAAGCCAACTCCATGCTGAGCGTGGAGCCTGATACAGGGATTGATCTCATGACCCTGAAATCATGACCTGAGCAGAAACCAGGAGTTGGTGGCTCAACCAACTGAGCCACCCGGGTGCCCTGAAATGGCTATGCATTTTGCCAAATAGGCTTGGACTGTTTTGCATTCCTGCCAACAATGGATGACAATTCATGTTGTTCTACTTTACTAGCAGTGGCTTTTGTCAGTCTTTATAATTCTGGCAATTCTGGTATGTATGTAGTGGTATCTTATTGTGGTTTAAACTTGTGTTTGCCTGATGATGCATAATGTTAAGCATTTTTATGTATGTTTATTATCCATTTGCATATCTTTTTGGCATGTGTCTGTTCAAATCTTTGGTTGTTATTTTTTGTCTTATTGAGTTACAGTTAATCTTTATATATTGTGGATCCCAGTCTTTTGCTGGATATCTGTTTTGCAAATATTGTTTCCAAGTGTGTGGCTTGCTTATTTATTTTCTTAATGGTATCTTGGAGCAGGTTTTGACCTGGACAATGTCTAACTAATTCCTTCTTTTATAATTACTATTTTCTTTGCCTTCCCTTAAGTTACAAAGGTATTCTCTTGTGTGTTCCTCTGAAACCTTTATAATTCTAAATTTCACATCTGGGTTTGTAATTCAGCTCAAATTGCCTCTGTGTGTGTGTGTGTGTGTAAGTATGTGTGTGTGACTTGAGACAGGGTTCAAAGATTTGTTTTTTAAAAACGAATTTCTAGGCTTTGTTTACATGGGAAACACCATACAACAAGGGTAAACAAATATGGTTATAGCTTCTGGGTTTCCTTTTTAGCAGTTTGTAATTGTTCTCCTGTGCGAGGCCACAACGGACAGAACTTAGCCACATATGACACCTGCCCCTGTTCTTGTATGCTTACAGCAGTCATGTATTGAGTGCCCATCATGAGCCATGCACCAAGGTAATAGTACCCAAGACCCCCCTGGCAGGAAGTTAGACTTGAGCAGGAGACTACCAGCATGGGTGTGAATGTGGGGAAGAGCAGGGTGAACATGACCTGATCTGGGGGTCTGGGAAGTCCTCCCAGAAGGAGGGGTTTTTGAACTAAAACCTGAAGGAAGTGAAGCGGGATGGGTAGGAATAGAGTTCTGGGTTGAGTGTTGCCAGGGTGGTGCCTGCCTCCCCAGAACCCAGAGAGTTGATTCTTGAAGAGTTAGAAAGAGCCTTGGTGACTGGCATGTTTCTTTCTCCCCTTCCGTGTGTCTCTCCCCGAAGCTCTGTGGGGCCACTGCCAGAATCCCTGCCCTATATCTCCTAGGGTTGCCTTGACCAATTGCACTTTCTTGAAGTAGTTTCTCCAATTAATGTAAGTACTTCTTTGCAGAAGAAACTCGTCTTCCTTTTGACCAACAAGAGGAAGGGTAGCCCCACACATACTCTGTGTTGCTCTCTCCACGCCCTCATCCTCCCAAGGACCACTGGCTCTTGCTGACTTCCCTTCTGTCCACTCAGCCTGAGTGCTCATGGCCTGCCAGGACTCCTCTCCTGCTGTAGTCCCTCAGCTTCCTGTCTGCCAAGCCAGAATTCTCCCCAGAGATGCTGAGCACTGCTTCAGAGAGTCCTGATGCTGACCTGGGCCAGCTGGGCCTACTACTCCTGGAAGCAAGTCTGCCTTCTTCTCTAGTTGTCCCTCAGCGCACTCCCCCGCGTGCCCTGCACACACTTGGAACATCTCTTCTGGCTGCCGTCTCACCTCATCTGCTTTCCCTCTCCAGGTGCCCTTGTACTCTGGGTCGAGGCTGTTGGACGGGTGCTGCTGATCCCCTTCTCATCTTGTCTCTTGAACCTCGCCCACCTTCCTTCCTCAGTCACATTCGCTTTGCAGCCCAGGCTCTGGCTCCATCAATTATGTTTTCTCATCAGAGAATCCGTATCTGCTAATCAGTTTCCCTACCTGCAGAGATGATCGGACTTTTATCCACTGCCTTCTGATGACGATCACATAGTAAACAATCCTTAGGTACTTCCCGGGTAGTTTCTTGAGCTCCTGTTCAACTTTTCTTGCCACTTTTGCTACAGAATTTTCAGCATGGTGGCCTCTCTCCTTCCACTTCAGCAGCCTCAATTCATGGCTCCATCCCAGCCACTCTACTAAAGCCGCTTTCCGGTCAACAGAGGAGATGTCTTTTTTCTCTGCCCTCAGGCCTTTTGATTTTTCTGTGGCATTTAACTGTTGAACACTTGAATCTTTTCTTCATTTGACCTTTATGTCACTGAATTTTCTTTTTATTGTCAGTTTTTTTTCCCACCCTGCAGCTTCTTTGTCCTGTTTCGTAAACCTAGTGTTCTTCAAGATTTTGTCCTTGTTTTTATTACTTTGCCTTCTCGGGAACTTCATTTATACTTTTATGGCTTTGTTGTCATTCCAGATGTTTTCCAAATGTATCATTCCTGCTAGTCACCATTTTTAGTGGTGTATGGTTGTTTCCACCAGAATTCCCTTCCTCCCTTTCCTTCCCTTTTGTTGATTGATTGATTGATCCACTCATCCCCACTTCCCTAGTCTGGCATCCTTGACAGACATGGCTAATCAATCAAGATGATCTTTCTTCCTAAACTTGGTTGTGACCTCAGGATCTCTTCACTGTGGACCCCCAGCCACTGCTGGTTGGTTCATCATGTGCAGCTTTTGTTATATTTGTCATATTTGTACCGAATGGTCTTCAGGTTGCTTATTCTCCCTCATATATTTAAGGTTTTGGCCCTGCTTTCTGTCCCTCAGAATCTGATCTGCTGAAAGATGAGTTGCCACCAGAGTTCTAGTTTATAATCCCTGCTCACTTTCCTAGTACCGTGGGCAGAATATAAGCTGGAGTTACTCAGGTTTCTCATAGTGTTCTGATTCTTTTTTTTTTTTTTTAAAGATTTTATTTATTTCTTTTATTTCTTTTAGAGAGAGTGTGCTTGTGTGTGAGCAGGGGGAGGGCGAGAGGGAGAGAGAGAGAGCATCTCAAGCAGACTCGGCACTGAGCATGGAGCCTGACGCGGGGCTTGATCTCACGACCCTGAGATCATGACCTGAGCTGGAATCATGAGTCAGAGACTTAACTGACTGAGCCACCCAGGCGCCCCAGTTCTGAATCTTTTTTTTTTTTAAGATTTTATTTATTTATTTGACAGAGACACAGCGAGAGAGGGAACGCAAGCAGGGGTAGAGGGAGAAGCAGACTTCCTGCCGAGCAGGGAGCCCGATGTGGGGCTGGATCCCAGGACCCTGGGACCATGACCTGAGCCGAAGGCAGATGCCTAGCGACTGAGCCACCCAGGCGCCCCCCCAGGTCTGATCCTTCAAAGACCTATATAGAAGAGATAGGTAGGGAGTATGGTCCTTCTGTCTCAAGATTGGCATGAAATATATATCTATGTATGTTCAAAATGGTCCTATGTATCAGTGAATAAAAGCATTCTCACTTGTCCTTTGGCTCTCTGGGTATATTATAAATATGAAAGAAGAAATTTTAGTAAAAATTTTGAAAGTTTATAAACCACTGCAGGTAGATAACATGCATTTCAGGAAAAACACTGGCTTTACTCATCCACAGAGGCTACTTGGGTTGGCTTTGTGAACTGCTCATGTTCAGGGAGACCATTCTAGAGACATGGGTTTTCCTCTGAGAAGACCCTACGTCTGGGAACTTAAAGTTTTTGTTATTCTAGACACCCTGGATTCTTTCTGAACTATCAGCATGGAATCTGACTTTTATGACTGGAGGTTTGGTGATCCTTGGCAGCTTTTCCTCTTCTAGACCAAGAATGCATTTTCTGCTCTGATTTCTTCCCTCACACAGCAGCTGTGATAGGTCACGGGCTCCTAAGTACTGGGAAAAAGGAAAAATGGGCTGCAAATCCTTTAAGAGTGTGAACTTTGGGTTTTAAATTGGATTGTAACTGGAAGTCAATTATGTGGGAGGTGATGTGGTACCCGGGGTGAACGCTGCTGCTGACCAGCTGTGTGACCTTAGGCAGCAGCTCAGCGTCTCTTGGTCTCTGTCCACATCTGTGTGATGAAGCTGTAGGGCTGGCTGATCTCGTGGGTCCTTTTGGATCCAGTGCTACATGTTCGTTGTTTTCCTGGTTGTTACTGTTATTACTTTAATGATTTGCTCTTCTTGAGACAACATCAGAGTTCTGTGGAAAGGTCAGAGTTTCACACTTGATCTTAGCCAAAAGGCCGAGAAGCAATGGGAAGGTCAGAATTTTATTTATTTATTTTAAGATTTTATTTATTTACTTGACAGAGAGAGAGAGAGAGCATGCACAAGTAGGCAGGCAGGCAGAGGGAGAGGGAGAAGCAGGCTCCCCGCCGAGCAGGGAGCATGATGCGGGGCTCAATCCCGGGACCCTATCCCGGGACCCTGGGATCATGACCTCAGTTGGTTAAGCAGATGCTTAACTGACTGAGCCACCCATGCGCCCCGAGGTCAGAATTTTTTTTTATTATGTTATGTTAATCACCATACATTACATCATTAGTTTTTGATGTATTGTTCCATTACTCATTGTGTATAACACCCAGTGCTCCAGGCAGAACATGCCCTCCTTAATACCCATCATCAGGCTAATGCATCCCTCCACCCCCCTCCCCTCTAGAAACCTCAGTTTGTTTTTCAGAGTCCATAGTCTCTCATGGTTTGTCTCTCCCTCCAATTTCCCCCCCCCCGTCATTCTTCCCCTCCTGCTTTTTCCTTTTTTAAAAAAAATTTTTATTGTTATGTTAATCACCATACATTACATCATTAGTTTTTGATGTAGTGTTCCATGATTCATTGTTTGTGTATAACACCCAGTGCTCCATGCAGAACATGCCCTTTTTAATACCCATCACCAGGCTAACCCATCCCCCTACTCCCCTCCCCTCTAGAACCCTCAGTTTGTTTTTCAGAGTCCCTAAGTCTCTCATGCTTCATCTCCCCCTCCAATTTCCCCCCCTTCATTCTTCCCCTCCTGCTATCTTCTTCTTTTTTTTTTTATATTGTATTATTTGTTTCAGAGGTACAGAACTGTGATTCAACAGTCTTGCACAATTCACAGCACTCACCATAGCACATACCCTCCCCAATGTCTATCACCCAGCCACCCCATCCCTCCCACCCCTCACCACTCCAGCAACCCTCAGTTTGTTTCCTGAGATTAAGAATTCCTCATATCAGTGAGGTCATATGATACATGTCTTTCTCTGATTGACTTATTTCACTCAGCATAACGCCCTCCAGTTCCATCCATGTCGTTGCAAATGGCAAGATCTCATTCCTTTCGATGGCTGCATAATATTCCATTGTAGATATATACCACCTCTTTTTATCCATTCATCTGTCGATGGACATCTTGGCTCTTTCCACAGTTTGGCTATTGTGGACATTGCTGATGTAAACATCAGGGTGCACGTACCCCTTCGGATCCCTACATTTGTATCTTTGGGGTAAATACCCAGTAGTGCAATTGCTGGATCGTATGGTAGCTCTATTTTCAACTTTTTGAGGAACCCCCATACTGTTTTCCAGAGTGGTTGCACCAGCTTGCATTCCTGCCAACAGTGTAGGAGGGTTCCCCTATCTCCGCATCCCGCCAACATCTGTCATTTCCTGACTTGTTAATTTTACCCATTCTGACTGGTGTGAGGTGATATCTCATTGAGGTTTTGATTTGGATTTCCCTGATGCTGAGTGATGTTGAACACTTTTTCATGTGTCTGTTGGCCATTTGGATGTGTTCTTTGGAAAAATGTCTGTTCCTGTCTTCTGCCCATTTCCTGATTGGATCATTTGTTCTTTGGGTGTTGAGTTTGGTAAGTTCTTTATGGATTTTGGATACTAGGCCTTTATCTGATAGGTCATTTGCAAATATCTTCTCCCATTCTGTCGGTTGTCTTTTGGTTTTGTTGACTGTTTCTTTTGCTGTGCAAAAGCTATTTATCTTGATGAAGTCCCAATAGTTCATTTTTGCCCTTGCTTCCCTTGCCTTTGGCAATGTTTCTAGGAAGAAGTTGCTGCGGCTGAGGTCGAAGAGGTTGCTGCCTGTGTTCTCCTTTAGGATTTTGATGGACTCCTGTCTCACATTTAGGTCTTTCAACCATTTGAAGTCTCTTTTTGTGTGTGGTGTAAGGAAATGGCCAGTTTCATTCTTCTACATGTGGCTGTTCAATTTTCCCAACACCATTTGTTGAAGAGACTGTCTTTTTTCCACTGGACATTCTTTCCTGCTTTGTTGAAGATTAGTTGACCATAGAGTTGAGGGTCCATTTCTAGGCTCTCTATTCTGTTCCATGGATCTATGTGTCTGTTTTTGTGCCAGTACCATACTGTCTTGATGATGACAGATTTGTAATGGAGCTTTAAGTCCAGGATTGTGATGCTGCCAGCTTTGCTTTTCTTTTTCAACATTCCTCTGGCTATTCGGGGTCTTTTCTGGTTCCATACAAATTTTAGTATTATTTGTTCCATTTCTTTGAAAAACGTGGATGGTATTTTGATGGGGATTGCATTGAATGTGTAGATTGCTCTAGGTAGCATTGACATCTTCATAATATTTGTTCTTCCAATCCATGAGCATGGAATGTTTTCCATTTCTTTGTGTCTTCCTCAATTTCTTTCATGAGTATTTATAGTTTTCTGAGTACAGATTCTTTGCCTCTTTGGTTAGATTTATTCCTAGGTAGCTTATGGTTTTGGGTGCAATTGTAAGTGGGTTCGACTCCTTAATTTCTCTCTCTTCTGTCTTGTTGTTGGTGTATAGGAATGCCACTGATTTCTGTGCATTGATTTTATATCCTGCCACTTTACTGAATTCCTGTATGAGTTCTAGCAGTTTTGGGGTGGGGTCTTTTGGGTTTTCCACATAAAGTATCCTATCATCTGCAAAGAGTGAGAGTTTGACTTCTTCTTTGCCGATTTGGATGCCTTTTATTTCTTTTTGTTGTCTGATTGCTGTGGCTAGGACTTCTAATACTATGTTGAATAGCAGTGGTGAGAGTAGACATCCCTGCCATGTTCCTGACCTTAGGGGGAAAGCTCTCAGTTTTTCCCCAGTGAGAATGATATTCGCTGTGGGTTTTTCATAGATGGCTTTTATGATATTGAGGTATGTACCCTCTATCCCTATGCTCTGAAGGGTTTTGATCAAGAAAGGATGCTGTACTTTGTCAAATGCTTTTTCTGCATCTGTTGAGAGGATCCTATGGTTCTTGTGCTTTCTTTTATTAATGTATCGTATCACATTGACTGATTTGCGGATGTTGAACCAACCTTGCAGCCCAGGGATAAATCCCACTTGGTCGTGGTGAATAATCCTTTTAATGTACTGTTGGATCCTATTGGCTAGTTGTTTGGGGAGAATTTTTGCATCCATTTTCATCAAGGATATCGGTCTGTAATTTACCTTTTTGATGGGGTCTTTGTCTGGTTGGGGATCAAGGTAATGATGGCCTCATAAAACGAGTTTGGAAGTTTTCCTTCCATTTCTATTTTTTGGAACAGTTTCAGAAGAATAGGTATTAATTTTTCTTGAAATATTTGATAGAATTCCCCTGGGAAGCCATCTGGCCCTGGGCTTTTGTTCGGAGATTTTTGATGACTGCTTCAATTTCCTTAGTGGTTATCGGTCTGTTCAGGTTTTCTATTTCTTCCTGGTTCAGTTTTGGTGGTTGATACATCTCTAGGAATGCATCCATTTCTTCCAGATTATCTAATTTGCTGGCATAGAGTTGCTCATAATATGTTTGTATAATTGTTTGTATTTCTTTGGTGTTGGTTGTGATCTCTCCTCTTTCATTCATGATTTTGTTGATTTGGGTCATTTCTCTTTTCTTTTTGAGAAGTCTGGCCAGGGGTTTATCAGTCTTGTTAATTCTTTCAAAGAACCACCTCCTAGTTTTGTTGATCTGTTCTACTGTTCTTTTGGTTTCGATTTCATTGATTTCTGCTCTGATCTTTACTATGTCTCTTCTCTTGCTGGGTTTAGGCTTTATTTGCTATTCTTTCTCCAGCTCCTTTAGGTGTAGGGTTAGGTTGCGTATTTGAGACCTTTCTTGTTTCTTGAGAAAAGTCTTGTGTTGCTCTATACTTTCCTCTTAGGACTGCCTTTGCTGCATCCCCAAATTTTGAACAGTTGTGTTTTCATTTTCATTGGTTTCTATGAATTTTTTTAATTCTTCTTTAATATCCCGGTTGACCCATTCATTTTTTAGTAGGCTGCTCTTTAGCCTCCATGTATTTGAGTTCTTTCCAACTTTCCTCTTGTGATTGAGTTCTGGTTTCAAAGCACTGTGGTCTGAAAATATGCAGGGAATAATCCCAATCTTTTGGTACCTGTTGAGACCTGATTGGTGACCTTGGATGTGATCTATTCTGGAGAATGTTCCATGGGCACTCGAGAAGAATGTGTATTCCGTTGCTTTGGGATGGAATGTTCTGAATATATCTGTGAAGTCCTTTTGGTCCCGTGTGTCATTTAAAGTCTTTATTTCCTTATTGATCTTTTGCTTAGGTGATCTGTCGATTTCAGTGAGGGGGGTGTTAAAGTCCCCCACTATTATTGTATTGTTGTCAATGTGTTTCTTTGCTTTTGTTATTAATTGCCTTATATAACTGGCTGCTCCCATGTTAGGGGCATAGATATTTACAATTGTTAGATCTTCTTGTCCGATAGACCCTTTAAGTAGGATATAGTGTCCTTCCTCCTCTCTTATTACAGTCTTTGGTTTAAAATCTAATTTTTCTGATAGAAGGATTGCCACCCCAGCTTTCTTTTGGTGTCCATTAGCATGGTAAATGGTTTTCCACCCCCTCACTTTCAATCTGGGGGTGTCTTTGGGTCTAAAATGAGTCTCTTGCAGATAGCATATCGATGGGTCTTGTTTTTTAATCCAATGTGATAGCCTGTGTCTTTTGATTGGGGCATTTAGCCCATTTACATTCAGGGTAACTATTGAAAGATATGAATTTAGTGCCACTGTATTGCCTGTAAGGTGACTGTTACTCTATATTGTCTGTGTTCCTTTCTGGTCTATGTTGCTTTTAGGCTCTCTCTTTGCTTAGAGGACCCCTTTCAATATTTCTTATAGGACTGGCTTCGTGTTTGCAAATTCCTTTAGTTTTTGTGTGTCCTGGAAGCTTTTTATCTCTCCTCCTATTTTCAGTGACAGGCTAGCTGGATATAGTATTCTTGGCTGCATATTTTTCTTGTTTAGTGCTCTGAATATATCATGCTCATCCTTTCTGGCCTGCCAGGTCTCTGTGGATAGGTCTGTTGCCAATCTAATGTTTCTACCATTGTAGGTGACAGATCTCTTGTCCTGAACCACTTTCAGGATTTTCTCTTTGTCTCTGAGACTCGTAGTTTTACTATTAGGTGTCAGTGTGTTGACCTATTTTTATTGATTTTGAGAGGGTTTCTCTGTGCCTGCTGGATTTTGATGCCTGTTTCCTTCCTCAAATTAGGGAAGTTCTCTGCTATAATTTGCTCCAGTAAACCTTCGGCCCCCCCTCCCCCATTCTTCTTCTTCTGGGATCCCAATTATTCTAATGTTGTTTTGTCTTATGGTATCACTTATCTCTCGAATTCCGCCTTCATGATCCAATAGTTGTTTCTCTCTTTTTCTCAGCTTCTTTATTTTCCTTCTATATCACTAATTCTCTCTTCTGCCTCATTTATCCTAGCAGTTAGTGCCTCCATTTTTTATTGCCCCTCATTAATAGCCTTTTTGATTTTGACTTGGTTAGATTTAGTTCTTTCATTTCTCCAGGAAGGGTTTCTCTAATATCTTCCATGCTTTTTTTCAAGCCCAGCTGGTATCTTTAAAATCATCATTCTGAACTCTAGTTCTGACATCTTACTAATGTCCATATTGATTAGGTCCCTGGCAGTCAGTACTGCCTCTTGTTCTTTTTTGAGGGGATTTTTTTCCATCTTGTCATTTTGTCCAGAGGAGAACAGATGAATGAGGGAACAAAATGCTAACCGGGTAACAACGTCCCCAGAAAATATACACTAAACAAATCAGAAGAGACCTGAAACCAGGGGGAAAGATAGGGAAAGGGAAAAGAAAAAGAAAAAGAATAAGGTAAAAACAAACAAAAACAAAACAAAACAAAAAACAGAATATGATCAGATGTGATCAGGCTGGTGCATAGATCAATGACACACACTAGATTTTGTGCCTATTTTGGTCTGTTAGAAGAAAGTGCCTCCCAAAATTTTAAAGCGAGAACAACTTATATATATATATATACATATATATGTATGTGTATATATATATACACATATATATGTGTGTGTGTGTATACACATATATATACCAAAAATAAGGGTAACTTGTATGAAGGGATAGAATATGACTCAAAAATGAAAAAATAAAAAGGATTTTTAAAAAAAGGGATTGATAAGATGTTGGTTGAAAAGGGAAAAAGAAAAATTAAAAAAAAAAGAAAATTAAAAAAATTAGCTTTGAAAGACTAAAGAATCATGGGAAAAAAGCCCTGAATTCTACGTGCAGTATTCCCCTAGTGCTGGAGTTCTGCTGTTCTCATTGATCGGTAAACTTGGTCTTGGCTGGCTGTTCTTGCTGATCTTCTGGGGAAGGGGCCTGTTGCCGTGGTTCCCACATGTCTTTGCGGCAGGCAGAATTGCCCCGCCCTTGTGGGTACTGGCTAAGCAATCTGCTTGGGTTTGCTCTCGGGAGCTTTTGTTCCCTTCAAGCTCTCCGTACAGCTTTGTAGGACGAGAGTGAAAATGGTGGCCTCCCAATCTCCATCCGGAGGAGCCGAGATCTCGGGCCCCGCTCCTCAGTGCGCCCCCAGAGAAAAGCAGTCATTCCCGTCTCCCCGGTCTCCGGCCGCAGTCCGTGCTCACCCGGCCTGTGACCGAGCGTTTCTCTCTTTGGCTCATGACCCGGTGTGGAGTCTCCAAACCCAGCAGATCCCTGCGGTGCGCTCCCGCGCCGCTCCTCCCGGGGGAGGAAGGGGAGTCTCCACGGATCTGCTGCTTGTTGGGTCCCTGCTGGAGGAGCAGTGGCCCGACTGGGCCGCAGATCACGGTTTATGGCAACCCCTAGCTGAGAGCCCGTGCCTCGGCTCCGTCTCTGCAGCTGGCTTCTCTGCTGTGATACCTGGGAGCTCTGCCGCACTCGGGCACCCCCAGTCTTTCTGTGACCCCGAGGGTCCTGGGACCACAGTGTCCTGCGAGGGTTCCACCCCCCGCTTAGCCACTGGAGCGACGTCCCTCAGCGGAGCCGACTTCTAAAATTTCCGATTTTGTGCTCCGCGGCTCTATCACTTGCCAGAAGCGGCTGACGGAGGCCCCCTCCCCCGCCGTCTATCCTCCCGAATATCGCCTCGGATTCACTTCTCCGCACGTCCTACCTTCCAGAAAGTGGTCGCTTCTCTGTTCAGAGAGTTGTTGCTATTCTTTTCTTCGATCTCCTGTTGAGTTCGTAGGTGTTCAGAATGGTTTGATCCCTATCCAGCTGAATTCCTGAGACCAGACGAAATCCAGGTCTCCTACTCCTTCACCATCTTGCTCCCCAAGGTCAGAATTTTAAAGAGTATTTAGAATTGTTTGTATTTGTTGGTTTGTTTCAGAATAGTTTCAGGGCCCTTGGGAAAGAGGAGCGTATCCTGCTTTGGAAGATTCTGAGTGAAGTGAAGAGGAAGGGCAGGTCTAGGAACTGCCTAATACCTGCCTAGCAGCCAGGGAACAGGTATTTAGTACAGGTTAGCACCCCCTGAAACCACAAAGTATATGGCCATGATTAAGGGCACAGGCTTTGGAATCAGGCAGAAGATCTGGGGTTTTCGTCCTGATTTCACTGCAGTCTGGCTATGTGGCCTTGAGCAAAATAGCACCTCCTATGTCTCAGTTTCATGTTTATAAAATGGGGTTAATAGTGTCTTGCTTGTAGCATTGCTGTGAGGATTAGACGGAATAACATATAAAACTCTTAGCCCATGTGGTGGATAGTAATTGCTCAATAAACAGCCTATTAATTTCAGACTGCCTGCCTTGGACTGTCTAGGCATTTTATCTCTAGTATTTGATTTAATCCACACAATCCTACTAAGTAGAAGTTATCTACAGATCTGGAAGAAATTAAAGCTCAGAAGAGTTAAGTTAACTAAGGAAAAAAAACCCCTGAACATTACACAAGCAGTCAGTGACAGAGCTTAAATTGGAAACCAGATCTTCCTGCCTCCAGAGTCCCTTTCTGCCACGTGCACTGTCTTCCAGAGTGAAAGAGAGCCTTCTTCACTGTCCACACCAGGCTAAGCTTGGGGGTGGGGGGAGTCTGGAACACCATGATAGAGGCAAGAGAAGTCATTGATATCCACAGATGCTATATTGTTTAGAAGCAGGTTATTGTCTAAGAGAGGATTAGAAGTTTCTTGGCTTGAGAAGTCCTAAGTTAGAGTACACTGGCCATTATCCATGCTGCTTGTTGGTGGCAGAAAGAATTTCCATGCTTTTCATCAGCTTTTTGCCATGATGAACATCTGTGTTTGCAGCCATGAGAACTCTTGACCTGAAAGTTTATGAGTAGATGCCCGTGCAAGGCAGTACAGAAAGTGTCCCGAAAGAGGTAGGGACACAGAGCCATGCACCCATGCACACTCAGAGAAGAGAGTGAGTCAAAGCCTGTGACAGTGCAGTGGTATTTTTAGTAGCTTCTTGGGGGGGGGGTGGTGGTGGTGGTAGGGATGGCTTTCAAGATGGGCCTTGAAGAAGGAGGAGCATTTTAGGAATGTGGAAGTGGCAGGAAAGAGAGCAGCTCCAGAGAGCATCACAGGTGCGTGGAACTGAAGCTTGGCTCTGTGGAGTGAGAAGTAGGGAAAATTCAATTTTTTCATGTCTCTTAAGACCTCTGTTTATGTCCCATGAAGGCAGGTCAGAGAGTCTAAGGAGGAGATAAATACTATAATAGTCAAGAAAAATA
This sequence comes from Eumetopias jubatus, assembly GCF_037043125.1. Lineage (NCBI taxonomy): Eukaryota > Metazoa > Chordata > Mammalia > Carnivora > Otariidae > Eumetopias > Eumetopias jubatus. The sequence continues at coordinate 44,877,620 of NW_028274821.1, read as the reverse complement.
TTTCTAGGTATCTTTTTCTTTCTTCCACCCGCAGGGAAAACCAGCATCCAAGTGCCACCACTGCATGTGGCTACTGAGCCCTTGAAATGTGGTATTCCTTTTTTTTTTTTAAAGAGCTTATTTATTTATTTAGAGTGTGCGTGTGAGGGGTGGGAGGGGAGGAGGCGGAGGGAGAGGCAGAATCTCAAGCAGACTCTGCGCTGAGTGTGGAGCTTAATGTGGGGCTTGATCTCACGACCCTGAGATGGTGACCTGAACTGAAATGAGGAGCTGGACGCTTAACTGACTGAGTCACCCAGGTGCCCCGAAATGTGGTATTCCTAATTGAGATGTGCTGTCAATGTAAAACACCTATTGGATTTTGAAGATGTAGTATGAAAGTAAGATATCTTAATTTTTTTATATTGATTATATGTTGAAATGGAATATATTGGATTTTAAAATCCAATATTAAAAATAATTTTACCTATCTCTTTTTACAATTTTAATGTGGCTCCTAGAACATTTAAAATGATGTGTGTGGCTCTCCTACCTGGCTTGCTTTCTGTCTCTATCAGGTGGTGCTATGTTAGAGGTACTTGTCATATCTTTAAAGTTCTTTCATCCATTCTACAGTTCCTTGAGACCTAAATGTCAGGAAATGAATCTGGTCATTCAGATGCAAAAGAGAACTAGATGCTGTCCATCGCTGGGTCATGTATATTGTTCTCTGAGCTTCTGATTTTTTTTGTCAGCATTGTAAGGACATTGGATCAGATTTTCTTCAGGGCTCCTTTTAAAATTTAATTTTTAAAATTCCTTGGTTCTAGCTTGGAGTCAGTGCTCAGAGTCAACTATTATTAACCTTTTCTGTGTTCTGTTGAAAGGTTTCCACTATTCCCTTTACCAAATATCAGAAAAAGTCAGGATTATTTCCTTTTTCCTGTGGTTCTTTAGTAAATTCTGGAGTGGAAAGACTTTAGAGAGTTCTGGTAAGGAAGCCTCTCTCCCCTTTGCCTTCTCTGCCTAGTGGCCCCATCTAGGCTGGTTGGAGTATGCGCTCCCAACAGGGTGGCCACGGCAGCTCCTCAGAGGATGCAAGTATCAGAGAGTTTGAAGAAGTCTCCTTTCTTTGGCTCATGACTTTCAGGCTTACTTTATTTTTTATTTTTTAAAGATTTTATTTATTTATTTGACAGAGAGAGACACAGTGAGAGAGGGAACACAAGCAGGGGGAGTGGGGGAGGGAGAAGCAGGGTTCCCGCCGAGCAGGGAGCCGGATGCGGGGCTCGATCCCAGGACCCTGGGATCATGACCTGAGCCCAAGGCAGGCACTTAAAGATTAAGCCACCCAGGCGCCCCCAGGCTTACTTTAAAATACCCCAAACATGGTGATTCCACACGTGTTCTTCAATCACTGACTAGGTCCGCTAAAAATTAAGAACTGAAGTGATTTCCCTTTTAGGAAAGGGATGGGCAGACCGAGAAGGAGGAGATAGGGCGCTTGGTGACTTGAGAGGGATACTCAGGGTTTGGGGTTACAGGTAAGGCAAAGGAGGTGGCCCTAGGAGCAGACAGGTAGTGAAACGTTTACTTCCGAGTAAGAGTCTTTGATACTTCAAAGTGAGAGTTTAGTTAACTAGCAACGAGTCAAATAAAACCTGCCCTCCCCCCGCACAGAGATAGATAACATTCGTCTTAAAGGAACACTGGTGTCTGGGTGGAAGCTTGTTGCAATATTGAAATCCCCTCTCATGATACCAATCCCAATGTAGTATTTTGCCATGGAATTTATTTTTCTTTAGGAATAAGTCTTTATACTGTAAAGTCAAAAAAAGTAACATGGAAAGGGGGGCTATATAAAAACAAAGTTTTACTGGTTTGCTAAAGAAGGGCACTGGAGAGGGAAAACATTGCTATGCCTGGGGGTTGATTTTATTGCAAGTGCCTGAATCAGTTATTCTTAATAAAATCTTGACTTTTTTCTCAGAGAGTGGGTAAACAAAATAGATTGGTGGAGGTATTTTTGGTAGCCGGCAGTTGTTGGCTTTTGATTTGTGGTTTGTAGGAATCCTAAAATGATAGGTTGCTAATTGGTTCAGAGTGAAAACTCAGATAATTGGGTGGATTGTGAACACAGAAATGGTAATAATATCTAATGTTTACATAGCATGGGGTATGGTTATTTTGTTTACTGTGCAAACACAACAATTACCTCTTGAGTGGACAGAAGATTAAAGCACTCATCAACTTATGTACCTGTGATTAGGGCATAATATTATTAAATATATAAAATATTAAATACACAATCATCTTTGTCCATGAAATGCCAATAATGTACATTTTGAAAAAGGACAACTAAACTTTTATTAAATTACTTAACATTGAAACTCAATACCCTAAGGACAGCATATTTATGGACGATTTCCTTGTAAATAATTAGGAGAATCTAAAATATTTACCATGAATGAGTAGTACTTTAGTAATAACAAAAATAAAAAGTAGGGGTGCCTGGCTGCCTCAGTTGGTAGAGCCTACGACTCTTGATCCTGGGGGTTGTGAGTTCGAGCCCCACATTGGGTGTAGAGATTACTTAAAAATCTTTAAAAAAATGTGGCAAGTTTATGCCATCTTAAGGCTTTTCTGATACACAAACTTACAAATGAGAAAAAAATCATACAGGGATCTCTCTCTTTTTTTTAAAGATTTATTTAGAGAGTGAGTATGGGGAGCGGGGAGTGAGAGAGAGGGAGAGAGAGAGTCTCAAACAGACTCCCCACTAAGTGTGGATGCTTAACCGACTGAGCCACCCAGGTGCCCTGCAAATAGGGATCTCTTTAAAGGTACTTGTTAATATGCAGTGCTAGCCATATGAACCGTACAGGTGTTGATCATTTTCTCTAGGGCCTGGGAGGTTGAAGAGAAGTATGTAAGTAAGAACGGTGGTGGCAGCAACATTTATATAGAGGGTTGAACTTACAACAGGAATAGATAGCATGCTAATTGTTGCCTGGAAAATAGCTCTAGATGAACAGTGATGACTTCTCTCTCTGTTTCTCTCTTTCTCTCCCCCCATGTGGTGCCCCAGAATACTGTGTATTTTCATTTCTCTAATTAAAATCAGTGTAAAAAATGTTTAAAAATATGCCATTCTGTGCTGTTCCTTGATAGAAGGAAGTGGGAACTCACGAACATGCAGGTTTGTAGATGTGCTGGCGCCTGAAGACAAGGGGTGCCCCAGCTGGGTTAGAAGAATTGTATGCGGGCATATGAATAACTGACATACTGTTTAGGTTTTGAAAGCTCCAACAGCTCTGTTTTGTCCAGCAATAAGTAGAATCATAAGATTCATTTATTACCATGCGTGTAAAATGGGAAAACTCACCATAAATTATAACTTCAAATTCTTTTTTAAAAATTTTTTTCCTTTTTTCTTTTTCTTTCAAATTATTTTCTATCATCTATTTGTATAATGAGGCATCACATTTATTTAATAATTTATTAATGTATTTCATCATTTGTTCAGTAATTGTTATTGACAGCCTACTACGTACCTGACAGGATAAGGGGCTCCAGCAGTGAGCATGATAGAAAAGGTCCTGAGCTTGATAGATGAGATGGACCATGAAGAAACTCACCAGCAAACCTGCCAATGACAGCAGTAAGCAATGGGAAAGGCATGCACTGGGATGAGAGATCCTGTGTGCCAGGGCAGGGCTGATGGGTGTATCTTAGGCAGAAGATAACCAGTGGAAGTCTTTCTATGGAGGCAGTAGCTGAGGCGAGACCGGAAACATGAGCCAGACTTTCAATGTGAAACAGGTTCCCATAGTCAGTAGTGTGTAGCGTACTCAGAACTGATGTGGTTTTGCTCTGCGTGATGCCACTTGTATGGAAAGGTGACATTCTGAGTTGACCCAGGAACCAGCCAACTAGGAAAGGCTTAGTGCACAGCCCTGCAGCACACTGTCAGTTCAGGTGTTGAATCCTAACTGCTGAGTGATCTGGAGACCAGCTGGGAGCATCACTCGAAGGGCTCAGGACCCCAGCGATTTACCCACTATGGTACCGGAAGTATTTCGTATTTAAACAGGCAGTATGGCATCTGTAATGGTTGAATATTGGTCATGCTTGTGTGTAATTTTGTGATTTAAAGAATTTTGATGATTAGCCAATTGCAATTATACATCATTAAAAAAATCCTGTCCACGTCATAGTTTAGTAGAGAAAAGGAAAGTTAAGTTCCTGTTTTCAGTGCTGGCAGTCTTGATTTTAAAACCTGGGGTCTCATTTTGAGGAGGTGGCATTGTCAGACTGGATATGTTCTTTCCAAGAAGGTAACAGACCTAACTTCATGTCTTTTTTATAGGCGGCATCACTGTCCACATCTCCCTACCAAGATTTACGATAAAATAGAGAAACCATGTCTTCTCTCCGAATACACCGAGAACTACCCTGTCTATCACTCTTACTTGCCCAGAGAATCCTTTAAGCCCAAGCTGGAGTACCAGAAAGGGTCCATACCCATGGAAGGCCTGACCACATCAAGGTGAGTGCAAGAAGAATAAATATATGAATGCATACGAATAATGTCCAGGGCTAATGTACACAACATGAATATAATGTGCAGTCTTAGTGCATCAATGTACAGAGTCAATGTATAGTATCAAAGTCTTTAATGTTAATATACTGTATCTCGGAAAGGAAATCCTACATTTGTTAGCCTGCTCAGTTTTCCCCAACCTCTTCTTACAGAGAAAGAATTGTTGCAGCCGGTCTAGGGGTGAGGAAGGGTAGAATGATCTACATAGCAAAGGGTTGGAGGTTAAGGAACATATAAAGGGATGACACAGTTGCGGGGGAGGGGGGCTGCTGCTAGAAAGTGAGTTTTGGACTTTGGCACCTAAGCTCCAGGTCAGCTTGGGCCTCGTAGTGATGGTGATAGTGGTGAAAGGAAACTTATGATACAGAGGGAGCCGTCTGGGAATTATGCCGTGGACTTTGAATTGGGATCCCCTTGGATGTTCTTCAAGAATGAACAAAGACTACAGCTGACCCTTAAACAACATGGGTTTGAACTGCATGGGTCCATTTACGTGTGGATTTTGTTTTTTTCAATATATATAGTACTGTTAATATTTTCTCTTATTATTTTCTTCCTAACTTTTTTCTAGCTTATTTTATTGTAAGAATACAATATATATAATACATATCACATATAAAATATATTAAATGACTGTTACTGGTAAGACTTCTAGTTAACAGTAGGCTATTAGGAATTGTTTTGGGGGAGTCAAAAGTTATATGTGGATTTGTGACTGCATTGGAGGTCAGCATCCCTTACCTCTACATTGTTCAAAGGTCAATGGCATTTCCTTTTAAATTGCTCTTGACCTCCAAACACAGATTCTTTAGAGAATCGAGTTTTAGAGACTGAGCCGTTGGCTCAGTGTGGTAGGGTTGCAGAGGTATCTATATTGAGAGGGTGGGGAGACTGATCAATTTCAGGTCTGCTCTGCATGTTGCAAGAATCTGCCACTGACAACTTGGTTAGTGACCTCTGGGTGGTGACCTGTGATTGGTGACCCAGTGGAGTAGAAACATCTGTGAGTGCAGTTGAGCAGTGTCCCAGATTGTATACTTAGAACCCAGATGAGACCTGAGAGAGGGATGCCTTCTCTGCCTCCGACATTTCTCATCCCTATAGGGCGAGATTGCTGGGAGGAGGAGATCACAGAACATGTAAATTAATGCAGCACAGAGCTTGCTCATTACAGAACTCAAGACTTGGTAAATTTTCTTCCTATTGCTCCCCCTTTGCTCATAATTTTGTGCTTTCCTAGTAAAGGTCCCAGATGATTCAGGTGAAGCAGAATGGCTCTAACTCATTCTGCCTCCAGGTTTTCCCCACGATGGGCCTGGATATATCCTCTTTTGAGATTATGACTCGAATCAGATCATCTCTTTTTTTTTTTTTCCCCTTGGTGCCCCCCCGCGCCCCCACCCCGAATCAGATCATCTTTATGCTCGACAGATCTCTAAATGATTTGGTTTAAGCACAATGTTTCTGAGTACTAAAATATATATTTTATGCAACCTTTTTTTCAACCTATGGCTTATAAAACATTATGAGTTTAGGCTTCATTTTACCAAGAAAACAGCACTCTTAGATTCTAAGAGTCTGAAGACCACTAGAGATATGTACCGTTCTAGAGCATTGCTTTTCCTTGTAAGAAACTATGGTCAGTGCTGATGAAGAGTCCTAGGCGTATGTATCAGAGACATGTAATGGGTAGGGAAAGATGAGAGCAGCATTGAGGAATAGCTTGTAAATATCACACTCAGCCTCTAGGTGCTGGTCTTCTCTTCATACCCCACATGCCGGAAATTGAGACAGGACAACTTCAGATGTTGTTATATTAGGGGTAGGTTTTCTGTCCCAGGAAGGATGCTTTGAGGGTTGGATGTTGGAGGTTGCTCTTTATTTGTTGTCCACAAGCTTAGGGGGATGAGGACAAATCCTCTCTCTGCAGCAGGAGCCCTGCCGCATCACCTAGCTCTGAGGTCCCCAGATGGAGCCCCGCATGCCTTCCTTCCTCCTGATGGTGCTTTTCGAAAACAAAAACTTCCCCTCTGACCCATCCTCAGTTATCTTTGTCTCATGTCACTAAGAGCCATAAACCTATCACCCAGAAGTTCCCTCTGTCCCTGCCAGAGCCAGACTGACAATATCATTCATGTCAAAATGTGGCCAAAGTGGAGGGCTGCAGACACTAAAAGAATTTCCAAAACAAGTTGTTCGTGACCATAAGGGCCTTAAAAGAAAAGGTGGCGGGAGCAAGGTTACCCATGGGAAGGAAGAAGAGCAGAAATGCTTCTTTATGTCCTTCCCCAGAGACAGAACCCAGGGGGAAAATGAGCAGAGGGAATCTGTTCCCTCACCTGTACCTCAAGTTTATCATACCTCAGCCCTATGCCTGCCATGCTGGGCACTAGTTTTCATAGACTGAGAATAAAACTATGTCCCTCTCAGGATTAATTTTTTTAAGTGAGCTTTTATTGAGATAAATGAACAAAACCCAAGATTTTACCAACCATATTTCCTGAACTGTTTAAACTTAGCAGAGACTCTGATCAGTGTACTTGTATATATAGCAGACTATTCCGTCTGAAGAAATGTAGAGAAATCATCATCTGAGTGCTCCACCAGAGGCTTCTGGGGGAAGGGATGGGTCACCCCTGTGTCTGCAAACCCCTCTATCTGCATGGATTGTCACTTCTCTGCCCTTAGAATTCTTACTACCTGAACATCCCACCCACTTCTCTATGTAAAGGGACCCAACTTAGTTTCTGAGATTGGACATGGGGCTGCCACCTGCTGGATGAAAAGTCACGTGGCTCAGGGCTTGGCTGAGTTTGGTGATTAAGCCCAGACACAAAAAAACACCTGGTTTCTGGAAAGGTTATCATCCCAGCATGAGGCATGATTACAGCTGCACACAACTCTTACTGACTGTAAATCTTAGGGATTTACAGCAGGTGCCATGAGGGGAATGCTTGTGATTTTTAGCCCTTCTTACTATTATAAGCAGTTTCTTGCAGCCCATGGTGATTTTCTTCCATAGGATCTGCCTTTAGTTCAGATAGACGGGAGATCAGTTTATGAATAAGAGGTTTGCACTTCAAGCCTCATTTCCCCTTAGGCATGTCACCATGTAAAACACTTGGGCCCCATTCTGGGACATTATTTTGTTAGTTAAGGCAGATTTCTAAGGATGGTGGAATGGATAACCTGAGAGGAAAGAAGTAAGTCTTCAAGAGGGTGTTACATCTTTATCCTAAGGGGAGTGGGACCATGGGGAGAGTAAACTGAAGGCGTAGGAGGGAAGATGGAATAGGGTTCTGACTTGATGGGTTTGGCTCAAGGGCAGGGGGTTGCAAGTTGGTAGTGAAAAGAGCTAAAAGGCATTTGGAATCCTCTTCAAATGCTAGGAAAAAAGCAGGAAAATGGGTAGTGGGCCTAAGTCTTTCCCTACTCATTGAATTTCACCCATTTTCTGTTTAAATACATACTTCTCTACCCAGAGCTATACCCTTGGGGATATACCTACTCCCCTGCCCTGTAGATTGGTCCCAAGAATTAAGAAGAAATGCAGAAAGACGTCTCAGCATTAGACTTGCCTGGGCAATTTCGGAGCCTTTGATGTTGTGTGTCTTTGATTAAATTTGGGAAGATCTTGACCATTATTTCTTCAAGTACTTTTTCTGTCTCTGAGACTCTGTTCATTTCTTTCTGTCAGTCCTTTTTTTCTGTTTTTCAAATCGATAGTTTCTATTCATCTGTCCTCAAGTTCACAGAGTCTCTCTTCCAGCTCTATTTTGATATTAAGCCCATCTAGTGACTGTCTTATTTCAGATACTATATATTTCAGTTTTAGAAGTTACCTTTGATTATTTTTAGATGATTTCTATTTCTCTTATGAATATCCTACGTTTTAATTTATTATGACCTTATTTTGCTTTTTATAACTTAGCATAGTTAGAATAGCTGCTTTAAAAATCTTTGCTAATTGTAATATCTGGGTCTGCTTGAAGTTGATCTTCAGGATTATCTTTTTTTTTTCTTGAGAATGGGTCACGTTTTTCTGTATGTATGTCTGTGATTTTAGATTGATCCTGTACATTGTTAAAGTTACGTTGTAAAGACTCTGGATATTTTTTTACATTCCTCCGAAGAGTTTATTAATATTACTGTTTTTTAAGGCAGATAGGAGGTAATTTGATTTGATTCAAAACGTAAACTCTCTGTCTTGAGTGGCAGCTCCAATCTAGTTCAGGTTTTTGTTTTTGTTTTTGTTTTTGTTTTTTTTTTGAGAGAGAGCATGTGAGCAGGGAGGAACAGGAGGAGAATCTTCTTTTTTTAAAAATTTTATTATGTTATGTTAATCACCATACATTACATCATTAGTTTTTGATGTAGTGTTCCATGATTCATTGTTTGCGTATATCACCCAGTGCTCCACGCAGAACGTGCCCTCTTTAATACCCATCACCAGGCTAACCCATCCCCCCACCCCCTCCCCTCTAGAACCCTCAGTTTGTTTCTCAGAGTCCATAGTCTCTCATGGTTCCTCTCCCCCTCCGATTTCCCCCCCTTCATTTTTCCCTTCCTGTTATCTTTTTTTTTTTAACATATATTATTTGTTTCAGAGGTACAGGACTGTGATTCAACAGTCTTACACAATTCACAGCACTCACCATAGCACATACCCTCCCCAATGTCCATCACCCAGCCACCCCATCCCTCCCACACCCACCACTCCAGCAACCCTCAGTTTGTTTCTTGAGATTAAGAATTCCTCATATCAGTGAGATCATGATACATGTCTTTCTCTGATTGACTTATTTTGCTCAGCATAATACCCTCCAGTTCCATCCACGTCGTTGCATATGGCAAGATTTCATTCCTTTCGATGGCTGCATAATATTCCATTGTAGATATATACCACCTCTTTTTATCCATTCACCTGTCGATGGACATCTTGGCTCTTTCCACAGTTTGGCTATTGTGGACATTGCTGATGTAAACATCAGGGTGCACGTACCCCTTCGGATCCCTACATTTGTATCTTTGGGGTAAATACCCAGTGGTGCAATTGCTGGATCGTATGGTAGCTCTATTTTCAACTTATTGAGGAACCTCCATCCTGTTTTCTAGAGTGCCTGCACCAGCTTGCATTCCCACCAGCAGTGTAGGAGGGTTCCCCTTTCTCCGCATCCCTCCAACATCTGTCGTTTCCTGACTTGTTAATTTTACCCATTCTGACTGGTGTGAGGTGATATCTCATTGAGGTTTTGATTTGGATTTCCCTGATGCCGAGTGATGTTGAGCACTTTTTCATGTGTCTGTTGGCCATTTGGATGTCTTCTTTGGAAAAATTTCTATTCATGTCTTCTGCCCATTTCTTGATTGGATCATTTGTTCTTTGGGTGTTGAGTTTGATATGTTCTTCTTTATAGATTTTGGATACTAGGCCTTTATCTGATAGGTCATTTGCAAATATCTTCTCCCATTCTGTCGGTTGTCTTTTGGTTTTGTTGACTGTTTCCTTTGCTGTGCAAAAGCTTTTTATCTTGATGAGCTCCCAATAGTTGATTTTTGCCCTTGCTTCCCTTGCCTTTGGCGATGTTTCTAGGAAGAAGTTGCTGCGGCTGAGGTCGAAGAGGTTGCTGCCTGTGTTCTCCTTTAGGATTTTGATGGACTCCTGTCTCACATTTAGGTCTTTCAACCATTTGGAGTCTCTCTTTATGTGTGGTGTAAGGAAATGGTCCAGTTTCATTCTGCATGTGGCTGTCCAATTTTCCCAACACCATTTGTTGAAGAGACTGTCTTTTTTCCACTGGACATTCTTTCCTGCTTTGTTGAAGATTAGTTGACCATAGAGTTGAGGGTCCATTTCTAGGCTCTCTATTCTGTTCCATGGATCTATGTGTCTGTTTTTGTGCCAGTACCATACTGTCTTGATGATGACAGCTTTGTAATAGAGCTGGAAGTCTGGAATTGTGATGACGCCAGCTTTGCTTTTCTTTTCTTTTTTTTTTTTTTTTTTTTACGAACGAGGCAATTTATTGACCCAGCATTTGCTCTAATGCTTCTTGTTGGCAGCTGCAGCTTTGCTTTTCTTTTTCAACATTCCTCTGGCTATTCGGGGTCTTTTCTGGTTCCATACAAATTTTAGGATTATTTGTTCCATTTCTTTGAAAAAAATTGAAAAAAATGTGTAGATTGCTCTAGATAGCATTGATATCTTCACAATATTTTTTCTTCTAATCCATGAGCATGGAATGTTTTTCCATTTCTTTGTGTCTTCCTCAATTTCTTTCATGAGTATTTTATAGTTTTCTGAGTACAGATTCTTTGCCTCTTTGGTTAGATTTATTCCTAGGTTGCTTATGGTTTTGGGTGTAATTTAAATGGGTTCGACTCCTTAATTTCTCTCTCTTCTGTCTTGTTGGTGTTTAGGAATGCCACTGATTTCTGTGCATTGATTTTATATCCTGCCACTTTACTGAATTCCTGTCTGAGTTCTAGCAGTTTGGGAGTGGAGTCTTTTGGGTTTTCCACGTAAAGTATCCTATCATCTGCAAAGAGTGAGAGTTTGACTTCTTCTTTGCTGATTCAGATGCCTTTTATTTCTTTTTGTTGTCTGATTGCTGTGGCTAGGACTTCTAATACTATGTTGAATAGCATTTGTGAGAGTAGACATCCCTGCCATGTTCCTGACCTTAGGGGGAAAGCTCTCAGTTTTTCCCCAGTGAGAATGATATTTGCTGTGGGTTTTTCATAAGTGGCTTTTATGATATTGAGGTATGTATGCTCTATTCCTATACTCTGAAGGGTTTTGATCAAGAAAGGATGCTGTACTTTGTCAAATGCTTTTTCTGCATCTATTGATTGGATCATATGGTTGTTGTTCTTTCTTTTATTAATGTATTGTATCACATTGATTGCTTTGTGGATGTTGAACCAACCTTGCACCCCAGGGATAAATCCCACTTGGTCGTGATGAATAATCCTTTTAATGTACTGTTGGATCTTATTGGCTAGTATTTTGGTGAGAATTTTTGCATCCGTGTTCTTCAGGGATATTGGTTTGTAATTCTCCTTTTTGATGGGGTCTTTGTCTGGTTTGGGGAGCGAGGTAATGGTGGCCTCATAAAAGGAGTTTGGAAGTTTTCCTTCCATTTCCATTTTTGTAACAGTTTCAGAAGAATAGGTATTAATTCTTCTTGAAATGTTTGGTAGAATTCCCCTGGGAAGCCATCGGGCCCTGGGCTTTTGTTTGTTGGGAGATTTTTGATGACTGCTTCAATTTCCTTAGTGGTTATCGGTCTGTTCAGGTTTTCTATTTCTTCCTGGTTCAGTTTTGGTGGTTGATACATCTCTAGGAGTGCATCCATTTCTTCCAGATTATCTAATTTGCTGGCATAGAGATGCTCATAATATGTTTGTATAATTGTTTGTATTTCTTTGGTGTTGGTTGTGATCGCTCCTCTTTCATTCCTGATTTTGTTGATTTGGGTCATTTCTCTATTCTTTTTGAGAAGTCTGGCCAGGGTTTTATCAGTCTTGTTAATTCTTTCAAAGAACCAGCTCCTAGTTTTGTTGATCTGTTCTACTGTTCTTTTGGTTTCGATTTCATTGATTTCTGCTCTGATCTTTACTATGTCTCTTCTCTTGCTGGGTTTAGGCTTTATTTGCTATTCTTTCTCCAGCTCCTTTAGGTGTAGGGTTAGGTTGTATATTTGAGACCTTTCTTGTTTCTTGAGAAAGGCTTGTATTGCTCTGTACTTTCCTCTTAGGACTGCCTTTGCTGCATCCCAAAGGTTTTGAACAGTTGTGTTTCCATTTTTATTGGTTTCCAAGAATTTTTTAAATTCTTCTTTAATATCCTGGTTGACCCATTCATTCTTTAGTGGGCTGCTCTTTGGCCTCCATGTATTTGAGTTCTTTCTGACTTTCCTCTTGTGATTGAGTTCTGGTTTCAAAGCACTGTGGTCTGAAAATATGCAGGGAATAATCCCAATCTTTTGGTACCTGTTGAGACCTGATTGGTGACCTCGGATGTGATCTACTGGAGAATGTTCCATGGACACTCGAGAAGAATGTGTATTCCGTTGCTTTGGGATGGAATGTTCTGAATATGTCCGTGTAGTTCATTTGGTCCAGTGTGTCATTTAAAGTCTTTATTTCCTCTTTGATCTTTTGTTTAGATGATCTGTCGATTTCAGTGAGGGGGGTGTTAAAGTCCCCCACTATTATTGTATTGTTGTCAATGTGTTTCTTTGCTTTTGTTATTAATTGCCTTATATAATTGGCTGCTCCCACGTTAGGGGCATAGATATTTACAATTGTTGGATCTTCTTGTTGGCTAGACCCTTTAAATATGATAGTGTCCTTCCTCATCTCTTATTATAGTCTTTGTTTTAAAATCTAATTTGTCTGATATAAAGATTGCCACCCCAGCTTTCTTTTGGTGTCCATTAGCATGGTAAATGGTTTTCCACCCCCTCACTTTCAATCTGGAGTGTCTTTGGGTCTAAAATGAGTCTCTTGTAGACAGCATATCGATGGGTCTTGTTTTTTAATCCAATCTGATAGCCTGGGTCTTTTGATTGGGGCGTTTAGCCCATTTACATTCAGAGTAGCTATTGAAAGATATGAATTTAGTGCCATTGTATTGCCTGTAAGGTGACTGTTACTCTATATTGTCTGTGTTCCTCTCTGGTCTATGCTGTTTTTAGGCTCTCTCTTTGCTTAGAGAACCCCTTTCAATATTTCTTGTAGGGCTGGTTTCATGTTTGCGAATTCCTTTAGTTTTTGTGTGTCCTGGAAGCTTTTTATCTCTCCTTCTATTTTCAATGACAGCCTAGCTGGATATAGTATTCTTGGCTGCATATTTTTCTCATTTAGTGCTCTGCATATATCATGCCCATCCTTTCTGGCCTGCCAGGTCTCTGTGGATAGGTCTGTTGCCAATCTGATATTTCTACCATTGTAGGTTACAGATCTCTTGTCCTGAGCTGCTTTCAGGATTTTCTCTTTGTCTCTGAGCCTCGTAGTTTTACTATTAGATGTCGGGGTGTTGACCAATTTTTAATGATTTTGAGAGGGTTTCTCTGTGCCTGCTGGATTTTGATGCCTGTTTCCCTCCCCAAATTAGGGACGTTCTCTGCTATCTATAATTTGCTCCAATATACCTTCTGCCCCCCTCTTTCTTCTTCTTCTGGGATCCCAATTATTCTAATATTGTTTCATCTTATGGTATCACTTATCTCTCGAATTCTGCCCTCATGATCCAGTAGTTGTTTATCTCTCTTTTTCTCAGCGTCTTTATTTTCCATCATTTGGTCTTCTAAATCACTAATTCTCTCTTCTTCATCATTTGTTCTAGCAGTTAGAGCCTCCATTTTTTATTGCACCTCATTAATAGCCTTTTTGATTTTGACTTGGTTAGATTTTAGTTCTTTTATTTCTCCAGGAATGGTTTCTCTAATATCTTCCATGCTTTTTTCAAGCCCAGCTGGTATCTTTAAAATCATCGTTCTGAACTCTAATTTTGACATCTTACTAATGTCTGTATTGATTAGGTCCCTGGCAATCGGTACTCCTCTTGTTCTTTTTTCTGAGGTGATTCTTTCCATCTTGTCATTTTGTCCAGAGGAGAACAGATGAATGAGAGAAGAAAATGGTAACAGGGTAAAAATGACCCCAGAAAAATATACACTAAACAAATCAGAAGAGACCTGAAACTGGGGGAAAAGAAAGGGAAAGAAAGAAGAAAGAAAGAGAAAAAGATGAAAAGAAAAACCCAGAATATGATCAAATATGATCAGGCTGTTGCATAGATCAATGCCACACAGTAGATTTTGGGCATATTTTGGTCTGTTAGAAGAAAGTGCCTCCCAAAAATTAAAAGGAAGAAAAACATATATATGTTCAAAAATAAGGGTTAATATGATGAAGGGATGGAATATGATTGCAAAGATGAAAATTATAAAAGATTTTATAAAAGGTATTGATAAGATAAGAAGTTGGTTGAAAAAAAGAAGAGGATTTAAAAAAAAAAAAGAATGTGATCAGGCAGGCGACTAGAACAAAGCCATACACTAGAGATTTAGGGTATATTTTGATCTGTTAGAAGAAACTGTATCCCAAAATTTTAAAGAGAGAACAACTTATATATATATATATATAATATATATATACCAAAAATAAGGTTAACTACTATGAAGGGATAGAATATGACTCTAAAAATGAAAAAAAAGATTTTTTAAAAAAGGGATTGATAAGATGTTGGTTGAAAAAGGGAAAAAGAAAAATTCAAAAAAAAGAAAAAAGAAAAAAAAGAATTAAAGAATTAAAAAATTTAGCTTTGAAAGACTAAACAATCATGGTAAAAAAGCCATGAATTCTATGTGCAGTATTCCCCTAGCGCTGGAGTTCTCCCATTCTCACTGATCGGTAAACTTGGTCTTGGCCTGCTGGCTGTTCTTGCTGATCTTCTGGGGCAGGGGCCTGTTGCCATGGTTCCCAAATGTCTTTGCCGGAGGCGGAATTGCCCCGCCCTTGTCAGTCCGGGCTAAGTAATCTGCTCGGGTTTGCTCTCCGGAGCTTTTGTTCCCTTCAAGCTCTCGGTACAGCTTTGGAGGATGAGAGTGAAAATGGTGGCCTCCCAATCTCCACCCGGAGGAGCTGAGAACTCGGGGCCCACTCCTCAGTGCGCCCCCAGAGAAAAGCGGTCAATCACTTCCATCCCCTGGGTCTCTGGCCGCACTCCGTGCTCACCCGGCCTGTGACCGAGCATTTCTATCTCTGGCACCTGACCCCGTGTGGAGTCTCCAAACCCAGCAGATCCCTGCGGTGTGCTCCCGCGCCGCTCCTCCTGGGGGAGGAAGGGGAGTCTCCCCGCATCTGCCGCTTGTTGGATCCCTGCTGGAGGAGCAGTGGCCCAACTATGCCGAGTAGTGGGAGAGTCTTAAGCAGGCGGGGCTCGATCTCTTGATCCTGAGATCATGACCTGAGTTGAAATCAAGAGTCGGACACTTAACTGACTGAGCCACCCAGGTGCCCCATCAGTTCAGTTCTTTATCTTTAGTGTGGTTGCTTGTGAAGTCAGCGGGAGACCTGGGTCCAGCTTATGTACAGAAGCCAGAGCTTCCTGTCTTGGGTTTTCTCCTTTCCAGGATTTCTTCCTTACTTTCCAGCACCTTTGGTTGCCTCAGACTTGGTTCTCTGGTTCTTCAGTCAAATATGGGAGGGTTTCTGTTTACTTATGGCTTCTTGGCTTGGTGCAGACTGGAGCCTGCCTTCAGACTGGAAGCTTTGGGAAAAACAAAGATCTCACCACAAAATGGAAACTTACACAGAGACTCATGCAGTACCATTCCCTTCTTCTACATATTCGTTTTGCTCCAGAATATGCCTATCTTGGTTGCTCTTTAGTGCTCACAGCTAGTTCTTCATATTTTTGTGCAGAGCTTATGTGAAGTGGTGACAGATATTAGCTTCAGCTCTCGTGGGCATTGAGGAGATGAGAGAGTAGGGCAGGAGACAGATACTTTGTAGCTTGAATCCTGGAGGCAGGTCCTTAGAATCCTGTCTGTCATAGCAATAGACAAGGAGGGCTCAGTGTGTCCTTATCAGGATCAGGGGCATGAATCAAGCCCTGTGAATCTGCCTCAAGATCTATCTCAGTGTGCGGGGCTGGGCTCCCAGCCTGCCTGTGATGACATGATGGTTTTCTTAGAGGTTGCCTTTTAACCCTGGGAAATGTTAGAATTATGTGTGGAAGGCGTGAAATCAAATCAACTGACAAAGAGCCAAACCCTGTAGTGGATATTGAGAGAGAGGACATATCATGAGGAGGAGAATCACAGAAATCAAGGGGAGAGTGTTCAAAAGATGAGTCAGAGTATGGATGCTTACAGGTTGTTCAGGAGGATAACAGTCTGAAGAGCAACGACTGGATTTGGAAACCCAATGGGACTTGGGGGTCCTGGGTTAGAGTGAAGGGTTAGCAGAACCAGATTGGATGGGGGGAGTGTGAGTGGGAGGCAAGGGAGGCAAGTCTCTGTGTAGTCAATGCTTCCCGGAAGAGAGAGGGGAGGGGAGTGGACGCCAGTGAGGGTTGTGTCACTTTATTTTTTCCTTTAAAGTTGGGAAAAACGGAAGAATGTTTACTGAGAGAAAGGAGCCGGTAGGAGAAAAAGGTTAACGCACATACTAGTATATGGACTGGTTCCTGAGAAACCGGGGATTTACGATAAGGGTCACGAGATTGGCTTTGGGCAAGAGGAGCAACTCTTTTTTTTTTTTTTTTTTTTAAGATTTTATTTATTTATTTGAGAGAGAGAGAATGAGAGATAGAGAGCACGAGAGGGAAGAGGGTCAGAGGGAGAAGCAGACTCCCTGCTGAGCAGGGAGCCCGATGTGGGACTCGATCCAGGGACTCCAGGATCATGACCTGAGCCGTAGGCAGTCGCTTAACCAACTGAGCCACCCAGGCACCCGAGGAGCAACTCTTTTTAAAATGGGTTCCATGTATAATGAAGTACAGTATGGTGACTAATATAACATAATAAAAAAATGAAAAAAATGGGTTCCATTTAATTAATTGGACACACTAACAAGTACTGAAATTTTTTGGGAAAAACATCAATAGGTTAAAAAAAAAGTATTATGTGGTTTCTTTATCACAATGAAAATCTCCATTTCCCACTTCCAGGCTCAGGACCCTTGTTGGCCCTTAAGGTATTTCTTCCTTTGTCAGACTCTGGTCAAACATCTTTCTTTAGCTTTGCCTAACGATTGGAAGTCAAGTTGTTATGACTTTCCCAGCAGGGCCACTTTAACCTTTGCTTAACTTGGAGTTTAACTCTTGGCCTTCCATACTCTATAATTTTTTATGGCTATGCACCTAAAAAAGATTTAACATCTTTGACCAATTTTTTTCTTGGTTCATAGTCACAAGGGGCACAGGCACTTGGTAGGGAATGTAACACAGGAAGAAAGGTATGTGTTCTTAAAAAAAACCAAAAACTAAATTTGAGCAATTTCTGGGAAGAAGAAAATACTTTTCTCTTACATGACCTTAAAAGCTGTTAGATTATGTGAGATTGGGGACATGTAGTTATGTTGTGGTTAATGGTAAATTTCAGTGAATGTCCTCAGCATAAAAACATAATGAGGAAACACATATATTCTGACCTAATTCACTTTTTTTAATTTAAATTCAATTAGCCATCATATAGTAAATCATTAGTTTCAGATGTAGTGTTCAATTATTCATCAGTTGCATATAACCCCCAGTCTTGATCAAATTCACTCTTCAGCCACAGTAAATACTTTTGGGTGGGGTATAAGTGAATTACACTTTAAACTTAAAACTTTGCCACTTTTCAGAAGTAGATCACTCCCCCACCCCCAACTCCTGCAAAGATCCTTTGCTTAGTTATAGCTGATCAGTAAATACAACCCTAGGTGTACTTTCGCAAAGGAACTTGAATTTTGTACCAGAGAAGGAGATTCAGCTAACATTTTCATTCCCTAAATACAGTGAGCAAGGATTTTGCTGTATCAGTTTTTGTGTTTGAGTAACTGACTTCAGGATAGCTCATGAGCTGGTGAGTTTGCTTGGCATTTATCTGTTCTTTTCCTGTGGAAACAGCAGGAAATAAAGGCATTAAGCATGTTTTCATTGTCATTGAGCTTGGCAGCCCTTGAAGGAAGGTTCTGACAGCCTCTCTGAGGGAGGAGTTGGTTCCCTAACTAAAATAATGGCAGAAGAGGATGTCTCTGTGCGAAGGGTCCCAAAACATGGTGGGCCTGTGACTGGAAATCACTCCTGGCTGCTTTGGGGTTGGGAGTGCTCCATGGGGCAGCTTGGACATTCAGCTCTGTTCTTTGCTTGCCCTAGATATCTCTTGCCACTCCTTCTTGCAAGTGAAGAGGGCTGACCCCTTGGGTTGCCATCAACGAACTTGGGTTTATGTGGGGATGTGTGGTCTCAGGCTGTTACACCTCTTTTTGGAGTGAGGAGAGTTCACCTCCCCTTTGGAAGCACACTTTCTGACAAAGGCCATTTTGCAGCTCTGCAGCCTAGGGCTGCCACTTCTCATTCCCTGCTGCAGTTGGCTAAGTATTAAACAGACACCAGCATGAGGTACTTGTACACTAAAAAGAGTAGAAATATGGAACTGACCCTTGGCTTCTTGTTTAGCCTCTTCCCTCCATAAGCCCCATTTTATACAGAGTCAGCTTCCAGATGCATCAGGTCACTCTGCTTCCTCTTACTATTTGCCAACATGGGGCCCTTGGGAAGGGAGCCCAGGCTGAAGACTCTATAACTGCTGCTGAGAGATATTTTTAAATCTACACAGAGGGAGGTACTGGGAGTTCAACTGAAGCATCTCCCATTTCCCCCTTAGAGCCCTAGAGAGACCAATTCTCCTGCTTCCTACCTCCCTCCTCCCATCCCACCAAGCACTTTCAGGTCCTAGCTTGGGTTTATTCACAATCGTGTATAATTCATGCAAGACAGGTTACAGTGGAGCGTGTTACCTTTGTTATTCAAGCATGGCTCAGTAATGCTGCTCCAGATTTTGGCCGGGAAGTAGGTTTTATTGGTGTTTGGGCCTGATGTTTTCCTGTCCGGAAACCTCCCCCTTCCCTTGGCAAGGTTGTTTTGGCAAGCACCGTCAGGGAAAATCTCCCTTCCACTTGTCCAGTTGGATAAATGGGTTCCAAGCAAAAACAGGCTGTTGTGTAAATCAGAAACCCTTGGGGGGAAATGTTTGCTTAAAAGAGTTTGCATTGAGTAGTGGGGAGTCAAGACTGCCCTGGCAGACAGTGCGAGCCCAAGCTGAGCCCTGGTTTTGCCAGGATCATTCCTGGTGATGGTGCACTTAGCATCTTGGCATCTCTGGAGCTGTAGGATGTTCTGGGAAGGGAGTGCTTCCTATCTAGTTGAAGACCATCATGCTTTTTCTGACCTTTTGGTTTCATACTCCCTGAAATAATGGAAACCCTGATGCCAGAGAGCTGAGAAATGAAAGACTCTGCGACTCCATTTATTGTGCTTTTCTGCCCTCTAGGTTTTCTCTAGGGTCAAGTAGAGGAAGGAGCTCAGTATCTGCAGGAGAAGCTACTGAGAGCACGGAAGAGGAGGTGGTGGGTGGTACCTGAAAAATAAAAGTTAGCTCACCAGTCAAGTGACTGGAGGGAGAGAAGGTGGAAAGGGCAGGCACAGAAGCGAGACCTTCTGAGTGGTTCAGTGTGGTTGGAGTGGAGCGTGGGCCAGGGGTGGAGGTGGGATTTGAGGCTGGGGAGGAAGGCAGAGGCAGGTCCGGGAAAGCTTGTATGCCATGCTAGAAAGTCTGGTTTTATCTGGGAGAGTTTTCAGGTGGGGAGTGAAATGATCCCATTTTGTGACCTCATTTCAGAGAGTTTACTCTGGCCACACTATGGGGATTGACGTAGAAGTGGGAAATGCAGCAGGATGTCCAGGTGGTAAATTGTCCCATGAGCCAAGTGAGAAATGGTCCGGGTCTGAACCAAGGGGGAAAGACAAACCAATGAGATGGGGGCGGGGGCTGCCCTTGGTAAGTGATTATCTGAAGCCGTGATGGGGTGGGTCCACGCAGGCCTCTGGGGGTCTGACTTGGGTGAGAGAGAGGGGAATGGTGGTGCCTTTTGGAAAAATGGGCAACAGAGGTTGGAAGAGCAGTTGGGGGGGAGAGTAGAAGATGACTTCACAGCAAACATTTGTAGAATTGGGTTTAATGGAAACCCTTAGGAGACTTCTCCTGGGTCAATGGTGTATGCTTATTTTCCTCTCAGGAGAGATTTTGGGCCCCACAAAGTGTTACCAGTGAAGCTCTATCAGCCCGACCAGTTCGTCCCAAGTGAAGAGAACATGGATCTGCTCACAACGTATAAACAAGATTATAACCCCTACTCTGTCTGTCGAATGGACCCCATCAAGCCTCGGGACAGTAAATACCCATGTGGTGACAAGATGGAGTGTCTGCCTACTTACAAAGGTGGGAGAGTGCTTGAGGGGCAGGTTGGGGAAGGATAGGCTGAGCCTGTATGTCGGCCAAGAAATGGGTTTTGCATGTACACCCTCGGAGTGCAGGGGTCGGGGGTACTACATCCTGCGGGCCAAATCTGGTCTGCAGCCTATTATTGTAGGGCTGGAGAGCTAAGAATGGTTTTTAAATTTTCAAATGATTAAAAAAATCAGACTATTATTTTAGGAAATGTGAAAATTACTTGATGTTCAAACTTTGGCATTCATAAGTACATTTTGTTGGAGCATGGCCACACTCATTTGTTTGCACACTATCCAAACTACTTTGGCTGCTTCGGTGCTAGAGCAGTGAATCCAAGTGGTTGTGATGGAGACTCTATGGCCTGGAAGGCCCAAGACATTTAATATCTGGTCTTTTATAGAAAAGATGTGCCAACCCTTGCCTTAACTTGCTGTTAGAATTTTACATTGGGGAAGTGTTT
Organism: Eumetopias jubatus; assembly: GCF_037043125.1. Lineage (NCBI taxonomy): Eukaryota > Metazoa > Chordata > Mammalia > Carnivora > Otariidae > Eumetopias > Eumetopias jubatus. Next base: position 44,856,565 of record NW_028274821.1, on the reverse strand, counting down.
CAGGTTTAAGTCAAGTTTAAGTTAGTTTCCATTGCTGATTGAGTAATTGATTCATTCATCCATTTAAAAAATTATGGAAACCTAATGTACATACAGAAAAACGTACAAATCTTAATTATACAGGCCAATGAATTTTGAGTGAACACATTCCTGTAAACAGTGCTCTGATCAAGAAATAGGACATTGATCCCATCTAGGATAGAACCATTATGCTGACTTTTAACACCATACATTAGTTTTACTAGTTTTGTACTTCATATAAAAGGGATTGATTCATTCTTTTTAAAAAAGATTTATTTATGTATTTATTTGAGAGAGGGGCATGGGGAGGGGCAGAGGGAGAGAATCTCAAGAGACTCCATGCTGTATGGGGAATCTGACATAGAGCTCCATCTCACAACCCACGAGATCATGGCCTGAGCCGAAACCAAGAATGAGATGCTTAACCAACTGAGCCACCCAGGCGCCCTGGTTCATTCTTTATTGAGCATCTGTTACATCCCAGGCATGGTACTAGGAGCTGTGAAGGAAGCATAATGATCTGCAGTGACTTAATAGTCCTGTGGGAGGGATGGGATATGGGGTGCTGGGACAGTGAAAGCAGCGTGGCGGTCAGTCTGTGGGGCACAAACCATGGGGTTGGAGGCCAGTTTGTAATCTCTAACTCTTCTGCTTCTGTTGCACATGGGCACATGGTTGCCCTAGGAATATATGTTCAACTGTTCGTGTCACATGTTTGTGGATCCCTAAATGTGCTAATAGTTGCTTTTATTTAGTCAGGCCAGACGTTTAGGCAAGTGGAGGTAGGGAGGCTTGCGGGAATGTAGGAATCCTCCCGAAGCCCTTCTAGGGGCTCTAAATCTATCATTCCAAAGACAACACACATGGCCGAGCTTCTCTGCTTCTTCTAAGACCCTGGACCCTTGTCATTTTGCCACCTCATCTTTAGTATCTTTCTCTTCCATAGTCACCTTCTGCCAGGCTGCATTTTGGACACTGTCATACCCTGAAATGGCTACTCCTTTATGCACCCCAATATCCAGTGCTCCCAGCTTGCTCTCTTAACTATTTCCACCAAGACAGTTTTTGGCCTCATTGGGATCCCTTGTCCACTGGGGCCTTAACCTTCCATCTCCACATCAATCCCTCCTGTGTCTGTGCCCCATGTAGCCTATTCTCTGGTATATCATGGCAGCCCATCTTTTATTCCCTCTCTCTTCTGTCCTTTTGTGCTACCTGCCAGCAAAACCCAAATCCTGCCTTCTCCATGTCTACACCTGAGTGTATACCTGAGCATGTCTCCAGTCTTGTCTGCTTTTATCCATTTTCCACAGAAAGGAACCAGGGAGATCTTTTAAAAATGGCAGTGTGATCTGACCCCTTCTCTGTTTAAACTCCTCAAATACTGTGGTTCTTAGGATAAAATCCCAAATCTTTACCATCTCCTCAGGTACCTTGCAGATTCTGGTGCCTCCTCCTGGTGCCCCTCTGCTCTGGCCACAAGACCTTTCAGTTCCTTTCCTGCATTTCTTTTCTGTCTCAGGGCATGTTGCACATGCTGCTGCTACTTTATAGAGCCCTCCACCCTTCCTTTGTCTAGCACTCCTCCTTCAATGAGCAGCAGAAATATCACACCCTTTGAAGCCTTTCTAGACCTTCCCCTATACCAGACTATATACATCCTATTAGATGCCCTAAGAGTGCCTTGTAATCCTGTTTTGTAATTCAATGGGTAATTTTTTTTTTTTTTTTTTTTTTTTTTTTTGCTTAACATTTGTCTCCTCGGCCAGGCTATAATCTCTAAGATGGCAGGGATCTGTCTTTTTCTTTGCCAGCCATAAGGCAGGCACTGTAGTAGATGCTTTACAAAGGAGTCATTACAACCAGGTGCATTCTGGCCTCTACAGGACTCCTTCATCTGCCTTTCCATCTAGTGTTTACAGAAGGCAAGAAAAGGGGTGCCATGGACCCTAAAAAGGTAGGAAGGAGGCACAAAAGTAGAGGGAGCCCTTATCGCTGATGGGAGAAGGAGCAGGGACTCTGGTAGGGTATGTCCAGCTACAAACTCTCCTTTCCTTCACATGCTCCTTATGGTCCCCTTGATTTATGAATCTTCGTGGAGTTAGAGGCTCTTCAGTACAACTGCCTGCTCAGCTCAATTCCCCCTTCCCACTTTGCCCTAGATACAGAGAGAGGTCTGGGAGTGAGAAATGGTTTATTTGTTGCATTACTTCCCTATGAGATAGTGGCTTACAAAAGTGGGCCTTGATAGCCCAACATATGTATTCCCATCATTTAGCACAGGGGATGGCACAACAAAGGTATGTTTAGAGAGGAAATAAATGAGTAGTCTGGACCATTGTTTACAAGGCTCCAGGTGACACAGTTTGACATTAGATTTATGCAAACCCCCACCCAGCCTATTATTCTGTGGGTCCTGGCTAAAAGCAGGAGTGAAGCTCAGGGAAGACCCAGGACATTTACTCTCCCCTTGGGTCGGTCCTGCAAAACCTCATGCATTGTGTGAGGGGACCACACCCTTGCCTTATCACTTGGTGTATCACCTTTCCATGACTTGTCTGTCTCTTGTGGACATTTGCTTCCTTAGGAAGGCCTTTCCATAGCAACCTTCATGGTTTTATGGACATACATTGATTCTCCTCCCAAAGGAGAAGAAAAACCAAAGTCCAAGGTCATTAAATGTGTGTATTTCAACAGGTGCCAGCTGTGTCTCTATGTTCCTCTTACTGTAGTTCTACAGGAAAAATATGCAAACTTTTTTCTTCTATTATGGTCAGCACCTTTAGTGGGGTCCAGAAAACCATTAAATATGCTCCAGCAGCATTTGGTTGTAATTTTGACATTTTTAAAACACTGTGCAATTGGAAAGATTGAAAGTGTAATTACTTGATGCTCAGCTTTAGGTTTAGCTAAGTTTTTTTTAAAGACATATTATTGAATGCAATCCCTTCTAAAGAGATTCTTGCCAATTACCCACATGACACCCTGGCCCTGAGGGGCTTTACTGACGGCTTTTCAGGCATGTACATAGTTTGTCATGTGGAATTCTGAGGTTTTTAGGGTCCAATGCAGGTTTTTTTTTAATACATGTTGGGTGAAGGAAGTTAGGAGGTTGGATAATAACATGGTTTTGACTGTATTGTTGGGTATCAGAAATCACATGAGGCAACTTTCAGCCTAGGAACCTGTTTTTTTTTTTTTTTTTTAAAGATTTTATTTATTTGACAGAGACATAGCAAGAGCAGGAACACAACAGGGGGAGTAGGAGACGGAGAAGCAGGCTTCCCGCAGAGCAGGGAGCCCGATGTGGGACTCGATCCCAGGACCCTGGGACCATGACCTGAGCCGAAGGCAGATGCTTAATGACTGAGCCACCCAGGCGCCCGGAACCTGTTTTCTTAACACTTGATCCATCACAGAAGAGGGCCAGAAGAGTCCTGTCCTCCCCCAGCCCCAGGCACCTTGAGGCAGTGTGTAGGCATCTACAGGTAGATGCCCCCATTGTAGTGAGGGCTGAAGTCTGAGAGGGAAACATGTGGTTTATATTCAGCTAGATGGTTCCCTCTAAGGCCCCGTAATGCTTTCAAGATGCTGATAGAGCCATTAATGGCTCTCAGAGAAAGATTAGATTTTCAATTAAAATGAGGCCAATTTAAAATAAATGGTTGGTAGTATTATTGGCCTAAAATAAACTTAAAAGTGTGCCCTGGGGGGTGGGGATGTCAGGACTTCTGGAGGGGTTGAGTGAGGAGCTCACTAAATCCTCTTCCTAAAAAGCAACAATAAAAGTGGACAAGACAATAAAAACCAACCATTTTAGGGCTCTGGAAATCAACTAAAGGCACACAACAAATTGAGAAGCATTTATTCAAGAAAAACTGCTAAGCCATCATTATAAAAAGTCAGAGTTTGTGGCGTTTTATCTTGGGACTCACTCCATCACCCCTCCTCCCAAGTTTGATCTGTGTGGTGGTTCTGCCTGGGTAGGCTGGGCTGTGAAAACCAGCAGCTCTGCTGCTAGTCTGAGCTAACTTGATTTGGAGTAGGGTACATACCCAGAGGTTTCAATAAAAGCAATAGTGATCCCAGTAGCAAAAATCACAGTGAGGACAACTGCAGAATTAGTTGGGGGTAGGCAGCAGACCAGCCAGAAATCCAACAAGCAGATCCAGAGAATAGGAAAGGCCTTGATAAACTCATACATGGTCCTTATGGCCTAGAAGACTGCATATGGGCAAGGTAGTATACAGGCTCAAGAGAGATAAGAGACAGGGCTAGTGATCTACTCATCATCCTGGTTGAAGATGATGCCTGGTCCAGGTACAGAGGAGACGTGAGAAATCCTGGAAGAAACTAAAAGCCAAGGCAGAGTTGTAAACGGTCTGATCTTTGACTCTGTTCCCTAACCCACACACACATTCATTAGCAAAGGGATGGAAGCCTTACTGGTTTTAGGTGTTTAAGCATAACTTTTGATAATCATTGGCTAAATGATGCTAACACAGGGTGACTTTCAGGAATCTTGGCTTAAAAACAATTAAAAGAAGAAACTAAACAAAACATCAATTGTCACACACTGCTGGGGAGAAAAGACTCCATAGAATTACTGCAGGCAAGTCACTAAACAGCAAAAACAGCTTGCAGTGGGGGTGGGAACTAGTATATTATCTGAAATGGTGAGTTCGTAGCAAAAACTTATAAGGTATAAAAAGAAACAGGGAAATGTAATCCATGAATAGGGAAACAAAGCAGTAAATAAAAACTACCTCCGAAGAGGCCCAGATATTAGACCTAGCAGACTATTTCTAAGTACTTATTATAAATATGCTCAAAGAAAAACAAAACAATGTTTATTTCTTATTTATTAATTTTTTTAGAGAGAGACCATGTGCACGAATGTGTGAGACTGAGGGGAGGGGTGGGGGGTAGGATTGGGGGGCAGAAGAGAGGGAAAGAGAATCTTAAGCAGACTCCACACACAGCACAGAGCCTAATGTGGGGCTTGATCTTATGACCCTGAGATCATGACCTGAGCTGAAATCAAGAGTTAGATGCTTAGGGGTGCCTGGGTGGCTCAGTCGGTTAAGCAAGCATCTGCCTTTGGCTCAGGTCATGATCCTGGAGTCCCGGGATCAAGCCTTGCATTTGGCTCCCTGCTCAGTGGGGAGTCTGCTTCTCCATCCTCCTTTGCTCCTCCCCCTGCTCATGCTTTCTCTGTCTCTCTCGCTCAAATAAATAAAATCTTAAAAAAAAAAAAAAGTTGGATGCTTAACCGACTGAGCCACCGAGGCACTCCAGGAAACCATGTTCAAAGAAATAAAAATATTACAACAGTTTCCTATCAGAGAATACCAATAAAAGGAAGCCATAAAAATTAAATGAAAACACTGTAATTGAAAGAACAATAACAAAATAGTTATAGGGACTTAACACTAGATTTGAACTGGCAGAAGAAAGAATCAGTGAAAATGGGGATAAATCAATAAATATTACCCAATCTGAAGAACAGGAAAAAATTAAGAAAGAAACTCAGACTTGTGGGATATCATCAACTGTACGACATACTCATGATGGGAACCCCAGAAGAAGAAAAAGGCAGAAGAAATATTAATCTATATATCCAAGAAGCGTTGTCCAAATAGAATAAACAGAGATCCATACTTAGTCACATAATAGTTAAACTGTTGGAAGCCAAAGCCAAAGATTTGGAAAGAAGCAAAAGAGAAAAAAATACTTGTACAGGGAAATGACAATAACAACTAAATTTTCGTCAGAAACAGTGGAGGACTGAAGGCAGCGAGATGGCCTAGTCAAAGTACAGAAAGGAACAAACTGTCAACCAAGGATTCTATAACTAGTAAAAGATTATGTTTCAAAAATTAAGAGAAAATAAGGACATTCCAAGATAGACTAGCTGACTTGCCTTACAGGAAATAAAAAGGAAGTCCTTTGGGCTGGATTAATACTAAATGGTAACACAAATCCACATAAGGAAATAAAGAGCACTGGTAAAGGTAGTTATGTAGGTAAATGTCTACTTTTTTCTATTTTAAAAAACAACCAATAATTATAAAACTGCAAGGATTGTATCAAGGTTGTTTTAACATCAGAAAATAAATTAATATACCACATTTATAAAGTAAAAGACAAAGCCACATGATTAGTAGACACAGAGAAAACATTTGACAATATCTGATAACCATAAAAGCTCTCAACAAGCTACCATTAGAAGGAAACTTCCTCAGCCTGCTAAAGGGTATCCACAGAAAACCCTATAGCTCATATCATACTTAATGCAGAAAGACTGAGCACTTTCCTCCCTAAGACTGGGAACCAGTCTAGCTGTCTGCTCCTTCCCCTTCCATTGAACATTGTATGGGAGGTTATAGCCAGTACACAGTGCAAGAAGAATAAAAAAAAGCATCTAAGTTAGGAAGACACAAAACTGTCTTTATTCTCAGACAACATAATCCTGTATGCAGATAATCCTAAGGAATTCACAGAGAACTACTAGAATGAATACATAAGTTCAGCCAAGTATGTATAATATATATTTCTATATATTAAAATTGACAATCTGAAAATGAAATTAAGAAAAAGTTCTCTTTAATAGCTTCAAAATTAATAAAATATTTGGGATAATTTTTGAAAAAGAAGTGTAAGACTTGTACACTGAACTTCGAAAACAGTGCAGAGAGAAATATCTAAATAGATGGTGAGACAATCCATGTACATGGGTTAGAAGATACAATACTATTAACATAACATAATAAAAAAATTAAAAAAAATAAGACCATGAAAAAAAAAACCCAATACTATTAAGATAGAGTCGCTCCCAAACTGATCTAAAGATTCAATGCTGTTTCTATCAAAGTCCCAAAAGACTGTTTTTTACCCCCAGAAATTGGAAAGCTGATCCCAAATTTTATATATTAAATTGAAATAAACCAGAATAGCTAAAATTTTGTCATTTTGTCAAATGATGCTGGAAAAATTGAAGATCCACATACAAAAAGATGAACTTAGATCTTTACCTCACATCATACTCAAAAATCAGAAAGGATCAGAGACCTAGATAGAAGAGCTAAAACTATAAACCTTTTAGACTAAGACATAGGAAAAAAAATTCATCTTAAAAAAAAATAAAACTGTGTGCTTCAAAAGACACCATTAAGAAAATGAGACTATAAGTAATAAATAGGAAAAAATACTTACAAATCACTTATCTGGTATAGGACTTTTATCCAGAATATGCAAATAACTCATAACTCAATAGTAAGATGACAATTAAAAAAAATGGGCAAATGACTTGAGAAGACATTTTACCAAAGAAGGACATATGAATGGCTAATAAGCACATGCAGAGATATTCAACATTGTTTGTTACTTTTAAAATTTTAAAAATGTCAGTTGAAATATATAGTTGGCATATAATAAATTGGTTTCAGGTGTATAACATAGTGATTCAACAATTACATACATTATAAAATGCTCATCATGGTAAGTATATTACACATTATAGACTCTCTTCCCTATGCTATACTTTTCATCCCTGTGACTCATAAGTGCAAGTTTGTATTTCTTAGTCTCCTTCACCCATTTTGCCCAGCCTCCATTACCCTTTTGGCAACCACCAGTTCTTTGTATTTAAGAGTCTGATTGTTGTTGTTGTTCGTTTTGTTTTTTAGATTCCACATACATGTGAAATCATATGGTATCGGTCTTTCTCTGTCTGACTTATTTCACTTAGTGTAATATCCTCTAGGTCGATGCATGTTGTTATGCATGGCAAGATTTCATTCTTTTTACGGGTAATATTCCATTGTGTACATATAACACATCTTTATTCATTCATCTATAAGTAAACACTTGGGTTGCTTCCATATCTTGGCTATTGTAAGTAATGCTGCAGTAAACAGAGGGATTCATATATCTTTTCAAATTAGTGTTTTTGTTTTTATTTTTTGAAAGATTTTATTTATTCATTTGACAGAGCACAAGCAGGGGGAGCAGGGAGGGAGAGGGAGAAGTAGGCTCCCCACTGAGCAGAGGGCCCGATGTGGGGCTTGATCCTAGGATCCTGGGATCACAACCCAAGCTGAAGGCAGATGCTTAACCAACTGAGCCGCCCAGGTGCCCCAATGTTTTTATTTTCTTTGGGTAAATACCTAGTAGTGGAATTATTGGATCATATGATATTTCTATTTAAAAAATTTTGAGGAACTTCCATACTGTCTTCCAGAGTGGCTGCACCAATTTATTTAACTTGGTTAAGTTCCCACCAACAGTGTATGAGGGCTCCCTTTTCTCTATATCCTCACCAACATTTGGTTTTTCTTGTATTTTTGATACTAGCCATTCTGACTGGTCTGAGGTAATACCTTATTATGGTTTTAATTTGCATTTCCCTAATGATTAGTGATGTTGAGCAACTTTTCATGTGTCTGCTGGCCATCTATATGTCTTGTTTGGAAAATGTCTATTAAGATCCTCTCCCCATTTTAAAATTGAGTTGTGTTTTTTAGCTATTGAGTTGTAGGAGTTCTTTATATATTTTGGATAGTAGTCCCTTATCAGATATATGATTTGCAAATATCTTCTCCCATTCAGTATGTCACCTTTTCCTCTTACTGATGGTTTCCTTTGCTGTACAAAAGCTTTTTAGTTTGATGTAGTCCCAATAGTTTTTTTGATTTTGTTTCCCTTGCAGAAGGAGACAGATCCAGAAAAATCATCCTAAATTTGTCCGAGAGGTTACTGCCTATATTTTAGAAGTTTTATGGTTTGAGATGTCACATTTTGGTTTTTAAACTATTTTGATTTATTTGTATATGGTTTAAGAAAGTGGTCTAGTTTCATTGTTTTGCATGTAGTTACCCAGGTTTTCCAGCACCATTTATTGAAGAGAATGTCTTTTTCCCATTGCATATTCTTCCTTTGTCATAGATTAATTGATCATATATGTATATGTCTATTTCTAGGCTCTGAATTCTGCCCATTGATCTGTGAGTCTATTTTTGTGCCAGTACCGTACTGTTTTGACTACTATAGATTTGTAGTATGTCTTGAAATCTGGGATTGTGATACCTCTATTCCTTCTCAATGTTGCTTTGGCTGTTTGGGTTTGTATTGTGGTTGCCTACAGATTGTAGGATTATTTGTTCTAGTTCTGTGAAAAATGCTATTGGTATTTTGATAGGGATTGCACTGAATCTGTAGATTGCTTTGGGTAATATAGAGATCTTAACAATATTAATTCTTCCAGTCCATGGAATATCTTTCCACTTGTGTCATTAATTTCTTTCATCAGTATTTTATGGTTTTCAGAGTACGGGTCTTTTGTCTCCTTAGTTAAGTTTATTTTTAGGTATTTTATTATTTTTGGCACACTTGTAAATAAAATTGTTTTAATTTTTCTTTTTGCTACTTTTTAAAAAAGATTTTATTTATTTGAGAGAGAGAGAGAATAAGTGGTGGGGAGGGGCAGAGGGAGAGAGAGAGAAGCAGCCTCCCAGCTGAGCAGAGAGCCTGATGCAGGGCTCGAGCCCAGGACCCTGGGATCATGACCTGAGCCAAAGGCAGACGCTTAACCTACTGAGTCACTCAGATGCCCCTTTTTGCTACTTTCTTACTACTGTACAGAAACACAACTGATTTCTGTGTATTAATTTTGTATTCTATAACTACTGAATTCATTTATTCTAGTAGTCTTTTGGTGGAATCTTTAGGGTTTTCTCTATAGTATTATGTCACCTGGAAATAGTGGCAACTTCTTCCTTGCTAATTTGATTTGGATGTCTGATTGCTGGGGCTAGGGCTTGCAGTACTATGTTGAATAAAAGTGGAAAGAATGGACATCCTTGTCTTGTTCCTGATCTTGGAGGTAAAGCTCTGAGTTTTTCATCCTTGAGGATGTTGTTAACCGTGGGTTTTTCATATATAGCCTTTATTATGTTGAAGAGTGTTCCCTCTAAACCCACTTTGTTGTTTTTTTAATCATGAATGGATATTGAATTTTGTCAAATGCTTTTTTTTTTTACATCTATTGAGATGATTATATGGTTTTTATTCTATTTGTTGATGTGCTTATGTTGACTGATTTATGAATATTGAATCTTCCTTGCATCCTTGGAATAAATCCCAGTTGATCATGGTGAATGATCCTTTTATGTATTTTTTTCCCAATGTTGAAAGCACCACTTTATGATTTTGTATTTTATTTTTAATTTTTTATTAACATATTATTATTTTTTAAAGATTTTATTTATTTATTAGAGAGAGAGAGAGAGAAACAGCATGAGAGGGGAGAAGGTCAGAGGGAGAAGCAGGCTCCCCGCTGAGCCGGGAGCCCGATGCGGGACTCGATCCCAGGACTCCAGGATCATGACCTGAGCCGAAGGCAGTCGCCTAACCAACTGAGCCACCCAGGCACCCCTAACAGATTATTATTTGTTTCAGGGGTACATGTCTGTGATTCATTAGTCTCCTTTTATGTATTTTTGAATGTGGTTTGCTAATATTTTGTTGAGGATATTTGTACTTATGTTCATCAGGGATATTGGCCTGTAGTTCTCTTTTTTCATAGTGTCTTCGTCTGGTTTTGGTATCAGGGTAATGCCTCATAGAATGTATTTGGAAGCTTTCCTTCCTCTTCTATTTTTTTGGAGTAGTTTGAGGAGAATAGGTATTAACTCTTCTTTAACTGTTTGGTGGAATTCACCTGTGAATCCGTGTGGTGGTCCTGGACTCTACTTAGTGCCATTTTGTTAATTATTTTCTGGTTGTTTTTTTAGTTTATCTCTGTTCCTTTCTTCTTTTCTTGTGGTTTGTTCTCTTCCCTTGTGGTTTGTTGGCTTTCTTTCTTTAATACTATGCTTGGATTCCTTTCTCTTTATTTTTTGTGTATTATAAGTTTTTGGTTTATGGTTACCATTGGGTTCATATACAACCTCCTATGTGTATGGCAGTCTATAGGTCTATTTTAAGTTGGTGATTGCTTAAGGTTAAATACATTCTAAAGGCACTAATTTTTCCTCCCCATCTACATTTTGTGTACCTGATGTCATATTTTACATCTTTTTGTGTGTCCCTTGACTAATTTTTGTAGATATAACTGGTCTTACTACTTTTGTGTTTTAACCTCCATACTGGCATCATAAGTGATTAATCTACTACCTTTACTATATGTTTCCTTTCACTTGTGAAATTTTTTCCTTTCACAATTTTCTTCTAGTTGTGGGACTTTCTTTCCACTTAAAGAAGTCACTTTAGGGGCGCCTGGGTGGCTCAGCCATTAAGCATCTACCTTCGGCTCAGGTAGTCCTGGGATCGAGCCCTGCATCGGGCTCCCTGCTCGGCGGGGAGCCTGCTGCTCCGTCTCCCACTCCCCCTGCTTGTGTTCCCTCTCTTGCTATGTCTCTCTCTGTCAAAGAAATAAGTTAAATCTTAAAAAAAAAAAAAGTCACTTTAACATTTCTTGTAAGTCTAGTTTAGCGGTGATGAATTCTTAACTTTTGTTTGTTTGGGAAATTCTTTCTCTCCTCCAATTCTGAATGATAGCCTTGCTGGGTAGAATGTTCTTGGTTGTAGGTTTTTCCTTTCAGCACCTTGAATATCATGCCAGTCTGGCCTGCAAAGTTTCTGCTGAAAAGTCAGCTCACAACCTTATGGGGATTCCCTTGTATGTAACTGTTTTCTCCGTCTGCTCTTAAGATTCTCTCTTTATCTTAACCTTTGCGACTTTAATTATTATATGTCTAGGTGTGGATCTCCTTGGTTCATCTTGTTAGGTGCTCTCTGTGCCTCCTGGATCTTGGCTGTCTGTTTCATTCCATACACTAGGAAAACTTTCAGCTATTATTTCTTCAAAGAGGTTTTCTGCCCCCCTTACGTCTCTTTCTTCTGGGGCCTCTATAGTGTGAATGTTATTATGCTTGATGATGTTGCAGATATCCCTTAACCTATTCTCATTTTTATTTATTTATTATTTATTTATTTATTTATTTATTTATTTAAAGATTATTTATTTATTTGAGAAAGCGAGAATGAGAGAGAGAGAGAGCACATGAGAGGGGGGAGGGTCAGAGGGAGAAGCAGACTCCCCGCCGAGCAGGGAGCCCGATGCGGGACTTGATCCCGGGACTCCAGGATCATGACCTGAGCTGAAGGCAGTTGCTCGACCAACTGAGCCACCCAGGCGCCCCAATCTTTTCTCATTTTTAAATATTCTTTTTTCTCTTTGCCTTGGTTGCTTTCATTATCCTGTCTTCCAGATTATTGACCCATTTTTCTGCATCCTTGAATCTGCTGTTGATTCCCTTGTGGTGTATTTTTAATTTCAGTTATGTATTCCGTTGTGACTGGTTCTTTTTTATATTTCCTGTCTCTTTTTTAAGTTCTCACTGAAAACTCTTCTCTCGGGTCCATTGAGTATCTAGCATATTGCTTATCTCTGTTTTGTTTAGCTCTTTTTTTGTGTGTGTGGCTTTGTCTAGTTCTTTCATTTGGGACATATTCCTGTGTCTGCTCCTTTTGTTTAACTCGATGTTTCTTTTTATTGCCATCATGAGTTATTGGGGAAATGTAAAGTAAACTGTAATGGGATGCCACTAAACACCTACTACAGTGTCTATAATTAAAAAAAAAGTGTTGGTGAAGGTATGGAGGAATTAGAACTTTCACAAATTGCTGGTGAGAATGTAAAATGGTACGTCTACTTTGGAAAGTTTGTACTATCTTAAAAAGTTAAACATATATTTGCCATATAACCTAGCCATTCTGCTCTTGGTATCTACCTAAAAGACATGAAATATATATCCATACAAAGACTTGACCACGAATGTTCATAGGAGAAATTTTCCTAATAGTCAACAAATAGAAACAACCCAAATATTCATCAGTCGATGAATGGGTAAGCAGAATTTGGTATATCCATATAATGTAATACTATTCAGCAATAAAAGGAGTGAACTGATACATGCTACAACAGGGATGAATCTCAATTATGTTCCATGAAAAAAAGCCAAATGCAAAACACTATATATTGTGTAATTCTATTTATATAAAATGTCCAGAAAAGAGAGCTATAGAGACCAAGAGCAGATAGAATGGTTGTCTGGTAATGGGAGTAAAGATTAATTGCAGATGGGCTTGATCAATATTTTTGGGGCAGAAATGTTCTATAACTGGATTTTGGTGATGGTTGCCCAGTTCTGTAAAAGTTATTGCATAATTAAAAAATGTAAGATGGTGCACCCATTTTGTGTTATACAGATTATATTTCAGTAAAAGTGTTTTTAAAAAGTGTTTTTAAAAAGTGTGCCTGTGGACTCCACTGGTATTGGCTATATATAACCAAGTCTCCTGAGAAGCTGCTTTTGTTCTTAACTCTTTGTAAAGCTGTAAGCAGGAGAATTCCCTGTGGATTCAGAGGGTTCACTAGGATTTCATATTGGTTACTTTAGATCTGGTAATTGACGGACACAGTGGGGGCAATGTAGGACTTGGGTGTGAGCCCAGTATTATGAAAAGAATGGAAGCATTATCAAGGTGTTTGAATGGTATGGTTTGCTATCCTATTCTTCTCACCTAGATTTTTTTTTTAAAAAGATTTCATTTATGTATTTATTTATTTGAGAGAGAGAGAGAATGAGAGAGAGAGAGCATGAGAAGGGGGAGAGTCAGAGGGAGAAGCAGACTCCCTGCTGAGCAGAGAGCCCGATGTGGGACTCGACCCCGGGACTCCAGGATCATGACCTGAGCCACAGGCAGTTGCTTAACCAACTGAGCCACCCAGGTGCTCCTCTCACCTAGATTTTTAGTTTCAAAGCTGCCCCTAGGATTTGTGTGGGGAAGTTACTTTAAAAGCATCCTATAGTGCAATTTGAGGACAAAACTTGCTCCTCAGGATGCATGGAGGCCATCTTTAGGGCAGATTTCCTTTGGGTGCAGGCCTCTTATTATCATGGCCCTGCCAGTCCCCAAGCAAAGGTTCCTCTTAAGACAGATATCCCCTACATATGGTTGGCCTATTCTTTTCATTCTTCAAGCATTCTGAAATTCTTCTTCGGCAAATATTCTCTGATTATATTTCATTAGTCTTTCCTTTAACCTTCATTCTCTCTAGATATATTGTGCTCCTAGCTGTAATAGAGGCTGTGGGAAGAGCATGACTTTGGAGTCAACTGTATGGTTTAGATTCCAACTCTTAATTCCCTAGCCATATGACTTTTAGAAAAGTTTCTTAGGCTCTCTGAGACCTGATCTTGGAAATTGGTAAAATAGAGATAATTACACCATACAAAGAATTATTGTAAGATGAAACAAGGTCATGTATGGAAATCCCTGAGGACAGTTAGCTGGTACATAGTCAGTGTTCCTTGATTGTCAGAACCAGGTAATGGATTAGGTCCAGTGCATGGATTCTGGACCTGGATTTGCAGCCATGCTTTTTCACTTCTAGCCAAGCGACCTTGGGCAAGTTCCCTAAGTTCTCTGTGCCTCTCTTTCTGCATCTATAAAATGGGCATATTGAAAGCACCCACCTGATTAGGCCTGTCTGAAGATTAAATAAGTTAATATAGAAAGTTTTAGAATATTGCCTATCACATGATAAACTCTATGCACGTGGCAGCTGCTATTCTCTCTCCACCCAATACAATGCCTTCATTCCCTTGGGGCAGCATATTTGATTTATGTGGATTAAATGTGTGGGTTATAGAGATATAATCATGGTCACCCCACGGATGAGAAGGGAGATCTGCTTGGTCTGGCTGGTGGCCCACCAGCAGTGGGTTGTGAATCGCCTGTCTCACCATGCTCATCTTCCCACTCTGTGCTGATTCAGAGAGGGCCCCTTCCCCATAGAGGAACAGAACTGTTCTTGGATCAAGGTACACCAGTGGTTGCACTCCTCAGCTGGAATCAAATTCCTAGATCCTTCCACAGCTGTGGACCCTCTAAAATCCCTGCATGTAGCATTGTGGGTTATGATGAGACTCCTGTAAATTTATCTGTTCTGCATAGTAACTTGCAAATACCATAAAGTTGAAATATTAAGCCCTTGGTTGAGGTAGTGGAAGAGATCTACTCTATTCTTCCTTTGTCTCAAGGATGACCTCATTGGAGACTGGTTTAAGGTTTTTGGGCCCCTTAGAATACATGTAGGTTAAGTGGACTTGATTTAAAGTAATTACCACTATCGTTTTATTTTCAGCTGATTACTTACCCTGGAACCAACCAAGACGAGAGCTCCTTCGTCCAGAACACCACTGCCAGCCAGCATTGACCAAGTTTGATAGTAGAACTACACACCAGGATGACTATTCTGTAAAGGGCCGAGTGAACACCATGAGCTATAAGCCTCTGGCCATGCCCAAGCTCTGTAACATACCCCTGGAGGATCTGACTAACTACAAGATGAGCTACGTGGCCCACCCTATGGAGAAGCGCTTTGTGTATGAAGCAGAGAAGTTCAGACCCTGTGAAATCCCCTTTGAAAGTCTTACTACCCACAAAGAATCCTACCGGGGCCTGATGGGAGAGCCAGCCAAGAGCTTGAAACCTGTAGCCAGGCCCTGTGGTTTAGACACACCTTTCTCTAACGCCACTGAATTTCGAGATAAGTACCAAGCTTGGCCAACACCCCAGATGTTCTCCAAAATTCCTGTCACTTATGTCCCTCCTGAAGAAAAGATGGACCTTCTGACAACAGTGCAGGCCCATTACACAAAGCCTAATGGTGCCCCAGCTCAGTCCTGCCGACCAGTGCTCTCAGTCAAGAAGGGTGGCCGCTTTGAAGGCTCCACTACCACCAAGGACGACTATAAACAGTGGCCTGGCATGCGCCTGGAACTAGTCAAGCCTGTTCCCCAGCTGAACATTCCCACCGAGCCCTTGGATTGTCTGACCACAACTCGGGCCCACTATGTGCCCCACCCACCCATCAATACCAAAAGTTGTAAGCGTCCCTGGGCCAGCTCCCAAGGAAATATCCCTGTGGAGGGCCAGACCACATACAATATCAGCTATACTCCCAAGGATATGGGCAGGTGCCTGGCTTCCTACGCTGAGCCCCCTGGCTACATCTTTGAGGAAACGGATGCTTTGGGGCACAGGATATACAGGCCAGTTTCCCAGACAGGTTCTCTGCAGGGCAGCCGTCTTTCTGTAGGTGATTCGGAAAACCCCAACCAGCAGGAGTTGGCGGTGTCAGCCTGATTTTGAAAAGTCGTTACTTAGAAATTGCACAATACTTTTAAAAGTGGATGATTGAGAGTTATTCATTGGCAAAAAAGAATTCCCCAAAATGGAAAAAAAAAAGTCTTCATCATCATTTCCAGGACACTTGAATAAAATGAGAATCGCTTGACTCAAGGAAAATGACATTTAATCACTGGCTAAGTATTCCCCTTAACCCTCCCTCTGCTGCCTCCACCACTTGGGTCCCTTACCTTGTGCTGATGGAATCAAAGCTGGTCTCAAGGGTTCTTCTTTGAACCAGAACTATTTTATTAATTTAATCATTGTATGAATTGACATTGTAATTAACCCTTGCCAAGTATGAAGTGCTAAAGAATAAACTTTATTTTGGGGGGAATGAATCTGTAGGTCTATGTGTTCACCCCCATGTGCTGTCTATGCAGAGAATGGATTGTGTTCCTTGGGACCTTTGGGGAGGTTTCAGACTACAGCCCCCATTGCACTCCAGTACTCATGGGAGTGCTTTGAACTCAGTCTGGAATTTTGTGTTCGCTCTGCCCAGGGCTGCTTTACGGGGCATCTTTCTACCTTTTCACACCATGACATACTGGCAAGAATAGTGCTGTCTGAATGGGGCTTGGGTCTTTTTAGGCACAGGAAGGGGAGAGGGGAGAAAGAGATCCTATGGCAGTCCCAGGGGAACATGGACTTGCCAGGTCTCTCTTACCCCCAAACCAGTGCTGGCTCTGATTCCAGGGCGAGGGGGAGGCAAAGGGACCCTTGGCAACCGGGTAGTTGGCAGGCTCCCCCTGGGCTGTGAGCAGAAACTGTGGGCTCTCTAAGTACTTGAAGCCTGAAAAAATTGCTGTATGCTGGGCTGGTTCTTAGAAGGCTAGATCTGCTTTTCCTGAAATAACAGCTGTTACCAGACTTGTGACAAAGCTTGACATAGTGATGATTTGGACCCTGCCCTGGAGAAAGGGCTGGAGGTTTCTCTTTTGGGTCAAAGGCTTGATTCTAAGGCTAAGTAATTCGGTGATTTAAAAAAAATTTTTAATTGGAAAGAATTGAGGAAAGATTTTGTCCAAGAGGACCTATGCCAGGTCAGATGGGTTCACGATGTGGGTGAACCTCACTCAGAGCGATGCGGGCTGACACCAGGGACACTCACCTCCCTTCTGAGTCCACAGAACCCCAAATCTACTCCATGGTCTTAAAAAACTTAGGAATGGTGTGTGAAGGAGGAAATTTCAGCTCAAGTTTGTAGAGCTGGGTTTAGGTTCAGTGCCTGGCTCATGGGTGAGAAACCCGTGTCTTTTATCTGGGGTCCTGTCTTTCCAAGGCTCTTCCTTACCTGGCCCAGACCTCTCAGGTCCCCGTGCCTTGCAGCCTCCCTATGAGGTTGGTTTGTATCACTGGGTTGGGATCAAAATCATTTAATACTCTTGTTGCTTATATGGGGTCTGGATACCTGCCTCTGTGGGGTAGAGAGGCTGAGGGAAGTTATGCAGGTTGTGCCCAAGGCCACACATCATGGAGAGCACCAAGGTCAAGATTGGAAGCCAGGCGTCAGATTCAAGATCCAGTGCTCTTCCCATGGGGCCAGGTACCTCCTATCTGCTGTGTCCCAGATCGCATGGCTCCACCAGCACATCAAACCACATTTTCTCTGTCTGAGCTCCTTCCTGGAGTGCGTTAAGCTAACGAAGACCACTAAGGAGGGTAGGTTTTATTACTTTTATTTCATAAGTTTTATAAATCAGAGAAATACTGGCAGTTGACTTGAAAAGCCACATAGTGCTAAATGCTTATAAGATTGCAACAATCTCTTAGGCTCCAGCACCTTGGCCTCCCCTGTTATGGCTTCCCCATAGAAGAATTTAAAATTATTTTTATCTGTTTCTGCTAATATTTTCCTTTATATTCCTAAGTCCTATGCATTTACTATTGTTGGTTAACTTATGGATTTTAGACATGGTCTGTTTTGGTAGATTGGGAATTTTAATTTGCTTATACTTCCTGCTTCTCTCTCCCCCTTCTCAGTGTAGTTATAGGGTGGTGCTCAGTATATCAAGACCGATAAGCTTTTCTAATGTTTCTGATGAGTACAAAGAAACTGAAGAAGGATGGATGGACCTGGCTGATTAAAGAGTGCTAGCCCTCTTGGGGTGAGGGATTTCCTTTGAGTCCTTCCTTTGTGCCATGTAGGGGTGGCCTCCAGGGTGACCCCAGGCCAGATGAGCCACTTAGGGCATCCCTACCTTGCCAACTTCTCCCAGAATTAAGGAATCTGCTCTCTCCTACTACCTGTCCTTTTTTGGTCTCAAAATATCCTTCTTATTATGAAAGTGGTTAATACAGTGAAAAATACAGGAAACACAAACTACATAAAGGGGATACAGGTAGCTATTACAGGGGCTAGTGGAACCCAGTGGTTAGCAACATATGTGTAAGGAGAAAGTCCAGCAGACCTGGGCTTGCTTTCTGGCCCTTGTCACCCATTGGCTAGGAGACCTTGGTCAACTTCTTTAAAATGTGAATAATAGCAGTAGTGGCCCCATGGCTTCATTGTTGGTGTCAACGATAGAATATATGTCAATCACTTAGCCCTGGCTAATGGTGAGCTCTCATTTAGGTATAGGTGAGGATGATGAGGATGATGAAGAGGGCTGCTGACTTCTGCCTTGCTGAATCTACTCATGATTTTATTGGCCACTGTTTACAAGTGTGAAGGTAAGCAGGACTGCTCATGTGTTCTATTTGGCCTAATTTACCAAGGAAAATACTCACTTTTTTTCCCCATATAGTTTTTAGTTTTTCTGAGTTGGGGTTGCTCCCTGTGCTCTCTGGAAATGGCATTTTCAGATGTAACTGGGGCCAGGAGGAGGGAAACAGGGGCTTCTTGTTAATCACTTCTGTGTATCCGGCTTCCATGTAAGAGTTTGTGGGAAACAGCTCTATTAAGTCACCTGCACACACGTGAGCGCACTGCTCTAGCACCTGATAGGATTGTGTTTGACAAACCCTGGCGATGCAGGACTTCAAACACGTGGTCTTCTCCAGAAAATATGGACAAATTTATAATTTATATTGTATAATTTTTCACTTGTGAGAATGAAGTGGGAGCTTCATCACCTACCACAGTCCAGCGTCTCAAAGCTTTATGCACATTAAGAAAGAAAAATTATTAGAGAGCAAAGAGAGAACACGTCTTATGGCCAAGCAGGGAACCTGCTCCAGGGGAGAACTCGGTATGCTCTGGGGATGAGGTTCTGGGGAAGAAAACAGGCATAGGACTTTTGAAGCCAAAGATGGCCAACTCTTTTTTTTTTTTTTTTTTAAAGATTTTATTTATTTGAGAGAGAGCACACAAGCAGGGGGGAAGGGGCAGAGGGAGAGGGAGAAGCAGACTCCCTGCTGAGCAAGGAGCCTGATGGGGGACTCGATCCCAGGACCCTGAGATCATGACTTGAGCCAAAGGCAGACCCTTAACCGACTGAGCCACCCAGGCACCTCCAAACTCTGTGTTATCAGAGGAAAGCAGAGTCTCCCAGTGTGGCCGATGGGCCAATGGGCTGCAGCTAGTGAGATTTGTTGGTGTGGAAGCCCTGCGCTGGTTGGACATGGTTTGCTGGTTTGAGGTATGGTGCCCAAACCATATGGTGCCATGGATATGGGATGAGATCCCACTCCCTGTCTGTGCCGTGCACAGGGCAGCCCCTATGTGGCCAGGGCAGGTCCTATCCCCTGGGGCGCTGGACAGTGGGCCACCTGCATGAGTCAAGGCCCTAGCACATCACTCTCATTTTTTGGTGATCAGGAACCTCCTCTCTACTTTGCCTCCCAGTTAGGGTATAAACACAGCACTAAGAACAGGTTAAAGGACCCTGCATTCTGTTACTTGTTGCATGTTCACAAGGGTCAATGTCTTGAAGGAAGAACCTCCCTTTCTTGGCTTGGCTCTAAGATCTTAGGCCTGGCCAGGGCTGGAGGGTGGAGCTGCCATCCCCATTGTTAGCCCCATTTGTCCCCCTGCTTTCTACGGTAGCTGGTGTTTCCAACCCCAAACCCCGGCCGGGCTCTGTCTTGCACACCTGCTCCCTATCAGCTCTAGCTCTCTCGGGACAGTTTTGTTTGAAGCTGCGGCTTCTCCTTCTGCACTTGTCAGTCTTCATTCTCCCATCTGTCTCTTGTCTCCTTCACCTTTCCTGAAACCCCTTGTCCACTGACGACCCTCCTCCCATCTTCTTCACCTACAGCATTTGATAATTTCATTATTGCTTTATTATAGCTTACTATGCTGTGTGTGAGCGGGGCAGGAAGGAGACCAGCGCAAACAGGTAGGCTGCCCCTTGTCCTCGCATAGGCGGAGCTAGGTGAAAGTGATAAAGCACACATGGGATTTGTTGGCGTTTTCTTAACTGGACAGCATACCTAGAGGGTGACTTTCCCCCCTGATTGGACAGAAGGGCAAGTGTGGGCAGTGTGGAATAAGTACCAGGCCAACTGGCGTGTACGGGTGATGGGGGCCCTGGTGTGGGCCATTCGCTTCTGGACCACAGGCTCTTTCTAAGCCTGTGCACACGGCATCAGACAGTGCTCCCCCACCAGCGTCTTTGGCCTCAACCATCCTCCCTCTGACCCTTCTTAGCTATCACCAACAGTTTCACACAGGGAGGGTCTGGGGGGCTCGGAGACAGCCCGCAACCGAGCAGAGACCCCGCAGCCTGGTTGCAACATGAGGGGGAGCAGCCCTGGCCTGGGCCAGGCTCCGCGCTGGGGGTGCAAGCACTCTGTTTCATGGTTTGCTTTCACGTTGTGCCCTCCGAACACCTTTCATTGCAGTCTCAATGCCATAAACGTATGGGAAATAACCTACATAGTTAGAATCACTGTCCTCCCCACCGCACTCCAAGCTTCTGCCTCTAAAGCAGGAGTGAAACCGACAACTCCAAAGCAATGCGACTGGCACGCCCATACCTTTCCACAGTGATGCACCTTTTTGGGATCTGGTCACTCAGGGCATAAAGATGAACTGAGGATTGTTTTCCTCTCAAAGTGCTTTTCAGTTGTGCGGTTGCCAAGAGGAAGTAGGCAGGCCAGGTGCGGGTGTGCACAGGTTCTAGCCGCAGATTAAATGGCGCCCTGGCTCCTCAGGCCTGCCCTGCCCTCCCAGCCCACATCTGGTCAGCAGCCGGGAAGCAGGAAGACAGAGGCCCTTCTGAGCATAAATACTGGGGGTGGCAGGCAGGCAGGGGTGTTTTCTTTGGCAGAGCAGGCTTGGAATTTCCACACGGCTGGCCTAGCAGGTGCTTGGCTCCTCCCCACTTTGGGGGTGCACCACGAGCCCTGGAACCTGTAAACCTTCCAGAACATAAGCTCTGGATTCTGGAAAAGGCATCAGGGTAATGCTAGGCTGGGGCTGTGCTTTACGTCCTCCTTCTGCATCACAGGTGCCCCTGGTCCTTGTTTCTGGATCTTTGGACACTGACATGAGAAGACCTGATGGCTTTTTCTTGTCAAGACCTGGCGTGTGGCAGCAAACCCAGGTTGATGTTAACCAAAAGGATTCAGGAACTTTCCATGCCTGTGATGGAATCTAACACTGATTTTCTTGGGATTTTGGTGTCCAGACCAGCCTGCCTGCCCACCTGCACCCTGCCCACCTCCCCAGGGCCAAGGCTATTCTTTCACTGGCAAGGGGGCAGTGGGGTTACTCCCTCACTGTCCCAATCTCCTTCCATTTCATGTCATAGGATCATAAAACGGGGGAGCCCACAAATACCCTTGAAGCAGGCAAGTAGTGACTTGAGAAACATAAGCAGATGGAATGCTTGAAAAATGACTAAAATTTGGCATCTCTGCCAATGAATGACTTATAAACTAAGAAATGGAATTTTGAGGATGATAGGCTCTCCCGGACTCAAAAAACCCCCCACAAACCTCACTTTTCGTTTTAAAGTTCCTAGGCAGAGTTCAGTGCTTACTATCAATTTGGAGCAGCTCTTTGTTTGGCTAGGTATTGTAACACCTCCCATAATCAAAGGCCAGTTATTTGGAAACTTCCATGTCCAAAACTGAGGCCAGAGCCTGGACACACGCTGCCTTTAAGTTGCCAAAATCCCTGGCATGCGTTTCATGTATGGAAACTCAGGTACTTTATGCAGTGTGCACCCCCAATCCTGGCGCTCACTCTGCTCATATTGGCTCCTCTCCCTCATTTTTCCTTTCTTTCCTTGCTTTTTTTTTTTAAATACAGTTCCAATGAATTTCTCTTATCTAGTTTACTGGCCCTCAGAAGAGCAGCAGGGGTTTCTGCTGGAGCCAAAGACCTAACCAGAAAAGACAGCTTGGCAGTGGGGTTTGAGACCAAAATATGGTTTAAAGTGTAGAACTCAACAGTATGGCCCCTCAGGAATTGTGACCCCAATGTAGCAATTAAAAAAGTGTATGTACACACACAGTTGCACATACATTTTATGAAGTCTGGAAAAATATACCATAGTTTATGCTTATGATCCCAATTTAATACAAATGATTAATTATACACCTACATTTTTAAAGTCTGGGCAAATGCATCAACAGTGCTGGACAAATGAGTTCCCATTTGTCTCATTTGTCCAGAATTATAAAGGAATGGAGCTTTGGAGTGTTTGAATATGAGGTTAACCTACAGGTAATTATCTATTAGCTTTTCTGAAGGTATTTTCTGTGGAAGAGAAACTGATATGATCTTCAAAAAAACTGCATTGGACACCTAAGTTTGGGAGAGGCTGCAAATTATATCACCCGGTTTGAGATTCATACTGCATGATAATATTTTGAAGGCTCTGTGAAACCCTATAGTAAAGGAACCTTGTTTCACTTTGTATCATCCAGTGCATGAGTCCGTATTCTTGCCGTTACAAGTGCTCAAGCAAAAAAGGGAATTTTTTGGTTCAGGTATTCGAACAGCCTAAGGCTTTGGGATTCAGGCACAGCTGAATCCAGGGGCTTGAAGGAGATGCGACTGGTGCTTGGGCTTCATCTTTTGACTCTATTTTCTTCTGTACTGCCTTCTTAGGCCCTTTCCATGGAGTGGTTTCTAGTGATCCTTTCAGCTAAAGGGCTTTTCCTTCCCAGTGATTCTAGTAAAAAGCCTGAAGTGAGTTTCTCTTGCCTGGCTCGAGTCTCATGCTGCTCCCTGAACTGATAGCTATGGCCGGGGAGGGAGAAAATCCTCCTTGTCCAGGACTGAATCAGGGTCCCCCCACCCCTGGACTGAGTCATGTGTATGGGTGGGGTCAACCCCGTGCAGACTACAGGAACCGTGGGAGGGCTTGGGAGCAGGGTGGGTCCCCAAAGGAAGCTGAGGGATAGTTTCCAGGCAAGGGGAGGGATGAATGCTGAGCAGGCAGAAACAACAGTTTCCAACTCTGACAATAGAGCCCTTTTATTGTGTAAAACCTGTTGGAACACACATGGAGAAACCCTGCCAAGTGCTCATCATACATTTTTTTCGAATATGTTTAGAATACAGAAAAATATGCCGGCATGCGTACATGTGGTCGAGAGTTTCTGTGATGATTTAGAAACCCCAGTGGATCCTGCTGTGCCTCAAGGTCAGCTCTTGAGTGTTGAAACATCCTGGTCACTGACCGTTGAAATTGTTTGGCTTCTTGAGAAATGGGAGGTTCTGGCCTCGCCGGAGTGCGGGGCATAGGGAGCCTGGGAAAGTTCATTTACCGGACAGCGGACATGGGTGTGTTCTCTCCGGTGTGGAGCTCGCTCGTGCTCTCTCTCTCTCTCTCGCTCTCGCTCTCGCTCTGACAGCAGCAGCACAGGACCTCTCACTGCATCCACACCTGCCTCCTGTTCTTGTTATCCCTCTGTTTGGGTGGGGACTGGAGTCTCAGGCAGGTTAAGTAACTTGGGGCAGTGGAGGAAATGATGTTTGTAGAACAAGTAGGGTGAACGGTGAAATGACGCTGTGGATTTGAAAGAAGGGGAAGGCTGGAGGGATGCAGGAGGCTGTTGATGTTGAGAGAAAAGGATGAATTGTCAAATGCCTTTCTGGGACCATGTGGTGTACAGGTGTCTGAGCTCGGGGAATGGGAACTCTGTGTGTGTGAGTGATTCTCTGCTGCACCTTGTGCTCGGCACTCAGACTTACTAATTGCTTCTGGATGCACACAAATAGCTACAAAATATTGATTAGGTTGCAACGGGACTTCTTTACACAATGCTAGGCTAATACATGGGAACAGATGATGATATCCAGGAGCTGAAGGTTATTCGAAGGGATCTTTAATTTTTTTTTTTTTTTTTTTTTACGAGAGCAAGATTGTAGGCCCGAGGGGTGGGGGGAAGGGCAGAGGGAGAGAGAATCTTAAGCAGTCTTCATACCCAGCATGAGCCTGACCTGGGGCTTGATCTCACAACCCTGAAATCGTGACCTGAGCCAAAATCAAGAGTCGGATGCTCAAATGACTGAGCCACCCGGAAGGGATCTTTAAATTTTTCAGTTCTTCCTTAGAAATAGTTACTCACATTAAGACTAGCTTCTCTTCATTGTAGAAAAAGATCCCTTGGGCTTTTTCAAGGGAAAAGGTATTTTCATCTCGTGATTTGGTAACGTGCAGTCACATCTGTTGTGTTTGTTTTACTATAATCTCTCAAATGGTGGTATTTAGGGAGACTTTGCCTCTCGGTTACCAAGCTCTTGAGGATTCCGCAGCATCTGACTCGAGGCTAGCATGGGGCCCTTTTCCAGACTCCTGGGCCTGCTGCCGTTCTCACTAAGGTCTTGCTCTGGGGGCACCTCCTGGGGACCTGCCCAGATGGCCCTCAGTTGCTTTCTAGCATCTCCCTGGCTTTTATTTTCCATTACTCCATCCAAGCAGATCCTCTCCTGAGCGGTAGGGACTTCAAAGCCCTGCCCTGTTCTTCCACACGTCCCGTCTTACATGTCTCCTCCTGTACCCCACACGCCCTTTGGACGACATCAGCAAACAGCGCACATACAAGTCTTGCCCTTGTGGGGCTTACAGTCCTAGTGGAGTAGACAAACACTCCTTGATAATAAACAATGAATAATGATACATAATAATGTATGATGTATACCAGAAGTGAGATAACCAACACGTAATAAGTGAAAAGCATAGTAAGTAACTTGTGTGGTAGGTGACAAGGTGACAGGCACCATGGGAAAAGGAGAACGGGTCGAGGTGGAGAGACCCAGGAGTTCCGGGAGGCCCAGGTGTATGTAATGGGATGGTCGGGGTGGGCCTCATGGAGAAGGTGAGATTTGAGAGTCTCGAAGGAGGAGATGACGGCAGGGAACACCCAGAGCGAAGGCCCTGAGGTGGCCATGTTTCTGTGAGGGCTGTAGAGACCATGGCCCGGAATTTGGCTTTTACTCTGGGGGGGGTTGCCTACATGAAGCTTGCAACTGAGAAGTGCCCAGATCTGGTATATGCTACGACCATCCCTGTGGTCACCCAGGCCGCTGTGAGGGGGCTGTGGGGGGCCTGGCAGGAGACTTACCGCCTAGAATGTGAGGCAGCTCACACTTGGCTGTAGAAGGGGGAGGATGGGAAAAGCGTCACATCCTGGGTGTGTCCTGAAGGCGGGCTGCAGGGAGTTGTTGACTGGAGGTGGGGTGAGAAGAAGTGGGAGTCGAGTGTGACTCCAGAAGCTTGGGTGGCAGAGACGAGGAGGACTGAGTTTGAGGCGGCCTGGGGGGACATCTGAAGGCTGGATGGCCAGCAGGCTGCTGCTGAGAGGCGGCGTGTAGCAGGGTCTCTGAGGAGACTCTGCACTGAGGCCGGCCTGGCCATCCCACGTACTGCCCTGTCCCCGAGTGGTCCCTGGGAAGGGGTGCCCAGAGCATCCTGGGATTTCTAGAAACTTTTCCTCTTTCTCTTTCCCCTTTCTGCGCTGGGACCCATAGGGAGAAAAGGGTCTTCTCTGAAGTACATGAAGATGGATTTCCTGAAGTCAGGGTTACCAGGCGCCAGGGTTAGATAAGTCACTGTCATTGTGCTGAGTGCCTTGAGGCAGGAGGAGGAGGAGGGCAGGGGTCCGCCTGGAGGGCAAGCATGGCTTCCTTGAGACTGACCTGCTTCTCCTTCCTTCCCTCCCTCCCCTGTCCGCTCTTCCCCAGTCTTTCCAGCCACAGTCATCCAGGTCTTGTCCCTCAGGATCTCTCTGTCGTTTTGTCACATCATGCAGTTTTTTTCCTGGTCACTTTCTTGTTTATTCCTATCCGCCATCATCATTTCAGCAGAACAAAAGATGAGTGGATATTGTATATATCTTTTCAAATAAGTGTTTTTGTTTTCTTTGGGTAAATGCCCAGTAGTGGAATTACTGAATCATATGGTAGTTATTTCTTTAATTTTTTGAGGAGCCTCCATACTGTTTCCACAGTGGTTGCACTAATTTGCAATGCATGAGGGTTCTCTTTTCTCCACATCCTCGCCAACACTTGTTATTTCTTGTCTTTTTTTTTTTTTTTTTTTTTGGAAAGATTTTATTTGAGAGGGAGAGTGCACAAGCAGGGAGGAGGGGCAGAGGGAGAGGGAGAAGCAGACTCCCCGCTGAGCAGGGAGCCTGACGTGGGGCTCAATCCCCAGACCCTGAGATCATGACCTGAGCCAGAGGTAGATGCTTAACCGACTAAGCCACCCAGGTGCCCCTATTTCTTGTCTTTTTAATACTGGCCAGTGTGACAGGTATGAGGTGATCTCTCATTGTGGTTTTTGATGTGCATTTCCCCAATGACTAGTAATGTTGAGCATCTTCTCATGTGTCTGTTGGCCATTGGGAGGTCTTCTTTGGAAAAATGTCTATTCAGGGCCTCTGCCCATTTTTTAATCAGATTTTTTTTGTGGGTGTTACAAATTTTTTTTTTATTTAGGAAGTTAACCTCTTATTGGATATAATTTGCAAATATCTTCTCTCATTCACTACATTGCCTTTTTGTTTTGTTGATGGGTTCCTTTTGCTGTGCAAAAGCTTTTTATTTTGGCCCCAAGAGTTTGATTTTGTTTTTGTTTCCTTTGCCTGAGGAGACATGTCCATAAATATGTTGCTAAACCCAAGAGATTACCGCTTATGTTTTCTTTTAGGAGTTTTATGGTTTCAGGTCTCAAATTTAGGTCTTTAATCCATTTTGATTTATTTGTGGGTGGTACAAGAAAGTGGCTCAGTTTCATTTTGCTTGTAGCTATTCAGTTGTTCCAGCACCATTTACTGAAAAGACCATCTTTTCTCCATTGTATATTCTTGCCTCCTTTGTCATACATTAATTGACCATATATGCACCCCTATGTTTATTGTAGCGTTATTTACAGTAATCAAGATATGGAAGCAACCCAAGTGTCCATTGATGAATGAATAAAGATGTGGTGTATATATGTGTGTGTGTACACACACACACACACACACACACACACACACACACTGGGTGAATATTATTCAGCCATAAAAAAGAATGAGATCTTGTCATTTGTGACAACATGGATGGACCTAGAAGATATTATGCTAAGAGAAATAAGTCAGAGAAAACCAAATACCATATGATTTCACTCATATGTGGAGTCTAAAAAACAAAATAACCCAACAGACAGACTCTTAAATGCAGAGAAAAACTGGTGGTTGCCAGAGGGGAGGTGGGTGGAGGGATGGGCAAAATAAAGGCAATTAAGAGGTACAAATTACAATGCTCACAGAGATGTGAACAGCCTATAGTCAGTGATATTGTGATAACATTGTACGGTGACAGATGGTGACTGCATGTATCATGGTGAGCGTTGAGTAATATATAGAATTGTTGAATCGCTATGTTGTACCTTTGAAACTAATAAAACATTACGTGTCAATTATACCTTAGTAATAAAAAAGCAGAGGGGATATTGTAAATAATTGTAATTTTATTCTATTTTTCCACCACAAGTCCAAACCTGGCCCTGCAATAAGTAGATATGTGTCATGAGGGAAGAAAAGAGGGCTAGAGGTGGGGAAGAGAGCTTTGTGAACCCAGGATTCCCTGCCTTTGACATTGACTTGGGTCTCAGGCTGTATCCATGTCTGTGGGCTGTCAAAGGGCTGAGAGGCCCAGCTGTCCAGCTTTGCTGCAGGGCAGCGGGGGAAAAAGTTGTAAAATGCAGCAATCTTGAGGACGCGTTATGGAACAAACATTTTATAGCCTCCATATTTGTCTGTTCTGGGTCCCAAGAAAGACCTCACAAGGGGAGAGTACATGGTGGTGGGTATGGTGCTTGGCATTCCATGGCTTCTGGGAAGGTAAGAAGGGGAAAGGGAACGGATCATGGAGCTTTCAAGGAACTGAGGCCAGTAGCCCAGAGACAGTGCCCAGAGATGAGGTCGCAGGGCACCTCAGGACATTTTAAGGAGTCCATTCCTTATCCTGACAACCGTGGGAAGGTGTGGAACGTTTTAAAACAGAGGACTGGTATAACCCAAACCATCTTTTGAGATCTCTTTGTGAATGGATTTAAGCCATTTTGGCTTATCACCGATTTCTGGGTCCTCTTGGTAATACGGGTAGCTCCATGGAGGGAGGCTGGAGCTCTGTGTCTCCACCTATGCAACCTTGCCCCCTAAGGTGGTGTGTTTCACTGAACATAATCCCAGCCCAAATTGTGGCACAGGCATAAATACTAGAAAACTGGCCCAACACAGTCCTATAACCTGCCCTTTGAACTCAAATAAGTCCTATTGTCCAATCCTAGGCACTGTGACAGTTACTCCAGGGGGAGTGCTCCTACAGTAAGATCAACCAAAAACGTCTCTAGTCAAATCAAGCAAACTAAGCAGGGTTGTGATGGGGGTGGGGGGGGCACAGAACCAAAGGCAACTCTAGACTTGGGGCTCCAGGCTGTTGGATTCGCTGGATTCTTAGACTGTTTGTACAGGGGCACTGGTGCTGGGTACCCTTTCCAGACCTTTAGAACTGCTCATTTCACTGGTATGTAATTAATGAACTTTGTTGTAATGAACAAACCCTCTGTTGCAGACTTAGATAACAGTATTTGAAGGCTTGCAATGGTCACTTTTGGAGGGTGGATTTATTTTTAAAAATATTTTTTATTGTTATGTTAATCACCATACATTACATCATTAGTTCTTGATGTAGTGTTCCATGATTCATTGTTTGTGCATAACACCCAGTGCTCCACGCAGAACGTGCCCTCTTTAACACCCATCACCAGGCTAACCCATCCCCCACCCCCCTCCCCTCTAGAACCCTCAGTTTGTTTCTCAGAGTCCATCATCTCTCATGGTTCGTCTCCCCCTCCGACTTACTCCCCTTCGTTCTTCCCCTCCTGCTATCTTCTTCTTCTTCTTTTTTTTCTTAACATATGTTGCATTATTTGTTTCAGAGGTACAGGTCTGTGATTCAACAGTCTTACACAATTCACAGCGCTCACCATAGCACATACCCTCCCCAGTGTCTATCACCCAGCCACCCCATCCCTCCCACCCCCCACCACTCCAGCAACCCTCAGTTTGTTTCCTGAGATTAAGAATTCCTCATATCAGTGAGGTCATGTGATACATGTCTTTCTCTGATTGACTTATTTCGCTCAGCATAACATACTTTTGGAGGGTGGACTTATGATTGGGTAATTAAATGTGAGCTAGCCCCCCTGAGGTAAGGGGGGCTAAATTAGATTTAGGCTAATTTTACACATCTGCATCAGTTTACACGATGTATTTGCAGGCAATATAACACTAGTTCTAGCTGCCGTGCGGGGAGTTGGATTGGAGGAGAGAGTAGGAGAGAGTAGATTTATTCAGTCAGGATACCTTTGCAAAGTCCCACTGAGAGAGGATGAGGAATAAAAGGAGTGATCCCTGGGTGTTGAGTGTGGAAAGAACCAAATGCGGAAGAAGACGGCGCTGGAGATGTCCCCCAGACTTGGGACTGCACCGAGTAGGGCATGTTGGCATTTGGGGTGAGATATGTCTGCTTTCCTGGCTGGACCCTGAGCTCCCTGAAAGCAGGGACTTGGCTTTCTCCCCCATGTCCCCAGGGCCCAGCCTGGGCCTGGCACAGAGTTGGTGCTTGGCAAGAGTTTGTCAGACTCTGAAGGAAGGAGAAGGTAAGTGATAGGAAGAGAAGTCAGGGAGGAGATGAGGTGAGAGTGGATAAAGCCTTATCTGGCCGTGGGGGGGTGGCGGTGAGGAGGGCGGGAGGTAGAGTGAGGTCCGCTAGGACCAGATGAGGACTTGCTTGTTTTCCATCTCAGCAAGACCTTGGTGCAGAGGCTAGACCTTCACACTGCAGACGGAGTGGAGGATTCACATCATGGGGGGGGCTTGCTCTCAAGTGGTTACCGTGAGTATCTCCATTCTAATAGGAAGGGCCTGTGCAGGTGAAGAAACTCAGCTCAGGAGTGACTGGCCCACCGATCCGGCGCCTGCTCCGGCCCTGGCCCTGTGACATGCTGAGCTCCAGCTCTAGGACAGAACTGCCTAGATGACTAACCAAACAACTTTGTCATCCTTCAGCGACCTCAGCTAAGTCATTTCCTGGCCCCTTCAGTGTTATTTAAAGAAATGATGGTGCGGACTGGGGAGCAGAAAATCAAGCCCATGACACATTTCATCACCATGCTCCTCGCCTTGACCATTAAATATTTCCTAGAGTTGCTCACCTGGTAACCAAGTTGTTCACAGCTTGTCTTCTTTCCTTTATGGGATTTGTAACAAGGTCAACCCTGGCCGCCATCCCAAAGACCCCGAGGAGGGCTGTTTATGTCATCTTGGAAAAGGAGGCAGGTTTCCCAGGCATGCTTTCTGGTCTGGATGCTGACCGTGCAATCTCTCAGGCCCTCCTAAGCATTCTGCTTAAACAAACATTATTTATGTTCAGCAGGAGAATCATTCCCCACTGTCTGCTTTCTCTTCACTCACATAAAACTGCACATTTAATTTCTGTTTACACATATATAAACCATATCTTTAGGAGCAGCCTGGGAAATCCTTGGTCGAAGATGGATTTTTGCCTTTGGAAAACACAGAGGTGAGTGACATCTGTGTATTGTGTTATCACAAGCGTGACACATGGGGTTGATTGGGACCAGGTGCTTCACAGAACCCATCTGAGTGAAGCTGTAAACCTCTAGTTGACAGGCAAGGTGACAGCCCAGTCTGGCGACCAAAAGCTTGAGTACCGTCTCTGCCTCCCTGGTTAGAGGTAGCAACCACGAGTGGAAAACCTTGGGGTGCTATGAATAAGAAGCTGAGGTTCAACCAAAGATAATAATCTCTGATCAGCTCATCCAAATTTGACTTCTAAAAGCATCTCCCAGTGGACAGCACGGGTGCGCAGGGACAGACGATAATTTGGTTTATCTTAGTCTTACAGAATGGGTAGATTCATTGGGCATTCAACTCTGTACTGATGAAAGCTTGTGTCCACACCAGTACTTTCCTCCTTGGCAGTATGTGACACGGGTAGATAACCTTCCCTTATTTAACTCACAGTCAAGTGTATTCTGAGTCTGAATCCTGAAATCTTTTAAGTCATGGCTGGCTCACTGAACAAAATGAGGGACAGAGAGACAAAACCAAGGGGATATCACCTTATTTTGTTTCCTAATTTATCCTTCCTTGGGGAATTCACCCAACAGGTCAGCTTTCGTTGGGTTATTTCCAAGAGCTTCACCCTTCTCTTCACCCCACAATTCCCTTACCCTTTGTGGATGAATTTACCTGTTTTGGGGAGGCCCACAAATAGATTATTGAGCTCTAACTTGTGTCACTTTACCTGAGAACCATTAATAAAATCGGATTGTTTTCTTTGGATTTATTGGCAGGAGGAGGTGAGGTGAGGAAGTCTGCCGCTCGGTAAGTGAGATATACTTACTTTTAGCTCCTACATTACATGTATGTTTGCTCTTGAATGAACATTTCTCTGTTATTTTTAGTAAATCAAAGGAAACGGCAGCTACTTGTACATCTGGGTATTTTGAATTGAAACCAGACTGTACCTTGCGAATACAGGACAACATCTGTTCTGGGAAGTGTTTCTGAAAGCGTGTGAATATTTTGATGAGTCTTTGAGTTGGTTACCTGGGCTGTTCTGTTATTTTCCAAAATATAGATTTCGGTTCACTAAGGCCACTCTTATGGATGCTATTGTGTAGTATTGAACTGTGCTGGAATGACTGATGTCCTTCCTAGTAAAAAATGGAAACATGGGGATAGTCTTTCAAAGCTGACGATGGGAATATGAAAGAGCACAAATGTCGTCAAGCTCTGCCCCTCATCCCCCTTCTTCAAGGTAGCTTGGATGGTAGGAATGGTTAACATCCATGGATACTTCAGTGATGTGCCAGGCAATCACAGATTTCCTTACTGTGAATTAACTAGTGTTCTTACAAAAACCCTATCCTGTGAGGTAGCCTCTTTTTAAAGGTGAGGAAACCGAGGCATAGATGAGCTTTGGTGATTATTGATCATTCTGGTCTGGATGAGCCCCAGATTTCCTGGGCTCACCTTGTCAAAGGCCTGGAAACTCCAGAGGCCAAGCAGGGGACTCTGGTATGAGGAGTTCCAATGCTGGGACTGGCCTATGGTTAAGAGTCCAAACTTTTACACTGTGGTTGGTGGCATCCTTCTAGGAATCTCTCTTTTCTCCCTGCTGAGCTCTGTGATTTTGGCTGGAAAATTTTCCATATGCCCTGTTTGAGCCCTTCCCACCATTTGAAACTTCCTGGGTTTTTGCTCTGGCATCTCTGACTCATTCTGGCCCCCGCCCCCTCATCCTCCCCTGGGGTCTCTGTAGGATATTATTTGGTTGCTGGTATGTGAGTATTTATAGTTCTAGCATTGGCTTTTTCTTTAAAGCAAAACCTAAAACTCCTTAGGAAATAATTGGAACTTCAGGAAGAGCTTTCTGGTTTATTTTTACACTGCTTAATAGACTGTGATGTGCTCACGAGTTGCTGGAAGACAGACTGGAGTTGGGCTTTGAGGCTGGGGGTCCTCTCAGGCGCCTCCTACCAAGGTCTTTGTGTGGACATCCTCTAGGGCTGGGGACCTGCCGCCCTTCCACTGGAGCCAGTTGATTAAACAAACAAACAAACAAACAAAAACTCCACAATACGCTTTTTTTCTGCACTTCTTACCGTAGCCTTATTTCTATTAAAATGCTTTAAAAAACCAGGAACTTGGGGCCCTGGAATGCCATCAGAATTGATTGCAGGGGATGAGAAAGTGACAACTCCAGTAAAATGTCCCATTGTCCTCAAGCAGTAGGGAAGAATGGTGCCCATGAAGGTGGCCAGGCGTGGTCCGCTCCTACTCATGGGAGCTGGAGCCAGCAGAGTGGGTGAAAAAAAGGCTCTGGCTAAAAAGCCGGGCTTCTAGGAGTTTGATCCCTGTTCCACAGGCTGGTTGACCCTGGGCTTCTCTGGGCCTCTGTCTACCCATATCCAAATGGCGATAATCCTAGGGCTCATGTGAGGATGACATGTAGTAATGATCTATAAATATGAGCTCCTACTAATGGTGTTCATCCAAAATTTCAGCTCACAGCTACTTTATATTGTGCATGCCCCTGTTGGCAGGGAGCCCGGCCTGGAGGGAGGGTACCTCTGCACCCAAGTCTGCATCTGCCCCCAGAGATGCTGAGTCTTCTTTCTGAAGGTCCTGTGGCTCCCATCTTCCCACCATGCAGGGCTGTAAATGAGATGATTGTCAAGGGCAGTCCTAAGCCTGAGTATGTGCACGTCCACAGACAGAGCTCCTTTGGGTCGATTTACAGAGCTGGCCCTTCAGGCACGGGTCCCCAGCTTCCCAGGCAGAGCAGAAAAGTGCAATTCTTCCATGTCAGCTGAGCACATGTGAGTGGCTGGGAACCACCCTCACCCCCTTGCGCAGAACAAGACGGGAAGGCTGGGCTTCACAGAGACTCGGACGACCAGTTTTAAAATAAATAAGCTGTATTATCTGTACAAAAAATATAAATACAGTTTTGTGTTTTAGAGGAGGAAGTGCCTCCTTCCACATTATTCAGCCGCTCTAATCATCTTGTGCTGCTGTTGAGTCACGATTCACAGAACAAACAGTAAATGTACATTCATTTCATGCAAGGAGCATGCTACCTCTTACCCCAAACCTAGGTCCTCCAGGCTCGCTCTGAAACCCACTCCAACTGCTGCAGCCTGACACGAGGCAGAGCGGGAGGACACCTGCTATTTAGGAAACATAAATATTGGCCACTGGTTTTCCATAGCTATTGAACTAGAAATAACCAACCACGTTAGTTCGTAGTACGGAATCGGTCTTCTTCATTCCATGCATAACTATTGCTTCTTACTGCCCTGTCATCCCATGTTAGCTTTACAACGTATTCTGTACACAGTGAATGGATCTGGAGTTAAACATCAGGTTCTATTAAAAATAGGAACAATACAATAATTACCACTGAGTAGTTACAGGAACACAACCGCAGGAAGTTAATCAAAAGTCCCCCAAATATTTTGTTTTCCGATGACAATGTACAATTATTAATATTGCACTTTTTTATTATACAAGAAATCCTAATAAATATTCACAAAAGATATACAGACATAGAAAACATTCTCTTTTATTTTAAATAAACATGACACTGATTTTTAGTAACGTGATTTCTTAGAGCCTATTGTGCTGAGGAAGAAAGAGACCCACCTTAATTGTTCATAGCTCCCCGGGGGAGACACAGCTTAATAGTGTCTTCCCCGCCCCCCGCCCCATCTCTGAGTTCCAGGTGCCCGGGTATCAGGGGTGGCCCTGGGGCTGAGTGGCATTTTGTGAGTCCGTGTGTGGGAGGTGGGGGGGGCGGGCAGTTGATCCAAGGGGTGAGTGACGGTGGCCAACAGGGGGGAGGTGGCCAAAACCACTCACCCAAAGCCCCTCTGTTGAAAGAGCAATTTGCCAGATAGTCCCAGAGTTTCAGGTTTGCCACTAGACAGGGCCCCGGCCATTTTACTGTAGCTGACGGGCACTTCTGGAAGGGCGTGTGCTGCCTTGCTCACCGAATTCCTAAAACGGGTGGTATTCATTCTCGTAAGGTTCGTAGTATTTCATTGTGTGGGGGGAACGGGTTGAAAAGCCTTTGAGGACCCTCCTGCAAGCTGTCGTTACGCTACAGCTTTGCCACTGCACCCCGCCACCCTGCCCTAAGTTGCTGTGCGAACAGGAGGGCAGCTCTTGTGCCCCTGGAATGGCCCGCACAAGCCGGTGTCGGGCCCCTTGTCCCTTTGTCTGGCCAGCTCCGGAAGTGGCTCCTGTGACCTGATGGATCCTCTCTGGCACACTGACCCCAATCCCTGGCCCTTAAGTGGAGCAGCATCGGCCATCGAGGCAGAAAGCCCACGCTATTCACGCTCCAAATGCCCCTGGTCCCCATCAGCAGTTAATCCTGGGTTGGGGTGGGGGTGGTGCAGAGCTCGTGACTTAGGGAGAGATGCCAGGGGTGGCCGATGTCTCACTAGCTTTGCTAGGGGTGTACAGGCAGAATGTTCACCGAGACGGCATGGGGAATGCAGACTCCCCCCACCCCCAACCCCAAGGGGAGGGTATGTCTTCTACCCCGCAGCATGGGCCCCCAGGGCCTGTGCCCTCTAGGAGGGCAGCAGAATTTGGAGTGTCCCTTCCCGGAGCCTCGGGCCTGCTCGCTCCTCTTCATCTACCTGCGCTTCCCTGCTGAGGGCTGTGCACAGGCTTCTTTTTGCTTCCGTACCCTTCCCCCCGACTTTGTAGAAGTTCTGCCTCAAGTGTGCTGTAGGCCCACCTGGATGGTCTCCTCCTGACTGCTTTGTATGGGTGCTTTGAGTTCTCACAGCTCTGCACCGGAAGCACAGAGTTGTGGCCTGGGTTCTGCTCACGATGGTGTCCTCCCCTCAGGCGGAGGTGGGGGGGGGGAGGGGGGAGGACACAAAGCAGCAGTACACTCCTGGGTCGACAGCGTGCTGCCAGGGAAGACACAGTTGGTTGTCCGAAGTCTGCATCAAGGCTTTCCAAACGCTGTCACCCTACCTGCCTGTCTCTCGTCCGCTCTTGGCCCTGACTCCCTGCTGTCCCCAGGAGCTGTGCTGGCCTCTTGCTTGGTCTGTCTGGGACCCGGGTTGGGGAAGGCATCTGCTCTGCAACCTCCTTTAGACCCCTTTCCTTGTCTTTCCCTGACATTCCTGTCCTCCAGCTAACTGAGAGAGGACATGCTGAGGTCCTCACGTCTGGGGTGGGGGGAGGAGGTCGGACGAGGGCGTGTGTGGTGGGGGGGCAGGGAGAGGGCAATAAATAAATAAACCAAGAAAGCTTAAGTTCTGTCCAAGGTGGGGGCGTGAGTCCTCTGTGTGGCCAGGGTGCAGTTCCTCCCTGGGCCCCGCCTTCACGCTTTGCCACAAGTCCCACAGCAGCGAGATTTGAACTGGCTGAGTTGGCAGAGTTTCAGCTGTTTCACCTTCTCGCAGTACCTGGTGGTATCTCTGCACTCCACTGGGAAAGGGGACAGAAGAAAGATGTGAAACAGAGCCCAAGGGCTGTGGCCACGGGGTGCTTGCTGGGGTCTGCCTTGGGCATTGGGCTCCGGGGCCGGAGGGGCCACTGCTGTCCACTCTGGTGGAACTGTGCCCCGTGCCTCCCAGGCTGCCCCTGGGGTTCCCGTGGCTGGCTGGATGACGGGACCCACTCTGTTTTCTTACCCTGTCCACCTCAGCCTCTCTCCTCCTTCCCCTGACCGGGCCTGACCTGAGCACTGTGGCATGCTAGCTCAGCACTGGCACAAACGAGACGGTCCTTAAATACTGGTGCTGATTTGGGTGGTGGACATCTGTGATTAACACTGTAAGTCTGAACTACTTTGATCGAATATTAGTACGGATGGTGGTGAGCTCTTGACACACAGATGGGCCGGCATCACCCACAGAACAAAGATCCCCTCTCCCCGGTGTATAAGCAAGGGGACAGTGTGCCCACAGGCATCTGTCTCAGCCTTAGCAATCCGATGCTTAGAGAGGCCCCGTTTGGGGGGAAACCGCATGGCAATGTTTTAACATTTCTTATCCTTTGCCTCAGACTTTGTCTTCGTCCCCCCTCCAATTTGTTTTGGGTCCAGAGGGAGAAAAAATACCCAACCGGGATACAATGCCAGTGTCAGGTGGAGGAGGATCTAGACTCGAGGGAGGGGAGAGTGAAGGAGGATCAGATCTCGAGGGCATGGGCTCCTGCACAATTTCGGTGGGCGCCCCTGGGGCGGCAGCTCCTTGTTCTGTGAGAGGCAGAGCCATGATGGGTGCAGGGCCAGCTGGGCAGGAGGCGCTCGGCATGCTCGTCTCGTGTGGGCAGTACTTTCTGTCTAGTGGCCTGGCCCCTGGGAGGCATTGTCTGGTTGTCCTCTCTGGGTCCCAGCCAAGCTACTGCAGGTGAGCTGGAGGCTGATTTCATTTAGCACTGGGCCAACAGCACCTGGCTTTGCTCAGTGCCTCAGGGCACACTCAGCCATCCTTGGGGGTCTGGACATGAGTATACACCTCCTTGCACACGTCTTGGCTTGCTTGCAGGTGCCCCTCTGAAAACACCCAACTCTGACCCGCGCTCACCATTCTTGGGAAACCTGATCCAGTGCCCTAGGCTCAGGTTTGGGCCCAGGGCCTGCCCTGGCCTGCCCCTGGTGGCCTATGGGGACCTGGCAGAAGGCTCTTTGGGGTTGGAACGTACTGTTTTCACATGGGGTGATGTTGCAGCGCTGCCAGTTGGCGGGCCGGGGCCCCCAGGAGCACAGGTGTTCGGGCACGGCCTTGTTGGTGCGGGCGTGCACACACTCCACGCGCCGGGCCTGGAAGCCGTAGTTGCCGCATGTTGCCGTGCACAGGCTCCACAGGCTGACCCTCCAGTGTACACCGCAGGCTTCTGACCAGCAGTTCTGGGTGCTCACGGGCCTGCAGGAGGAGGGGGACGGGGTTAGGGTCTGCCGCCACGGGGCTGGGATCAGGGATCAGATGTGAAAACCGCGTTGCAAGCCCAAGAAGGCTAGGCAACTCTTCAAGTCTCTTGTGCTACCAGAGGTGGGTTCTGATCTCTGTTCAGTTAGCGAGGGGCTGTAGGATCTCAGAAGGCTCTCACTGGGCCCCTGGGTGCTCAGCTCTACAAAGTCTGTATCACTGCATGAGCCAAGAATGCGGTCTCTGCAGGATGGGGGCTGGTAGAGGCAGGGCCTGGGGCGGATGGTAAGCTCTCACCCCAAGGAGACATCCACAGGCCAGTAGGACCAGGAATGGGGACTGGATAGGAATGATAGGTTTAGACCCAGGGATCAGCGCCCTTATTTTAGTGTAACTTCTATCGGAGGGCCAACAAAGGTGAGGGGCTACTGGAGTCCTTGAGGTCTGGTGGCCGCCGCGTGGACCTCACGTCCCGCCCACCTTGGTGCGAGTGCAGATCCCCTGCGGTATCAGGCCACCCTCAGAACAGCACCCTCTGTAATCTTTATCTCCAAAAGAGGAAAGCCCAGCCTGGCCCATGTAGTAAGTGCAAGGCCACCACGGGGCCATCTATGTCTGGGGAGAACGAGGTGAAAGGGAAGGGCATCTGACCACAAGGATTGTGGGATGTTGGAAGATAAACATCCGCTCAACACTCTCTTTCCGTGCTATTGACATAGAGCCTGGGGAAAGGAGGTCCACGGCTTTCTCTTACCTGGGAAGGGCGCTGCACTGCTCTGATGGTAAAGTGATGCCGTCCCGTGTTTGGCAGAACACTTGTCTGTGTTGCACGGCTAGGTGAGGCCCGATGCAGGGCCCGTTGCACTGGGAAGCAGATAAAAGTGACATGTATAATGTTAGCCAAGTTAAGGGGGTGGGGGCGCTGCAATGCTCAGGCTGCACGGGACACAGAATTCTTCTGAGCATTTTGTCTGATGCCTTCCGATCATTCATCTTGCCCCTCCTTGCATCCACTAAAGGACATTCACTGGCACATTTTCTTTTCTTTGTGCCATGGCGGAATGGTTAGCTTTCCTGTGGTCTATCAGCATTCTGTTAGCAAACGGCTAATGGTCGTGTAGAGCCAGTCAGAGAAATGTGCACTCCCTCCCCAGATGAACCGTATCAAAGGGTTCGTGGCAGAATGCACTAAGAATGTGGTGTGGTAAGCTTTAGAGCAGAAGACCTCTAAGTGCCCCTTCAGTCCACAGGGCAATTGGGTTTGTTGTTTTCTTGCTAAATTCATTCAAGTTAACAAGTCCATCATTTCTTTCCTTTCTTTGGCTTCAGTGTTTCCAGGTTAGACCCAGCGCGGCTGAACAGAAGTAGACTTAGGTATGTATAGTTAGTCTCTGCTCAGATTCTCCTGCTAGGTGCTCATAGAGATGGTTAAGCCTCTCCCTGAGTTGCCAGAGCCAGACTATCACAGCAAATACCTCATCCCAACAACAGTGTCCCTGAGCCAGCCAGCCCTTAGCCAGCATTTGCTACGTGAGTAGAGTAAGCGGACAGACATCCCTTAGAGGTCACTTTCGAAAAAAAGCTCTTGGGGATCTTTGGACTCCAAAGGTCCACAGGGGAGCTATTTTTTAAATTTATTTTTAAGATTTTTTATTAATATGTTAAAATACATTACATCATTAGTTTTTGATGTAGTGTTCCATGATTCATTGTTTGTGCATAACACCCAGTGCTCCACGCAGAATGTGCCCTCCTTTCTTTAATACCCATCACCAGGCTAACCCATCCCCCCACCCCCCTCCCCTCTAGAACCCTCAGTTTGTTTTTCAGAGTCCATCGTCTCTCATGGTTCATCTCCCCCTCCGACTTACTCCCCTTCCAGAATGTGTGCATATCTTGTTTATTATAAATAATACAATGAATATGGGGGTACATATGTCTTTTTGAGTTAGTGTTTTTGTTTTCTTTGGATAAATTCTACCCCAAAGTGGAATTGCTTGTTCATATTATGGTTCTATTTTCCATTTTTTGAGGAACATCCCTCCTGTTTTCCATAGTGGCTGGATCAATTCATATTTCCACCAATAGTGTACAAGGGTTCTCTTTTCTCCATATCCTTGCCAACAGTTGTTATTTGTCTTTTTGATAATCATTTTAACAGGTGTGAAGTAAAATCTCATTGTGGTTTTGATTTGCATTTCCCTGATAATTAGTAATTATGTACTAAGATACATTTTCATGTACCTGTTGGCCATCTATATCTTTTGGGAGGAAGGTCTATTCAGATCTTCTGTATGTTTTAAAAATTAGATTTTTTTTTGGTTACTGAGTTGCATGAGTTCTTTATATATATATATCTTAAAGATTTTATTTGAGAGAGAGCATGAGAGGGGAGAGGGTCAGAGGGAAAAGCAGACTCCCTGCTGAACTGGGAGCCTGATGCAGGACTGGATCCTGCAACTCCTGGATCATGACCTGAGCCGAAGGTAGTTGCTTAACCAACAGAGCCACCCAGGCTCCCCTCTTTATATATTTTGGAAAGTAGCCCCTTATGAGATTTATGGTTAGCAAATATTTTCTCCCATTTAGTAGCTTGTCTTTTCATGTTGTTGATGATTTCCTTTGCTGTATAGAAGCTTTTTAGTATGATGTTGTATTGCTTATTTTTGCTTTTGTAGCCTTTGCTTTTGGTGTCAGATTAAAAAAAAAACAACTGGCAATGCCTGTATCAAAGGACTTGCTACCTACTTTTTTTTTTTTTTGAGAGAGAAAGAGCATGAATGGGGGGAGGGGCAGCGGGAGAGAGAGAGTCTCAAGTAGGCGCCATGCTCAGTGTGGAGCCCAGCATAGGGTTTGATCTCATGATATTGAAGTCATGACCTGAGCCGAAATCAAGAGTCGGATGCTTAACCGACTGCGCCACCCAGGTGCACCTGCCTATGTTTTATAAGAGTTTTATGGTTTCAGATTTTTCAAGTCTTTAATGCATTTGAGTTCATTTTTGTGTATGGTGTAAGATCGTGGTTAATTTTCATTCTTTTGTATGTGGCTGTCTAGTATTCCCAACCTCATTTATTAAACAGACTGTCCTTTCCTCACCATATATTCTTGGCTTCTTTGTAGTAAACTAATTGACCATATATACATGAGTTTAATTCTGGGTTTCTATTTTCAATTGATCAATGTCTGTTTTTATGCCAATACCTTACTGTTTTGATTACTGTACCTTTCTATTCATTTATTTGAGAGAGAGAGAGAGAGAGTATAAGGGGGGGGGTCAGAAGGAGAAGCAGACTCCCCACTGAGCAGGGAGCCCAATGTGGGGCTTGATCCCGGGACTCTGGGATCATGACTTGAGCAGAAGTCAGCCAGGTGCTTAACCGACTGAGCCACCCAGGCTCCCCGTTGATTACTGTAGCTTTTTAATAGAGTTTGGAATTAGGGAGCATGAGGCCTCCCGCTTTGTTCTTCTTTCTCAAGATTGCTTTGGCTATTTGTTTTGTTTTGTAGTTCCATATAAATTTTAGGATTATTTGTTCTAGTTCTGTGAAAAATGCCATTTGAATTTTGATCGGGATTGCATTTAATCTGTATATTGCTTTGGGCAACATGGACCTTCTATCAATATTCATCCTTCCAATCCATAAGCACAGAATATCTTTCCATATATTTGTGTCATCTTCAGTTCTTTCATAAATATCTTCTGGTTTTCAATAATCACCTCCTTGGTTAAATTTATTCCTAGGTATATTTTTCATTTTGATGCAATTGTAAATGGGATTGTTTTCTTCATTTCTCTTTCTGATTGGTGATTTTTGTATATTGATGTTGTATCCTGCAACTTACTGAATTTGCTTATTATAGTTTTTTGATAGAGTCCTTAGGGCTTTCCATACATAATAGCATATCAATCATTTTTGTTTTTACCTTGTAAATTTGGATGCCTTTTATTTCTTATCTAATTGCTCTAGCTAGGACTTCTTATACTATGTAAAATAAAGATGGGGAGAGTGGGCATCCTTCTCTCATTTCTGATCTTAGAAGAAAGGCTTTCAGCTTTGTACCGCTGAGGATGATGTTAGCTGTGGACTTGTCATATATGGCCTTTATTATGCTGAGGTACAGCCCCCTTTATACCCACTTTGTTAAGAGTTTTTATCATGAATGGGTATTGAATTTTGTCAGATGCTTTTTCTGGATCTATTGAGATATGATTTTTAGCCTTCATTTTGTTGATGTGGTGTACCACATTGATTTGTGGATGTTGAACTATCCTTGCATCTGAGGTAAACTTCATTTGCTCATGGTGTATGATTCTTTTAATATATTTTTGAATTTGGCTAGTGAAAATTTTGTTGATCTTTGTATCTATGTTCAGCAGGGACACTGGCCTGTAATTTTCTTGTGCCTGACTTCTTTCAGTTAATGTTTTCAAGGTTCATTTATATTGTAGCATGTATAGAATTTCATTCCTTCTGAAGGCTGGATAATACTCTATTGTAAGTATATACTACATTCTGTTTATCCATCTGTTAATGGACATTTGGTTGTTTGCACCTTTAGGCCATTGTGATGCTACTGTGAACATTAGTGTACATATATTTGTTCAAATCCTTGCTTTCTGTTGTTTTGACTGTGCATCCAGAAGTGGAATTGCTGGATCATATGGTAATACTATGTTCAGTATTTTGAAAAACTGCTATACTGGTTTCCACAGTAGCTGTACCATTTTACGTCACCATCAACGGTGCACAATGGTTCCAGTTTTTCCACATTTCCACCGATGTTTAATTTTATTTTTAAAAATAATGAAGTGGTATCTCATAGTAGTTTTAATTTGCATTTCCTTAATTGCTAGTGATGTTGAACATCTTTTCATGTGTGTCTTGTCCATTTGTATGTCTTTGGAGAAATTTTTATTCTAGGCTTTGTGTTTTGTTGAGTTGTATTGATATTTTGGATATCAATCCTTTATCAGATTTATGATTTGCAAGTATTTCCTCACATTCTGTGGGTTGTCTCCTCACTTTGGTGTCCTTTGATGAAGAAAAGCTTTCAATTTTGATGACATCCAGTTTATTTAATTTTTCTTTAACTGTCCTTTTAGTGTCCTATCCAAAAAATCATTGCCAGTCCAGTATGATGAAGCTGCTTCCCTATGTTTCTTCTAAGAGCTTATACTTTTAACCCTTACATTTAAGTCTTTGATCCATTTTGAGTTAATTTTTGTATATAGTTAAAATAAGGATCCAGCTTCATTCTCTAGCATGTGGCTATCCACTTTTCCCAGCACCATTTGTTGAAAGGCTATTCTTTTCTCATTGAATGATCCCGGCACACTTTATATGATCCTATGTACAAAAGTTTATTTCTGGGCTCTCTATTCCATTCCCTTGGATTATATGCCAGAACTACACTGTTTTGGTTATTGTAGCTTTTATATATAAATATCTAATAAATAATAAATTTTGTTATTAAATAAACTACGACTCAACAACAGAACACAAAGCCTAGCATAAAAATTTCTCCAAAGAAGACATACAAATGGACAATACACACATGAAAAGATGTTCAACATCACTAGCAATTAAGGAAATACAGACTAAAACTGCTATGAGATATCACTTCATTATTTTTAAAAATTAAATAAGCATTGGTGGAAATGTGGAAAAATTGGAACCATTGTGCACTGTTGATGGTGATGTAAATGTGAGGAAATGTGAAGCCTCCAACTTTGTCCTTTTTCAAGGTTTTTTTGGATATTCAGGATCTCTTGATATTCCATCTGAATTTTAGGTTGGATTTTTCTTATTGCTGCAAAAAGTTCTTGGGATTTTGAATCTCTAGATCAATTTGAGCTGTACTGACATTTTTAAAAAAATTTTTTATTGTTATGTTAATCACCATACATTACATCATTAGTTCTTGATGTAGTGTTCCATGATTCATTGTTTGCATATAACACCCAGTGCTCCACGCAGAACGTGCCCTCCTTAATACCCATCACCAGGCTGACCCATCCCCCCACCCCCCTCCCCTCTAGAACCCTCAGTTTGTTTCTCAGCGTCCATCGTCTCTCATGGTTCGTCTCCCCCTCTGACTTACTCCCCTTTATTCTTCCCCTCCTGCTATCTTCTTTTTCTTTTTTCTTAACATGTTGCATTATTTGTTTCAGAAGGAGCTGTACTGACATCTTAATAAGTTTTCTAATCCATGAACACAGGATGTCTTGTCTTTTTTTTTGGTCTTCTTTAATTTCTCTTAGTAATGTTTTGTAGTTTTCAGTGTACAAGTCTTTCACCTCCTTGGTCCAGTTTATAAGTAGAATGATATTCTTTTTTGTTTCTGGCACTTTAGAGCCAAATTTATTTTTTAAAATTTAAATTCTACCTAGTTGACATACAGTTCAGTATTGGTTTCAGGAGTAGAGTTCAGTGGTTCATCACTGACATATAACCTCCCA
Organism: Eumetopias jubatus; assembly: GCF_037043125.1. Classification (NCBI taxonomy): domain Eukaryota; kingdom Metazoa; phylum Chordata; class Mammalia; order Carnivora; family Otariidae; genus Eumetopias; species Eumetopias jubatus. The sequence goes on along the minus strand of NW_028274821.1, from coordinate 44,811,940 downwards.
GTGCTCATCCTAACAAGTGCCCTCCTTAATACCCATCACCCATCTATCCCTCTCCCCCACCCACCTCCCTCCATCAACCCTGTTTGTTTTCTATAGTTGAGTCTCTCATGATTTGTTTCCCTCTCTCTCTTTTGTTCCCCCTCTTGAATGTTCACCTGTTTTGTTTCTTAAATCCCATATACAAGTGAAATCGTATGGTATTTGTCTTTCTCTTATTATTTTGCTTAGCGTAATATGCTGTAGCTCCATCCACGTTGCTGTAAGTGGCAACATTTCATTCTTTTTGATGGGTGAATAGTATGATTTTTTTCCATGTAATTTTATTTTTATTATGTTAATCACCATACATCAGTAGTTTTTGATGTAGTGTTCCATGAGTCATTGTTTGCATATAACACCCAGTGCTCCGTGCAGTACGTGCCCTCTTTAATACCCATCACTAGGAATAGTATGATTTTCTTAATTTCCTTTTCAGATTGTTCATAATTCATATATAGATATGCAACTGATTTCTAATGATTTTTGTATCTTGCAACTTTGTTGAATTTATTAGCTCCAAGAGATTTATTCTGGTGTTGGTATTGGGATTTTTAAGTTTTTACATATGAGATTGTGTCATCTCTAACAGAGATAATTTTCACTTCTTTTCTAATTTGGGTGGCTTTTCTTTTTCTTGCCTAATTGCTCTGAACTTCCAAGTGTATGTTGAATGGAAGTGGTAAACATTGCATTCTTGTCGTCTTCCTCATCTTAGGGGAAAGTGTTCAGTCTTCACTACTGACTATGATAGCTATGGGGTTTTTTTAGCTGTGGATTTTTCATCAATGGTGTTTATTATTTTGAAGTAGTTTCTTTTTATTACTAGTTTGTTGAATTTTTATCACAAAAGGATTTTGAATTTCATCAAAGACTTTTTCTGCATCAGTTGAGATAATGTGTTTTTTTTCCTTTTATTCTGCTAATATGGTATATTATCATGGTTAATTATCATACGTTGAACCATCCTTATATTACAAGAATAAACCCTACCTGAATGTAATCCTTTTAATGTGCCACTATATTTCATTTGCTAGTATTTTGTTGAGGAGTCTGCAGTAATGGAGAGAATGAAGTGGGGAAGGAAGCCATAAGACATTCCAAAGTGGAAAAAAACTCCCCACTTAAAAGGCAGATATTAGCTTAAAGGCTTAGATTTTGATTTTTTTTTAACCTCTCCACAAGAGACATTGAAAGTAAAAGGATGGAAAAAGATATTCCATGCAAAATAGTAACCAAAAGAGAGCTGTGGTGGCTATCCTAATAAGAAAATATATTGATAAAAGGCCAAGATATAACAACTATTAACATATATGCATAAGCACCAAACCTCCAAAACGCATGAATCAAAAACTGACATCTGAAGACAGAAATAGACAGTTCTACAGTAATAATCGGACACTAAAATACCCCACTTTCAATAATGGATAGGACAAACAAAAGATCAATAAATAATATTATAGTCCAGTTGGACCTAAAGAGGCCTATACACAAAACTCTACCCAACCAGAGCAGAATACATTTTTTTTAATCCTAGGCCACAAATCTTAATAAATTAAAAAAAAAAATCATCTTTTTACCACATGAATTTCTGCATCAATAATTAAAAGGGATATTGGTCTTTAGTTTTCTTGTACTGTCTTCCTCTGGCTTTGGTATCAGAGTAATCCTGCCCTCGCAGAATGAGTTAGGGAGTGTTAGTATTCCCTCCTTTTCAATTTTTAGGAGGAATAAATTTAGGCATAAATTCTTCTTTAAATATTAGGTAGAATTCACCAGTGAGGACATTTGGGCCAGGGCTTTTCCTACTGATTGAAACTCCCTATTAGTTATAGGTCTATGCGTATTTTTACTTCCTTACAATCTGGTCTTGATGGGTTGTGTGTTTCTAGGAAATAGTCTATTACATCTCGGTTATTCAATTTGTTGTACGATTGTTCATGGTATTGATGTATTACCACTTTTATTTCAGATTTTAATAATTTGAGTTTTCTGTTTTTTTTTTCTTAGTGTAGCTAAAAGTTGGCCATTTTGTAGATCGCCTGGAAGAACCAACTTCTGGTTTCATTGATTTTTCTGTTTATTTATAGATATTATTGACTTTATTATTTCCTTTCTTTTACCAGCTTTAGTTTGCTCTTAACGCTGGAAGTTAGGTTGTTTTTTGAAGTCTTTGTTTTAATGTAAGCATTTATAGTTTTTTCCTCTGCGCACTGTGTTCTCTGCATCCCGTATTTTCCAATTTCCCAATATTTGTGAATTTTCCCTAAATAACAGTTGAAAAACACATCTCTCCCAGTTTTTGTATATACTCTCTGTGCCTGGGCACTCCTTCACTGATTAGCTGGGTGTGCTCTGAGCCTAGGCATCAGTCTGCAATGAAAGCTTAGGATATGCTCAGGTCTTTTCTGTGAGCATATGTCTTGCCTGGGCCTTGCATGTAGTTTTCTCAATTTCCCCGTACATATGTCTGCTTTCTAACGTCTTAATTTCCTAGGGCATCTCACCCCAAGTTCTCAGGGCCTTCGGGGGTCTATTTTATGTCTTTATCTGGAATCTCTTGCTCCAGGTGTCTGCCGGTCTGTAGCCCCCTCCCCCCCGCTTCAGCTTTCACAAGCAGTGGCTGCTTCCCCCATTTGAGATCTTAGTTGAGACAGAGACCATTCTTTTAGGTGATTTCCTGATAGGTTAGAACATTGCAGATAGGGTTTTCTGTGCTCCCTGTGGACTGAGGGAGGGAAATGGACTGCTGCTGCCTCTAGGCTGAGACTGTGCCATGCTGGGGAGAGGGTGGGGAAGGATGAATGAAAATGCCCCCAAATTTCCTACTTTCTTAAAGGGTGTTTGCTTCGTTGTTGTTGTAGGCTTTTACCTCTATAGGGTTAGTTCAGCCAATTTCTGGTTGTTTTTTGATGTTTCCATGGGGGAAAGGGAACTCAGGGCCACCTAGTTTGTCTGTCATTTTGCTGATGTTCTTTGACCACAACTGGAAATTACTCGCTGCTGATTTGACTTAATTGCCCACTGACATACTGAAACTGCCCTTCACAAGTTGCCAGTAACTGCCTGTCACTCAAGTTCCCCTGGGTACCAGATAATGTTTACCTTATCTTGGTTGTTGGTACCCCGATCCTTCCTTCCTTTCTGGAAACTCCTTTGTTACTCTCCGTGAATATACTTTCTTTTTCTACTCATTAGATTATCTTTTTTCCCCTCCTGTTTCTGCCAATTAGTGTTCCCGAAGGTTCTATCCTGTGCATCTCATGCTTTCCCTCCTCTTAGGTTACACTACCCTTTTACGTGCCAGATCTTCATCCAACTGCTGAATGAAAATATCTAATGGCATATTTCACAAATAATACTAAACATGTTTGAAACAATTTCTTACCCAATTCACCTTATGTCTGTTTTCCTACCTAGTTGTTCAGTCCATTTATAAATGTGTCCTCTTAGCTTCTTCCTCATCTGTGATATCCAAGCACTACTGAAGCCATGTGAATCAAATTTTCATAGAATCTATGAGGTCTCTCCATTGCCTTCATTTCTATCAGCACCATTTCTCCAGTAGATTGTTTCTCTTTGTCCACTCTTGTCACTTCAATACTATGCTGCTAAATATATACTCTTTTAAAAGTCAAACAAGGTGGCATTCATAATAAAATCCAAACTCCTCATAGAGCATACTAGATTACTCATGATCTGGCACCTGTTTTCCAGCCACATTTGTATTTCTAACATTCTGGGGCTGCTTTCAGTTTCATTCCTTCACACATGCTTGAATGGAACATGTTCCTCACCCAAGACAGGTGAAAAAGAAAGTTGAATTATTACTACATGAAGCCAGATTGTTAGAGCTGAGAAAGTGGTCTTAGTTCTGCTTAGACTAACATCAGCATGGTTTCCATAGACTTCAAAGAAGTAGGCACATGAAAGAACATATATTTGCATGACACTATTCCAAAAGGATTTTCTTGTCAGAAACCATTACCATTTTCATTCTCACAAGAGTGGAATGTGGAGGTTTGGAGTGCATCCATAACTTGAAGCACATCCCAACACTATCACCAATAGGAAAATACCAACAGGATTGTGAGATCAAGCAGTACCCTCTAACTTGTAATACTTCAAATCTTGCAACTCTTTAAAAAAGCTTTTAGAAATCTAGTATGGATGAATAAAGATAGATCAACACTATGAGAAACTTCAAAAAGAGATAGAAAATACCAAATAGAAGTGAAAGAGCTGAAGAACACAGTAACTAAAGCTGATAAATATAATAGAGGGGTTCTGAAGCAGAAGGACCAGTCATCTCAAAAATAGGCAGTGGAACTCATCCAATCATAGCAAAAAGAATGAAATAACTGCCCGAAGATGGTTTACAGGACAACAGCAAATGGACCAATATTTGCCTCAAAGAGGATGCAGAAGGAGCAGAGAGAAAAGGACCAATATTTGCCTCAAAGAGGATGCAGAAGGAGCAGAGAGAAAAAGGAGAAGAAAACTTATTTTAAGAAATCTAACCTGGGGAAGGAACCAGATGATCAGATCCAGAACCCCAAGAATTCCAAAGAAGATGAATCTATAAGAGACCCATTATAAATAACGTGTCAAAATTTAAAGATAAGGACACTATTAAAAGTAGTAAGAAAAAAAACCCCAACCTGTTACCTACAAGGGAACCCTGATAAGACTATCAGATTTTTTTTTTTTTAGCAAAAACATTGAATTTACTGTGTCATTGTCTCCTCACCTGCAACCTGCTGAAAGAAAAAAACTTCCAACTAAGAATACTCTACCTGGCAAAGTTATTATTTAGAATTGAGGGAGAGAGAAAGATTTTCAGACAGGCAAAGGCTAAAGGAGTTCACCATCAATTAACCAGCCTTAAAACAAATGTTAGAAGAGGATATCATACGTCAATTATATTTCAATTAAAAAAATAAAAACATCTTCAGTAGCAAAAGAAATCTCACAAGAAGATGTTCAATTTTAAAAACATTTACATAAGAATGCATAATATAAACAAAAAATGTCAAAGGGTCAGCTTCACACTAACACCAAAGGGCACTAATTAGTAACTAGAAAACATGAAAGTAAAAACTCGCTGGTACAGATAAATATATAGAAAAGGTAGTGGATTAATACTTATAAACCTAGTATGAAGTGTAAAAGACAAAAGTGGTAAAAATAACTCTAACTGCAATAATTAGTTAAGGGATCACAAGATAAAAAGATGTAAAATATCACATCAGAAACAAAATGGGGAGAGAGTAAAAAGGTAGAGCTTTAGAATGGAATCAGACAAGTTGATATCAACTTAGAATAGATTGTTATAGATATGTTGTTGTACGTACACCTCATGGTAACCACAAAGCAAAAGCCTATGGTGGATACACAAAAGATAAAGAAATCTAAGCATATCAATAACGTCATCAAACCACAAAGGAAGAAAGGAAGAGATAGGAACTATAAAAAAGCAGTAAGTACACACATACCAATTATGTTAAGTGTAAATCAATTATAAATGCTCTAATTAAAAGACGTAGGGTGACTTAATGGATAAAAAAACCAAGACCTATCTAAATGCTGCCCATAAGAGCCTCACTTCAGAAGTAAAGACACACACTGAAGGTGAAGGGATGTTTCGAAAAGATAATTCCTGTAAATGTAAACCAAAAGAAAGCAGGGGTAGCTATACTTAGAGCAGACAAAATACACTTTAGAACAAAGATTGGCATTACATAATGATAAAGAGGTCAATCCAGCAAGAGGATATATCATTTGTAAATATTTATATACCCAACATAGGAGTACCTAAATATATAAAGCAAATATTAACAGATCTAAAGGGAGAAACTGACAGTAATACAATAATAGTAGGGGACTTTAACACCCCACTTACATGAGTAATATGCCCTAAATGAAAGAACAAGTTGATTCTTTGAAAAAAAAAAAACGACAAAACCACAGATGAAAAGCTAAATGAGTTCAAAGTAATGGTGGTACAGATACTAGACTTGAGAAAAGAGATGAGCTCAGTGAGAATTTCAACAACAACAACAAAACAAAACAAAAACCCAAGCACTGAAATGAAAAATACACTAAAGAGAATCAACAGATTAGAAGATGCAGAAGAATGGTTCAGAGATCTGGAAGATGGGGTAATAGAAGCAACCAAGCTGAAGAGCAATTTTGAGTCAGGATCCCAGAAGGAGGAGGGGACAGAAAACTTCACAGACATCTAAGCCTAGGAAGCAGATCACCAAATAAGATGAATCTAAGGAGGTTCACACCAAGACATGCAATAGTTAAAATGGCAAAGATTAAAGATAAAGAATCTTAAAAAAATCAAGAGAAAAGTAAATTGTTATATACAAGGGAAATCTCATAAGGCTGTCACCGGTTTTTTTTTAGCAGAAACTTTGCAGGCCTAGAGCATGGCATGATATATTCAAAGTGCTGAAAGGAAAAAAAAATCCACAACAAAGACTACTTGGCAAGGTGGTTGTTGAGAATTGAAGGCGAGAAAGAGAGTTTTTCAGGCAAAATTTAAAAGCATTCATCACCACTAAATCAGCCTTACAAGAAACATTAAAGGGAATTTTTTAAGTGGGAAGAAGGGGCCATACTAGAAAAAAACTTCACTGGCAAAAATGAACATATAGTAAAGGTAGTAGATAATTACTTACAAAGCCAGCGTGGAGGTTAAAACATAAAAGTAGTAAAATCATAATTATCTACAAAAATTAGTCAAGGGATACACAAAATAAAAAGATGTAAAATATGATATAAAATGTGGAGGGGGAATAAAAATGTAGTGGCTTTAGGATGTGTTTGAATTTAAGCGACAGCAAATTAATATAGACTGCTATACACCTAGGATGTTATATATGAATTCAATGGTAACTACAAATTAAAAACCTATCATGTATACACAAAAAACAAAGAGGAAGGAATCCAAGCATAACACTGAAGAATGCCATCAAACTATAAGGAAAGACAGCAGGAGAAGATGAAAGGAACAGAAAAGAACTAGAAAACCAAAATGGCAATAAGTACATACCTATCAGTTATTAAGTGTAAGGGGACTAAATGTTCCAATAGAAAGACATAGTGTGATTGAATGGATTAAAAAAAACCTATCTATATGCTGCCTACATGAGACTCACTTCAGACCAAAAAACATGGGCTGAAAGTGAAGGAATGGAAAAAGATCAGACAAAATAGACTTTAAAACAAAAAGTATAGCAAGAGACAGAGAAGGGCATTATGTAATGATAAAAGGATCAATCCAACAAGATGTGACAATTGTAAATATGTATTCACCCAACATAGGTGCATAAAAGTATATAAAACAAATATTAAAAGACAAAGGGAGAAATCGACAGTAATACAATAATAGTAGGGGACTTTAATACTCCACTTACCTCAATGGATAGATCATCCAGACTGAAAATCAACAAGGAAACAATGGCTTTGAATGACACATTAGGCCAGGTGGCCTTAACAGATATACAGAACATTCCATTCAAAAACGGGGGGGGGGGAAGCGGAACAAGAATGGCAGGGGAGTAGGAGACCTGGATTTCATCTGGTCTCAGGAATTCAGCTGGATAGGGATCAAACCATTCTGAACACCTACGAACTCAACAGGAGATCAAAGAAAAGAATAGCAACAACTCTCTGAACAGAAAAGCGACCACTTTCTGGAAGGTAGGATGTGGGAAGAAGTGAATCCGAGGCAATATTCGGGAGGATAGATGGCGGGGGAGGGGGCCTCTGTCGGCCGCTTCCGGCAAGTCCTAGAGCCGCGGAGCACAACATCGGAACTTTCAGAAGTCGGCTCCGCTGAGGGACGTCGCTGCAGTGGCTAAGCGGGGGGTGGAACATTCCTGGGACAGTGTGGTCTCAGGACCCTCGGGGGTCACAGAAAGACCGGGGGTGCCTGAGTGCGGCAGAGCTCCCAGGGATCGGAGCGGGGAAGCTGGCTGCAGAGACGGAGCTGAGGCGCGGGCTCTCAGCTCGGGGTTGCCATAAACTGTGATCTGTGGCAGTCGGGCCACTGCTCCTCCAGCAGGGACCCAACAGGCGGCAGATCCGGGGAGACTCCCCTTCCTTCCCGGGGGGAGCGGCGCGGGAGCGCACCGCAGGGATCTGCTGGGTTTGGAGACTCCACACGGGGTCGGGTGCCAGACATAGAAATGCTCGGTTACAGGCCGGGTGAGCACGGAGTGCTGCCGGAGACCGGGGACATGGGAGTGACTGACTGCTTTTCTCTGGAGGCACACTGAGGAGCGGGGCCCCGAGTTCTCGCCTCCTCCAGGCAAGATTGGGAGGCCGCCATTTTCACTCTCATCCTCCAAAGCTGTACGGAAAGCTTGAAGGGAACAAAAGCTCCCAAGAGCAGATTACTTAGACCAGACCGGCAATGGCAGGGCAATTCCGCCTCCGGCAAAGACATTTGGGAACCACAGCAACAGGCCCCTCCCCCAGAAGATCAGCACGAACAGCCAGCAAGCCAAGACCAAGTTTACCAATCAATGAGAACAGCGGAACTCCAGGGCTAGGGGAATACTGCACATAGAATTCATGGCTTTTTTACCATGATTCATTAGTCTTTCAAAGTTAATTTTTTTTTACTTTTGAATTTTTCTTTTTCCCTTTTTCAACCAATATCAATCCCTTTTTTAAAAAAACATTTTTCATTTTTAGAATATTCTATCCCTTCATAGTAGTTGCCCTTATTTTTGGCATATATACATATATATATATATATATATATAGTTCTCTCTTTTAAAATTTTGAGATACAGTTTCTTCTAACAGATCAAAATATACCCTAAATCTCTAGTGTATGGCTTTGTTCTAGTCTCCTGCCTGATCACATTCTCTCCCCCCCTTTTTTTAAAATCCCCTTCTTTCTTTTTTCAAACAACTTATCAATTCCTTTTATAAAATTTTTTATAAATTTCATCTTTACAGTCATATTCCAATCCCTTCATCGTATCAACCCTTATTTTTGTATATATATAAGTTTTTCTTTCTTTAAAACTTTGGGAGGCACTTTCTTCTAACAGACCAAAATACTCCCAAAATCTAGTGTGTGGCACTGATCTATGTACCAGCCTGATCATATTTGATCATGTTCTGTTTTTGTTTGTTTTTATCTTTTTCTTTTTTTTTTCTCTTTCTTTTTTCCTTCTTTCCTTTATTTTCCCCTGGTTTCAGGTCTTTTCTGATTTGTTTAGAATATATTTTCTGGGGACGTTGTTACCCTGTTAGCATTTTGTTCTCTCATTCATCTATTCTCCTTTGGACAAAATGAAAAGATGGAAAAAATCACCTCAACAAAAAGAACAAGAGGTAGTACTGATTGCCATGGACCTACTCAATATAGACATTAGTACCATTTCAGACCTAGAGTTCAGAATCATGATTTTAAAGATACTAGCTGGGCTTGAAAAAAGCATGGAAGTTATTAGAGAAACGCTTTCTGGAGAAATAAAAGAACTAAAATCTAACCAAGTCAAAATAAAAAAGGCTATTCATGAGGTGCAGTAACAAATGGGGGCACTAACTGCTAGGATAAATGAGGCAGAAGAGAGAATCAGCGATATAGAAGACCAAAGGATGGAAAATGAAGCTGAGAAAAAGAGAGAGAAACAACTACTGGATCACGAGGGCAGAATTCGAGAGATAAGTGATACTATAAGATATAACAACATTAGAATAATTCGGATCCCAGAAGAAGAAGAAAGAGAGAGAGGGGCAGAAGGTATACTGGAGCAAATAATGACAGAGAACTTCCCTAATGTGGGGAAGGAAACAGGCATCAAAATCCAGCAGGCACAAAGAACCCCTCTCAAATCAATAATAGGTCAACACCCTGACATCTACTAATAAAACTTACAAGTCTCAGAGACAGAGAAAATCCTGAAAGCAGCTCGGGAGAAGAGATCTGTAACCTACAATGGTAGAAACATTAGATTGGCAACAGACCTATCCACAGAGACCTGGCAGGCTAGAAAGGACAGGCATGATATATTCACAGCACTAAATGAGAAAAATAGGCAGCCAAGAATACTATATCCAGCTAGGCTGTCACTGAAAATAGAAGGAGAGATAAAAAGCTTCCAGGACACACAAAAACTAAAGGAATTTGCAAACACAAAACCAGCCCTACAAGGAATATTGAAAGGGGTCCTCTAAGCAAAGAGAGAGCCTAAAAGCAACATAGACCAGAAAGGAACACAGACAATATAGAGTAACAGTCACCTTACAGGCAATACAATGACACTAAATTCATATCTTTCAATAGTTACCCTGAACGTAAATGGGCTAAATGCCCCAATCAAAAGACACAGGCTATCAGATTGGATTAAAAAACAAGACCCATCAATATGCTGTCTGCAAGAGATTCATTTTAGACCCAAAGACACCCCCAGATTGAAAGAGAGGGGGTGGAAAACCATTTACCATGCTAATGGACACCAAAAGAAAGCTGGGGTGGCAATCCTTATATCAGACAAATTAGATTTTAAACCAAAGACTGTAGTAAGAGATGAGGAACGACACTATATCCTGCTTAAAGGGTCTATCCAACAAGAAGATCTAACAATTGTAAATATCTATGCCCCTAACATGGGAGCAGCCAGTTATATAAGGCAATTAATAACAAAAGTAAAGAAACACATCAAGAAGAATACAATAATAGTGGGGGACTTTAACACCCCCCCTCACTGAAATGGACAGATCATCTAAGCAAAAGATCAACAAGGATATAAAGACTTTAAATGACACACTGGACCAAATGGACTTCACAGACATATTCAGAATATTCCATCCCAAAGCAACAGAATACACATTCTTCTCTAGTGCCCATGGAACATTCTCTAGAATAGATCACATCCTAGGTCACAAGTCAGGTCTCAACCAGTACCAAAAGATTGGGATCATTCCCTGCATATTTTCAGACCACAGTGCTTTGAAACTAGAACTCAGTCACAAGAGGAAAGTCGGAAAGAACTCAAATACATGGAGGCTAAAAAGCATCCTACTAAAGAATGAATGGGTCAACCAGGAAATTAAAGAAGAAATAAAAAAATTCATGGAAACCAATGAAAATGAAAACACAACTGTTCAAAATCTTTGGGATGCAGCAAAGGCTGTCCTGAGAGGAAAGTATAGAGCAATACAAGCCTTTATCAAGAAACAAGAAAGGTCTCAAATACAAAACCTAACCCTACACCTAAAGGAGCTAGAGAAAAAACAGCAAATAAAGCCTAAACCCAGCAGGAGAAGAGAAATAATAAAGATCAGAGCAGAAATCAATGAAATAGAAACCAAAAGAACAGTAGAACAGATCAATGAAACTAGGAGCTGGTTCTTTGAAAGAATTAACAAGATTGATAAACCCCTGGCCAGACTTATCAAAAAGAAAAGAGAAATGACTCAAATCAACAAAATCATGAATGAAAGAGGAGAGATCACAACCAACACAAAAGAAATACAATTAGAAGAACATATTATGAGCAACTCTATGCCAGCATATTAGATAATCTGGAAGAAATGGATGCATTCCTAGAGATGTATAAACTGCCAAAACTGAACCAGGAAGAAATAGAAAACCTGATCAGACCGATAACCACTAAGGCAATTGAAGCAGTCATCAAAAATCTCCCAACAAACAAAAGCCCAGGGCCAGATGGCTTCCCAGGGGAATTCTACCGAACATTTCAAGAAGAATTAATACCTATTCTTCTGAAACTGTTCCAGAAAATATTAGTATATGTGCTGCCGAAGAGAGCACACTGTTCCAGAAAATAGAAATGGAAGGAAAAGTTCCAAACTCGTTTTATGAGGCCACCATTACCTTGATCCCCAAACCAAAGACCCCATCAAAAAGGAGAATTACAGACCAATATCCTTGATGAACCTGGATGCAAAATTCTCACCAAAATACCAGCCAATAGGATCCAACAGTACATTAAAAGGATTATTCACCACGACCAAGTGGGATTTATCCCTGGGCTGCAAGGTTGGTTCAACATCCACAAATCAATCAATGTGATATAATATATTAACAAAAGAAAGAACAAGAATCATATGATCCTCTCCACAGACGCAGAAAAAGCATTTGACAAAGTACAGCATCCTTTCTTGACCAAAACTCTTCAGACTATAGGGAGAGAGGGTACATACCTCAATATCATAAAAGCCATCTATAAAAAAGCTACAGCTAATATCATTTTCAATGGGGAAAAGCTGAGAGCTTTCCCCACCAAGGTCAGGAACGCAGTAGGGATGTCCACTCTCACCACTGCTATTCAACATAGTATTAGAAGTTCTAGCCACAGCAATCAGACAACAAAAAGAAATCAAAGGCATCCAAATCGGGAAAGAAGAAGTCAAACTCTCACTCTCTGCAGATGATATGATACTTTATGTGGAAAACCCCAAAGACTCCACCCCAAAACTGCTAGAACTCATACAGGAATTCAGTAAAGTGGCAGGATATAAAGTCAATGCACAGAAATCAGTGGCATTCCTATACACCAACAACAAGACAGAAGAAAGAGAAATTAAGGAGTCGATCCCATTTACAATTGCAACCAAAACCATAAGATACCTAGGAATAAATCTAACCAAAGAGGCAAGGGATCTGTACTCAGAAAACTATAAAATACTCATGAAAGAAATTGAGGAAGACACAAAGAAATGGAAAAACGTTCCATGCTCATGGATTGGAAGAACAAATATTGTGAAGATGTCAATGCTACCTAGAGCAATCTACACATTCAGTGCAATCCCCATCAAAATACCATCCACTTTTTTCAACGAAATGGAACAAATAATCCTAAAATTTGTATGGAACCAGAAAAGACCCCGAATAGCCAGAGGAATGTTGAAAAAGAAAAGCAAAGCTGGCGGCATCACAATTCCGGACTTCCAGCTCTATTACAAAGCTGTCATCATCAAGACAGTATGGTACTGGCACAAAAACAGACACCTAGATCAACAGAACAGAATCGAGAGCCCAGAAATGGACCCTCAACTCTATGGTCAACTCATCTTCGACAAAGCAGGAAGGAATGTCCAATAGAAAAAAGACAGTCTCTTCAACAAATGGTGTTGGGAAAATTGGACAGCCACATGCAGAAGAATGAAACTGGACCATTTCCTTACACCACACACAAAAAGAGACTCCAAATGGTTGAAAGACCTAAATGAGAGACAGGAGTCCATCAACATCATAAAGGAGAACACAGGCAGCAACCTCTTCGACCTCAGCTGCAGCAACTTCTTCCTAGAAACATCGCCAAAGGCAAGGGAAGCCAGGGCAAAAATGAACTATTGGGATTTCATCAAGATAAAAAGCTTTTGCACAGCAAAAGAAACAGTCCACAAAACCAAAGGACAAGCGACAGAATGGGAGAAGATATTTGCAAATGACCTATCAGATAAAGGGCTAGTATCCAAAATCTATAAAGAACTTATCCAACTCAACACCCAAAGAACTAATAATCCAATCAAGAAATGGGCAGAAGACAGGAACAGACATTTTTCCAAAGAAGACATCCAAATGGCCAACAGACACATGAAAAAGTGGTCAACATCGCTCGGCATCAGGGAAATCCAAATCAAAACCTCAATGAGATACCACCTCACACCAGTCAGAATGGCTAAAATTAACAAGTCAGGAAAGGACAGATGTTGGTGGGGATGCGGAGAAATCCCTCCTACACTGCTGGTGGGAATGCAAGCTGGTACAACCACTCTGGAAAACAGTATGGAGGTTCCTCAAACAGTTGAAAATAAAGCTACCATACGATCCAGCAATTGCACTACTGGGTATTTACCTCAAAGATACAAATGTAGGGATCCGAAGGGGTATGTGCACCCCAATGTTTATAGCAGCAATGTCCACAATAGCCTAACTGTGGAAAGAGCCAAGATGTCCATCAACAGATGAATGGTTAAAGAAGAAGTGGTATATATACACAATGGAATATTATGCAGCCATCAAAAGGAATGAGATCTTGCCATTTGCAACGACGTGGATGGAACTGGAGGGTGTTATGCTGAGTGAAATAAGTCAATCAGAGAAAGACATGTATCATATGACCTCAAAGATATGAGGAATTCTTAATCTCAGGAAACAAACTGAGGGTTGCTGGAGTGGTGGGGGGTGGGAGGGATGGGGTGGCTGAGTGATAGAAATTGGGGAGGGTATGTGCCATGGTGAGGTCTGTGAATTGTGCAGGACTGTTGAATCACAGATCTGTACCTCTGAAACAATGCAATATATGTTAAGAAAAAAAAAAGAAGATAGCAGGAGGGTAAGAATGAAGGGGGGGAAATTGGAGGGTGAGATGAAGCATGAGAGACTTAGGGACTCTGAAAAACAAACTGAGGGTTCTAGAGGGGAGGAGGGTGGGGGGATGGGTTAGCCTGGTGATGGATAGTAAAGAGGGCACGTTCTGCATGGAGCACTGGGTGTTATGAATAAACAATGAATCATGGAACACTATATCAAAAACTGATGTAATATATGGTGATTAACATAACAATAAAAAATTTAAAGTAAAAAACAAAAACAGAAAAGAATACATTGTTTTCAAGTGCCCATGGAACATTCTCTAGGACAGATCATATGTTAGGGCACAAAACAAGTCTCTGTAGGTTTAATAAAATTCAAATCCTATCAAGCATCTTTTCCAATCACAATGGCATGAAATTAGAATTCAATTACAATAAAAAAATGGAAAAACAAAGACATGAAGGCTAAACAACATGCTACTAAACATCCACTAGGTCAATGAATAAAGAGGAAAATCAAACAAAAATAAAACAACAATCAAGGAGGTGAATGAAAATGGAAACACAATAGTCCAAAATCTCTGGGACACAGAATATGTAGTTCTAAGAGAAAGTTTATAGTAATATAGGCCTATCATAAGAAACAAGAAAAATCTCAATCTAACCTTATACCTAAGGAAACTGGGCTTTGTTCTTTTTCCAAAGTTAGTAGAAATAAGGATATAATAAGGATTAGAGTGGAAATAAGTGGAAATTTTTTAAAAAAAGAAGAAAAGATCAACAAAAGCAAGAGCTGGTTCTTTGAAAAGATAAATGATAAACTTTTACTCAGAGTCATCAAGAAATAAAAGGACTAAAAATTAGAAAAAATGGAGAAACTGACACTACAGAAATACAAAGAATTATAAAGAGAATACTATGAAAAATTAGATGCCAACAAACCTAGAAGAAATGGGTAAATTCCCAAAAATATAGTCTTCCAAAACCATATCAGGAAGAAATATAAAATCTTAACAGACCAATTACTAGTAATGAAATTGAATCTGGTAATCAAAAATTCTCAACAAAAAAAATTCTACCCAACTTCAAAGAATACCTAGTCTTTTCAAATTATTTAAAAACATACTAGAAGAAAAAGGAAAGCTTTCACACTTATTCTACAAGGCCAACATTACTCTGACACCAAAACCAGACAAAAGACAGTACAAAAAAAGAAAACTACAGGCCAACATTCCTGGGGAACATAGATGAAAAAAACGCTCAAAATATTAGGAAACCAAATTTAAAACTGTATTAAAAAAAAGATCATTCACCACAGTCGAGAGGGATTTATTCCAGAGAAGCAAGGGCCGTTCAATATTTGCAAATCACCAATGTGATACATCACAAAACCTTATGATAATCTCAATAGATGCAGGAAAAACATTTCACAAAATACAATATCCATGCATAATAAAAACTCTCAACAAAGTGGGTTTAGAAGGAACATACGGAATGTACTTCAACATAATAAAGGGCATGTATGGAAAACCCACAGTTAACGTCATCCTCGATGGTGAAAAACTGAAAGCTTTCCCTCTAAGATAAGGAACAAGACAAAGATGTCCACTCTCATCACTTTTATTCAACCTAGCACTGGAAGGCTTAGCTGCAGCAATCAGAGAAGAAAAAGAAATAAAAGGAATCTAAATTGGTAAAGAAGAAAGAAAACTCTTCACAGATGACATATAATACCATCTATAGAAAATCCTGAAGATGCTACCAAAAACTATTAGAATAAATTCATAAAGTTTCAGGATACAAAATTAATACACAGAAATTGGTTGCTTTTCTATACACTGATAAAGTAGCAGAAAGAAAAATTAAGAAAACAATACCATTTACAATTTCACCAAAAAAAAAAAAATCTAGGAATAAATTTAACCAATGAAGTTAAGACCTGTACTCTAAAAACTATGACTTTGATGAAAGAAACTGAAGATAACATAACAACTGGAAAGGTATACTATGCTCACAGATTGAGAGAATATTGTTGAAATATCCATAGTACCCAAAGCAATCTACCTATTAAATATAATCCCCATAAAAATATCAATAGCATTTTCCAAAAAAATAGAATATTCCTAAAATTTGTATGGAACCGAAAAAGACATTGGATATCCAAAGCAATCTTGAGAGAGAAGAACAAAGCTGGAGGTATCACAATTCCTGATTTTAAGATATGCTACAAAGCTATAATAATCAAAGCAGTATGGCACTGGCACAAAAGTAGACATAAAGATCAATGGAACAGATAGAAAGGCTAGGAATAAACCCACACCTATATGGTCAATTTTCAACAAAGGATACAACAATATACAATGGGGGAAAAGATGTTTTTTTCAATGAAGGCTGCTGGAAAAAGTGGACAGCTTTTCCACTTTTGGAATGAAATTGCAAAAGAATGAAACTGGGCCACTTTCTTATATCATACACAAAAATTAACTCAAAATGGATTAAAGGCCTACATTTGAGACTGGAAACTATAAAACTCCTTAAAGAAAACAGGCATAAATCTCTTGGACATCAACCTTAGGAAGATATTTATAAATATGTATCCTTAGTCAAGAGAAAGGAAAGCAAAAATAAATGATTGAGGTTACACCAAAATAAAAAGCTTTTGCACAGTCAAGGAAACCATCAACAAAAAGGCAACCTAGTGAATGGGAGAAGACATTTGCAAATAATATATCCAATAAGGGGTTAATATAAAAAATAACAGAGGATATTACGCTATGTGAAACAAGTGAGACAGAGAAAGACAGATAGCATATGATTTGACTTAAATGTGGAATCTGAAAAACAAACCAAACCAAACAAAAGCCAGACATTTAAATACAGAGAACTGTTGATAGCCAAAGGGGAGGTGAGTGGGGTGATGGGCAAAATAGATGAAAGGGATTAAGAAGTACAAACTTTCAGTTATAAAACACAAATCATGGAGATGAAAAGTACATCATAAAGGAATACAATCAATAATATTGTAATGTATGGTGACAACTGGTGACTGCACTTATTGTGGTGAACATTGAGTAGTGTATAGAATTGTGGGATCACTATGTTGTACACCTGAAACTAATATAACATTGTATGTCACTATACTTGAATAATAAAAAATAAAATAGCAAAAAAAGTAGGCATAGAGGGAATGTACCTCAACAAAATAATTCCTATGACAAGCCCATAGGTAACATATTCAAAGGTGAAAAGCTGAATGCCTTTCCTCCAAGATCAGAAACGAGACAAGGATGCCCACTTTTGTTACTTTTACTCAATATAGTATAGGCAGTCCTAGTCAGAGCAATTAGTCAAGAGAAAGAAATAAAAGGCATCCAAATTAGAAAGGAAGAAGTAAAACTGTCACTATACGTGCAGATGACATTTTATATAGAAAACCTTAAAGAGCCCCCAAAACCATTTAGAACAAACCAATCAGTGAAATTGTAGGATATGCAATCAATAAAAAAAGTCTATTGTATTTCTAGACTAATAACAAATTCAGAGAAATTAAAATAATCCCATTTATAATTGTATCAAAAAGAAATATCTGGAATAAATTTAGTCAAGGAGGTAAAAGACCTGTAAACTGAAAACTATGACATGAGTGAAAGAAACTGAAGAAGATGCAAGTAGACATTCTGTGTTCATGGACTGGATGAATCAATACTGTTAAAATGTTCATACTACTCAAAACAATCTACACATTAAATGCAATTCCTGTCAAAATTCCAATGACATTTTTCACAGAAATAGAAAAATTAATCTTAAAATGTTTATGTAACCACAAAAGACCCCGAATAGCCAAAGCAATCTTGAGAGAGAACACAAAAGCTGGAGGCATCATGCTCCCTGCTTACAAACTATTAAAAAGTTATAGTAATCAAAACAGTATGGTTTGGCATAAAACCAGACACACAGGTCAATGGAACAGAATAGAGAGCCCAGAATTAGACCCACACATATATAGTTAATTAATTTATGACAAAGGAGCCACGAATATACAAGGGAGGAAGGACAGTCTCTTCAATAAATGGTGCTGGGAAAACTAGATAGCCAGATACAAAACAATGAAATTGGACTGCTCTTACAGCATACGGAAAATTCCACTCAAAATGGATTAAAGACTTGAACATAATTTTTGAAATCAGAAATCCAAGAACACATAGGCAGTAAGCTCTTTGACATCATTCTTGGCAATTATATTTTGAATCTGACAGGAAAAGCAAAGGCATCATAAGCAAAAGTAAACAAGTGGGACTACACCGGCAAAGGAAACCATCAACAAAATGAGAAGGCAACCTACTGAATGGGAGAAGCTATTTGCAAATCATATAAGGGGTTAATATCCAAAATACATAAAGAACTTTTACAACTCAATAGCAGAAAACCAAACAATGCAATTTTAAAAAGGCAGAGGATCTGAAGAGACGTTTTCCCCAAGAAGACATACAGATGGTCAACAGGTGCATGAAAATGTGCTCAAGGTTACCAAGCATCGGTGAAATACAAATCAAAACCACAATGGGATATCACCTCATTCCTGTTAGAATAGCCACTACCAAAAAGACAAGAAATAAATGTTGGTGAGGATGTGGAGAAAAGGGAACCATTATGCACTGCTGGTGAGAATGTAAATTGGTGCAGCCACTATAAAAACCAGTATGTAGGTTCCTCAAAAATTTAAAATAGCACTACCATATCAACCAGCAATTCTATTTCTGGGTATTGATTAAAAAAAAATGAAAACACTAACTTGAAAGGATATATGACCCTCATGTTCATTGCAGCATTATTTACAACAGTCAAGATATGGAACAACCTAAGTATCCATCAGTGGATGAATGGATAAAGGAAATGTGGTGTGTACACACACACACAGGAATATTATTTAGCCATAAAAAAGAATGACATCTTTCCATTAGTGATGACATGTATAGACCTTGAGGGCACAAAAGTCAAATAAGGCAGACAGACAAATACTGTGTAATTTCATATATGAAATTTAAACAACAACAACAACCCCTCCCTGCAAACCATAATAAATGCAGAGAATAGACTTGGTTGCCAGAGGTGGGGGGTGGGGGTAGGTGAAATATGTGGAAAGGGTCAAAACGTGCAAACTTCCAGTTATGAAATAAACATGTCCTGGAGATGCAAGGTACAGCATGGTGACTATAGTCAATACTGTATTGTATATCTTAAAGTTGCTGAGAATCGATCTTAAAATCACAAGAAAAAGTTTTTTTCTAAGTATGTATGGTGATGGATGTTAGATTTATTGTGATCATTTTGCAATGTATACAAATATCAAATCATGTTATACCCCTGAAATTAATATAATGGGTATATGTCAATTATACCTCAATAAAAAAATTCATTACTAAGGCTCTGCTCCAGACCTGCCATATCAGAATTTGCATTTTTAACAAGATCCACAAGTGATTCACATTAAAGCTTGAGACATACTTGCCTAGAGGGTTTTAGAAGAAAGAAGGGGATGAGAGTGTTGTTTGAAGGCAAGAAAGGGGGGAAGGACCTTTTTTCTCTCTTTTAGAAAAAGTAATCACTGAGAATGATCAACGTGCACAATGTATGTCCCCTTTAGTGACCTCAATGATACAATGCAGAAACATCTCCCGTGTGAAGCTAGGTCTGTTCCTAATTGTAATTTCACAAACTGCCAGTAAGCCTTGAGGGCCTAGAAGCAGAGCTGCCTTGGGCAGAATGAAAGCTAGCAGAAGTGGGCTTTTCCAGGTAAGAGCAAGATGATATCCCCCAGGCATCAGAGCAAAAGGGAGCTCATGCCTCTTTGATTATGAAGCACATACATTAGGTCACTGGAAATGAGGGGGCTTGGTAAAGGTGCCAAAAAGGAGCCTCAGGCCGAGTGTGTTGATTGGCTGGTGTTGAGCATTATCCCTGGACTCACCTGGGACACAAATGGCTTATGGATTGCAAGTGAATTCTGTGGCCAGATTTCCTCCAAATAACATTTGATCTTCATTAGAGATGGCCACAGTATATTAACTTAATGGGAAATTCCAAGTGACTGTTTTTCAAAGAACACACCTCGGGGTGGGGACGGAGGAACATGAATGCAGTAATATGTAGACAGCCAGTTCCAACATGTTTCGAGTTGCCTGCTGCCCAAGACATTCCGTCATATTAGTTTGTACAGTTACAAAGAATTAAGAGCCTTGTGGTAGTTTTGGGCTGTCCCAGCAGGCCAAGCTTAATGGCATGTTTCAGAAACCAACCAATCACAAACTATGCCTGACCAATCAGAATGGTTAGCCTAGCAATTAGTGCCAGCCTCTGACAAACAACAGATGTCACCACACCGTTGGTGGGGTGGGTACTAGCTGATTATCAGCCCTGGCAGACAGCTCTTAGATGCTAAGTAGGTCCCCAGTAGGTTCTGAACACAGACTTTGAAGGGAACCGTGCATATGCCATTACATCACTTCCCCCAAGCACCACACTGGATTGTTTTTTTAGTGCCAACAACATTCTAAAACAGAGAAGGGGTCAGATGAGTAGGAAAACTCTCTCTCTCTCTAAACAGCCTATGTACCTGCAGTGGGGAAAGCCTAGGCCTCTAGTTACAATGCAAATTCCTGACTGGTGCTCAGTCCCACCGGCCCAGAAATAAAGTGAGATCAATGGTATGGTGACTATTGGCACCTCCCATCCTTCTGAGGCTGCTTCCGTCATGGCATAGTGTCCATCATTGCTCAGGTTTGTTCTTCCCATAGAGAATCTTCAGTCTGTGTAAATTTTTTTAAGTCATAAGTAACCATAAAATTTCCTTTTCAAATGGACAGAGTCCTGTGGTTCCTTCCTATATCCAAAAGAGGCCCCATCCCTACTGGGGTCCTATGTGCCCCCATTTCTGCTGTGTGTTGAGCGAACCTGGGACTTTTTTGGCCATCCTCTGGCTGAGAATTGAGAAAGGAGTTGGTGGTTTCAAAGTGATCCAGCTAGGCTTCAACTCTTCTTGGCTCCGAAGAGTGGTTCTCTACGCTGGCTGCATACCAGAATCTCCCGTGTAGTTTCGAAAATTGCCCATGCTCCGATCCCACCCCTGAGCAACTGACTTAGGATCTCAGGGAGATGCAGCCTGGACATTGGTCTTTTAAAGAAGTTTCTCCAATTTCTAGCCCATTTGAGAACCCCTGGCCCAAAACAACCCTGCACCCCACAGATGGATCTCATCAGAGCTTTAAATCATCAGCCATAGGATAGCCTGTGGAAAGAGGTGGCCTTACAGAAAATGAGTCTGAAGAAGGGGTTGCTGAAGATTCGCTAATAATCTCAGAAAGGGATGAGCTTGGTCGGGAGGGAAATCAATAGGGAAAGTGTAATGGCTGCGGGAATGTATGTTCGTGTTAGAGAAGAAGCATCAGAAACTCTAAGCTTTTGGAAGGACACTGGGCAGGTGAGTTGATTGACAGACAGGATGTGAAAGGTCTGACATCACAGAAGATGTGGCAGTGGTGGACTTTTACTTTCTACTGTAGCAGGGTCGGCACCTTTAGATTTATCTTTCAGATAAAATCCTCTCACCTGGCCCCAGCTGGAGAAGGCCCACTCCACGCAGAGCTGTTGGTTACAGGCCTGGGTGTCTACTGGCCGTTTGGCGAGCTGTGTACACAGATCATTGGACACAGGGGTGGAGATCCCAGAGGCTTTCAGCTTCTGGCAGGTCACCCGGCGGGTCTGGACGCCTCCCCCACAGCTCCGGGTACAGGCCGACCAGGAGGTCACCATCCACCTGGGGAGAGGAAGAGCAAAGGGTCAGGCTTGGGCAGAGGAATGATGTCATATATTCTCAGAAAAAGAGCCTGGACATCCCCTTATTCTCACCACACAGCTACTAATCTCAGGGCATGGTAGACATGGAGTGGAAGGCTGAAAATGGTCCCCCAAAAGATATCTACATCAGATCCCCAGAAGCTGGGAACGTTACCATATTTGGACAAAGGGGCTTTGCAGATATAATTAAGGACTTTGAGATGTGATTATCCTACATTATCTGCCTTCACAAATGTCCTTAGAAGAGAAAGAGAGATTATCAGGAGGAGACAGTGTTACCACCGAGGCAGAGGCTGGAGTGATGTGGCCACGAGCTGAGGGATGCCTGGAGCCAACAGAAGGTGGCAAGGCTTGAGAAAGTTGCAAGGGGTGCAGCCCTGCTGACATCTTGATTGTGGATTTCTGGCCTTCCAAACTGTGAGAAAATAAATGTCTATTCTTTTCAGCCACCATGTTTGTGGTAATTTGCAGCCACAGAAAACAAATACCCTTTGGAAACTGACTGCAAAGGTGCATCTTGAAAGAGTGGTCTGAACATCACTTGTCTCACTCGTGACACTGGCCCCCAAAGCCGCGAGCCTGCGGAGGGAACACTCTGGGAAGACAGTCCTTTAGCTAGTTATGCTGCACTGTGGTTCTGGGACTTCCTGAACCGTCCAAGTGCATGGCAGAAGGGGGACAGTCTCCTAGGGAAGTCAGATCCAAACTGTGTCTCTGGCTCTCCCTTGAGTCAGTGTTTTGTCTGCTAGTACTCATTCTCTCTTCTACCTTCCTTAACCCATGTCTCACTGGATTTTGTTGAATCCCTGAGAAATGGGATTCATTTAATGAATTCTGCCTTTGTGGAGTAGTTTCCCATGAGTCACAGCGCATAGGCCTTACACCTCCTCGAGGGCTGCATATGTGGAGAATGTCCTTTCTCAGAATGTTAGGTTCTGGCTACAATTTGGATCGTCAGAAGTGAGACTGAGCAGGACTGCACAAATGTCTTCTCTCATAAAGCCAAGCTGGAATTTGGGGAACACGCTGGAATCCTTGGTCCAGATACAAACCCATAGGGGCTCTGTGTGAATGTTTGCACTGTGGGCTAGTTCTCAAAGAGAAGGGGAAAGGGGGACAGTTTGGGGGAAACAGAAAAGCCTTGGGGTGTTCCAGCCATCTTATTCAATCTAGGGAAAAAGACCATTCTTGGGTTTTAATGCCTGAGACAAAGTTTATCTAAATGAAATGGCGGGAACGGTCACTTGGGTCAAAGGAGGACTCCCCAGCCCTGTTCAGAGACAACCAGGACGATCCTTGTTTGTGTTCAGAGAAGGCTGCTGAGGTGCCCGAGAAGCCTGGCAGGGAAACCAGTCAAAGGAGAGGCAAGTAGCAGAGACAGGGAGCAAATTCCTTTTGAATCTGGATCTGTGACTTATTTAGTTTGATGGAACCCCCCCTGATCCATTGGCCCTGGAGAGAGATGACTGTGTGCAGATCTCCAACCCCCAGGAGCAGAGCCACTTAGGAAGCAGGCACGAGGTGGTGTAAAGCTCCTGGGGGCACTGAAACCCAAGCCGACATGGCCATTATTTCATCTGCAGAAGTAAATGAGCCTGATTGACTCTGACCATCACCGCAGCAAATCAAAAAGTCCTTGGCACGTCCGAAACTTGGTCTTCATTTCAAATAGCTTGGTGAGGGCAGTCTTCCAGCCCCTTATATCCCCGGTGAATGTCAGGCCTGCATTTCAATCAACTTTTATTTCCAAATATACATTTCAGCAATTTTTCAGGAGCTGGGGTGGGGGGTTTGAGAAAGGCGAGGTATGGCTATGTTACAGTTCAGGAAGGGTATAAAAGGACATTAATCATTCCCATGGAAACCTTCCCGTCAGCAAGTCAAACTGCTGATATTAATGAGCATGTTTCATATTTCATTGAGTCTCTCCTGGTTTCAGCTGCTCCTTGTGACTCAGCTGGCAAAACACAAAGCGGGTGCCTGAGCAGTGCATGAAAGTCCCACAGACAGGTAGGAAGGGGGCATCGTGAGGCCCAGCCAAGTCCCCCCAGGCTCAGGATGCCATGCTGGTGCCACCTCTGAGCCCATCCATTATCCCTTTAGCGACTGCCTACAAACTGAGGGAAGGGTGCTCTGTGGGCTTCTCAAAGCTGTAAGGAGCAGAGACGGTGGGTGTCATTCTGGGGCCAGAGGCAGAGAACGTATATCCAACATGGAGGCAACTATAGAAAATGAAGATTTGTTTTGACTTCCTCAGGATGCAACCCCCTTCGAAGAAAAGAAGAGGGTAAGATTTCCTCACCTAAACTAGAGTACCCATTAGCATGGTTTCTGAAGTTAGAAGAAAGGGAGGAGCTGCGGTCGAGGCCAGTAACCCCTATCCCCTCAACACCTTAACTGCAAACACAGTTACCCTTTTACTAGCAAACTAGAGAGTTTCCTTCCTTCCTTCCTTCCTTCCTCTCTCTCTCTCTTCTTCCTTCCTTCCCTTTCCTTTCTTTTTTCTTTTTCTTAAAGATTTATTTATTTGACACAGAGAGAGAGAGAGAGAGCACAAGTAGGGAGAGCAGCAGGGAGAGGGAGAGGGAGAAGCAGGCTCCCCACTGAGCGGGGAGCCCGATGCAGGACTCGATCCCAGGATCCTGGGATCATGATTGAAGCTGAAGGCAGACACCCAATGACTGAGTCACCCAGGCACCCCTAGGGAGCAAATTTCTTATTGCAGGATGTCAGTGAGCTCTGGCTAGGGCCTGGGATGTTCCTGCTCCCTGAACAGACCTTCTCAGGCACTTGGGATGCCCCAGGCAGTCCCCAGCCCGCTGAGTGGTGAGGGAACAAACTGCCGAGGGAGGAGGCCCATTCTGAGGGATATTTTCTGCAGGGTGGAGAGGCCTGGCAAGTCGGGGCCTATAGAAAAGAACAGTGCCTTGGATGGCAGGCCCCCTTGCCCGCATTCCCTGTCTCTCCCTACGCAGTACTGGACAGAGGCTAGCCACCGACTTGACTAAAAGTCAGGGCCCAGCGTGGGGGTCGGGAGGCCTGAGCCAGTGCCTGCCACACTCACCGAGAAGGACAGTCTCTCCGGTTGCAGGCGACGGGCTGCACAGCAGGGCGCACCTTCCCTGCACAGTGAGTGGGGTTGACCTCTGTGCTGTTCAAGAGACACCTCAGGCGGGGCTGCTGAATGCCCCTGTTACCACAGGAGGCTGAGCAGGCTGCCAGTCTGTCCACAGACCACCAGTAATCTGTCACAGGAAGAGAATCAGAGGTGAAAAGAGGCTTGCATGCATTAGTGCCCATGCTCTGTGGGCACGAAGAGCTCTAGAGAATAACACTCTGTCCTTCAGTGGGCTCCCTTCCCAACTTAGGTAGCCAAGTGGCATGGTGTCTAGGAGCCTCAGTTGGCTTATCCATGAAGTGAGTACAAGACCCCTACCTTGCAAAGTTACTGTGAGGACTGGATATCATGAAAGCAAAGGGCAGAGCCTGGTGACTGGCACATACAGCGTACTTAACCAGTGGCTGTAGTCCTTATTTCTAAATGCACTTCCAAAGTACTTTTTCTTCCTAGTGGGTCACCAGAAAGTGACTTTCTTTTTCAACAAAGAGATACAAAAATATTGGAGATACTTAACAGTCACATTTGTACGTGCACATTTGAGCTGAACTTTGGAAATGTCACCGAAAAAACAGCCTACCCAGAGAGCACTCATTTACATGTGACAATGACGTCAGGAAGAAATTCAATTTCTGTGGATTTTCTGTTTGGGGGTCTGGGACTCACTGGGAGGAAAGCTGTTAAAAATAACTGTGGGCTGGTAAACTGTGAGTGCTCATTTGCAAGGTTGTATATTACAAATCTTGCAGATAGGCACTGGCTTCTGGTTTTCAGCAGAGAATGGCGGGTTGGCAAGAAAATGGAACATTTACTTTCCTGTCCAGAAAGCCAAATGGCAGGGGAGGATGTTTAAGGGGGAAAACCCATTTGCTCCCCCCTCGTGTGCTACAGTGGCACAAAATTCTCTCCCTTCCCGCAGAATCCCCCATTTTAGAATGCATGAAATAGAATTTTGTTTTCCCTAAAAATAGTCACCCATGGGCCACAGGTAGAAATAGCCTAAGGAAAACTTGAAAGCCTCACTCAGTTTCTATAACAAGGCCCAGTTTGGGTTTGTTTCCCACTGTTTTGGGTTCATTCACGATCTTTTCTTGGTGTAGCTAAAGCCAGGCCTCTCCCAAGGGCTTTCTGTCCTGCCTGTGTTCCCGGAAGGTTAATGCACAAACCACAGAGAATGCCGGCAAAACGCTTAGCACATGACTGCAGCTGAAGACTCTTTAGCACGATAAGTAGGTACTGGCACCAGCCTGACTCTCCAGGAGAGAAGGCAATTGCCAAGCAGTTCGGATCAAGAGGTATTTTTTTTTTTTTTTTTAACCAAACCAACAGAGAAAACTTGCATTAGTTTAACAGGCTACTTTGCACGCATGCATGCGTGTGCTTGCATGCATGTAGGTGTGTGTGTGTGTGTGTGTATGTGAATGTGTGATTCTTATTAGTTAAGCAAGCATAAATTCTTGGCTTTGCTATATCATCATGTTTCCTCGGTCCTTAGCGGCAGCAACATGATGAAGCAGAAGGGCCCACTGACTTTTCCAGATTCTGCTGGGATGGAGCCTGGCGGCTCTTCTGAAGGGCCTCATTGTATGGAGACATGGTTCCGCTTTGATTTTCATGCTCTATGAGCCACTGAGATCAGAAATCACTTTGTTTTACTAGAGAATTAGATTCTCAGGTGGACTTTCTTATTCAAGAACTAAGCCTGGCTCCAAAGCCTGAAGGGTTTCTTACCTTGGATCACTAAAGAGGCCTTCTGCACAAGCATTCCTGCCTCATTCTGAGCAAGGCAGCTGAATTCCCCTTGAGACCCGCCACTAAGATTTGCAACCTGAAGAATCTGTCCAGCTGCCAAGATATGATGTGTCAGTCCTGGGACAGTGGTGACTGGCTTATCACCATGGAACCAGGTGATATTGGGGGTAGGGTGACCTTTGATGGGACAGCCTAGAAGGAGAGGAAGAGAGAGAGAGAGAAGCCATTAATAAAGTGAAATGGGGATATATATCTGACGAGTTGTTTTAGTGTCTCTGTGGCTTAGAAGCCACACATACGGTGTAGTCTCCCTACCGATGGCATTTTTCTTATTCGTGCCATTTCCAGGCCAATAGATGTTTCTACTCAGGAATTCTGGGAAGGTGACCAATATTCATTCAATTAAGGAAAAATTCTTGGAGTACACAAAGTGCCTGTTTCTATGTCCTTGTACGAACTTTTAAAGAAATGAAGCAATTAATATTCACTCATTGAACATTTTCCAAGTTAATTAGTTCCTATACTTATTTTATACTAAAGAAATCACTTCAAATGCAGTGAGTTGGAAAAAAATGCTATATAGTAATAGTTAAGAATCAAATTTTAAGTGGTCAAAGTCTAATCTTTGCCACTGTTTTACTGTGTATGTGGTTTTCAAGCCAAAATTTTTCAACAGAATCTAGGAAAACAATGGTAAACACTGATTTCATTTTTCTGTCAGTCAAGAACCTTGGCCTTCTAACAACTCTTACCAAGCCTGCATTGGACATGTACCTATCTATGTAGTCACGGAACATACTTTGATACATTAAAATTCTAAAATATTAAACTTAGGTATTGTGTCTACCCAAGGTTTGTAGCAGAGAATTATTAAAGTAAACTGATTGCAGTTGTAAGAAAAAACTAATTTTCTTTAAATTCAGAGTACTTGCTGAATTTGCTGTTGTATCCTCAACAACTTAGCTTTCACAGATAATTTATTTGGAAGTTTACTTTTTATTTTTTACTTTTTTTTAATTTAAATTTTAGGTAGTTAACATACAGTGCAATATTGGTTTCAGGAGTAGAATTCAGTCATTCATCACTTACATACAACACTCGGTGCTCATCATCACAACTGCCCTCCTTAATGTCCATCACCCATCTAGCCCATGGACCACCCACCTCCCTCCATCAACCCTGTTTGTTCTCTATCATTAGGAATGCCTTTTAGCTTGTTTCCCTCTCTCCTTTTCTTTTCTCCCTTCCCATATGTTCATCTGTTTTCTTTATTAAATTCCACATCTGAGTGAGATCCTATAGTATCTTTCTCTGACTGATTTCACTTAGCATAATACACTCTAGCTCATCCATGTCGTTGTAAATGGCATGATTTCATTCTTTTTAATGGCTGAGTAATATTCCATTGTGTGTGTGTGTGTGTGTGTGTGTGTGTGTGTGTGTGTGTACCACCTCTTCTTTACCCATTCATCAGTGGATGGACATTTGGACTCTCTCCGTAGTTTGGCTATTGTTGATAATGCTGCTGTGAACACTGGGGTGCATGTATCCCTTCGAATCTGTATTTTTGTATCCTTTGGGTAAATACCTAGTAAGTAGTGCAATTGATGGATCATAGGGTAGTTCTATTTTTAACATTTTGAGGAAATTCTCTACAGTGGCTGCACCAGTTTGCATTCCCACCAACAGTGCAAGAGGGCTCCCCTTTCTCTGCATCCTTGTCAACATCTGTTGTTTCTTGTGTTGTAATTTTAGCCATCCTGACAGGTGTAAGATGATATCTCAGAGTGGTTTTGATTTGTATTTCCCTGATGATGAGTGTTGTATCTGGTAGCTATGTGGATGTCTTTTTGGAAAAGTGTCTATTCATGTCTTCTGCCCATTTCTTAACTGTGTTATTTATTTTTTGGGTGTTGAGTTTGAGAAGTTCTTTGTAGATTTTGGATACTAACCCTTTATCAGATATGTTGTTTGCAAATATTTTCTCCCATTCTGTAGGTTGTCTTTTAGTTTTGTTGTTTCCTTTGCTGTGCAGATGCTTATTATCTTGAGGAAGTCCCAATAGCTCATTTTGCTTTTGTTTCCCTTACCTGTGGTGACTTGTCTAGTAAGAAATTGCTATGGATAAGGTCAAAGAAGTTTCTGTCTTTGTTCTCCTTTAGGATTTTGATGGTTTCCTGTCTCACATTAAGGTCTTTCATCCATTTTGAATTTATTTTTGTGTATGGTATAAGAAAGTGGTCTAGCTTCATTCTTCTGCATGTTGCTGTCCAGTTTTCCCGACACCATTTGTTGAAGAGACTCTTTTTTTCTATTGGATATTCTTTCCTGCTTTGTAGAAGATTAGTTGAACATATAGTTGTGGGCCCATTTCTGGGTTCTCTATTCTGTTCCATTGATCTGTGTGTCTGTTTTTGTGTCAGTACCATGCTGTCTTGATGACTACAGCTTTGTAATATATTTGAAATCCAGAATCATGAGGCCTCCAGTTTTGTTTTCGTTTTTCAGAATTGCTTTGGCTATTTGGGATCTTTTGTGGTTCCATACAAATTTTAGGACTGTTTGTTCTAGCTCTGTGAAAAATGCTGGTGGTATTTTGATGGGGATTGCATTAAATGTGTAGATTGCTTTGGGTAGTATAGCCATTTTAACAATGTTCTTCTGATCCATGAGCATGGACTGCTTTCCCTTTCTTTGTGTCCTTTTCAATTTCTTTCCTATGTGTTCTATAGTTTTCAGTGTATAGATCTTTTACTTTTTTTTCTTAGAATGCATCTTTCTTTTTATTAGTTAAATTCAATTAGCCAACATATAGTACATCATTAGATCTTTTACTCCTTTAGTTAGATTACTCTTAGGTATATTATTATTTTTGGTGCAATTGCAAATGGGATCAATTCCTTGATTTCTTTTTCTGCTTTGTTATTGGTATATAAAAATGGAACAGATTTCTGCACACTGATTTTTTTTATTATGTTATGTTAATCACCATACATTACATCATTAGTTTTTGATGTACTGTTCCATGATTCATTGTTTGTGTATAACATCCAGTGCTTCATGCAGAATGTGCCATCTTTAATACCCATCACCGGGCTAACCCATTCCCCCACCCCCTCCCCTCTAGAACCCTCAGTTTGTTTCTCAGAGTCCATAGTCTCTCATGATTCATCTCCCCCTCCGATTTCCCCCCCTTATTTTATATCCTATGACTTTGCTGAATTTATGTATGAGCTCCAACAATTTTTTGGTGGAGTCTTTTGGGTTTTCTACATAGAGTGTCATGTCATCTTTAGACAGTGAAAGTTTGACTTCTTCTTTGCCAATTTGGATGATTTTTATTTCTTTTTGTTGTCTGATTGCTGAGGTTAAGTGTTCCCTTACTCTGTGAAATAGTAATGGTAGGAGTGGACATTCTTGTCTTGTTCCTGACCATAGGGGAAAGGCTCTCAGGAGGATGATACTAGCTGGGTCTTTCATATATGGTCTTTATGATGTTGAGGTATGTTCTATCTATCCCTACTTTGTTGAGGGTTTTTATCAGGAAAGGTTGCTGTATTCTATGAAGACAGCATTACCTTGATTACAAAACCAGACAAAGATTCCACTAAAAAGGAGAATTACAGGTCAATATCCTTGATGAACACGGATGCAAAAATTCTCAACAAAATACTAGCAGATTGAATTCAACAGTACATTAAAAGAATTATTCACCACGATCAAGTAGGATTTATTTCTGGGATGCAAGGGTGGTTCAATATTTGCTAATCAATCAATGTGATACACCATATTAGTAAAAGGAAGAATAAGAACCATATGATCCTGTCAATATATAGAAGTTTAAAACACATGATAAATCATTCAAAATTAAAGACAGTGGTGGCTTTCCCTCAATTCAGTTAAAAAATATTGACTTTGTGCCTACTGTTCTGGGCTAGATAAGATAGGACTATCTTCCCTCTCGCACGGAGATTCTAGCTGGTATTGGATAAAAAACAAAGCACACTAATAAAACTGAGATGTAAGGCAGAAAATGATGAGATCTGTGAGACAAAAGAATGGCTATCTGCATGGATGTGTGTGCCTATGGATCTGTAAGAGAAGGAATTTTCCAATGTTGGCTTGTTTTCTATTCTGGGGGAAACACTGTTAGAATTTGTATAGGATGCGGGGTTAACACAGATAAGGTCCTTAGAGATTGTCTAGCCTAATGCCAGAGGAGGAAACTGAGGCCCAGAGATGTTAAGATGCTTTCCTAAGATCAAGTGACAGGCCTTCTGATTCCTTGCCTTGTGTTCTTTCTTCCATACCTGCTACTTGTTCAGCTGGGCACCAGCAGTTTACCCAGGCATCTTGTTATCCCCTTCCTTTGCTCATTCCTTTTGTCCCCCCTCCCCCCCTTTTATTTAACATTTTCACAGTAATTGTTTGGTTGAAGTGCTTGGAGCAGACTATTTTGAAGGGCCCTGGAAAAATAATGCTAAAATTGACTGTAAGAAGTTCTTTATGGGATATCATTGGTACAGAACCCCGTTCTTCATTCCTCCCTGCATTGACTCATTTTGCCATGTAACTTTGCAGTGGCCTTTGATGATGGGTGGGCTCTAATTTCCTACCTCCTGATTTGGGGTTTGGCCATGTAACTACTTTGGCCAATGAAATGAGTCAGATGTTACACTAATAATCTGAAAGAGAAATTAAGAAAACAATTCCATTTATAACAGTATCAAAAAAATACTTAAGAATAAATTTAACCAAGGAGATGAAAAAACATGTACACTGGAAACTACAAAATGTTGCTAAAAAAATTAAAACATAAATGGAAAGCTATATCGGGGGACGGCAGAGCAAGATGGCGGAGGAGTAGGAGACCTGGATTTCGTTTGGTCTCAGGAATTCAGCTGAATAGGGATCAAACCATTCTGAACACCTACGAACTCAACAGGAGGTCAAAGAGAAGAATAGCAACAACTCTCTGAACAGAAAAGCGACCACTTACTGGAAGGTAGGACGTGCAGAGAAGTGAATCCGAGGTGATATTCGGGAGGATAGACGGCGGGGGAGGGGGCCCCCGTCGGCCGCTTCTGGCAAGTGATAGAGCCGCGGAGCACAAAATCGGAACTTTTAGAAGTTGGCTCCGCTGAGGGACGTCGCTGCAGTGGCTAAGCGGGGGGTGGAACCCTCACGGGACAGTGTGGTCTCAGGACCCTCGGGGTCACAGAAAGATCGGGAATGCCTGAGTGCAGCAGAGCTCCTGGGTATCAGAGCGGGGAAGCTGGCTGCAGAGACGGAGCCGAGGCCCAGGCTCTCAGCTCGGGGTTGACATAAACTGTGATCCGCGGCCCAGTTGGGCCACTGCTCCTCCCGCAGGGACCCAACAAGTGGCAGGTCTGGGGAGACTCCCCTTCCTTCCCTGGAGGAGGGGCGCGGGAGCACACCACAGGGATCTGCTAGGTTTGGAGACTCCACACGGGGTCGGGTGCCAGAGATAGAAATGCTCGGTCACAGGCCGGGTGAGCACGGAGTGCGACTGAAGACCGGGGACACGGGAGTGACTGACTGCTTTTCTCTGGGGGCACACTGAGGAGTGGGGCCCCGAGTTCTTGTCTCCTCCGCGGCGCAGATTGGGAGGCCACCATTTTCACTCTCATCCTCCAAAGCTGTACGGAAAGCTTGCAGGGAACAAAAGCTCCCGAGAGCAAACCTGAGCAGATTGCTTAGCCCGGACCTGGCCAAGGGCGGGGCAGTTCCTCCTCCAGCAAAGATATCTGGGAACTACGGCAACAGACCCTTCCTCCAGAAGATCAGCAAGAACAGCCAGCCAAGACCAAGTTTACCGATCAATGAGAATGGCGGAACGCCAGTGCTCGGGGAATACTGCATAAAGAATTCATGGCTTTTTTACCATGATTCATTAGTCTTTCAAAGTTAATTTTTTTAAACTTTTTTTTTGAATATTTCTTTTTCCCTTTTTCAGTCAACATCTTATCAATCCCTTTTTAAAAAATTTTTTTTATTCTTCATTTTTAGAGTCATATCCTATCCCTTCATAGTAGTTACCCTTATTTTTGGCAAATATATATAAGATGTTCTTTCTTTAAAATTTTGAGATACAGTTTCTTCTAACATATCAAAATATACCCTAAATCTCTAGTATATGGCTTTGTTCTAGTCTCCTGCCTGGTCAAATTCTCTCCCCATTTTTTTTCTTTCTTTTTTTTAATCCTCTTCTTTCTTTTTTCAAGCACATTACCAATTCCTCTTTTAAAATTTTTTATAATTTTCATCTTTACAGTCATATTCCATCCCTTCATTGTATCAACCCTTATTTTGTACATATATAAGTCTTTCTTTCTTTAAAATTTTAGGAGACACTTTCTTCTAACAGACCAAAATACACCCAAAATCTAGTGTGTGGCACTGATCTATGCACTAGTCTGATCATATTTGATCATATGCTGTTTTATTTGTTTTGTTCTGTTTTTGTTTGATCTTTTTCTTTTTTTTCTCTTTCTTTTTTCTTTCTTTCCCTCTCCTTTCACCTGGTTTCAGGTCTTTTCTGATTTGTTTAGAGTATATTTTCTGGGGACGTTGTTATCCTGTTAGCATTTTGTTCTCTCATTCATCTGTTCTCCTCTGGACAAAATGACAAGATGGAAAAATCACCTCAACAAAAAGAACAAGAGGTAGTACCATCTGCCAGGGACCTACTCAAAACGGACATTAGTAAAATGTCGGACCTAGAGTTCAGAATCATGATTTTAAAGATACTAGCTGGGCTTGAAAAAAGCATGGAATTATCAGAGAAACCCTTTCTGGAGAAATAAAAGAACTAAAATCCAACCAAGTCGAAATCAAAAAGGCTATTCATGAGGTGCAATAAAAAATGGGGGCACTAACTGCTAGGATAAATGGGCAGAAGAGAGAATTAGTGATATAGAAGACCAAATGATGGAAAATAAAGAAGCTGAGAAAAAGAGAAACAACTACTGGATCACGAGGGCAGAATTCGAGAGATAAGCGATACGATAAGATGAAACAACATTAGAATAATTCGGATCCCAAAGAAGAAGAAGAAAGAGAGAGAGGGGCAGAAGGTATATTGGAGCAAATTATAGCAGAGAACTTCCCTAATGTGGGGAAGGAAACAGGCATCAAAATCCAGAAGGCACAGAGAACCCCTCTCAAAATCAATAAGAATAGGTCAACACCCCGACATCTAATAGTAAAACTTACGAGCCTCAGAGACAAAGAGAAAATCCTGAAAGCAGCTCAGGACAAGAGATATGTAACCTATTATGGTAGAAACATTAGATTGGCAATAGAACTATCCACAGAGACCTGGCAGGCCAGAAAGGACTGGCATGATATCTTCAGAACACTAAACGAGAAAAATATGCAGCCAAGAATACTATATCCAACTAGGCTGTCACTGAAAATAGAAGGAGAGATAAAAAGCTTCCAGGACAAACAAACACTAAAGGAATTTGCAAACAGGAAACCAGCCCTACAAAAAATATTGAAAGGGTCCTCTAAGCAAAGAGAGAGCCTAAAAGCAACATAGACCAGAAAGGAACACAGACAATATACAGTAACAGTCACCTTACAGGTAATACAATGGCACTAAATTCATATCTTTTCAATAGTTACTCTGAATGTAAATGGGCTAAATGCCCCAATCAAAAGACACAGGCTACCAGATTGGATTAAAAAATAAGACCCATCGATATGCTGTCTGCAAGAGACTCATTTTAGACCCAAAGACACCCTCAGATTGAAAGTGAAGGGGTGGAAAACCATTTACCATGCTAATGGACACCAAAAGAAAGCTGTGGTGGCAATCCTTATATCAGACAAATT
This sequence comes from Eumetopias jubatus, assembly GCF_037043125.1. Lineage (NCBI taxonomy): Eukaryota > Metazoa > Chordata > Mammalia > Carnivora > Otariidae > Eumetopias > Eumetopias jubatus. The sequence continues at coordinate 44,777,002 of NW_028274821.1, read as the reverse complement.
AGATTTTAAACCAAAGACTGTAATAAGAGATGAGGAACAACACTATATCCTATGTAAAGGGTCTATCCAACAAGAACATCTAACAATTGTAAATATCTATGCCCCTAACGTGGGAGCAGCCAATTATATAAGGCGATTAATAACAAAAGCAAAGAAACACATCAACAACCATACAGTAATAGTGGGGGACAGATCATCTAAGCAAAAGATGAACAAGGAAATAAAGACTTTAAATGACACACTGGACCAAATGGACTTCACGGACATATTCAGAACATTCCATCCCAAAGCAACGGAATACACATTCTTCTCAAGTGCCCATGGAACATTCTCCAGAATTGATCACATCCTAGGTCACAAGTCAGGTCTCAACCAGTACCAAAAGATTGGGATCATTCCCTGCATATTTTCAGAGCACAATGCTTTGAAACTAGAACTCAATCACAAGAGGAAAGTCGGAAAGAACTCAAATACATGGAGGCTAAAGAGCATCCTACTAAAGAATGAATGGGTTAACCAGGAAATTAAAGAAGAATTAAAAAAATTCTTGGAAACCAATGAAAATGAAAACACAACTGTTCAAAATCTTTGGGATGCAGCAAAGGCAGTCCTGAGAGGAAAGTATATAGCAATACAAGCCTTTCTCAAGAAACAAGAAAGGTCTCAAATACACAACCTAACCCTGCACCTAAAGGAGCTAGAGAAAAAGCAGCAAATAAAGCCTAAACTCAGCAGGAGAAGAGAAATAATAAAGATCAGAGCAGAAATCAATGAAAGAGAAACCAAAAGAAGAGTAGAACAGATCAACGAAACTAGGAGCTGGTTCTTTGAAAGAATTAACAAGATTGATAAACCCCTGGCCAGACTTATCAAAAAGAAAAGAGAAAGGACCCAAATCAACAAAATCATGAATGAAAGAGGAGAGATCACAACCAACACCAAAGAAATACAAACAACTGTAAGAACATATTATGAGCAACTCTATGCCAGTAAGTTAGATAACCTGGAAGAAATGGATGCATTCCTAGAGAGTATCAACTACCAAAATTGAACCAGGAAGAAAATAGAAAACATGACAGACCTATAACCACTAAGGAAATTGAAGCAGTCATCAAAAATCTCCCAACAAACAAAAGCCCAGGGCCAGATGGCTTCCCAGGGGAATTCTACCAAACATTTCAAGAAGAATTAATACCTATTCTCCTGAAACTGTTCCAAAAAATAGAAATGGAAGGAAAACTTCCAAACTCATTTTATGAGGCCACCATTACCTTGATCCCCAAACCAGACAAAGACCCCATCAAAAAGGAGAATTACAGACCAATATCCTTGATGAACCTGGATGCAAAAATTCTCACCAAAATACTAGCCAATAGGATCCAACAGTACATTAAAAGGATTATTCACCACAACCAAGTGGGATTTATCCCTGGGCTGCAAGGTTGGTTCAACATCCGCAAATCAATCAACGTGATACAATATATTAACAAAAGAAAGAACACGAATCATATGATCCTCTCCATAGACGCAGAAAAAGCATTTGACAAAGTACAGCATCCTTTCTTGACCAAAACTCTTCAGACTATAGGGAGAGAGGGTACATACCTCAATATCATAAAAGCCATCTATGAAAAACCTACAGCTAATATCATTCTCAATGGGGAAAAGCTGAGAGCTTTCCACCTAAGGTCAGGAACGTGGCAGGGATGTCCACTCTCACCACTGCTATTCAACATAGTATTAGAAGTCCTAGCCACAGCAATCAGACAACAAAAAGAAATCAAAGGCATCCAAATCGGCAAAGAAGAAGTCAAACTCTCACTCTCTGCAGATGATATGATACTTTATGTGGAAAACCCCAAAGACTCCACCCCAAAACTGCTAGAACTCATACAGGAATTCAGTAAAGTGCCAGGATATAAAATCAATGTGCAGAAATCAGTGGCATTCCTATACACCAACAAGACAGAAGAGAGAAATTAAGGAGTCGATCCCATTTACAATTGCACCCCAAACCACAAGATACCTAGGAATAAATCTAACGAAATAGGCAAAGGATCTGTACTCAGAAAACTATAAATTACTCATGGAAGAAATTGAGGAAGACACAAAGAAATGGAAAAACGTTCCATGCTCATGGATTGGAAGAACAAATATTGTGAAGATGTCAATGCTACCTAGAGCAATCTACACATTCAATGCAATCCTTATCAGAATACCTTCCACTTATTTCAAAGAAATGGAACAAATAATCCTAAAATTTGTATGGAACCAGAAAAGACCCCGAATAGCCAGAGGAATGTTGAAAAAGAAAAGCAAAGCTGGCGGCATCACAATTCCGGACTTCCAGCTCTATTACAAAGCTGTCATCATCAAGACAGTATGGTACTGGCACAAAAACAGACACCTAGATCAACAGAACAGAATCGAGAGCCCAGAAATGGACCCTCAACTCTATGGTCAACTCTCCTTTGACAAAGCAGGAAAGAATGTCCAAAGGAAAAAAGACAGTCTCTTCAACAAATGGTGTTGGGAAAATTGGACAGCCACGTGCAGAAGAATGAAACTGGACCATTTCCTTACACCACACACAAAAAGGGACTCCAAATGGTTGAAAGACCTAAATGTGAGACAGGATTGCATCAAAATCCTAAAGGAGAACACAGGCAGCAACTTCTTCGACCTCAGCCGCAGCAACTTCTTCCTAGAAACATTGCCAAAGGGAACGGAAGCAAGGGCAAAAATGAACTCTTGGGACCTCATCAAGATAAAAAGCTTTTGCACAGCAAAAGAAAGTCAACAAAACCAAAAGGCAACCGAAAGAATGGGAGAAAATATTTGCAAATGACATATCAGATAAAGGGCTAGTATCCAAATCTATAAAGAACTTATCAAACTCAACACCCAAAGAACTAATAATCCAATCAAGAAATGGGCAGAAGACAGGAACAGACATTTTTCCAAAGAAGACATCCAAATGGCCAACAGACACATGAAAAAGTGCTCAACATCGCTCGGCATCAGGGAAATCCAAATCAAAACCTCAATGAGATACCACCTCACACCAGTCAGAATGGCTAAAATTAACAAGTCAGGAAAGGACAGACGTTGGCGGGGATGCGGAGAAAGGGGAACCATCCTATACTGTTGGTGGGAATGCAAGCTGGTACAACCACTCTGGAAAACAGTACGGAGGTTCCTCAAACAGTTGAAAACAGAGCTACCATATGATCCAGCAATTGCACTACTGGGTATTTACCACAAAGATACAAAAGAAGGGATCTGAAGGGGTACGTGCATCCCGATGTTTATAGCAGCAATGTCCACAATAGCCAAACTGTGGAAAGAGCCAAGATGTCCATCAACAGATGAATGGTTAAAGAAGAAGTGGTATATATACACAATGGAATATTATGCAGCCATCAAAAGGAATGAGATCTTGCCATTTGCAACGATGTGGATGGAACTGGAGGGCGTTATGCTGAGTGAAATAAGTCAATCAGAGAAAGACATGTATCATATGACCACGCTGATATGAGGAATTCTTAATCTCAGGAAACAAACTGAAGGTTGCTGGAGTTGTGGCGGGGTGGGAGGGATGGGGTGGCTGGGTGATAGACAGTGGGGAGGGTATGCGCTATGGTGAGTGCTGTGAATTGTGCAAGACTGTTAAATCACAGATCTGTACCTCTGAAACAAATAATGCAATATATGTTAAGAAAAAAAAAAGAAGAAGAAGATAGCAGGAGGGGAAGAATGAAGGGAAGTAAATCAGAGGGGGAGACGAACGATGAGAGACGATGGACTTTGAAAAACAAACTGAGCGTTCTGGAGGGGAGGGTGGTGGGGGATGGGTTTGCCTAGTGATGGGTATTAAAGAGGGCACATTCTGCGTGGAGCACTGGGTGTTAATGCACAAACAATGAATCATGGAACACTACATCAAAAACTAATAATGTAATGTTTGGTGATTAATATAAGAATAAAAAAATTTAAAGAAAATGGAAAGCTATGTCATGTTCATGGATTAGAAAACTTAGTATTGTGAAGATGTTAATACCCCCAAGTGAACTATAGATTCATTACAATCCCTATTAAAATCTCAGTGACTTTTTCTTCTTTTATTTTTTTGTAGAAATAGAAAACTCCATCCCTAACCCTCAAGGATACTGAATAGCCAAAACAATTTTGAAAAAGAACAACAAACTTGGGCGTTTCACACTTCCTGATTTCAAAACTTAGTAGAAATCTATAGTAATTGAAACATTATAGTACTGGTATAAAGACAAATATATAGACCAATAGAATAAAATAGAGAGCCCCCAAATAAACGCTTGCTTATATGGTCAAATGATTTCCAACATGGATACCAGGACCATTTAATTTTGCTGGGAAAACAAGATAGCCACATGCAAGAAAATGAAGTTAATAGCTTTACCTTACACCATATACAAAAATTAATTCAAAGTGATCAAAAACTTAAACCTTAGAGTTAAATTTATAAAACTCTTAAAAGGAAACATAAGCAGAAGCTTCATGATATTGGATTTGGCGAGTTCTTGGATATGATCCTAAAAACACAGGGCAACAAAGAATAAACTGACATCATCAAAATTGAAAGCTTTTGTGCATCAAAGGACACCATCACCAGAGTGAAAAGGCAACCCACAGAATGGGAGAAAATATTTCCAAATCACAGATTTGATAATGGATTAATGTCCAGTATATATAAAGAATTCCTACAACTCAACAACAAATATAAACAGCCAAACTAAAAAATGGGCAAAAGACTTCAATAGACATTTCTCTGAAGGTATAAAAATGGCCAATAAGCAAATGAATAAATGCTTAACATCACTAATTGTTATAGAAACAAAATCAAAACCACAATGAGATACACATCACATCCGGTAGGATGGTTATTAAAAACAAACAAACAAACAAACAGAAGATAACCAGTGTTGGTGAAGATGTGGGGAAATTAGAATCCTTGTGCTTTGCTGGCGGGAATGTAAAATGGTGCAGCCAAGGTGGGAAATAGTATGGAGATTCCTCAAAAAATTAAATGTAGAATTACCATCATGATCCACTAATTCTATTTCTGTGTATATACCCAAAGGGTCAAAAGCAGGAACATGAATAGCTATTTGTCCACTAATGTTCACAGCAGCAGTATTCATAATAGCCAAAAGGTGAAAATGACCTGAATGTCCATCAATAGATGGGTAGATGAACAAATGTGATATATATATATATATATATATATATATATATATATGTATGATGGAATATTATTCAGCCTTAAAAAGGAATGAAATTCTGATAAGTATGACATATGAACCCTGAACACATTCAGTGAAAGAAGCCAGATGTAAAAGGATGAATACTGTATGATTCCACTTATAGGAAGCATCTAGTATAGTCCAATTCATAGAAACAGAAACCAGAATAGTGATTACCAGGGGCTGGAGGAAGGGGAGCACAGGCAGTTACTTTTTAATGGGTACAGAGTTTCAGTTTGAGATAAAAAGTTCTGGAGATGGAAAGCATGATGGTTGCACAATGATGTGAATGTAATTAATGCCACTAAACACTTAAAAATGTTTAAAATAGTACATTTTATGTTATAAGTATTTTAGCACAATAAAAGAAACGAGACAGATGTTCTGGTATACCAGTTCCAAACCTAAACCTCAAGAGACTGTGTGTTTTTGCTTGTGTTCATGTGCCTTTGCTATCACCAGCAGAACATGCTTGGACTGGCCTCATGATCCCAAAAGGAGGGTGAGAGAACTGTGGAGAATGGCCGAGTTCACCCTAGGCAAACTCGGTTTAGATCAGCTGAACTGAAGATCAGTAAGAATAAATGATTGTTATTTTAAGCCACTGAGTTTTATTATTTTTTAATGTGGTGATAGATAACTGATAACACTTAGGGAGAAGGGATTTCCACAATTCCCCTAGGCCTATGGATCCAAGGCTTGGGGTAGGGCAGAGTTTCTACCTGTGTGCTGATCACCTACATCTTCTTATTCAGATACATAGGAGGAAGCAGTTTCCCTGCATGCTCCTGGTGGCACCTAGGCATCTATATGGTATGAATTTCATGGTGGTATCATTATACTCCTGTCTGAAATGGGGCTAAGAATGGCCTTAGGGAGAAGTGTATAGAAATCAGTCAGCTGAGGATCTCCTGGGAAGAGCAGTATTTGACCCCCTCCAGTACCAAATGTAGTCCGGGGTCAGATGCTGACTTCATTTTCTAATAAGAGGCAGGAAAACTGTATATTGATTTAGGCAAATAGCATGATTTAAAAAGTAGAGCTTTTCAGACTTACTTAAACAGGCCAATATATGTCTCAATCACATCTGCTTTGGGGAAAAAAAAAAGGTGTCATAGACTGTTAAGATGTTGGTTCCAGGAATTATTCGGTTTGGTCAGTGGGGACAGAGCCCCGTGAGGCTGACTATATTCTAAATTGATAAATAACAATCTGGCTATTCCCAAGGAAACATGAGATATTTGGCAAGGAAATCGCTTATATTTAGCCCTAATCTTCAATTTTCCAACTCCATTAGGATTGGTTTTCTGAGAGAGTTTTTAAGCAGAAAAAGGAGCAGAAGCAGCCTCAGGCTGTTTTCTATGGCTGATGAAGTTACTTATCTGGGAGCCAGGAATCCTAGTCAGCTAAATAAGAGGTTCATTTGCATAATAATTTACATTTATAATCCTCCCTCCTTCTTGGAATCAGAGGCCATGGTGAGCAGCCAGGACATCTCTCTTGGTCTATCTGAGTCTTGGGTCTTGGACATGTTCCCAGGGTCTTCCAGTCTGGTGCCCCCAGTGTGAATGAGATGGGGCAGAGTTCCTTCCAAGGGCAGGCTTGAGGACTGACATGATGTGAAGTTCTCAAAACTCAACTTGAGAAAGACCCAGAAGGAGCAGGAACTCAGACGGACGTCTGAGCAGCAACCTTCCTAGTAATCATGCCCCTCATTCTGAAACCTATCAGGGTCAAGATCAGTTTTGTAGAAAGTTTGAAAAAGAAAAGCAATTTGGTTACTTTCAAATGCATTGACACAGATTCATGACTCTCCAAGAGGAACTCTAGATTTTCATAGGGTTCTCTGGTTTCAGTTTTCTAATCTGTAAGTGAGAGTATTGAGTTAGTCAATGGTTTTGTAATTGATAGTTCCCTGCGGCCCTAAGGGTCTATAGAGGTACTTGGGGAGGGGCCTTTGAGAGGAAATCTGCATAAGGTAGGGGCTTTGGGGCCTCTATTACCATTTTAATCACAAAAGAATCTGTTGGGCTTCTGGTAAGGGGATTCCACTATGGATAACCACTGAATTAGATGATTTTTAACATGCTTTTAAGATTCCTAGATTTCTCAACATCATCTCAAACTCATCATCCGCATCTCTCTTCTCCCTGCCCAGAGATAGCTAAATGCCAAGGGTAAAAGAGAATGATTCAATCTATACTGCTTAGATCAATGTGTAGTGAAACTGAACTATGCCAATGAAAAATTCATGGAAGAGATGTTAGGTTATTTAGGATTAAGGTAAGCTGAGACCAGGGATAGAGAGTAGGAAGGGGAAGACAGCCTAGAAGAAGCCGTGTGAGCAAAGATACAAAGATGAGAAAATTTGTGGTGTGGCTAGAAGGAAAGACTAGTTGACCTGGCTAGAACACAGAAAACATAATGAGGTTGGCATGGTGTGTGGGGAGTTGCAATGGGGAGGATCTTGACGGCTAGAATCTAGTCTCCTGTAGGTTTCTGAAGAAGGAAGTGATCTGATCTAGGTTGGATTTGGAAAGATTATTAAGGTAGTTCTTTGTAAGGTGCACTGGCTTGAAAGAAAGAATCTATGATATCAGTTCAGATGTGGTAAGAAATGAAATATATTTGCAAAGGTAGCTCTGACAGGATGTGAGGAGGAGAGGAATGGAGGCAATGAGGGAAAGCTAATAAGATTGGAACACTAGTGAGACTATTAACAGAAATAGGTAAGTCAGGAAGAGAAGCTATTGCTTATCTCCACCCCTGGAGACAGATTTTAGTTTTAAGCATACTGATGTTAAAGGTTGTGATGGAACCACAGTATAGAAAAATCCATCAAGATGGCAGAGATAAAAATGGAAGTTAAGTCAGAGATTTACTAGAAACAAATTTTGGGAACCAATTTCATAGATTTATATGGATGAAGTCTTCAACGAAAGGAGATCAAGTAAGTCTTAGGACACAACAGTGGGGGAACTCTAGTATTTAGTGATTGAAGGAGGAAGAAGAGATATTAAAGAAGTCTGAGAAGAAATGGTCTGAGAGATAGGAGGAAGACTGAGATTATGTGATATCACGGAAATCCAGAAAGGAGAGAGATTAAAGAAACTAGTTGTTAGGAAATAACTGATTAGTAAGAATTTGTGTAATGAATGAATAGCTTCATTTGTTTATGAAAATAACTGAATAAACAAACATTTCCCCCACAGTCCTCCCACTCCCTGCTCAGGCAATGGGTAAACTCATTCTAACTAATTAGTTCTAATTAATAGAATTAGAAATAAAGGTGTCTATATGATCGATACATCCCATTCAATGCTATGCACACCCATTTATGGGATTTAAGAGAAAATTTACCTCTGGGTGTTGAATCTTTGGAAGTGGACCAACATCCACAACCCAATAACCATGGGTTATTAAGAAGATAAAAAAAAAATCAGAGATGCATAGGAATGCTTCAAATGTTGCAAGACAGGAACAGAGTAGATCTTGACCAGGAAACTCATTAAAACAACTTGACTGGGGATTCTAGCTTCCAGTAATGGTGAATAACTTGGTTGGACTAACCTTCCTGCAAATAACAATCATAAAATCTAAACAACAACAACCCCCATTAAACAACTTTTTGAAAGCACTGAAGAGTGACCAAAAGTAGTGACAGAAATAGGAGGGGAGTATATCCTAGAAACTCAGCAACTGCAACAAGTGTGATTTGTCAGCTTGTAGCTTTCTACCTGGGGAAATTCCTCAAAGCCCATGTGGCTCAGGGAGGTGGCTTGAGATGTCAGAAGACAGAGCCTGGGGGCTGTCAGAACAGCTGAAAAGTTAAGGGGGAAACTCCTGGAAGAGTCACAGGGAGGGATAAACCTCAAAATCTGCATAAATCCTGCCCAAATTGTTAGAAGACAAAACCTAGGGGACCCTGTAAAAGAACAGCAGCTAGAAGCTGAAAGAAAAGGGTAGAAAATTCACTTAGTGCTCACTGCAGGGAAGACAGAGGTTGGACTTTGAGTCCAGCTAGGTTACCTGTCCACTAGAACAAGAATAAAACACTCTTTTAGGGAACATAACAATTCAGAGTCTCTACAATATCTCACGACCTCGAGATCATGACTTGAGCCAAAATCAAGAGTCAGACGCTTAACTGACTGAGCCACCCAGGCGCCTCTCTATGCTTTTCTATGAGGGTTTAACAAATTTAAAAAATTTGCTGTTCCAGCCTTTTACTTTCAGATATTTCCTCAAATGCTTTGTAACCTGCCCAACTTATAAATCCTTACTGGTAGGTTCACCTTCATTCATTTAGCCCTGTTGAAGTCAGAGATCACTTTCATTTGTATTTCTGTCACCCTTGATTCCAACAACTTTAAAGATTTTTTTTTTTTTTTTTAATTTGACAGAGAGAGAGAGACACAGCAAGAGAGGGAACACAAGCAGAGGGAGTGGGAGAGGGAGAAGCAGGCTTCCCACAGAGCAGGGAGCCTGATGCGGGGCTTGATTCCAGGATCCTGGGATCATGACCTGGGCTAAAGGCAGACACTTAACGACTGAACCACCCAGGCGCCCTGATTCCAACAACTTTAGTTCAGTTGCTCTGTATGACAGAAACTGCTAGTGATCCCATCATAATGGTCCTCTCCTTCTTGGAGTAAAAGAACCCCTGAATTTTAGTTAGGTATATAGCTGCCTGGAATAGAGACATTTCCCCTCACCCCTTGCAATAAGGTGTAGGACACATGATTGCATTCCATGAAACAAGAGGGAAAATGATGTGTATACTGTCTGGGACATGCTTTTAAAGGAAAGAACTTGCTCTTGTTCCCCCTTCCTCCATCCTGTTATTGAGGACATGTATGTAGAAAAAACCATCTTGGCCTAGGTGGATAAGGGCAACACTCCAGGATGTCAGAGTGATAGGAGTTTCAAAATTTTCTTGCCTGGGTCCCTAGACGACAGGGTAGGTTGTCAGACCATGCTTGGAATGCCTTCCTCTGGACTGCTATGTGAGACAGAAATATGATCTTATCCAGTTGACTGCGATTTTGGGTCTCTGTTGTAGGTTGTTGAATGTCTGTCCTAACTATGACACTCCTAAATATTCTTTCCTTGCTGAGACAGTGTCCTGCTATATAGGTTATTGCATTTTCCTTCCCATCTGTATAGCGACCAGAGAGAATGTACTTCTAGGAAGTGCTGACTACTCATTTTGAAAATGCTATTAGGCAAGTCTGCTTTCAAGAGTAAAATCAAAGTAAAGACCGGAATAAACTAATTATAACTAAAGCAAATGAACAAAATTACTGGCCATCTGCCTTTTCTATCACTAAACCGTCTTTCAATGCTTTTAACTGAATACATAGCTCATTCTCCTAAAAACCTTACTTTGTATCCAGTCATACCCTCCTCTGCACACATGTAGTGCAGCCCTCTGTGCTTTTATGTACATATTTATGTGCATGTCTTTATGTGTACACAGTGGTCTCTGAGGTTTGCCCACCGCAATAGTCAAAATAGGAACTTTAACATGAATTCCCACAGTGTATGTTCCCAGTGAATAATTATCCATGTTTCACTGCTAATGAGAAAACCTGGCTTGTAACAGGGGTTCCTTTCTGTCACGGACATTTCTCATTTGTTAAAGTAAAAGAAGTATCAATCATTTCTTGAAGGTGAGCAGTCTCTCTGTGTGCCATTTACAAGGACACCAAAACCATGGGCTAACATGTTCCACACCTCTGGAGAGACCAAATGATGAACCACTCCCCTGCTCCCTCTGCTTTAGTGAGGATGTTAACCATGTCTCATGCAGGGGCTAGCATCTCCTTTTCTGTTTCCCTTCCAGCTACATGAATGTTGGCCATTTCCATCCTCCCAACTTCAATGCCTACTCCAGGAAGCAGTCAATCAGCAGGGAATGACAGTGCTCTTTCCTCAGACCTCAGTTATGACAGGTCTTGAGTTGGTTAGGTGTCTGAGGAGGAGGCAGGGCTTGGGAAGGTTGCCCAGCTAATGAGAGTTCTGGCAGCAGAAAGCCTCTCTCTATCAATCCTTTGTAACCAGTGAAAGAAAATATTGCCTGTAGGCCTTCATTCCTAGGTCTACCGTGGCTCTAAATTGAGCCAAAGCCAGGTGTGATTCATACATGTGTGAGGGTTGTTTTTCTCCTAGTTTTACCACCTGTTTTTAAAATACATTAACTGGAGAGTGATAAAAGTTTAGAATGAGGGAGATGTGCACAACAAGAAAATCAAATTAAATATGAAATTGCATCCACTGGGACTTGGTTAGCCGGAACCTGCCACTAGTTGACATCCCCGATTAACTCAAATTGACCTCACTGACATTCTTCGTCTCTGTTTCACACTGGTTTCTGTAACGAGAGTAGCCTCACTCAGGAAAATAGGCTGATTCAACAGATGAGGGAACCATGGTGGGGGGCGGGGGCAGAAAACTGGGAGGCCTGGTGGTCCTGGCTTCCACTTCCTTGCACCCTTTGGAAGATGCTGGTGAGATAGGGCTGCCTTGAGGCACCTCTCTAGAAAGAAGCTCTGAACTAATGATGGTCATTCCTTAGTGGGTGTTTTTGTTGAACTGAAGGGCTGAAAATCAGCAGGGTCTCTGGTCTGTTGAACGAGAGGCAAGCAGCTTGATTTATGGGCTTCTTTGGAGGTTAGATAAAGCCAACTCAGGCATTCGTTAGCGGCCCATTGCCTGAGGGAGCCACACATCCAGAGGGGAATTCCATGAGCTCTTAGCTTTCATCAGAAGAAGACAAGAGTTCAGGGTGTATCTTCTCCCGTCTCTCCTCCCTTTCCAGCCAAATAGCTCAGGAAAAGGCACTTGAGCTTGATGACCCAATTGTACAGAGCAAAAAAACATAAATAGACTGAAAGAGATCCATAAGGAAGAATGGTTTGAAAATGGGGGTCCACAATCTAAAAGGGGGGGAGAAAAAAGTAGTGCTCTGGAGAGTTTCACTTATTTAACTGCTATCTCCAGGAAAGAAAGCAGTGGCAGATTAGGACGTGCTGTGTAAAAATGTTAAAGACGTGGCATTATTACTTCATGAGCTGGCGCCAGGCCTGTCAGCATTTCCATTATAATCCTGTATTTTTCACAGAGTTACTTACTATAAAAATGATGTGTGCTGGGATGAAACTTGGCACTTGGTGTAGTCAGTCTGGGAGTCCTTTCCTTAATTTAATTTTACAAAACTGGAAAACACTCAGCCATTTACATTTATGGAGGGACCTCCATGCTGTGGGCGGTATATATGGCGTGACTGGCCTCACTCTAAGGTCGTGGGGTGATGGACGAGAGCAGGGAGGCTGCCCCCACTGCAGTTTCTGGCTGCTTCCCCTTTCAGGTTTGGTGTCCCCTTGACTTTGAGAGATGGTCTCTAAAGCAGCACCGAATGGGTGGGCACTGGCACTAGGCAGCAGGCTGACAGACATGATTAATTCATATCGGAAAAAACTCAGTTCCTTACTCCCCATTTGTCAGCTGGACCCCAGAAGGCTGTGGGAGAAGACACACAACTTTAATTTTCACTCCGATTTTTGGGACCTCCCAATAAGCTGGTCAAATAACCAGGCCAAGACTATTCCCATGTACATTTGCCCAAAGAAAACTAACTTTAAAACATTCCTGGAAAAAAGGAACTATACAAGCCCATTTTCCATTCCCCAAATGTCTTTTTACCCCTAGGGCAAGCTTTGGGTTTCCACTGGCAGGGGGTATGCTAATGTCTCCGTGCTCCTGGGCATCTGGTAGAAGAACGTGATATATTTCTCAGCATGAAAAGTAGCTCCATCCAGATTTATGACTTGATTAAAGCCTTGCCTTCTCCAAAGTGGTCTGGTTATTGCTTGGCTACTGCTCTCATCCATAACCTTCAAATCTGATTATTCTTTTACAGGTAGGGAAGGTGAATGCCACTTAGGATGTCCATACATACAGAGTCTCGGCTATGAACACAGAGTTGCATTGTCTGACTTAGAATTTGGCAGAGGTGAACAACATGCTTATCCAGGGTCGACTCAGCTACCTGGGGCCCTGGGGGGGTGGTGGTGGGGGCTCTCAGACTGGTCCAATTTCTTTAAATTCACGTTAGTGTTGATGGGGATTGAAAGTATCTCAAGTGGATAATACACAGAGTTCCCATGTGTCTTTCTCTGCCAGCAGGCTCTTGGCATAAAACGCACCTTTAAAAACACATCAGCATTTTTTTGAAGTTTCAAATTTCTGGGTTTATAAGTCCCTGGTTGACTCTACCCTCAGGCTACTGGCAGGTGCAACCCGGCCTGCAGGAGGAGAGACTGGGGTGACCCCAGAGGAGGCCTGGCTGGAGGCTGTCTGGAGCAGAGGAAGGGAGTTTCAGTCCACTGATGAGATGGCCTTTTAATGAACCCCAGAATGTGGATCATGCTTGGGCCATACCATCCTCTAGAACAGGGGCCCAAGTCAGAACTCCCCTCTCTGTGTCTGTTTAAAGGTTACACCCACCAAGTCTAGATTCTGTAAGGAATGAGACTGATGTTGCACATTTGGCCCAAAAGGGGACAGTATTTCAGGGTTTTCAAGAAGCGCTCTGTAATAAGGTGCTACCTGCTGTGAGATAGAAAAGGTGGTTTCAGCCTCTCTGAATATTCTCTTCCCTTGAGGAATACAGCGGTCCTCACCCCCTCACTCCAGCCAGTGGAGAGGCCAGCTAGAAAACATCCAGATTGGGGAAAAAAACAAAAGCCAGCAGCAGCTCAGAGCCAACATGCCTTCATGAACTCAGCCTAGGTTTGGCTCGTCTATAGGCCCGAGCCTTTGCAAAATAAATAAAAACCCACACACGCACAAGAAAAAAGAAAGAGCCTTTGCTCACAGCCCCGTACGCACCCCATTTCGGTTCTCCTCTGCTGCACCAAAGCCACAGAACAGCAGTGGATGTGAAGAATGGCTAATATTCATAGCAGGTATCCTCAGAGGCCTGACTGGGGCACGCCACAGGGTTCACCGGCAAGTCACAGGAAGGAGCAACTGCTGATGAGGAATTCCAGGGTGACCACTAGGGGTGGAGCTGCTAGGGGAGCGTGAGGACCTTGCCTGAATTTATTATTCCCATATAAGCCTCCCGGGTCTTGAGACTCCAGAAACTCCTCAACAAAGCAAAGAAAATAATAAACAACGTGGGTGAGGTGAATAAGGGGAGGGTTAAGCAGGCGAGCTGAAGCGGAGCTGTGAGCCGAGGAGAGGGGGTCAGTGGTGAGCGTTTGCAAGGACACCGCTGGCTCACTCTGCTGGTGTCATAATACGTTCTGGCAGGTGAGCTCTGGCCTTTGGCAGCCAGGCTGGAAGAATGTGTAGTTTGTGAAGGGCCCATAAATAGAGATGTCCTATGCAGAGGCCGTCAGACACCTACAACCCTGACTGGAAAGGCCATCACGGCAATGGGACATGGATCTGGAGAGCAGAGAGGGGCTATCCAAATAGCCCTTCTTTGTCTTGCAACATACATTTCTGGTACTGATTTGTTTTGGATTCTAATCCTTATTGCATTTGGTTCTCAGATCTAGCTATATAATCCAGAGGCTCCCTTGGAACCCTTAGTGGGCTCCCTGATGGCTTAAGGGAGAGGTGACAGGTTCAGATCCTCGGGGCCAATTCTGACCTTGGAAAGAATCACCTGGACTTAGAGTCCCTAAAACCAATGCACTCTTAGGAAACTGGGGATTCCAGGCAAACTAGCCCTGGGTGAGGCAGAGTACATGGTGCTTTTCTGGAAACAGATAACTTCTTGATCAAATTGGTTCTTTATGGGCTTTCCCATTCTCCAAGCACTCACATCAGGTGAAGGTAGAGAGTCTAGAATGGAAGATGCATTTTGAGACAGGGCTGTTTACTTAATCTCTGTACAACTGATGGATGTGAGAACTAATGTTCCCACTGTGCTTCTCAAAGGCATTCCAAGGACAGCAGAGATATGAAAGGCTAAAGGTCCAGGCTTGGGCAGAGCAGAAACATGCAGTGTGGGGACAGGTTATGCCTGTTATTCAATAACATCATGGGGCACCTAACTCCACATTAAAATGTACAATTAGCATTCCGTTAGAGTTTTGTTCGTAGAGCTTTCTAAAAGACTAACGCTGGGAAGTTCCAGGAAATGGGGAAGGAATTAACTTTTCCTATAGTAATGAGACTTTTTTTTCCTCCTAAAATACATTTTTGGATTATGATTTTGCAGAGATGGGATGAAAGAAAAGTGTTTCCAATAAGGTGCTCCTATATTGCTATCTCTTTGTCAAAATAATTTCTTAAAAACTAAGCAAAGAAAAAGAAAAAGAAGAAGATAACAGGAGTTGAAGAAAAGGGGAGTATGTCAGAGGGGGAGACGAACCATGAGAGATGATGGACTCTGAAAAACAAACTGAGGGTTCTAGAGGGGAGGGGGGTAGGGGGATGGATTAGCCTGGTGATGGGTATTGAGGAGGGCACGTTCTGCATGGAGCACTGGGTGTTATGCACAAACAATGAATCATGGAACACTGCACCAAAAACTAATGATGTAATATATGGTGATTAACATAACAATAAAAAAATAAAAAGAAAACTAAGCAGTAGAAAGCTTTCTTGTCATTGTTGATAAGAAAGTCCAGAGTTGGCAAACTTTTTTTTTTTTTTTTTTTTGGTAAAAGGCCATGTAATAAATATTTTGGACTTTGTGGGTCATATGGTCTCTGTCACAACTACTCAAGTCTGCCATTATAACTTGAAAGCAGCCATAGACAATATATAAATGAAAAGGGAATGAAATGAGTGTGGCTGTGCCCAGCTAAAACCTTATTTACAAATAGGTGGTAGTCTAGACTTGGCCCAAGGGCCAACCCGGCTCTAGGGTATGAGATCATTAGAGTTTCTGAACACTAAGAACACACAATGTAGTAAAACCACTAAACAAATGCCCATGCAAGATGTATTTTTACCTTGAAAGACAATGACCATTTGCACAAGAGAAGACGGTGAATTCAATACCTTCTTTGCTAAGTAATAGGCTCAATTTGTTGTTTTAAAAAAAATCCAGTGATAATTCATGATAGATTAGAAATTCGGAAAAATGTAAGAATAAAACAATCCTAATCACTATGAACGTTGTTCCTTCTAATCATACATGTGCACATGTATCACTGGATAGGTTGATAAATCTTAGATAGTCTCACCATATACAGTCTCATCACCTATAGAATATATAGGTCTACATCATTCTTTTAAATTGGTGCTTAAGAATCTGTATGTGAAGTTCTGTAGCAGAACTTTTATTTAATCAAATTTCTATTTATAGGTAATTATGTTGTCTCTAATTTTTCACTAATATAAACTACATTATTGTAACTTTCTCAGTATATATAATCTTTGTATCCAAATATCTCCTTAGGTTACATTACCGAGGTGGCATTGCTGGATCAATAAGCATCATTTAAAAATATTGGTATGTATTGCCCAATTGCCCCCCCCCGAAATGTTATACTAATTTATGTTTTAGGCAACAATGCATGACAGTACATGTCAACTGATTCTTGGATATTGTGGTTGGTAGGCAGAATAATGGTCTCCCCAAAGACAAACACATACTAATCCCTGAGACCTACAAATATGTTACTTTGCATGGCAAAAGAGACTTTAGAGATGTGATTAAGAAAGGATCTTGAGATGCAAGATTATCCTGGATTATCCAGGTGGGCACAATGTAATCATACGAGTCCTTATAATGGGAAAGGCAGAGGGTCAAAGTCAGAGAGAGATATGATGAAGTTGCTAGATGTTGGCCTTGCAGATAGAAGAAAGGCTAAAAGATGTAGGTAGCTTCTAGGTGCTGGAATAGGCAAGGAAATGGATTTCCCCCCATAGAGACTCCAGAAGGAACAGTCTGGCTGAACTTGATTTTAGCCAATAAGACCCATTTCAGAGTTCAGACTTCTATAATCATAAGAGAATAAATTTGTGCTGTTTTAAGTCACTAAATTTGTGGAAATTTGTTATAGCAAATACAGATTTTGTAAATGTTTTTCATCTTTATCAGTCTCATCATATTCAATAAATATTATCTAATTCTTATTTGCATTCCTTTATTAGTAGGATCGAATCTGTTTTTGAGTTTTCAATGTATAGCAAATTGTTAAAGTCCTGGCTCATGGATCTCTTTGGGAATCTGAAGAAAATTGTGGGTTCTTGCACCTTGCACCCGAGAAATTTGCACATATGCTAGGGAGCTTACAGCTGCAAAGCTCAAGAGCCCTTGGTTAAGAGCTAGAAAGAAAGAAGAAAAAGAAAGAAAGAAAAAGAAAGAAAGAAAGAAAGAAAGAAAGAAAGAAAGAAAGAAAGAAAAGAAAGAAAGAAAAAGAAAGAAAGAAAGAAAGAAAGAAAGAAAGGAAAGAAAGAAAGAAAGAAAGAAAGAGAAAGAGAAAGAGAAAGCAAGCAAGCAAGCGAGCTCCTGTGTTAGACAGCAGGGCTGGAAAGGGTACCAATGATAGATAGCACTGTCTTATTCAAAGTCAGAAACATAAAACATGCTAGCACTCCCTGGCCACATAAGACTTGATGTAAAAAGTACCTGGCTTAGAGGGCAGTAATCAGTGATCTGGCCAAGCAGATCTTTCCTGCAACACAGAACACAAAGACCGGATACTGTCCAGAGCCCACTTTTGTTCTCTACCTGTTTCACCGTCTAGCTTCTAAACCTGGAAGCAATTTGGTTTCTGTTCAGAAATTCTTACACCAGCCATTTCTTTTCCTTTTCCCTTCTTTTCATAAACAATTCAGTCTAAAAGCCAACAGGTGAAGCCAAAGGCAGCAGCATTCATGGGGGCAGGGCGAGAAGGGGTTTGGGGAGGGTAGTCATGGTAGACCAGAGTGGGGCACTGGGCCTGAGCAGGGTGAAGAGGGTGGTGATAGCTTGCTGAGGGGTATCAGAACCTGAGTGGGGTAAGGACCACAACTGTGGCGGGGGGGGGGGGGTAAGACAGTAGTGATAAGAGCTTAGTTATATTGAAAGGGTTTGATTAAATAAGTAAATCTATTAAGGACAGTGGGAGCCAGGTTTGCAATAATTGCAAATACTGAAAGGGTAAACAATAGAATAAATCCTGTGGTGTTGAATAACTGGAGATGCACGGGAGGATTCATGGATCCCAATGTGTAGATATAGAAATACACGAAGTGTGTTGCCCGTGTGTGTATGTATATATGTATAGATAGATAGAAAGTCTTTATTTCTCTCCATTGAGAGGGATCGAGAGCAGTGATACTCCGATAGCAACAAACAGACCTGGTACAGAGATCTTGGTTTCTCAATACTATTCGTCAAGACAAAGTTCAAGGTGAGCCAGAGAGTAATGAAGTTATCAAAGATTCATATGGATATATCAAGCGGTACAGGAGCTACCTTAAAGGAGCTCTAATGGGGGGGGGCGGAGCAAGATGACGGAGGAGTAGGAGACGTGGATTTCGTCTGGTCCCAGGAATTCAGCTGAATAGGGATCAAACCATTCTGAACACCTACGAACTCAACAGGAGACCAAAGAAAAGAATAGCAACAACTCTCTGAACAGAGAAGCGACCACTTTCTGGAAGGTAGGACGTGTGGAGAAGTGAATCCAAGGTGATATTCGGGAGGACAGACGGGGGGCGGGGGGCTTCATCGGCTGCTTCTGGCAAGTGATAGAGCGGTGGAGCATAAAATCGGAACTTTTAGAAGTTGGCTCCACTGAGGGACGTCGCTCCAGTGGCTAAGCAGGGGGTGGAACCCTCGAGGGGACAGTGTGGTCTCAGGACCCTCGGGGTCACAGAAAGACCGGAGGTGCCCGAGTGCAGCAGAGCTCCCAGGTATCGGAGCGGGGAAGCCGGCTGCAGAGACGGAGCCCAGGCACGGGCTCTCGGCTCGGGGTGCCATAAACTGTGATCCGCGGCCCAGTCGGGCCAATGCTCCTCCAGCAGGGACCCAGCAAGCTGCAGATCCAGGGAGACTCCCCTTCCTCCCCCGGGGAGGAGCGGCGTGGGAGCGCACCACAGGGATCTGCTGGTTTGGAGACTCCACACGGAGTCGGGTGCCAGAGATAGAAACGCTCGGTCACAGGCCAGGTGAGCACAGAGTGCGGCCGGAGACCTGGGAGACGGGAGTGACCGACTGCTTTTCTCTGGGGGTGCACTGAGGAGCCAGGCCCCGAGTTCTCAGCTCCTCTGGGCGGAGATTGGGAGGCCACCATTTTCACTCTCCTCCTCCAAAGCTGTACCGAGAGCTTGCAGGGAACAAAAGCTCCGGAGAGCAAACCCAAGCAGGTTGCTTAGCCCGGACTGAAAAGGGTGGGGCAATTCAGCCTCCGGTAAAGACATTTGGGAACCATGGCAACAGGCCCCTCCCCCAGAAGATCAGCAAGAGCAGCCAGCCAAGACCAAGTTTACCGATCAATGAGAACGGCAAAACTCCAGCGCTATGGATATACAGCACATTGAAACCATGGCTTTTTTTTTTTTTACCATGATTCCTTAGTTTTCAAAGTTAATTTTTTTGTCTTTTTTTTGAATTTCTCTTTTTCCCTTTTTCAACCAACATCAATCCCTTTTTTTTAAAAAACATTTTTATTTTTCATTTTTAGAGTCATATTCTATCCCTTCATAGCAGTTACCCTTATTTTTGGCATATATATATATATATATATATACAAGTTGTTTTCTCTTTAAAATTTTGAGATACAGTTTCTTCTAACATATCAAAATATACCCTAAATCTCTAGTGTATGGCTTTGTTCTAGTCTCCTGCCTGATCACATTCTCTTCCTTTTTTTTTTTAATCCCCTTCTTTCTTTTTTCAACCAACTTCTTATATTATCAATTCCTTTTACAAAATCTTTTATAATTTTCATCTTTACAGTCATATTCCATCCCTTCATCATATTAACCCTTATTTTTGTACATATATAAGTTTTTCTTTCTTTAAAATTTTGGGAGGCACTTTCTTCTAGCAGAACAAAACACGCCCAAAATCTAGTGTGTGGCAGTGATCTATGCACCAGCCTGATCATATTTGATCATATTCTGTTTTGTTTTGTTTTTGTTTTTATCTTTTTCTTTCTTTCCCCTCGGTTTCAAGTCTTTTCTGATTTGTTTAGTGTATATTTTCTGGGGACATTGTTACCCTGTTAGCATTTTGTTCTCTCATTCATCTATTCTCCTCTGGACAAAATGACAAGATGGAAAAAAATCACCTCAACAAAAGAACAAGAGGCAGTACCGACTGCCAGGGACCTAATCAGTATGGACATTAGTATGATGTCAGAACTAGAGTTCAGAATGATGATTTTAAAGATACTAGCTGGGCTTGAAAAAAGCACAGAAGTTATTAGAGAAACGCTTTCTGGAGAAATTAAAGAACTAAATTCAAACCAAGTCGAAATCAAAAAGGCTACTAATGAGGTGCAATAAAAAATGGAGGCTCTAACTGCTAGGATAAATGAGGCAGAAGAGAGAATTAGTGATATAGAAGACCAAATGCTGGAAAATAAAGAAGCTAAGAAAAAGAGAGATAAACAACTACTGGATCATGAGGGCAGAATTTGAGAGATAAGCAATACTATAAGACAAAACAATATTAGAAATATTGGGATCCCAGAAGAGAAGAGAGAGGGGAGAGGGGCAGAAGGTATATTGGAGCAAATTATAGCAGAGAACTTCCCTAATGTGGGGAAGGAAATCCAAGAGGCACAGAGAAACCCTCTCAAAATCAATAAAAATAGGTCAACACCCCGACATCTAATAGTAAAACTTATGAGTCTCAGAGACAAAGAGAAAATCCTGAAAGCAGCTCGGGAGAAGAGATCTGTAACCTACAATGGTAGAAACATTAGATTGGCAACAGACCTATCCACAGAGACCTGGCAGGCCAGAAAGGACTGGCATGATATATGCAGGGCACTGAATGAGAAAAATATGCAGCCAAGAATACTATATCCAGCTAGGCTGTCACTGAAAATAGAAGGAGAGATAAAAAGCTTCCAGGACACACAAACACTAAAGGAATTTGCAAACACAAAACCAGCCCTCCAAGAAATATTGAAAGGGGTCCTCTAAGCAAAGAGAGAGCCTAAAAGCAACATAGACCAGAAAGGAACACAGACAATATACAGTAACAGTCACCTTACAGGCAATACAATGGCACTAAATTCATATCTTTCAATAGTTACCCTGAATATAAATGGGCTAAATGCCCCAATCAAAAGACACAGGCTATCACATTGGATTAAAAAACAAGACCCATCTATATGCTGTCTGCAAGAGACTCATTTTAGACCCAAAGACATGCCCAGATTGAAAGTGAAGAGGTGGAAAAAGATTCACCATGCTAATGGACACCAAAAGAAAGCTGGGGTGGCAATCCTTATATCAGAAAAATTAGATTTTAAACCAAAGACTGTAATAAGAGATGAGGAATGACACTATACCCACTTAAAGGGTCTATCCGACAAGAAGATCTAACAATTGTAAATATCTATGCCCCTAACATGGGAGCAGCCAATTATATAAGGCAGTTAATAACAAAAGCAAAGAAACACATTGACAACAATACAATAATAGTGGGGGACTTTAACACCCCCCTCACTGAAATAGATCATCTAAGCAAAAGATCAACAAGGAAATAAAGACTTTAAATGACACACTGGACCAACTGAACTTCACAGACATATTCAGAACATTCCATCCCAAAGCAATAGAATACACATTCTTCTCTAGTGCCCATGGAACATTCTCCAGAATAGATCACATCCTAGGTCACAAATCAGGTCTCAACTGGTACCAAAAGATTGGGATTATTCCCTGCATATTTTCAAACCACAATGCTTTGAAACTAGAACTCAATCACAAGAGGAAAGTCAGAAAGAACTCAAATACGTGGAGGCTAAAGAGCAGCCTACTAAAGAATGAATGGGTCAACCACAAATTAAAGAAGAATTAAAAAAATTCATGGAAACAATGAAAATGAAAACACAACTGTTCAAAATCTTTGGGATGCAGCAAAGGCAGTCCTAAGAGGAAAGTATAGAGCAATACAAGCCTTTCTCAAGAAACAAGAAAGGTCTCAAATACACAACCTAACCCTACACCTAAAGGAGCTGGAGAAAGAACAGCAAATAAAGCCTAAACCCAGCAGGAGAAGAGAAATAATAAAGATCAGAGCGGAAATCAATGAAATAGAAACCAAAAGAACAGTAGAACAGATTAATGAAACCAGGAGCTGGTTCTTTGAAAGAATTAACAAGATTGATAAACCCCTGGCCAGACTTATCAAAAAGAGAAATGACCCAAATCAACAAAATCATGACTGAAAGAGGAGAGATCACAACCAACACCAAAGAAATACAAATAATTATAAGAACATATTACGAGCAACTCTATGCCAGCAAATTAGATAATCTGGAGAAATGGATGCATTCCTAGAGATGTATCAACTACCATAACTGAACCAGGAAGAAACAGAGAACTGGGAAGAGACCTATAACCACTAAGGAAATTGAAGCAGTCATCAAAAATCTCCCAACAAACAAAAGCCCAAGGCTAGATGGCTTCCCAGCGGAATTCTACCAAACATTTAAAGAACAATTAATACCTATCCTTCTGAAACTGTCCCAAAAAATAGAAATGGAAGGAAAACCTTCAAACTCGTTTTATGAAACCACCATTACCTTGATCCCCAAACCAAAGACCCCATCAAAAAGGAGAATTACAGACCAATATCCTTGATGAACACGGATGCAAAAATTCTCCCCAAAATACTAGCCAATAGGATCCAACAGTACATTAAAAGGATCATTCACCACGACCAAGTGGAATTCATCCCTGGGCTGCAGGTTTGGTTCAACATGTGCAAATCAATCAATGTGATACAATACATTAATAAAAGAAAGAACAAGAACCATATGATCCTCTCCATAGATGCAGAAAAAGCATTTGACAAAGTACAGCATCCTTTCTTGATCAAAAGTTTTAAGAGTATAGGGATAGAGGGTACATATCTCAATATTATAAAAGCCGTGTATAAAAACCCACAGCGAATATCATTCTCACTGGGGAAAAGCTGAGAGCTTTCCCCCTAGGGTCAGGAACATGGCAGGGATGTCCACTCTCACCACTGCTATTCAACATAGTATTAGAAGTCCTAGCCACAGCAATCAGACAACAAAAAGAAATCAAAGGCATCCAAATCGGCAAAGAAGAAGTCAAACTCTCACTCTTTGCAGATGATAGGATACTTTATGTGGAAAACCCAAAAGACTCCACCCCAAAATTGCTAGAACTCATACAGAAATTCAGTAAAGTGTCAGGATATAAAATCAATGCACAGAGCCACTCTGGAAAACAGTATGGAGGTTCCTGAAAAAGTTGAAAATAGAGCTACCACATGATCCAGCAATTGCAGTACTGGGTATTTACCCCAAAGATACAAACGTAGGGATCTGAAGGGGTACATGCACGCCGATGTTTATAGCAGCAATGTCCACAACAGCCAAACTGTGGAAAGAGCCAAGATTTCCATCGATAGATGAATGGATAAAGTAGAGGTGTTATATATATACAATGGAATATTATGCAGCCATCAAAGGAATGAAATCTTGCCATTTGCAATGACGTGGATAGAAATGGAGAGTGTTATGCTGAGTGAAATAAGTCAATCAGAGAAAGACATGTATCATATGTCCTCACTGATATGAGGAATTCTTAATCTCAGGAATAAACTGAGGGTTGCTGGAGTGGTGGGGGTGGGAGGGATGGGGTGGCTGGGTGATAGACATTGGGGAGGGTATGTGCTATGGTGAGTGCTGTGAACTGTGCAGGACTGTTGAATCACAGATCTATACCTCTGAAACAAATAATACATTATATGTTAAAAAAAAAAAAAAGAAGATAGCAGAAGGGGAAGAATGAAGGGGGGGGAATCGGAGGTGGAGATGAACCATGACAGACAATGGCCTCTGAAAAACAAACTGAGATTTCTAGAGGGGAGGGGAATGGGGGTTGGGTTAGCCTGATGATTGGTATTAAAGAGGGCATGTTCGGCATGGAGCACCGGGTGTTACACGGAAACAATGAATCATGGAACACTACATCAAAAACTAATGATGTGATTTATGATGGTTAACGTAACATAATAATAAAAAAAAATCAATGCACAGAAATCAGTGGCATTCCTATACACCACCAACAAGACTGAAGAAAGAGAAATTAAGGAATCAATCCCATTTATAATTGCACCCAAAACCATAAGATACCTAGGAATAAATCTAACCAAAGAGGCAAAGAATCTGTACTCAGAAAACTATAAAATACTCATGAAAGAAACTGAAGAAGACACAAAGAAATGGAAAAACATTCCATGCTCATGGATTGGAAGAACAAATATTGTGAAGATGTCAATCGTACCCAGAGCAATCTACACATTCAAAGCAATCCCCATCAAAATACCATCCACTTTTTTCAAAGAAATGGAACAAATAATCCTAAAATTTGTATGGAACCAGAAAAGACCCCGAATAACCAGAGGAATGTTGAAAAAGAAAAGCAAAGCTGATGGCATCACAATTCCGGACTTCCAGCTCTATTACAAAGCTGTCATCATCAAGACAGTATGGTACTGGCACAAAAACAGACACCTAGATCAATGGAACAGAATAGAGAGCCCAGAAATGGACCCTCAACTCTATGGTCCACTCATCTTCGATAAAGCAGGAAAGAATGTCCAATGGAAAAAAGACAGTCTCTTCAACAAATGGTGTTGGGAAAATTGGACAGTCACATGCAGAAGAATGAAACCGGACCATTTCCTTATACCGCACACAAAAATAGACTCCAAATGGTTGAAAGACCTAAATGTGAGACAGGAGTCCATCAAATTCCTAAAGGAGAACACAGGCAGCTACCTCTTCGACCTCAGCCACAGCAACTTCTTCCTAGAAACATCGCCAAAGGCAAGGGAAGCAAGGGCAAAAATGAACTCTTGGGACCTCATCAAGATAAAAAGCTTTTGCACAGCAAAAGAAACAATCAACAAAACCAAAAGACAAGCGACAGAATGGGAGAAGATATTTGCAAATGACCTATCAGATAAAGGGCTAGTATCCAAAATCTATAAAGAACTTCTTAAACTCAACACCCAAAAACAAATGATCCAATCAAGAAATGGGCAGAAGACAGAAACAGACATTTTTCCAAAGAAGACATCCAAATGGCCAACAGACACATGAAAAAGTGTTCAACATCGCTTGGCATCAGGGAAATCCAAATCAAAACCTCAATGAGATACCACCTCACAGCCGTCAGAATGGCTAAAATTAACAAGTCAGGAAATGACAGATGTTGGCGGGGATGCGGAGAAAGGGGAACCCTCCTACACCGTTGGTGGGAATGCAAGCTGGTGCAACCACTCTGGAAAACAGTGTGGAGGTTATTCAAAAAGTTGAAAATAGAGCTACCATACGATCCAGCAATTGCACTACTGGGTATTTACCCCAAAGATACCAATGTAGGGATCTGAAGGGGTACGTGCACCCCGGTGTTTATAGCAGCAATGTCCACAATAGCCAAACTGTGGATAGAACCAAGATGTCCATTGACAGATGAATGCATAAAAAAGAGGTGGTATATATATATATATACAATGGAATATTATGCAGCCATCAAAAGGAATGAAATCTTGCCATTTGCAATGATGTGGATATAACTGGAGAGTGTTATGCTGAGCGAAATAAGTCAGTCAGAGAAAGACATGTATCATATGACCTCAATGATATGAGGAATTCTTAATCTCAGGAAACAAACTGAGGGTTGTTGGAGTGGTGGGGGGTGGGAGGGATGGGGTGACTGGGTGATAGACATTGGGGAGGGTATGTACTATAGTGAGCACTGTGAATTGTGTAAGACTGTTGAATCACAGATCTATACCTCTGAAACAAATAATACATTATATGTTCAAAAAAAAAAGAGAAGAGAAGATAGCAGGAGGGGAAGAATGAAAGGGGGGAAATCGGAGTGGGAGATGAACCATGAGAGATGATGGACTCTGAAAAGCAAACTGAGGGTTCTAGAGGGGAGGGGGGTGGGGGGATGGGTTAGCCTGGTGATGGGTATTAAAGAGGGCACGTTCTGCACGAGCACTGGGTGTTAGATGCAAATAATGAATCATGGAACACTACATCAAAAACTAATGATGTAATGTATATGATTAACATAATAAAAAAAGGAGCTCTAATGGATGAATTTGGGAAATTTCTTACATCAGAACAAAAGAGGATAGCAATGGATTATAGCCCATTGAACAAGATATGAATCTCTGAGTCCACGCAGATATATAAATAAGTCATTGAATAAATTCAAAGTTAAGTGAGGAGTGGAATATTTACCATAATCTCAAAGCGTCTCTTCTCAAAAGACATTCTACAAGGGCAAAAAAGGGAAACTTTAGAATGAAAAAGCCTGGCAGATAGAACTTTAATCAAGTGATTGGAATTAACATCAACTGTAATGGTATGATGGCAATCGTGATCACGTGATTGGGTATAACGAGAGGAGTCCAGCATCATTTCTGTGATGTTTTGGCCAGAGATGCATAACTTGAATCTAATCATGAGGAGGCCTGAGACAAATCCAAATTGAGGAACATATTTTAAAATAACAGGCCCATAATCTTCAAAACAGTTAAGGTCATGAAAGTCAAGGAAGCCGGAGGAGTGGTTCCAGATTGAAGAAGAGTGAACAGACATGAAAGCTAAATGCAGTGTGGGATTCAGGATGGATTCTTTTGCTATTAAGGACATTCTCGGGACAACTGGCACAACTTGAAGGGAATACACACTGGGTGATGGGCTATTGTGCTGTCAACTCATTCGGATCAGGTAGAAAAAGTTCTTTGTATTATACTTCCAACTTTTTTGTGAACTTGAGATTATGTCAAAATAACAGTATGGTAATGAAAAAAGCAATTCTTATACCAAATCAAGAAGTAAAACATGTGTGAGAGAAAACCCTTCTCCTTCTGCCAAGACCTCAGGATTTGGAGGATTGGGGGTTTGATAAACATGAACACCCAAAGCAGTAAAATTGCTGATGGCTCAGAACATGGGGTCGCTGGAGCTTCATTTCACGTATGTTTAATCATATTTTAAGTATTTTTAAACATCTGAGAAAAAAAAATCATCAGCAGCATTTGAATAAAACAAAGTTATGTTCCAGGCTTTGATTTGTCTACAGTGTTTAACAGGCAGAATAGACATTTTCAAAGGGGAATATGCGTGGAGAAGGGAGGGAAAATCCTTCAAAAGTCACAGGACCGGATGCGTTTTTTGGTTTATTAAATATTAAAAGCTTAATGAATCATGGAACACGACATCAAAAACTAATGATGGTGATTAACATTAACATAATAAAATCAAATAAAAGCTCTCTAAAGACTTCTTAACAAAAGTTTTGTTTTATTTTACCTCCAATTTAACTTTTTATAATATTTTTTCTTTTGTAACTACACCATCTCGCGAATGATTTCAGTGTGCCTCAAAGAAATATCTTTGCCCAAATCTTGAGGCCCTCTCTATGTCCCTGACATGCATTCAGAGCTAACTGTGATGAGTCACTCCCTGAATTACAGCTTTGAGCAAGGATCCGAGATGCCGCGAAAGTTCATTAAAGTCGAGAACAGCAGGATTACAAGGCAAAGAATTAAGAGGCAGTCTTTATTGTTCATAGAAGAACACTGTGGTCATTTTCTGCAGGGCCTAAATTCTTTTTCTGGGCTCAGGAAGCTGGCAGGACAACAGACAGGCATGTGCTAGCTTATCTCTCTTGATACCATTTCAAAGAGTCACACATTAGATACAACGGTCCCTGCCACGTTCCAGAAAGGGCCCTGAATGAGTTTTGGGGCTTATCTCCTGGCAACAAAAGTTACAGGGAGCTCATTATTTCTGAGCAGGCACTGCCAACAGAGAAATGGAGAATTCCATAATCATAATGGATTTTCACATAAAAAGGTTCTTGACAGAATGATTTTTGGAATGAAACTTGTCTTTCTACATACCTTTCAGAGATAAAGTATTAAAGGTGAATGATGAAAGAGAGTTTGAACTTTTAAATAGATACAGACATATTACTAGGTTATGTTTCTAGAACTATTATCATCATTTTTTCCCTTTGGAATACACTTTCTAAGATTTGCTTTGACAGGCTCTAGTGGCTAGGGAATAGCAGATGGTCAACAAAATCCTTTTTAAGCTGGATAGGTTTTCAGGGATGGTGCAAATCTTCTTCTGTTTTTAGGAATGTTACTTGCGACCTTAGCATGGGGATATCCTGGCAAAACATCCTTCCCAGAATGATCATGAAAATGCTGTAACAAAATCAAAACCCAACTTTACCAATGTGTACCTCACTGGGATTTTAAGGGTGCTGAAATGTGATTCCAGCTCCCTACCCTGCTCCCCTTTCTACCAGCAAATGGGAGGGTGTTTTCCCAAGTTGTTTGTCCTATGTATGCATAGAATGGGAGACCCAGACCATAAGCTGAGTCAAGATGTGTAATTCTTGGCAGATAGTAGAGTTGTAAGAAATATCTGTGGAATCAAGCTAGGTTTCCAGTCCAGATTTCATTCATTTATTCTTGAATAGTTAATATATACATGTGATTCAAAATTTAAAGTGTAACTAAATGGAATGCTGTGAAATTCTCCCTCTCTTCCCCCTCCCGCCTCTTCTCCAGCTACCTGGCTACTCTCCTCACAGGAAACGAGCATTCCCAGGTTCTTGTGTACTTGGAAAGTCTTTTTTTGACATAAAAAAGGATATTAAAACTGATGCCCTGAAGAAAACTGTACCTTCTTGTTTGTTTTCTTTTCAAGAGCAAAGGACAATTAAATGGACTGTCTTTTTTTTTTTTTTAAACTCTAAGAGCCTTAAGGTCTAAGGAAGCCCTCAAATTATAATGTCAAGGCCAATACCCGTGGGCAACAAGGAGAAGTTAAGGAGTGTAGGAGACACACACACAGAGAGACAGAGAGAGACAGAGAGAGAGAGAGAGAGAGAGAGTGTTGGGTTACTCTTTATCCAGGAGACAAAAAGGTATTATGAAGCAGAAGCTGGGTGGTAGTTCTGCCTCACAAAAGAGAGAAAAAACTGAAGCAAATTCTGGTAAGAGGTTAAACAAACTTGATTTCCATAATATTTGCCAAACTCAGCTTTTCCAAACTTTTCCCGAACACAGCAGGCATAACACATGAAAAGATACAAGACTGCAAACCTCTACGTGTGGCAATAGGTGACTGATTTGAGACAAGATCCTGACTGAGTTTTGATTCCATTCCATTTCATTTGGTTTGCACAAAAAAACAAAAAACAAAAAACAAAAAAACGAGTCCAGACATCTGGACTCCATGGGCCAAGGCTGGCTGTGGAACAGCACCTTGTCCTCTGCTCTTACGAGGGATGCCTAACTCACACCTGTGTTCCTTTCTTGGCCTGTCTAATCCCATATATCCTCCATGGTGCTGCTCAGGTCCCACTGCCCCATGAAGTCAACCCAGGCGCTGTGAGTCCTCTGTAGTTTATGAGCAACACTCTCCAGGACAGTCAGCATCCTCTCCCCAGGTCCCTTAAAAAAACAACAATGCAATCTACATTCCAGTATGCAGCGAAGAGGAACAATAAGGAAACTACTCTTGGGTGGAAGCAAGGGGCTTCACAAGTGGTCCAGAATCTCCCCAGAGACTTTGCCTTCTCCTTGGGATCGTAGAAATCCTACCTTTACTACCATCCTCACCTCTAGCCCCAGGATCAGGGCAACAACTAAGTTTTATAGAGTACTTTAGAGTTTACAAAATGTTTTTACATATTTAATTGCGTTTGACTCTCAAACCAGTCCTGAGAGATGGGTTAGCAACCCCTTTTACTCAGGAGAAAGGAAGACTCATAAAGGTTATATGACTTGACCATTGTTCAAGTCCTATTCCCAAGTTCATGCCCTTTTCATCTTTTTGGTTCAGTAGTGGGCAAAAACCTTTTCCTTTTTCTTGCTTAATTTATCTGAGAGAAGTTGAAATGGTCAAAGGGAACTTGACTAAAAAGAACTTTACAAAAATATATATGTAAATATATACTGGTATATATAAGTATATTGGTAAATATATAAAGGAAATATGGATAGCATAAAATGGGTAAGTTAGTGAAAAGGTAGGTTATCTCTGCCTTCAGGACCTGGCCTCCAAGGGGCATTCCCCCCTTTTCCAACTTTATTGAGATATAATTGACCTACCCATTGTGTAAGCTTAAGGTGTACAATGTATTGATTTGACACCCTTACAGCAAAATGATTACCACCATTGCTAACACTTCCATCTCCTCACATAATTACCATTTCTATTTTGTGGAAGACCTGTTAAGATTTATTCTCTTAGCACCTCGCAAGTATATAATATGGTATCCCCAGGGCATCCTTAAGTTTCCTGGTTCCTCCACTTTGAGAAGGGGAGGGCTCGGGCAAGAACATGTATTGCCAAGATAGTAATGACTAGCATTAGCTGAGCATTTACTGTGTGCCAAAGTGCCATTCTAAGCACTTTATATGTATTACCTCATTTACTCCTTCCAAAAGCCCTGGAGGTATATGTAGTTATTACCTCCATTTTACAGTCAAAGGCAAAGAGAACTTCCAGAACTTGTTCAGGGTAGTAAGGCTGTTACCACGCGGCTGAGCCAGGCTTTCTGACTCCAGAGGCTGCACTCCGAACCACTCTAATGTGCCTGGGAAGGGTCCCAACAGAGAGCATGGGCCTTAGATGGAGAAATGGGAACAGAACTTTCAGGAGAGAACTGAAACCTTGGTCTTTTATTATAAATGCACAGAGCTGCCATTCAGTACTGTTTATTCTTCCTCCTCAACTTACATTGCTTTCTTACTCTCCCTTCTGTGCTATGGTTTCTAACTAGATAAGTTCCTTGGTGTCAGGGGGCACATACATCATGCTTCTCAGTTCCTACCTAGCACCTGGCATAGAATGAACCCTTCAGTAAGGCACCTGTCTCCTGAATGATTTTTTAGCCGGTAACTTACACTCAAAATGGCAACAAGTTCTGGTCCTATAAGGAAGAACTTGTGCCAGACACCACAGTGAAGAAGAGAATAGACTTCTTGGTTCATAGATTCAACAGGGAAGTAAGGGATGGAGGCAGGAAATTAACATCTATTAGCAACCACTTTGTACCAAGCACTAAACTGGGCAGGTTGCTTATGACATCTCACTTAGTATAATTAATTCTGCAAGATGGGTATTATTGTTATGGTCTGAATGTTAGTGTCTCCCCCCCGCCCCCCCCCCCCCAGATTCATATGCTGAAATCCTAATGCTTGGTGTGATGGTATTAGGACATAGGACCCTTGGGAGGTGTATAGATCATAAGGTGGCACCTTCATGGCAAGGTTAGTGTTCTTATAAGAGAGACCCCATGAAGATCCTTAGCCCTTTCCACATTGTGAGGACACAGCAAGAAGGTGCTGGCTTTGAAACAGGAAGAGGGCCTTCATCAGAATATGACTGTGCAGGCACCACAAACCTGGCCTTCCAGTTCCATAACTATGAGAAATACATTTCTGTTGTTGATAAGTCACGCACTCCATAGTGTTTGTTATAGCAGCCCAAATGGGCTAAGATAAATTATTTATAATAGACGAAGCAGATACGGAGGATTTGGAAATAGGTCTTCTAGATGAGGTACCAGCACTGTCCCCTCCATTGTGCAACTGAGGCAGGGACCTTAGGTCATGATCCCGTCTTCCCTTCCACCATCTGCTTCCAGGCCCTGGGACTGCCGTAAAACTGCCTCTAGCACCACACAGACACAAGAAGGCACGGAACCAGAGTGGGTACTTTCAAAAGCCAGTGCAGGGCTGAGAAAGGATTTATTAGGTAAAGTGTAGAGTTCCTCACTTTCCCACTGATGGACTTTCAATACCTGTCATTTCTGGGACATCCGACTCATTCACGTCATTCCCGTTAAACATGGTGGTGAGGGCAGGCGGGCCTGGGAATTGTGTCCTTGTGCCAGGAAAGGGCAGGGGCAAGTGTAAGTTTCTCAAGGTCCCCATTTCCTGACTTCTTGGAGTCTTAAAATAAGCTTGTGCCTGGATGCTTGCTGTGGCTTGGGACGGTGGCTAGGCAGGGAGATTTACTGCCTTGCTTTCTGTGTCCAACTATTTTAAGTGTCACTTATGTTCTGGTGTCTTTTTAAATTTATGGATGTTCACTCGAATCTAAAGAACCACAGCCCTCCTTCCTGTGGCTTCCTCATAAATGCCTGCTGCAATCCTGATTTAGTTTTATAGTATATGTGCTATAGAGCTTCCTGCAGTCCCCATGGGGTCTCTCTTCTCTCCTTTGGATTTTATTAAAAAGAAAAGACAAATGTGCATAAGCAGATGCCATAAACAATGACCAAATGCTGACCTTTCTTCTTAATAGCAAAGCATATTCTTTTTGTGGGCAAAGCTATAGGAAATCAAAAGCATTTTCCTTGTGACATAAAACCTCAGGTTTTCAATATAAATGAGAAAACAGATGCCAACTCATGTCTCTTCAAAAAAGGTCAGGATAAATTTCTCTTCTTTCCCTCTCCCTCATCAAGTATGCTAGCCCTCTCCTTTTTTTTTTTTTTTGCCTTTTCTCCGCAGCACTTTTCTGGCCATGTCTGCAATTTCTGATGGGATGGGTCCCCATGGTGGATTAATTTTTATCTAACTGTTGGCCATCAGAACTTGCCGTTCCCACGTAATCTTTAGAGAGGAAGCAGTAATGATCTTAGTCTTCCGAACAATCATGAAAAAGTGGCTTCCCAACAGGTGTGGCTTCGTGTACTGACTGACCTTTACTGTGTGAATTGCCTCCTAATGGGGTGCAGGAAGTGCTCGATCCGATCTGTATCAGAATAATCAGGAAGTGTACAGGGTGGGGTGAGAGTGGAAGTATGTGGAACAGATGATAAAGTTTTAATTATAGGAGAAATGAGATGGAA
This sequence comes from Eumetopias jubatus, assembly GCF_037043125.1. Taxonomy (NCBI): domain Eukaryota; kingdom Metazoa; phylum Chordata; class Mammalia; order Carnivora; family Otariidae; genus Eumetopias; species Eumetopias jubatus. The sequence continues at coordinate 44,743,637 of NW_028274821.1, read as the reverse complement.
ATGACTCAAGAGACTTTCTAAGCCAAGGTCCTGCTACCTAATCCTGTTTTAAATCACCTGAGAGTATTTTTTTTAGAGAGAGACAGTACGTGTGAGGGGCAGGGAATCTTAAGCAGGCCCATGCTCAGTGCAGAGCCTGATGCGGGGCTCAGTCTCACCACCCTGAGATCATGACCTGAGCCGAAATCAAGAGTTGGATGCTTAACTGACTGAGCCACCCAGGTACCCCTCACCTGAGAATATTTATGCAGCCTCTTTTCTCCCCAGGACCTAGAATCTAATTGGGAGACATGACATAGATGGGAGATACCTTTAATAATACAAACGGTGGGGCGCCTGGGTGGCTCAGTCATTAAGCGTCTGCATTCAGCTCAGGTCATGATCCCAGGATCCTGGGATCGAGCCCCACATTGGGCTCCGCGGGAAGCCTGCTTCTCCCGCTCCCACTCCCCCTGCTTGTGTTCCCTCTCTCTCTCTGTCAAATAAATAAATAAATAAATAAATAAATAAATAAATAAATAAATAAAATCTTAAAAAAAAAATAATACAAACGGTGGTCTGCTTGGTGTCCTATCAGTGGTCTAGAGCATGAGTTGACTAGCGATGGCCTGAGCGCCAAACCTTGTTCCTGTAAATTAAGTGTTACTGGACCACAGCTCCATCCATTTGTTTCTTATTGTCCATGGCTGTTCCACTCGGCAACTGCAGAGTTGAGTCCTTGCAACAGGAACCTTGTGGCCCTCAACGTGTAAAGTGTTTCCTTCCTATCTGGTCCTTTATGGAAAAGGTTTGCCCATCCCTGGTCTGGAGTAGGTGCCTCAGGAGGTCAGCAAGGTGGGATCAGCTCAGGCTGAAGCACTACAAGAGGGCCTCATAGAATGGCTGAACTGTGTCTTGAAGGCTTCTAGGATTTAGCTAGAAAGGAAGGGACAGGAGGGTATTCCAGGCAAGAAAGGGTCAAAGCCATGGCAATTACTAGGGAACAGTTTGATTGGAATGGAGGAATCATTTGAGATAGGAATAAGATAGAAAGATCCATGTAGAGGCTATGTCTGAATAGCAAGGAGTCTTGAAAGCCAGGCTAAATTTTTTTTAAATGATAAAGCCTACCATTTCCCCAGCCCAGCCTCTATATGAATAGAAAGGGATGTGGAAGTGACTTTTTAAGTCCATTCAATCTCTGAGAATCAGTTTTTGAAAGTACGGATGCGTACCCCCACCCCCAGAGAGTCTGTCTTAATTGGTCTCAGGGGGGACTTTTCTTTTTTAAACTTCTCAGGGGACTCTAGTGCAATTGGGAACCTCTTCCTGGACGAAGGAAATGGCCAGGCACGTGCCTGCAGAAGCCCAGCTCAGGGCCAGGTAGAGGTAGCAGGTGCCCAACACATGTGAGTCAAATTAAGTCAGCAATATTGCTTGTACCAGAGCCAGCCTGATAAACCTCTCTTTTACTAGAGTCAGCTATATAATATTCAGTTGGCCACATGGTTTCCAATAAAAGAAATCACTTCTGCCTGCCCCTGCCTAATCCTGGAAAAGCCCATGATGCTCAATGCGATATTGAGTCTGTTTATAAATTTGGCCATTTATAGTTCTCTCACTGCTATTTTAACATGACCATTTACAAGGCCTTACACAATTTGCCCTCAGCCTTTTTACGTCTCTGATCTTCTCTCTCCCACACACAACCCCAATGACTCCATTCCTGCCCCACTACACTAGCTTCTTTGTTGTTCCTTGAATACACTAGGCATGTCCCTGCCTCAAGGACTCCACACTGGCTCTTCCACTGCCTCCCCTCCCCTCCCCTCCTCTTCTCTCATTTCCCTTCTTCTCTTCCTCCAGACACATGCAAGGCTCAACAGCTCAGGTCCAAGTCTTTGCTCAAAGATAACTTTCTCGATGAGCCCTGTCTTGCCAATCTAATTTAAAATTGCATCCTCGTTCCCATATAGGCACTATCCATCCTTTCTTCCCTGCTTTATTTTCCATAGCACTTATCTAATATACTATGCCTTCCATACCTTCTAATATACTATGTCATTTACTTCATTGTGTTTGCTTTCTATTTCCCATAGCACAATGAAAGCTGTATGAGAGAAGGGATTTTTATTTTGTTCTCTGTTGCATCCCCAGTGCCTTCAAGGGTGCCCAGAACATAGAAGTTGCTCAGTAATCAGTGTCTATGCCATCAGTACTTGGAATGCTTTTACTCATCATTTAAGACTGAGTTTGAACAGTTCCTCTCTGAAGCCCACTCTGATTTTCCCTTCGCCAAAGAAAGGGGTCCTTCCTTCCCTGTTCCCTTTGGCTTTTTCTGCGACTTTTTAGAGCTTTTTCTCACACGTGACTGACTTTTCTCTCTCTCCTACTGCTTCTGAGCTCCAATGCTGGGGGAGGGCACAGGACCCTGCATCTAAGGGAGACTGGACAGGTGTGTGTAAAGGAAATGAACCAGAATTTAATAAGAACAGCTTTGACTATCTTTTAACAACACTTTCTACAGTTGTATACCTAGACAGTTCTCCATTTTATTCCAATATGTTGACCTCAGTGGTCTGAAATGTGTCATGAGCACATAGCAGGTACATGAGCTTTCCAGAGAATCGTATGGATGACCATTGCCCCCTGACGTTAACCTATTTACCAAGCCCTGTCGGTGTTACATCTTACAAATCCCTGAATTTGTTCACTTCTTTCCGTTCTCTCCAGCTCTCTACTCTCACCCATGGTTATCTCTTACCTGAAATACTTCCTAAATGGTGGACTCTATCTAGTCTCTTCCCTGGGACCCATCCCCTGCCCAGTAGCCAGAACAGGCTTTTAATACACAAATCAGATGATGTCTCTCTCCTGCTTTTAAACCATTCAGAGACTTCCCATTGCAACTAGTGCAAAGTGTGAAAGTCTTACCAGGGCTCACAGAGTGCCAGCAACTTGCTCCTGCTTCTCTCTTTACCTTCATCTTAGGCCAATCTCCCCTTAGTTACTGCCATGATGCTTCCTTAAATGCTCTAGGCTTTCTTGCTTCAGAACCTCTGCTGGTTCCTCTGCCTTGGAATGCTCTGGATCTCCTCTGTCTGGGATGCTCGCTCTTCACTTGGATAGCTTCCAGCCTCTCTTCTAATCTCAGTTCAAATATCTCCTCAAGAAAACTTGCCTAAACCTCAGGCCAGGAGTGCTGTTTTGTCATACGCCCCCAGGGCTCCAATAGTTACTATTTTGATCACAGTCTTCTTACTTGAATAACTCTCCCCATCAGACTGGAAGTGTCTACCAGAGTTCAAGCCAAACAAGGGCAGGTATGTTAATCTGTTTGTGTGTTACTGTATCTTCATATCTAGGTCAGTGCCTAATGCCTAGTAAATGCTCAATAAATTTTTCTGGAATGAATGAATGAGACCTAGGTTTTTCTATCGTATTTACTGTGTATCCCCACCCCTAGCATAGTGTCTGGGACATATTAGGCACTCAACAAATATTTATTCAATGAGCAAACTGATCTATCTTTCAGATATTGCCTTCTTAGGCCCTTCACCAAGGCTTTCAATTTTGAACATTAATATTTATTCAACTGTTTTCTGAAATATCCTCTTACTTTGAGGGGTTTACATGAAAACAATGACTATAAACTGCACCCTAAACTCCAGATCTGGGTCTCATACATTCCAGCCATAGTTCCCTCATTGGTGTGGTATGATTTGTAGGAACTGCATCTAGGCCAACCATGCTCTGCAATTTTTAGCTCTTCAAATGAATAGAGAAGAAAATGTGCAGGCTGCTGGTCTCAGGTGGTCAGAAGGAAAACACTACCGCCTGGCTGTTGTGGGTGGGCCTTGGCCTCACTGCCTGGCTTCTCCAGGACTGGAAGGGCTCTGAGAAGTGGAACTGTTACCATGCAGGGCCCTGGGGAGCCTGCTGATGCTGCTGAGAGGCTGCTGCGTGTGCTGACTGTGACCCTTGAGCCCCCGGCTGGGGAGAGGGGCCAGGCACAATGGCTTCTTTCACGGGAAAACTTTACTCTGCAAACCCAGGTTTGAATGCCTGAATCTCTCTCCTCTTGATAAATCACAAGGGACGAGAAAAGGTTTGTGCTGTTTGGCTCTCTGTGAGACTAGCATGGCATGAGGTTCCAGCAGAGAAGTCAGGAGTCCCTCTGCCTGGGCATCCCAGCTTGCTTGCTCATGGAGAGTTTGGGACTAAATATAGGGGGGCGGACCAAACCCTATGGATATATTCTGTGAGACAGCCTAACAGGTTCTGGACCTAAATCAGATAGGCTGAGAAAAGAGATTGAACTGCTTTTCTTAAGCCACATATAATCATATGTTTTCTTATTGGAAGCACCCAAGGTTATCTAATTTTGACAGAAATCTAGGGCCTCTCTTTCCCGACCTTCTGAGAAAGACTTCTACTACTATAAGTCAGGTTTGTTGGCTTGCTTTTTCCTTTCAGGCTATTTTACTTCATGGAGAAAACTTAATCTAGTGACAGGATAAAAGAGTGGTACAGTGCAAAGACTGATCCTCCTCAGAAACAAGAGATGTGTGATCACCACCATAGACCTTGGTGTTCTTTCTACATAATGAGGTGGATGGACTAGATCAGCGATTGGCAAACATTTTCTGCAAAGGACTAGGAAGGAAATACTTTAGGCTTCTGGGCTGTATGGCTTCTGTCACAAGTAGTTGACTCTGCCATCATGGCATGAAAGAAGTCATAGACAATATATAGGTAAATAAATGGGCATGGCTGCATGCCAATAAAACTTTATTTACAAAAACAAGCAGTGACCTAGATTTGGCCCAGGGACTATAGTTTGCCAACCCTGTAAGACATTATCTCTTAAAAGTGTTTATGTAATAATTCTAGAATGTGATTGCCAAATTTGCGTATCAGCTGAGTCTAGGCAAATATTTAAAACATTCACATCATAAATATGTGTGTATGTGTATATATATATACATATATATACACACACACACACCTATTTGCACATATCTGTATGCCTATTTCTGATCAAAATGGAGTAAGAGACTGAATTTACCTTCCTGCCTAAAATAATAAACAATGAACAGAATGTAAGAGACAATGGTTTTCAAGACACTGGACATTAGGCAATGAAGGACACCAATCCATGAGAAATGGGAAACAAAACAATGTTGCCCCAGCTCAGCGCTTTGAAACAGGCTGCAATACAGGGAAACCCAGAGGGCACCTGGGTGGCTCAGTTGGTTAAGTGTCTGCCTTCAGCTCAGGTCATGATCCCAGGGTCCTGGGATCAAGACCCACATTGGGCTCCCTGCCCAGCGGGGAGCCTGCTTCTCCCTCTCACTCTGCCTGCAGCTCACCCTGCTTGAGCCCTCTCTCTCTGTCAAATAAATAAAATCTTAAAAAAAAAAAATACAGGGAAACCCAGGTGGAGCCCTGGGGACTCACGAGTTCAGGAGAGGGAGCTGAAAGCACAGGGAGATCAAGGTGGCTCAAGTTCACAGAATGGAGTATCAGAGAAGAGAGAACTGCGAGATGGGATGAATAAATGAATTTCTGAAATCTGAAGAAGATCCCCCTTGAGTATTCAGTAGGATGCACATTAGTGCATGCATGTAAAGAACTACCAGAGGCAGGGGAAAAAGGAAAGAATTAGAGGTAGCAGTTTCTGGTGTTCACACAGGGTACAGAATAGTACCTGTTCCTATCAGCCAGGCTGGAAAACCTCCTGATTCATAGGGTGTTCGGCAGAATGTGGTATTGGGGTAAAGAGACAAATGTATCACTGAAACAGAACGGTCTGGAAATATACCCAAACATATAATGACAACTGATTTTCCACAAAGGTGCCAAGGCAATTCAGTGGAGAAAGAATAAGCTTTTCAACAAATGGTAGTGGAACAAGTTGGGTAACCATATGCATAAGAATGAACTTCAATATATACCTCAGGCCTTAGGTAAAAACAAACTCAAAAGAAATGATAGACCTAACTGTAAAACTTAAATCCCTACAATATGGATATAAAGCTTCTGGAAGAAAATATGGGAGAAGATCTTTGGTACCTTGGAGTAGGCAAAATTTCCTAAATACAATAGCAAAAGAACCATCTCAAAAAGAAAAAAATGAATAGATTGAATTTCATCAAAATTAAAATATTCTGCTTTTTGAAAGACACTAAAAGAGTAAAAAGACTGTCATTGACTGGGACAAAATATTTGGAAATTTATGTATCTGATAAAAGACTTGCATTTGAAGTATATAGAGAACTCCCAAAACTCAGTAAGTAAACCAACAACCCAATTAAAAAACAAAAACAAAAACAGGGAAAAATTGAATAGACACTTCACCCAAGAAGAAATCAGGATGGCAAATAGCACACTAAAAGATGCTCAACATTAACAACTACCAGGAAATTGCAAATTAAAATCACAAGAAACGACTGCAGACCTAGAAGAATGTTTAAAATTAAAAGACTGACTACAGCAAGTGCTGGGGAGGACGTGGAGAAACCAGAACTGTCAGACACTGGTGGTAGGAATGTAGAGTAGTCCCGCTACTTTGGAAAAAAGTCTGGAATACTGGAAAACAGTCTGGCTGTTTCTTAACATGTTAAACAAACACCTACTATGTGATCCAGCCATTTCACTTTTAGGTGTTTAATCAAGAGAAATGAAAGTGTGTGTCCGTACAAAGAGGAGTAGACGAATACCTATAGCAACTTCATTTGTAACAACCAGAAACCGGAAATGACCATTCTGTCCCTCAGCAAGTGGGTGACAGAACAAACAACAGTCTAGCTGTACAATGGAACACTAGTTGACAAAAACATGCACTGTTGATGCATGTTACAATATGGATGAATGCCGAAATAATTAACCTGAGTGAAAGAAGACATTCCCCCCAAAGTATGAGTTCTTTTATAAAACATCCTAGAAATCTAATCTAATCTATCTATACTGGGAGTAGATCAGTTGTTGCTGGGGGTGGACATGGGGTGGGGCAAGGGTGTGAAGGCATGATTTTATAAAAGGGCATGAGGTAACTTTTGGGGGTGATGAATATGTTCATTATGTTGACTGTAGTGATGGTTTCACAGGTGTATCCATGTATCAGAACATCAAATTTTAGACTTTAAATATATATTATTTATTTATGCCACTGCCAATTATCTCTCAATTAAAGCTGTTAAAAAACTTTTATGTCAAACATATATAAATATCTAATGTATCTTACAAATCATTAAAATAAGATAAATACCTATCAATAAATGAACAAAGGACCTGACAGGCAACTCATAAATGAATGTAAATGACTAATAAATATTAAAAACCAGAATTCTTAAAGATCATAAAGAAATAAAAATTTAAAATGATATAGTTTTCAGACTGTATTTTGTGTATTCACCAATTAAAATGGTAAGTGTAAAAACTCTTGGTCATAGCTACTGTTGGTAATATTTTAGGGAAGTGAGAATTCTCAAATAGTGCTGTGCACATATAAATAAGTAGAACTTTTTTGGAGGACCATTTGAAAACGGCACAAATTAAAATATACAAAACTTTTGACGCAATAATTACACTTCTAGAAATTTATCCTAAGAGAGATGCACACAAAAACTTTAGGAATAAGAATATTCACCTTATCTATGTTTTTATACTAGCAAAAGATTGCAAAGAATCTAAAAGTTCAATATTAGAGAGTTGGTTGAATTTGATACCTCCTACCAATGCAGCCACCAGAATTAAAACTGTAGAAGAATATTTAGAGACATGGAAACATAATTGTTATATACCAGTTAGTGAAAAAAGTTGTAAGCAGTATATGGAATATGATTTTGTTTTAGACAAAATATTGCATATTAATGGCTAGGAAAAAGATATTTGCACTGGTTTTATCTGGGCTAGGCAATTATAATTTTCAGTTTTTTATTTTTGCTTCTATTTTTAATTGTTCTACAATGAAGTTGTATTGCTCTCATAATAAAAACCCCAATAAAAGTTATTTTTTTGCATACTGCCAGTGTTAATGCCCTATAAATGATACTGTGAGAAATATTAATTTTGAGTCTTAGTGACCGCCCCCAAATTGAACAGAAGCCTGCAAAAAGGTGTAGGTGTGTGGGGAGGCGTGAGATGCTGCTACTCTAAAATTGGAGCCTGGAGGGACCTGGACCCAGACCACTAAAGGGGGGTGGCATGGGCCTTGCCCTCTGTAGCAGTTGACACAGCTCAGGCCTCCCAGCAGAAAGGACAGCTGTTAAATAAGGACAAAGAAAATTAGTACCCGTCTTGCCTAGGACAATGGATCTGGTTAGGTTGGGTCCACTTTGCATGGCCAAGCCTCCACTGGCAATTTTCCATGTCTGTGTCATACAGCAAAGAGTAGGAGAGCAACAAGGGATTTATTGGTCCCAAGTCTTCACTTGCAGTCATGGAAAGTGAGGCCCATATGGGCCCATGCATGTGTTGCTCAATCAACATTCCTTCTTGGAAGTTCCGGCAGTGGCTTGAAGTAAAATCAATGCCAGAATGTCTGTCAACTAAAACAGTAATTTCTGGAATAGAATCACCTACTGAGAATCTCAAGGCTTGATTTCTAAGGGAGAAGAGTTAGCTCTGATATATGGCTTTAAAAAACCCCCAATCTCCCTTCTTTCCTTCTTCCCATGAAAACATGAGAATCAAGGTCCATGACTTATTATCTCTATGCCACAAAACCACAAAGTTCTCTGAATCTGGTGCAGCCAACTAATCTCATCGATGGGAGAAATACATACACAGGAATGTCACCATTTACTGGCCACAACAGGGTTGGCAAATGGCTTTCATCCTATATATCAACTGCCACTGTGCTTGGTGGAAATGTTAGAATGAATTCCAAGGCAGTGCCTGGGCTGAATGAAAAAGAATGAAGTGATTGATTGGAGATGTGTTGGTTGTGGAAGGGGCGATTAACAGTATCTTCGCCACATATTTCCATCTTGGTCTAGAACATCTGTTACCCTCAAAATAGGGTTTCTTCCTTAAATTGCTCTCGCTATTGATTACTCTTACAGGATACCAGATTCTTTCAAATATTACTTTTAGTACATCATTCTCCTATTTAAAAACCCTCTAAAGATCTGTCCCACATAGTAAATCTATTTCCTTGTCTAATAATCAAGGTCCTCTACATTTGACACTGTTTACCATTCTAAGTGCTTAGCAATCCTACACAGACTTAACTCCCTGACCTAATTTTCTACCCGGAGCAGGCGCTCTGGTCTAAAAGGGCCACCAACAGGAGCCAGGGATGGGAATCAAATAAGAGCAACTAGGCTAACAGATTAGGATGAGTCAATAGCTGGGGAGGCTCAAGATGGAGGAGGCATATTAGAATTCTTGGGGTAAGGGGTCAAAGCCAAAGCTGAGTGGACAAGCTCCGGCTGAGGCTTGTTCCTTTAAATGGTCTAGTTTCTATCCCAGTTAAGCTGCCCATCATCACTTTTAAAGTAGCGGTATTTTATAGCTGTTTCTTTACAGATACCTGATATATCTGCTACACATTATCATCACCAGGCTAATAGTATCTTCTTCACCCTCAATGTCTGTTTCCCTTCCTTGCTGCCTATTTGAATCCCACCCATCCTTCTGTGCTCAGCTCCAAAGCATCAGTTAGGCCCTGGTCTGTTTCAAATGACTTACTTCCCAGAGTCTTGAAACTTGACATCATTTCTTACTTCATCTCCACAATTCTGTGCAGATCCCTCCTTCTACAATGCTGGCGGGGCATCAACATTCACCGCCAGAGTCCATGTTGCCTAAGCAGTTACGTTCAGGGAACTTATGGTTACTGACTTGCTGTCCCATTCAAATGGAACAGTCTGGATCTGAACTAGGGTATTATGGTGTCTCTCAACTGTTAGATTTAAATACCAGTCTAAGGTAACAAAGCACTATAAACTAGCGATGGAACGCAGCAGCATAAAGCACAATAAATTCTTATTGCTTATGACTAGAATGAGACAAAATATTATTCCAGAATACGGAGAAAGAAAGTAAAACTATCACGGAAAAACATGAGCAGGTTAATTTTTCCAGCATGCTGAATGGCACCTGAGTGACCCAAGAGTTATTTGAACTTGAAAATAAACTATTCCTGCACACTCTGCTAGTGATTGGGCTATGATTAATAGTTATGACAATTTCTCATAGTGATGAGTCTAAAATAAAAAAAAAGCTTACAATGCTCACATTTAATTTGGAATACATTTACCATTTATAAGCCAAAAGAAAGCAGTTTGGAACTTCCATGAATTCTGATTAACATGATGTGGAAAAACTCAATGCCAAGCTTGTGTAAGTTATAGGAAACAGAATAGGGCTACTTGTCATTATATGTGTCTTATTTTTAGGATCAGATCAGAAACAGAGAAATTATAGGCTTTTTCCATATGCTCATACACTATGAGTATTCTTCGTTAATTTCAGATCATAATGAAACCTGAAGGCAATCTCTCTGTTTGTAATCCTATACCGGCCATGTTGATAAGTCTGACTTAGCAACATGGCCAGTATGACTAGGCACCCTTTGGCCTCCCGCTCTTTGCTAGGTGGTGGGGAGGAGAAAAGAGAAACTTGCAACTTTGAGCCAAAGGAATAATTTTGGTTACCATTAGCAACATTTGGGGCCACAAAGAGTTAGCATGGTGATTTCCCCCATTTTGTAGACCTGTTTTTTTTTTTTCCCCCCAGGCCTTTGAAGGCAGATAATTCTTCTCTTCCACCTTGACTTGACCCTCTCCAGAAGTCATGACAGGAGTACAGAGGTTCCTGTGGCATCTCCATGATTCTGGTGTGAAGGGTCCAGGGCATGGATGCCCTCATATACCTCTCTGCTACCAGAGGGCACCAGCCATGTGGGCAATAACCTGGTGAAGGTTCCCATTGACAGATGCCAGAGAAGCTGTACTGGTAAAGTTATAAACACTCTGTTTGAGGAGTCCATCTGGGTTGGTTTCAGGCCCTACCTATAGAAGGCTAGCCTAAATAGAATTACCTAGCTTTTTCTTCTTGAAAGCTGATGATAGCTCTAGTTTACTTATGAGGAGGTCATGGCGGCACACTGGGGTATGGTTGGCAAGGGGAGAGGAGATATAGGAGCTATTCTTACTACTCTGCTTTTTACTTACTTACTGTTCAGTGAGTCAATCTGATTGAGAGGATCTGGACTGTGGTATTAGCCCAAGAGGATTCAGAAAGGAGCCATGTTGGAATCTAGACAAGCTAGAGTCCAGACTAAGATCTGCACTCACCTCACATGGAAAGTCAGCCAAGTTTCCACTGGTGAGTCTGGATTCTGTAGGCAATTTAGTGATTTCCTGTTGGCCACCCCCTCCTGCTGCCTCCCTCCCACCTGCAAGCAGTCACCCATCCATAAATCCTGTCCAGCCCTGGATTTCAGCCCAATGTTCCAGAGATTTGGACTCACCAAGGAGAGCAGAATTCCCAGGATCCAGGACCAGCTGTGCTCCCAGAGGAGACGTCAGCACTGAAGGAAGGTTCGGTCCAGTGGCTGAAAGCAAGGCTCTGATGTCTTCCAACCGTGTGGGGACTTGGGGGGGATCTGTGGGAAGGCAGATGGGGAGTCAGGCAGGGTAAAGCATGAAGGCTGTAGTAAGGGGGGAAGGAAAGATGGGCATGCATTGAAGGCAGGCATTAGGGTTGCCTTTTAGCATCATTTTTTTCCCACAGAGAAAGTGTACCTATCAAGGTGAGTCAGAATTTCAAGCTTAGTATTTGGTGCCCAAAACAGTAAGGTCAGTAATAAGAATCAGGCATGTTGACTTTAGGAGTTCCTTACTGTATACCACTTTATACCACAGTACCACTGGGTCTCTATAAATGTGTAGGCAAATTAAACTATATTATAAAAATACTCTTAAAAAGCCAACACTTCTTCAGCATTTATTATATGCCAAGTCCTGTGTTAAATAGTTTTCATTCCTTTTTTCATTTAACTCTTACGGTATCCTTTAGAACACTCTGTTACTGTCCCCACAGATATGGATACATCACCACAGGAATTTTTTATCTTAGAGAGCGAGAGAGCGCACACACATGGCGGGGGGGAGTAGAGGGGGAGGGAGAGAGAGAATCTTAAGCAGGCTCCATGCCCAGCACCGAGCCTGACACGGGGCTCAGTCTCACGACCCTGAGATCATGACCTGAGCCGAAACTGCATCAGATGCTTAACTGACTGCACTATCCAGGGGACCCAGGAATTCCTTATATAAAAGAAGCCTACCAGTGACGTTTTCTATGAAGAAAAAGGTTTATTTATGAAGTTGATAAAGTGAATTTGCTTTGTGGTCTGGATTTTTACGCCCACGTAGGACCAGATAAGCAGAACAGGGATGATTTGTTCTTTAAAATCTTAGAAGGAGTTAGGGCTGAAGTCATCAGGGGTCTAGTTAACCAGAGCCCAAAGTGACACAAATGGGAAATAGAGTGGCTTATCATTTCCACTGGACAAATAAAGAGGAGAGCACCTATTGAAGCTGGTGGTGAGAGGACTCAAGATTCTCTGAGAAAAGAAGCAGAATCCTGTTTCCCCACTTCCTACATCTCCCAAGGGGGACTCCCATCTTTTTCTCTAGAGCACTTGTTGGAGTCTGAAGAGAAGCAGGAGTATTTCTTTTGTAACTGATGGTCATTTCATCAGTGTTCAGTGAGGGCCTATTATGTGCCTGTCACCTTGTCAGATACTTGTTAAGGGTGGCAAGTAAGTCATGATGGCTTCAGAGTCCGCTTCAGAAATATGCCTTCTGTCTACTCTGCCTTGACTGCAAAAAACCATTGCATACAGAGAACAATGATGAGCTTGAGATTTTTACATCTGTTTCTATATCTATACATAAATTATAAAGACATTATATATGTTATATATAATTTAAAAATATTCTTTGGGTATAGGTGAAAACATCATGTTTGGGTTCAGGAATGCTCTATTTGAGCTGTGGCTCTGTCACTCACTAACTTGGGCAAGTCACTTAATTCCTCTGAGCCTTAGTTTCCTTGTCTACAAAATGGTGAGGAAACTCATCATTTCCTAGATCTCTTTTTACTCTGAAATACCAGGATTTTAGGAACTGATGGTAGTAGTTTACTCCAACCTAGAGTCCCTTCCCATTTTTTTTTATTTTTTTAAACTTAAGTAATTATTTTTTAAAATTTAAATTCACGTTAGTTAACATATAGTGCCTCCCTGGTTTCAGGAGCAGAATCCAGTGATTTATCACCCACACACAAGACCCAGTGGTCATCCCAACATGTGCCTTCCTTAATGTCCATCACCCATTTTTTAATATTCCCTTGAGGATACTGAAATTGAATACTGAATATTCCCTCAAGAATATTAAACTCAAGGGATGCTTGGGTGCTGTAGTCAGTTAATAGTCAGCTCTTGGTCTTGGCTCAGGTCATGATCTTGGGGTTGTGGGATCCAGCCCTGTGTTGGGCTCCCTGCTCAGTGGGGAGTCTGCTTGAGTTTCTCTCCCTCCCTCTGCCCTTCCTGCTAGTGCTTTCTCTCTCTTAAATCAATCAATCAATCAATCTTAAAAAAAAAGAATATTAAACTCAAGAAACCTTTGCTTATTTCCTAAAAGTCAAAAAGGGAGGTTATGTCCCATCTTCAAAACCATCAGGTCTTCTTGGGCCAAATGTCAGCCCCTCCTAATGCCCTTAGAACTTTTATCATATTGTTCTTCTTTGGTGCATGTCCATTTGATCTTCCGAGGGAAACCGTAAATTCTCCAAAGACAGAGGTCACCTCTTAAATTGATCCCAACACTCAAGATGGAACTTAGAGGCAATACGTCATGAATATTCATTCAACAGCCACAGGAATAAATGAATGAAAGTCGCATTACACATCAAGTCTCCATGCTACAGGTTAAGTCACAGAGCTTGGCCTGAAAGCTCAGTTTTATACACAAAATCCCTTGTTTAAAAATTAAGCCTCATTTTTGGCTAATTAAAATAAAAAGAGAGACATTATTTCTATGTTCATAGCCACCTGTACAAATAAAAATACTTGGATTAATAAACCAAGGCGTCTGATCAAGAAAAGCCCACTGCTTAAGAGTCTAACCAGTGATTTTTTTTTTTCCCATCATGTCTGGTTAAATGGGAAGATGTCCTCCTCATCCAGCTCCATGTTCACGGTCACACTAGTCTTCAGTCGCAACGCTGCAAGAGCTGCCTGGCAGAACGCATGCCCTTCGTTGGTAAAGCTACTGTAGCAACCACGCATCCTAGGCTCTTGTCTCTGTCAGTGCAGGCGACAATCAAGGCTTATTTTGGGAGGAAAAGCCCACAGGAAGCCCCGTAACTCAGTGTGGGGCAACCGTGCCTGGGCCCCGGGCTCCAGACTCGTACGCAGCTCAGCCGGATGAAACCCAACACAGAACAAATGACATCTGTCACAGAGCTGCCTTCCTGTGGCTTTCTAAGATGACTGGAGGTTTATGCAGCCACTGGTGAGATGAAAACCCACCGGGGCCTCTCTGAAACCTGAGCGGGCAAGGGCTAGAGACCCTAGGCTTTGGTCTATGAGCAATTGCAGGTATGGAAATATGAGTATAAAGTTTAATTATTTTTCCCCAAGGAGGTCTCTAATATATGAATGTGTGTGTATGTATGTATGGTGTGTGATTCTTCATATTTCTCATAGATTCCTTTTTTTCTTAGAATGATAGCTTTCTCTTAGTGAGAAAACTAGCATGAGGGCTCTAATCATTGCTTTTTTTTTTAAACTTTCTTTTTTTTTATTATTATGTTATGTTAATCACCATACATTACATCATCAGTTTTTGATGTAGTGTTCCATGATTCATTGTTTGCGTATAACACCCAGTGCTCCACGCAGAATGTGTCCTCTTTAATACCCATCACCAGGCTAACCAAGTGGGATTTACCCCTGGGCTGCAAGGTTGGTTCAACATCCGCAAATCAATCAATGTGATACAATACATTAATAAAAGAAAGAACAAGAACCATATGATCCTCTCCATAGATGCAGAAAAAGCATTTGACAAAGTACAGCATCCTTTCTTGATCAAAACTCTTCAGAGTATAGGGATAGAGGGTACATACCTCAATATCATAAAAGCCATCTATGAAAAACCCACAGTGAATATCATTCTCAATGGGGAAAAGCTGAGAGCTTTCCACCTAAGGTCAGGAACGCGACAGGGATGTCCACTCTCACCACTGCTATTCAACATAGTATTAGAAGTCCTAGCCACAGCAATCAGACAACAAAAAGAAATCAAAGGCATCCAAATCGGCAAAGAAGAAGTCAAACTCTCACTCTTTGCAGATGATATGATACCTTATGTGGAAAACCCAAAGGACCCCACCCCAAAACTGCTAGAACTCATAGGGGAATTCAGTAAAGTGGCAGGATATAAAATCAATGCACAGAAATCAGTGGCATTCCTATACACCAACAACAAGACAGAAGAAAGAGAAATTAAGGAGTCGATCCCATTTACAATTGCACCCAAAACCATAAGCTACCTAGGAATAAATCTAACCAAAGAGGCAAAGAATCTGTACTCAGAAAACTATAAAATACTCATGAAAGAAATTGAGGAAGACACAAAGAAATGGAAAACGTTCCACGCTCATGGATTGGAAGAACAAATATTGTGAAGATGTCAATGTTACCTAGAGCAATCTACACATTCAATGCAATCCCTATCAAAATACCATCCACGTTTTTCAAAGAAATGGAACAAATAATCCTAAAATTTGTATGGAACCAGAAAAGACCCCGAATAGCCAGAGGAATGTTGAAAAAGAAAAGCAAAGCTGGCGGCATCACAATTCCGGACTTCCAGCTCTATTACAAAGCTGTCATCATCAAGACAGTATGGTACTGGCACAAAAACAGACACATAGATCAATGGAACAGAATAGAGAGTTTTTTTTCTTTTCTTTCTTTTTTTTTTTTTAAGGTAAGACAAAAACAAGCTTTTTTACTGCATCCCACCAAGTTCCAGACTCCCTGGGGAAGATAAGCCCAGGGTCCCTAGTCCAGGGGATAGAAGGGTTATTGTTCCCAACATGGCAGAGTCCAGCACTGGGCAACAGTGAATATTAGATGGTATCCCAGTGGTTGTTATTTCTAATATCTGTGTTATGCCAAGAACTGTGTTAGACTCTAGTCAGGGGTTCTTATATTTGGGGGTACTATAGTCTGAATGCCTGTGTCCCTTCAAATTCATAGGTGAAGTCCTAACCCCCCAAGGTGATGGTATTAGGTGACGGGGCCTTTGGGAGGTGAGGCAGAGCCCTCATGAGGGCCATTTGCGCCCTTATACATGAGACCCTGGAGAGCTGGCTTGTCCCTTCTGCCATGGGCAGAGACAGCAAGAAGCCAGTGGTCTGTAACCCAGAGAAGGGGCTTTAGCAGAACCTGACCATGTTGGCATCCTGATCCTGGACTTCTAGCCTCTAGAGGTGTGAGACATAAACTTCTGTTGTTATAAGCTGCCCAGTTTGTGTTTTGTTTTAGCAGCCTGAAAGGACTAAGACAGGGGGCTACCCGTGTGGACTTTAGGTAGGCTGGACTATGAACTTCTTGAAATTCTATGAAAAATTTTATAGGTACGAATTTTTCTGGAGGGGGTCATCAATAGTTTTCATTTGATGCTCAAAGAAGTCCTTAATGCAGAAGAAATTCACAATAACTTCTTTACTTCTTGAGCCCTTGCTGACAGCCGCCTCCCCCTACATGGACAATCCCCATCGTGCATTCACATCAAGACCAGCATCTAAGGCTTAGTAAGGTAACTGAGTTGCCCAAAGTCACACAAGGTCACACACTGAATAAACAGTAGAGCCAGCATTCAAAATGATTTCTGCCTGGCCCCCGAGTCTGTGTTCTTTCTACTGGAAGGCCCTAAGGTGGGAGGAAGAGAAGGCATATTGCTTTTATGTAATTAAATGGATCAGGGATAAAGGGAGGGGGAGGGTGGGCTAGACGGTCAGCCTCGAGGTGTTTACCTAGGATCAGCAGCTGCGTGTTCTCGGTCAGCTCTCCATGGACATTGGCTGCTCTGCAGGAGTACAGGCCCTGATCTGAGGGGGACACGTCTGTGAGCAGCAAGGAGCCCTCGTGCCCATGCGGAGGGGAGCCCAGTTTGCTTTTATTCCTGAACCAAGTGACTTCAGCTTCAGGCACACCTAGGAAGAAAAAAAATAAACACATCAGCAAAACACACTCAGGTGACCCTGGAGGCAGTTACCACCGCTTGGCGGACCCTCTCAGGGGTTACTCTGCAGGAAGCATCTGCGTGGGCGTCTTCTACCATCCTCTGGCCAAACTAAATAATACCTGTGACCTCTCCGTGGTCTCGAGAGCTTTAGCTTTTTAAAGCTCACACTGAAGAGGCAGGAAGAGAGAGTCCAGTTAACAGAACAGGAAGTGGGCAGCTGGTAAAAGGCACTTGTCAAGATGGAAGGAAAGTACCCAAACTCTGTGGGGAAAGTAGGGATGGACATAAGCCCCAAATCTATACAGCGGTGAAAAGGAATGATTGACAAGTACATGAAACAAACATTTAGTAAGAAAAGCTGGACGCAAAAGAGTACACCCTGGATGATCTCATTTCTGTAAGTGACAGACAAAACCTGATAACATCAGTCTGTGCTGTTAGTAGTCAGGGTGGTGGCTCCTGTGAGAGGGAGGGACAAACAGGGAGGCGTTGGGACTAAGTGGGGACAAAGGTTGGTCAAGGGTAATTCTCTGGTTCCTGACCCGAGGGCTGGTTTGGTGGGCTTGGTACCTTTATGATATGTCTCCTTTTCGGTACAGATACTACCCTTCAGTAAAAAGTTAAAAGCTATAAAATATTAGTATTTTGTCTAGTATGAACCAGACAAAAGAAAGCTGCTGGAACCTGACCAGAACTGACACTATACATGGAAAACACGCTTGTAATTTTTGGATCCTACGTATTTTCTTAGAACAAGAGAACACAGAGCTATGGCCATAACACCACAGAGAAAGAGACAAAAGAAAGAGACAAAAAGAAAGTACTCTGTTCTTTCTTCAGTCCAAGATTTGTGTTTGAGGGAGAGAGTGGGGAGGGTGTATGAGTTAGGATGGAGTACCTGCCTTTGGAAGTTGGGCTCTGTCCTTTAGGGTCGTCACTGATTGAATGTGTTCATTCACAATTCATACGTTGTTACGTTCTAACCACCTCCAATGTGATAGTATTTGGAGGTAATTAGGTTTAGGTGGGTGGGGTTGTCATGATGGGATTAGTGCCCCTATGAGAAGAGACCGGAGAGCGAGCCCTCTCTCTCTCTCCATCGTGTCAGGACGTGGTAAGATGGTGGTCTGCAATCCAGGAAAAGAGCTCTCCACAGACCTGCTGGGGCTGGCGCCTTGAGCTTGGACTTCTCAGCTTCCAGTACTATGAGAAATATATTTCAGACATTTAAGCCACCTCGTCTATGGATATTTTGTAATAGCAGCCTGAGTAGGCTAAGACAAGGGGGCAACCGTCGTTCTTTAGGAAGTTTCCCTGTGGTTGCCATGCTGGCAAGCAGGCCCCGGGCCAGGACAAGCCTTCTGAGATAGTCTGCACAGGAGGCCCCGCAGGAGGCTGAGCTCAGAGTAAGTTGGGAGACAGAAAATCTGTGGCATCAATTCACAGGTCTCTGGGGAGCAGAAAGCTCCATTCCCCACTGCTCAGCCTGCTGGCCCAGTTCAAAAAGTTTACTCAGAACTCTTGGGTGTATGTCCAGGGTACGTTAAAAATGTCAAATCCTGGTCAATGGGGGTCAAAGCCAGGAAGAGTCAAAAGACTTGATCTTTTGTCCTGTGCTTTTCTGAGTTGGGGCTACATGCTGCATTTGGGGCAAGGACAGTGTTGCCCTTAATGGGCAGCCTACTGGTGAGGACACAGACGTCTTCAAGGGATTGCCTATGTACCTGTTACTTGTCCTTGAATCTGCTGAACAGAACTTGCCAGCAGTCTACTCTGTAACACCCAGCTCAGTGGCTCCCCTAATTATGCCCCCCTCGGCACTTGCTGCTCCTGAGCTCCCAGAAGGAGGAAGTGGGATGGAGGCGGGAAGGTGGTCTCACACTCCCTCAACAATGATGAACTGCCTTGTGGGAATTCACCGGTATCCTGCCTGCTCGGCTGCCTCAGGTGGGCCTGGAGCGGTGGCCCAAGGTGGTGGTCAAAGTGTCTGGCCAATCTGTAGAGACTTCCTCCCTATTACAAGGACCAGAGGAGTGATTCTCTGGTTTTCTCTTTTCTTCCAATTACCAATAATTTAATGAAAACCACTAAGGATCACCGAACTGGCTGGAAGGAGGAGGCAGGGCTGCTGAAATGGGATAAAGACTCAGATACTGCAGGCTTGTCACATCGGGAGAGGCGTACCTCATGGTGCCTGATGCTCAAATGCAGGAGACGGACCAGGCTGGCCTGGCCTCCAAATATACCTGGACAGAAGAGGCAGGTAAGAGGCAGAAAAGCTGATTTTTCATTGCAGCACCACTAGGGAGAGCAAGAGCATCATGATGTCTAGCCATGCTAGCTTGGACTTTGGACCTTGAGCTTAGTTTTTACGTGTAAAAAAAAAAAAAAAAAAAAAATCCACAGCATTCAAAGGAAAGCCTCCGAAAGGTAAGCTGAAGAAAACATTCCCTGCCATTTCTGTCCTGAAAACACAAGGAGAATCTAGGTCCTACAAATCATTTCCTGTCAGTATTTCCCTTGTTATGAAGCGCTCACATGCAGCGGGTAGGTTGGCACGTTCTTTTGAAGAGTGCTGTGGGTAGCAAGCACACAATCCCCGCTAGGACCTAAGACTGTTCTAGAGCAAGGCAGGTACAGTAAAGGAGCTGGACTAAATGGGCCCTCGGTTCCACGAAGTGAATGGGGGAGCGAACACTCTCTCCACCACTGTGCTGATGGGAATGGTGTGTGTGTGTCTCCAGCGCCAACACTCCTGAGGATCTCTGCAACATGGACAATCCTGCAGTAAGTCTCCCTGCTACTCCCAGTGCATCCTTCTCTGGAAGGGCCCGTGCTCCTGCCGGACAGTCAGAGGCAGAGACACGGAGGAGAAGAGAGGAAATTGGGGGGTGGGGGTGGGGGTGAGAAACAAGAGGCGGAGGGAGAGAACCCAGGCTCTGAGAGAGACCTGGAGCCATTTCTCACTTCCCCAGGAAGTGGGTCCAAGCCTCTTCCATTCCCTTAATCACTCTGCCTCATGCCCCCCCGCCCCCATGAAATCAGAGTGTTTGCCAGCATAAGACAGGTGCTTATCAAAAGGACTGAATTCTTCAGGTAGGGTGGGGGGTGGGGGGCTCATGGGAGACATGCAAACATTCAGGATAGCAAGGGGTCGAAGGAATTTGCTGATGGAGGAGTTGTGTCTGGTGGCACATGTTGGGGGCTTCCTGCCTGGGACTGTGGGCCTCAGGCAGAGGGTGACACAAAAAAAGATACCTTAGAATCTCTTTAGTCTCTTTCACAACTGATTTTGACATCCTTCAAACATAGAAGAAAGGAAGAGGAAACATTAACAAGGCCTGAGAGAGCTTTTTTCTGTTTTTTTTTTTTCCTCAAGAGATCATAATGAGCCTTAAGAGAACATCACCAGCCATTGTTTAAACCAGAATCCCTTGAAAAGGTACCAGATACACATGCCCAAGACCGACGTTCAGAATAGCTGAACATAGGGAGTACATGAAGGTCAGGGACCGTGCAAAATATCCTGAACATGTGAGAGGAGAAACAACACTTGGTGAACATTTGCTATAAGCCAAACATTTTATAAAGATAATCACATTGTTCAAAGAGATGAAAAAATCTGCCTAAAGTGATGTTAGTTTGAATCCCTGACTGATTATGTGGGGACAGAGCCTCTGTCTCTCCCCACCCCTCACCCCGTGGTCAATCAGTGACCTACAAATGGCAGAGTGGAGATCCACACTCATCCATTTGATGCCACAGATTCCCACCTTACCCTGTGCGCACCATGCTGCCTGCCCCTGGACCCAACTGCCTCTTCAGAGAAGATCAGAAATGCTACGCTACTGTTTCTGAACCATCAAATTCTTATTTTCTACTCTAGAATGAACCTTTCTGCTGTAGCTGTAACACCAAGATTATTGTGAGGAGGGGTTTCTAGAACCCATGTGTGCTGGCTTTGTTAGCTCTCTTCTTGTTGAGAAGCTGGTCAGGTTGTGGGAGACTTCTTTTTTTCCTGGGCTGTTGTGATGTGACCACACATTTTACCAAAAGAAATGTCTAAAAAATGACAGAAAAGATACTCTACCACAGAACACAGTCCAATGCTATGTTGTTGACAAGTTACTTGGATAGGCTCCACACTCTGGCCTCCCTGCTATGATCTGTGTATAAAACAGAGGAGGAAAAAAACCCTGCTTTGCCTTTTTCCCTTTGGTGGCATATCTTATCAACAACACAATGCTCTCCCTGTTGCTTGAAAGAACCAATAAATGAGTCTGGTCATAATGGGTTGTAACTTGAGATGATTATAAGGATTAGTGCCTTTCATCTTCACAGGGCCACCAGGTAGGGTGATGCTGTAATATTCTTTTTTCAATTCCAGACAGGATAGTCTTGCTAAGCAGACCACTTGTTGTTATATTTG
Organism: Eumetopias jubatus; assembly: GCF_037043125.1. Classification (NCBI taxonomy): domain Eukaryota; kingdom Metazoa; phylum Chordata; class Mammalia; order Carnivora; family Otariidae; genus Eumetopias; species Eumetopias jubatus. The sequence continues at coordinate 44,721,953 of NW_028274821.1, read as the reverse complement.
GAAGGCTGCTTGCACCACACAGCCTGTCAGCATCTCGAGCTGGGGTGTCCACTGAAAGGTGCACCTTGACACGATGCCCTTGAGCAGCTTCTTCCATGGCTTGGTGCAAGAAAAGGAAAGGATACAGTAACTAAAATGTCAGCCATGCCAATTATTCTAAAGAACCACGGAAGTCTGGAAAGGAGGTTTTCAGCCTTCCACATTTCTCTGTACTGACTGGGGCAGACATTCACAGTGGTTCACCAAACCGGTTTCCCTCTTTTGCCTGGGTGCCCATCTAGGCCATGTTGCTCAATATCCCTTGTGGTGGGGAGTGGCCAGGTGACAAGAGGGACTGTGAGAAGTGGTAATATGTGTTGCTTCCAGGTGTGGCCCTTCAAAACCTTCCCAACCACCCTCCATGCTTTTTCTTTTTCCCCCTCTTCTGGTTGACAGGTTAGAGATAACCCCTGGGAGACCTTGAAGGGCATGTGTTAGAGCCACAAGCATTCTGTGACCCTGACTGTGTGGGGCAGCCAGCTCTCTGGACTCTTCTGTAAATAATAATAAACTTCTATTGTGTTTGATCCATGATATATTTGGGGGTCTACTTATTAGCATAATCTAGCCTACCTTAATGAATATACTACCTGTCACTGATTCCTCAACTATTTATTTCTGCATCACCAGTCCTAACAATTTTATCTCATAAGTCCTTCAAAAACTTCCTTTGTTCTTAGAAGAAAATCCCAAATTGTACCATAATCTATGAGAGCATGTAAGATCTAGCCCCTGTCTGCTCTCCCCCACCCTTCAGCCACAGGTCATGCTACTTTCTTCTCTGTTGTCTGAACTACAGCCACCCCAGCCATATTCTACTGCTTTAGAGGCAGCCTGCTCTTTCTACCTCAGGCCCTTTGCACATTCTGGTCCCAATGACTGAAATGCTCCCTCCTCCCCCAACCCTTTATCTCCTACTAGGTCTCCTGAACTTTTCTCAAGTAGAGAAAAAGTATGGGAGTGATACACTGGATTGGATCACTTTTCAAAAAGAATGCTTGCTCATCATACTCATTGCTTAATATTTGTTATGTTTAAGGGTTGGGAAGAATTTGTGAGGCTGCATCTTACAAGGTGAAAGCATATATGTACAAAAAGTTATTTAATGAGAAACTGCTAACAACTCATACATAGAGGACATGAGTTACTCTACATAAATTATGTAATATTCTTAATATGGAGTATAAAATAGCCATTAAAATTACACCATAAGAGAGCCATAAAGCCACTTCTATTAGTAAAGTAAAAGTCATTCCTACCGCTATTGCGCATTACAACACTCAGTATTTTGACGGGAGACTCAGCTCAAGGACGATTTTTTTTCCAGCAAATTCACAGACTGACTGTGTCATCAAAAGCAGGCTCTTGCCCACCACTTTGAATAAATACCTTATTTAACAAAAGGTATAATGACAAAGATACACAGATTTATTTTAGTCAACCATGATTAACACAAATAGTTCTACACATAAAAATCAAAATAAAGACTGTCATGTGCAGGGCCAGGCAAAAAGTGGGCATGACAACCTGAGATCTCATGATGAGGTCACCAAGAGCGGGTCTCTGGATGAAGTCAGGGAGACAGGGCACCAAGTGGCCAGAAAGAATTGGCCAAAGCTGATTTTAGTGTCCCCGGTTCCCCATGGTAAATGCTTCCTCACCTGAATTCTGGTTCTCTCAATCTCCTTTAAGCGCCCACTTCCTTGTTGCATGCCCCCTTGCTCTCCATTGTCTTACTCCTACCTGTCTCATCTCTCAAGAAGAGATCTAGCATGGTCCATTGTATCTCCAGTTAGTGTTGTGTCTCTGAGGCACATGTTCACAGTGGTCCGGTGGGGGATGATGGTTCTGCACAGAAGGCCCCACATGCACCATCAGTCCCTGCATGAAGTCCAGCTCCTTCATGGGAAGCCCTCTTGGAGGGTTTGTCTGACTCCTTATCTGGGAGGGCCGGGCAGGAAGGGATATGACTGAGGAAGGTTTCACTGACGAGGCTGGACACACAGGCCAAGGGAAGTTTTTTTTTTTTTTTTAAAGATTTTATTTATTTATTTGAGAGAGAGAGAGAGAGAGAGCATGAGAGCGGGGGAGGGTCAGAGGGAGAAGCAAACTCCCCGTTGAGCAGGGAGCCCGACGTGGGACTCGATCCCGGGACTCCAGGATCATGACCTGAGCCGAAGGCAGTCGCTTAACCAACTGAGCCACCCAGGCGCCCCAGGCCAAGGGAAGTTTTACAAAGAGAAGCTAATGTATGATGACAGAGATAGATTTATAGTTCTGATTTCCTGGAGGTACCAGAATATTTCAGAGAAAACCAGACTGGGCGCCTGGGTGGCTCAGTTGGTTAAGCGACTGCCTTCAGCTCAGGTCATGATCCTGGAGTCCCGGGATCGAGTCCCACGTCGGGCTCCCTACTCAACGGGGAGTCTGCTTCTCCCTCTGACCCTCTTCCCTCTCGTGCTCTCTCTCATTCTTTCTCTCTCAAATAAATAAATTAAAAAAAAATCTTTAAAAAAAAAAAAGAGAAAACCAAACTGTTCTTTGGAAACAACATGCTTTAGATTAAGATCTTCCTCCTACTTATTCTAAACTGGGTTATGTGGCCTATAAATCACAGGCAGAGGTAAAACCTCTGATTTTGGGGTGGAGATTTAGGATCCAAGAAAGCCCCAGAGAAGGGGTGCCACTGTCTGTCCACTCTGTCCACTGAGTATGGCCAGGGAACCCGGCTTTGGATTTGCCACAGAAGGGGATATGTGATGAGGATGGCAATCAGGCGACTGGAGCTGGGCCCTAGAACAGCAGCTGTTCGTTTCTGGGTGCTGTGGGTGTGAAGACCCTTAGGGTAGATATCACCCACTAGTGGTCCAGAGGAAGGGAGAATCAGCAGCTGGGCTTTGTTTGGCGGCTCTGTGTTGGTGTTTTTGCCTTTTTAATGGAAGGTAAATACCTTTATAAAGAACATACTACTACCCCCTATTGTCTACTCCTTCTCTGCTTCTTTCTGACTTTCTGTTCCTTATAGGCCTCTGAGTTTGCAAGGCCAACTAGAGGGCAATTCCTATATATCACAGCTCCTAATAGCACTGTTTTCGTTCATGACTCCTACCCACTTCTGATGAGAGTAAGCTCCAGATTCCTGTTGGTCTTACCTCTGCAGCCTCTCTGATGTTCCTCCACCCTTTATCTTTCCATCACCACTGCCCTGAGTTTGGGCCCCCATTACCTCTTCTCTAAACTACCAAGACAGCTTTTTTTTTTTTTTTTTAATGATTTAAGTTTTAAGTCATCTCTACACCCAACATGGGGCTTGACCTCACAAACCTGAGATCAAGGGTCACATGCTCTGCCCCCTGAGCCAGCCAGGCACCCTGACTACTAAAACAGCTTCTTAACTGGCCTTTCTGTCCCAGTATTTCCTATCTTCAATCCATTTTATGAACTGCTGTTGGCTTACTCTTCTGGAAGTCTGGCTCCTTAATGCCACTCTCTGTCTGCCTTTTTCTGAACTCCTTGGCCAAGCATTTAAGGTCTTCCGTGGTGCAACTGCAACCCAGCATACTAAAGCCTAAGCCCCTCCACGCCATTTCTCTACTCTGGGCCCCAGCCAGACCAAAGCACACACTGTTTGCTTACAGTCTTGGGCTTTCCTACTTCCATGAATTTTTCACGCTCATTTGTTCACTTGGAAGACTCTTTGCTTCCATCTTGGCACATGCAGTGTGCAAGGCTGAAGTAAGAAACCACCTCCATCCCAGCCAGAATTCATCTTTCCTCCTCTAAACTTCTGTAGCATTGTCCATTTTCAGGGTGACTGAGGTTCTTGCCTTAGCTTTCCTACTAGCCCTAAGTCCCTGAGAGTAGAATCTGTATTTATCTTTGTATCCCTCAACCTAGCACAGGGTTCCATTAATATATGAACAGATGAATTAACACATGAATGCATTTCTCACCTGCAACTTGGCAGTTAATTGTTACATTCACTCCTTGTACTGTTTTGATGGTGCTTCCCACATCAACTGTGACGGCAGGCTCCTCAGTGTTGATCACAGTCCCTCGTGATGTCTTCACTAGTGGTTTTCCTGAAGGTGGGAAGGAATGTGAGATTTTACTAGATGGTGGCTGTGGGCTTGGGGTGTTCCCTTGAAACATGGGCTGACCCACAATGAACAACTGGTATACCCAGGCTTTTCCCACTAACCATGTTTTCCTTTGAAAAAAACTGTAACTGCATGATATAGAAACCATCCACCCACCCAACTCATCTACCATAGAACTGTCAGGAAAAGAACACAGATTGAAGAATCTGAGGATGGAGCATAGTATCTAACAAGCTGGGATGATTTGTGCATTTTGTCCTTAAATTTATAAATGATATTTCTCTTATTTTTAAAGGTTTTTTTTAAAAAATATTTTATTTTTCTTTTTAATTTTATTACGTTATGTTAGTCACAATACATTTCATCATTAGTTTTTGATGTAATGTTCCATGATTCACTGTTTGCATATAACACCCAGTGCTCCATTCAATACGTGCCCTCCTTAATACCCATCACCAGGCTAACCCATCCCCCCACCCCCCTCCCCTCTAAACCCCTCACTTTGTTTTTCAGAGGCCATAATTTCTCATGGTTCGTCTCCCCCTCCGATCCCCCCCCTTCATTTTTCCCTTTCTACTATCTTTTTTTTTTTTTTTTAACATGTAATGTATTATTTGTTTCAGAGGTACAGGTCTGTGATTCAACAGTCTTACACAATTCACAGCGCTCACCATAGCACATACCCTCCCCAATGTCTTTCACCCAGCCACCCCACCCCTCCCACCCTACTCCCACTCCAGCAACCCTCAGTTTGTTTCCTGAGATTAAGAATTCCTCATATCAGTGAGGTCATATGATACATGTCTTTCTCTGGTTGACTTATTTCACTCAGCATAACACCCTCCAGTTTCATCCATGTCATTGCAAATGGCAAGATCTCATTCCCTTTGATGGCTGCATAATATTCCATTGTATATATACACCACCTCTTCTTTATCCATTCATCTGTTGATGGACATCTTGGCTCTTTCCACAGTTTGGCTATTGTGGACATTGCTGCTATAGACACTGGGGTGCATGTACCTCTTCGGATCCCTACGTTTGTATTGTTGGGGTAAATGCCCAGTAGTGCAATTCCTGGGTCGTATGGTATGAAATCGTTTTTATATACCCTATGCTTAATTCTTTGTAAGCCAAATGGAGTTTTGTTTTAGTTTCGTTTAGTTTTAACCATTTTATAGGCAGGACACGCTACGATGGTATTCACTCTGCTGTGCCTTCATTAACTGTGAAGAAAACCATAATTCAATTCAACACTTTAACCTGTTTTTTATACTTTTTGTTTTCTCCCTCATCTATTTATCATTATTCCTGCTTGCCCTGTCACACAGCCTCCTGTGCCCCTCTTTCTTCTCTTCTTCCCTCTTCCCTTGTAACTGTGCTCTAGGTTATTAAGCTCATTAAAACTATGTTCAAAGGCAGAAACTTGAGTAAGATCTGAAGATGTACATAGGCTCTCCATATCTGTTGTGACTGTTTAGGGGTCTTTTCCCTTATTTCACCTATATTCCATATATTTGAGACTATGTATGAGCTGATGTGAAGATGAGTGACTTGGTACTACAGTTTCTAAGAATAATGCAGGGTGAGAATAGGGGAATGCAGCTGGAATGACCCTGAGTACACCTTGGCTTATCTACCTTGCCTCCCTACCCACAGGAAGCTCTCCAGCGTGAACTCTAATTATACCCTAAATCTAAGCCTCGGGCCCCCCTCTGTCACTATGATCTGACGCTGCCACCTTCTCTGGATGGACTGCTGCAGAGCCTAACTGGTCTCACTTCCACGTGTCTTTCACTACAGTCTCTTCTTATGTCAGCTTGAGTGATCTTTCTCAAACACGAATCAGATCATGTAACTCTTCGGATTAAATTATCCAGTGCTTTATCGGTGCGATTAGAACAAAATTTCAATCTCTTTTTTATGACCAGCCATGTCCCCTATGTGTTCCTCTCCTCCCTGACTGAGGCCACACTCCCCAGCTATCACTGCTCCCACACTGGCCTTCTTTCCCTTTCTCCGAAAGATCAGCTCATTTACCACAGCTCTTCCCTTTCCCTGCCATCCTCCAGTTACAGATTTCTGCATGGCTGTCTTCTTCAGTCGTTTCTCAGGGGCAAGTAGCACCTTCTAGTGGGACCTTTCCTAACCACTCCATCTAAAGCATGTACCCCTTTTATCCCTGGCCAGTCACTATGTATCTCACCACCACCTTTATTTTCTTCATAAGCAAAGAACCATCAGAATATATAATTTATTTGTGTATTCTCTGTCCCCCACCACTCACCACGTAGCCTCCATAAAAGCAGGGATCACATCTCTCTTGTTCTTTTTCATTCCTACCACTGAGTCCTGACAGATGGTAGGTCCTCAATAAACATCTAGTAAGTGAATATATGTGTGAATGCGGTGTGCTATGTGCGTTATCTGAATTTGTTTTTGCTTTCATAACAAGGCAGGTGAAGTATTTCTTTTATGTAATCAAGGAACATAGCTTCAGAGAGGCTCCATGGATTGTCCAAGGCCAGAGAACAGCAAGGAATAGGGCTAAACTTGACGCTAGATTTTGACCTGAAGTCCAGTGCTTCTTATAGGGGATCTCAAATCCTTGTCTATGGATTGGCTGCCTCAGAACTCCCCGGGTACCTATTAAAAACATAATCTGTCCTGCTATACTACAAGTCGCCTCACTGTGTAATAAAAAAATACTGTGCCAATGGAGAAAAGTAGGTTAGGGACCAGAGAGTTTCAGACTCACAACTACTAAGTTATTTTTCCTATAGGAATTTTAATAATAAAGGTGGTTTTTATAGCTGCAAGTGTATAGCTATAAAATTCAAATGTCACTGAATTAAATCCAGCCCTTAATTAATTATATTGAGCTTTTGCTCAAAAGTAATGGCCTTTTGTCCTGTCACCAGAGGGCTGTCATTAGCACAAGCTACTTGTATGTTTCTTATTACCTTCGTGATCCACTGTTAAGACAAATCACAAAGTAACCCAAGTATTTATGATCAGTGGAAATATACAATGAAAATAACGTTTCTTAAACCACTCAACCTCTTACATCTATTAGAAAAAGCTTGTATATATTACTGAGTCCCATTCTAGATCCACTACATTTGAATCTCAGGTGGTTTAAAACCAGCACACAGGGCCACGACTTTGACTTGGGACACGAAGGTTCTTCCTACCCCAAGAACAAGGCAACTATGAGATGGTTTCGGGTGCCTTCTGATTTACTCCATCATGGTTGCCAAGGAGACAGTTTCATCCAGTGTGTATAACCATCCCATTCCAGTATGCACAAGCAGAGGCTTCTCCAGGACAGAGCTCAGACTGCTGATAAAGTTGTCTGTTCTGGGACAGAAGCTGTAATCTCTATTTTCAACAAGTTCATAGGTAATTCTGATACACAGCCAAGTTCGAGAATCAACAGATTACACTCTTCTGGTTTTTCTGTAACTGATTTCTCTGATTTCCTGGTGAGTTGGGGAGATTTCTTTTGAGGAAAGAACTGCTAGTTCCCTGTTCGAAATTTTCAAGTTGGAGCTCTGATTTTCATGGTCAACTAACAACAATAACCAGCACAACAACAAAAAATACGAGTCTATTTTAGGTCACCTGGACGATCACCTGGTAAGTTAATACTGCTATATGACGCCATGCCTAGGTTTGTGTCTGCTTCTAGTCACATGAACGAGTCTGACTTTAATTACAGAGGTCAACTAAGAAGAAAAAAAACAGAGATGCAGAGAGAGTGAAATGAGAAATTATATGTTTGTTTGAAGACAGTGCTAAGAAACAAAAAGTCAGGGCATGCTGTACTAAAAAAGGCTTTCATAATTGGCAAAACAGGAAAGTGCCCTGAGCGTGGGCCGTAACCACTGGACCTGCGCAGTGTGAGCCGTGCCTGGGCTGGCAGGCCTGTGCGCATGCGCCGCCGGCGGCTACGCCCTCCTGCGAGTGCGCTCAGCCCGCAGATCCCATGTGTGCTGCTTCCTGGTGTGAACTGATAGGGCTTCTAGATGACACTTTAGTTTAACCTATGAATTTGTGTTACAGTCGAGTAAGAGCTATACAGAAGGAAATTATGCCTCGTTTTATATGCCCAAGAAAAACAAGGAAATGGGAACAGAGGCAAGTGTTTCCACTTATTGGGTCTAATGTGAGGAATCAAGCTTGTCCGAGAGAGTCGTACTCAGAGACAGAAGCATTGAGAGAATCGTCTTTGCTCAGTTCAGACCTCATACCCCTTAGCTTTTGGATTATGGTTCGGGTTAGAAGTAACGCGGAACAGGGGAAATAGAGCCTCACTCGTGGTCAGGGAGGGCAAACCCCTGTCCAAAGCGTGAACGCGAGGCGCGGCTACACCTTGTGTGTGGGTACCCATCCGTGTGCCTCCTCGTGATGCCTTTACAGCAGAGGGGCTCGGCCCCCCCAGGCACTGTTCTCATCCCGAAGCACGAGCATGGAGAGACAGGCATGGACAAATGAGCAGCCCCAGGAGCAAATGCTCAGAAATACATTCCTGTGTAGAGTCTGGGCTCTGGCTCGTGCCTCTTTCCTGCATGTGTGACTGGGTAAAATCAAAACCCAATGGGAAAAAATCTGAACATATGTGCCTGAAAAATATCTTTGGCCCAGTATAAAGGTGATTGAGAGAGGAGCCAGAGGAGATGGAAGGTTTGTTTTTTGAGCGCAGCCAAGAATAGAGAGCATTGTAAGTAACTTTTTCTCAGGGCCCAAGGCCAGGCCTCTGCTAATAGGAACTTTGTTTTTAACGGCAGGATGCCTTCCACTCTAGAAGCCACTGCTGACACGGATTTGCTACGAACCAAACTCTTTTCTTCTTTCTGGTCACACAGCTAGGTCACTTTCCAGACTCTGCAATTAGGTGTGAGTTCTAGCAGATGGAATGTGCGAAGAATGCCACTTCTTGACCCCAATCTACAAAAACCCTTTTGAGCAATAATTTTAGACTTTATGTGAACAGGAATAATCTATCATATTTTAGCCATCATATATTTATGGTTTTGTTTGTTACAGTAGTTAGCAAATGCTAATCCAGGCTTAGTGAATATTGGTTGACTCATTAAATGAATCAAATGGGTCTTCTTTTGATTCTAACATGAGTCACAAACATCATTTGATGGCTATTATTAGCCATCAAAAATGAATTGTACTTCAAAGGCTTGCAATTCTGCCTGTGGAGCTGGGGGTAATCTATGCTAGGAAGTGCGCATGTGCATGCATTTCCAGGCAGGGCGAGACATGTTGAGGATGGCTGGGATACGGGGCAGTGACAAGAGAAGGGACTGCAGGCGGCGGGTTTGAAGACTACTAAATGGCCAGGTTTGAGATTCTGAAGTGTAAACTAGCAACTGGCAGAGTGTTTCTAGAGTGCCACTCAGGTACGGATTCTGGGTTACACGCGTGAGGACTGAGCAAGTTATTCCTGCTTTGGTTTTCTACTTCTATAGCTGTAGGGCTGAGGAATAAGTACGTTAATGCATGTAAAGCTGTTAGAGCGATTCCATAGCACAGTGTGAGGTTGGAACAAATGTTTGTGATCATCGGCATCAGCTCTGCTAAACTGGAGAGGAAATGTTATGATGGGTGTCGATGAACTAAGAAAACAGACAGAAAGGGAAAGTTTAAAGAAAAGAAAAAGGAAAAGGACCGGAAAGAGGAGAAGAATCAAATCTGTGGCTGAGAAGGAGCTCAACTGCCTCCATTTTGAAGAGCTATGAAGGTTTCGGAATAATTAGAAGTAATTTAAATACAAGGGATTCTCCTGAAACTGCCATCAGCATCTGGACAGACACAGAGAGCTTAAACGTCACCCCAGAGAGCTTAAACATCGTTGGAGACCCCAGAAAATAGCTACTTGCAGAGAAGTTGTGAGACCTGTATGCCAGGCTGACTTGCGGGGGACCCCCGGGTCACTGTTCAGGAAACCAGCTGTGGTATCCACAGCGGCCCCAAATCTCAATCCAAGAGAAAGGTGAATAGGTCAGTGACACCCACTAATGAAAATATTAGAGTATACAGTGATGCACTGTTAAAATTTCACATACTTTCAACATCTGAAACTAAACAAATTGCATTAGATCCAGATTTCATCAGTGGATAATGCCTTGTAATAAGTGAGAATATTAAAACAATGCCATAAGAAATGCTTGCTTCTACAATTTATCACAGGCTTCTCACAAGGGCCACTGGAATTAAATCTGCAAAAACTCCGTGAAGTGAGAATTCCCAGTTGAAGAATTTGAGACTCATGTGTTAAATAAAGTTTAAGGGGCCACGATCAGTGTGATCCCATGAAAGCCCTTATAAAGACCAACATCATCTTATACATCTGAAATGAGTAATGACAGATACGGATACTGACTATTACTAGTTACCATCCCATGCTGGCCAGAAACTTCTCAGGATCTGGCTACCTGGCCATTTCAACAAGAGTCACTTTGTTACAGATAATAGTTATTATTGAGATGCATGATTTTTTTTTTCTTGGTCTGGTTCTCCTTCCATATGCCTTTCGCATTTTATAGCGCAGGGATTTTTTAACTCCTTCCTGTCCTGCTGTCTCTCATGAGGTCTCCTTCACTTAATTTTTACCTCCTGCCTTGAGAGTTGACATCTGACCTTTCAGTCCACTCTGCTTAACCTGGTACCCTTTCTCATCACCAGTCCTCTGGGAACCTTTCCTCTCACCTGTTACTTTTCCAAGACATCACTGGCAAAAGCTATACTTCTTTGCTATCTAGTCTTCTAGTCTCCCAAAGATAAAGGAAGTAAATTTGTAAATGTTAGAATTTCAGGTAAGGGGAGTTTATAGCTCGTAGTTGTGGTGGCGGAGGGACTGACTGTTGTTCTTGATTTGTATGTAAGAAATTCATAGAACTCTTAGGTCTTCAAGAGACCCAAGTGTGTATCTATTTAAAACCCCTCTGTTTATAATAAGGACACAGATTTATAGTTCTAAATCTGCTTCTAAATTTTGTAATGAGGCAAATACTTTCCTTAGACTCTTACTTATTCCATTATTACAATAAGCTTCCTTTCTTGTAATAGTAAAAAATAAATGTTTCTCTTTCATCCAAATCATTACATGGTTTTAGTTAGTATAATCTAATAAAATAAATTATTACCCTTTGCGTAATACTCTGACTACACAGGGAAATGTGGTGTAATATCTGATCAGAGAATACAGGATATGGAAGATTTGACTGGAGGGTACTGGTAACCTCCAGGCTATGTTCACAGCACAGACATGTTTAGCCTGAAAATAATTTTTTACAAGTTTGAATTAGTTGGGCTCAGTTAAAAATGGAGAGATTAAAAGTGTGTGTGTGTGTGTGTGTGTGTGTGTGTGTGTGTGTGTGTGTGTTTTGGTTTGGCTTATCTGGGAAAATTAGAAAGTCTATCTACATTAAATTTGCATTTTTCTATGGCAACCGTTTGATGAAAATGAGCTGTGCTCTTCAGAAAGGGTATGGTAGGCAGAATAATGTTCCCCCTCAACCCAAGGTGCCTACATTCAATCCTTGGAATCAGTGTCTATGTTATGCTATATGGCAAAAGGAAACTAAGGTTGCTAATCAGCTGACCTTAAATAGGGAGATTATTCTAGGTTATTTAGGTGGGCCCAGTCTGTCACACGAGCTCTTAAAATCAGAAGAGGGAGACACAGGAAGTTTGTCAGAGAGAAGTAACATGAGAAGGGCTCAGCCTGCCATTTCTAGCTTTGAAGATGGAGAAGAAGGCCAGATGCCAAGGAATGCAGTAGCTTCTAGAATCTGGGAATGGCACTCCGTTCAGTCAGTAACAAAATAGGGACCACAGTCCTCAGTCACAAGGAACTAAATATTGCCAACAATCCAAATGAGCAAAAAAAGCATTCTCCCCTAGAGCTTTCAGATAGGAATGCAGCCTGTTGACATCTTGATTTTATCCTGTGAGACTATACTAGAGTTTTGACCTACAGAACCTTAAGATTGTATATTTGTGTTGTTTTAACAAAGTTATCACTACAACAAAAAAGATATATAAATGACTAATAAGCACAAAAAAGAAACTTGACATCATTAATCATTAGAGAAATAGAAATTAAAATCACAGTGAAATATGACTTCTCATTCATGAGCATGGTTATAATAAAAAAAGGAGAAACTGGAACCCTCATGCACTGCTGGTGGAAATGTAAAATGGTGCAGCCACTTTGGAACACAGTTGGTAATTTCTTAAAAAGTTAAATCCAGTGCAGAATCCTTGACAAGGGACCGCATACCTAGTACAAACATGTGATGCTGCAGCCTCTCCTAGAAACGACTAACCCAGGATATGCTATATCCCACTATCTGTCTGACCACGCACCCTCTTCCCTCATTCCTTTGGATAGACGTGAAAATTGCCTTTTCAGAATTTGAGATGGGCTAGCTTGGATCATTGGTACTTCTTTCTTTCCTTTAGTCTACTGAGGAGCAGAGCAAGTTGGCCGGATTCTCCTGCTATGTTCTTATCCATTTTATCTAAGTTCTATAAAAGCTAGGGCTCTTTAGTGGGCATGCTCCACATATGTACATATTAAACAAAACTTAAGGATGTTGATTACTCAGTATTATATCAGATAATAAAATCCCTTGATGGCAACTTGGATTAGTCAATGGCCATTACACTGTTGTTCACAGCACCATCTGAAATATAGCCAAACATGTCCACCTTTGCCTCTCATCTAATGCCCAGGAGAAAACCTTCCTTTGTCCATCTTTGTCATTGGTGACAGGACCCTCTCTGAGTCTAACTGTCTGTGAAGCAAAGTTCTCCTTTGGTTAACAGAAATGCTGGATAAAAATTTCAGAAATGTCAATCTTAAATGACTTATGTTATAAAAGCCTTACAAAACTGCTTGTCTTTTATTGCAGCTACTACATCATGATGGGGAAGGGGTAGAGAAAGAAGAATTTCAAGGAAAATGGCCTTTTTAAATTTTCCTTTTATTTTATTTTCTGTGATCTCTTTATTAGACATAGTATGTGTCAGCTATTCAACTCATAAAAAAGCAGAAAAGCATGCCAGGAAAGGAGAAGTATTTTCTGTCTCTCTCTTCCTGTGAAAACTTCAGATGAGCTCATCTGTATTCTCCCCTTTCAATGAAAGATATGCTCAATCCCTCATCTTCTTCTCATTTTCCAGTGATGATGTCAGGCAGGCCTTACAATATCTCTTTTGTGATCTTATAATATCAGTGACAACCAAAAACGCTTCCCTTATGGCTATGACCTCATCCATGGTCTACACCTGGACAGGACTCATCTGCGTTGGTAAGTAGAGCTAAACTCCACTGATCCAGACTGAAGCAGTTTACCAGCAAACTACTGCTTTCCTTCAAAACTGTGCCTTTGCCATTCAGATTGGAAGGTTCCTGAGCAACCTGGCTGAGTGTTGAATCTGACTAGTCGAGATGGCTCTCCCATCTTTGCGCCCATATGTATACACACCAGAAACTCTCCTTTATCCAGAACTGTCTATACCTGATGTAAAGTAATCAGTACTTCAAAATGTGGGTATGTGACATTATGGGGACATTCTTATACTCCTCCCTACCTCCTATTATCCTCCCATCCATGGTATACCACTGTCATCTACATTCTGAGCGGTGAAATAGGTATCCAATTAAGTCAGTTTAGGACAGAAAGGAATTTTGTGGCCCTGTGTTGACCTGGCTGTGAGCTTCTGTTCTGAACCAGGGAGGGGGACAGGGAGATGCTGGTTATCTCCATGCTGACACGCACTTGCAAAGTTCCCTCAAATCTCTGAGACTTACAGATAAATCAACACATAATGGATGAGTTTGGAGAAAAGCAAAAAGGATACCAAAGACAATATTTTAGAGGCCCAAAGAAGGCAGACCAAGAAAGGGTTTGGCTGTAAGAGCATGTCTGAAGCTGAATGGTGTTTACATGTTTAAAGAAAAATTGTGTACAGAGTAGCAATGGACCTAAAATGAATCTGAGAGGCAGAATTGTCAACACAGCCAATCCAGAGGATGGGGTAACTCAGTGGAAGAGGTCTGGCTGTGGAGAGTTCATCAGGCCCATGTGAAATATTCCTTACCACAATCTATCTCCCTTGCTCTGAATCTAGGAAGTCCAGCCCTTTCCAGATGGCTAATCCAACTTCCGGGGCTGGCATGGAGACATTGAGGGTGAGGTGCCCTCCAAAGGCCTTGCGAGCGTTCTACTCTCTGAAAAGGAGTCTCCTCTACTGTAAAAATAACTTGGCTTTTGTTTTATGCATTATCCTCACAATAATAATAGCTAACAAATATTGAGTGCACAATTATAAGCATTTTATATGAATGTATTTAATCTTCACAGGAACCATCTGAATCGAGTATTATTTTTATCTATTTTTATCACCATTTACAAATGAAGAAGCCAAGGCAGAGAGAGCAAAGAAGTTGCTCGAGGTTATATAGCCAGGAAGTGACGGAACCAGGATTTCATTCCAGACTAGGAGGCTGCAGAGCCCTCAGGCTTAACTGTCATACTCTACCTGCTCTTGTGAATTACTGTGAACAAGTTTCCCTACCTCTGGTCAACTCGGGCACACTGGCAAGACCAAAGTTCATACCTTCCTTACAAAATCATGGGCACACCTGAGTATGTTGACCCTCAAAAAGATTTTTTTTTTCCCTTTTTGGTCTAACATCCATACAGAAGTCAAGACAAAAAGTCTGCAATGTTTTTGGAAGTACAGAAGCACAGAGATTTACCATGAAGATTAGACTGCACTTGAGCTGAATCAGTTCCTAAGGCCATACTTGAAAAATTTCAGTGTGAAGACTTATAATGAAAAATACATGGAAGCCAAGTTGGACTAATGTTTTACACATTTTAGAATTGCTTTCAGGATGTGTTTCATTTTAGAAAAGCTAGAGAAAGAAAACGAAACATTTACTGAGTGTGAACTATGTGCCTGGCATGGGGCTAAGCGCCATCTTATTTAACTCACAACGATCCTATAAGATATTATTGATTTCATTTTTATAGAAGAGAACGAAAACTCGGTGAGATTATAGACTTTGTTCAAGGTAAGCAGCATAATTGGTAAACAAATTTAGAAATGCTCGACACTCATTTTCCCCTTAAATGTAGTGTATATATTAGGGCGGTATTTTATATACCACTACACAGGATCCTGATGCATACATTTGAAGGAAATTGTAACTCTCTCTCCATTCTAGGTAGTATGTAAGCATTATGGAGCACAAAACTCAGGCCTTATTTATTGCTGAATGTCCCATGATACTTGGCGGAAGGTGTGCTTAGAATAGTAGCGGGTATGCCACAGGTGTAGATGATAATCCCAGGTAAAGACACAAATCCAATCTCAAGCCATCATATTAAAACACATTTTGAGCCTTAATGTTTAGTGGGACTATCAGACTCATCAGCAGATCTGAACAAACCCCAGTACTGAAGTATAACGACCCAGTCCCCTAGGTCCTAGGTGTGGTGTTTGTGACCTACTTCATCGGTTAGCCCCTTTCCTCCCATTCCTCAGTACCTCTTAGGCTGCTCTCTCTTTTATGGCTTTGAACACTTTGGCAGCCTCCACTAGCTTTCCTTCAAAGAGCTGAAGACAAGTCTGATGTTACAATTGCCTTACTTAATTCCAGACAGGTTTCCATTCATCGTATTAAATTCAGGTGAACAAAGGGTATTTAGTCTGTGATGGAGCTGAACCATATCTGGATAAATATAAACAAGAGACTTAATCCTGTAAGAGCCACCATTTGCCAGCAATTGGAAGGATGTCAGCAGTGCCCTTGCTAAAGGCAGGTTGGAGTATGGAAAGCAGAAGAGCTTTTACGAGATTGGTGCTGAGCATCTGGACTCTGTATAAAGAGGGGAATAACGATTGTAACTGGAATACATTAGGAGGAAAGCAAATGTTCTGCTCACTCAAAAAAAAATAGGCATTAATAATATCAGTCTTTAATCCACTCCAGGGCAATCTTCGCTTGCCTTATTCACTGCTGACTTTCATCTTCTCTGGAAAGCCTCCTGCTAAAGGTCCCTTTCCAGATCGGCCTCAGGTCATGGGCAGAAATGCTGTTGCTAAACAGATATGCAAGGGAGTAGCATGTGTGACTAGAGAATAGTGTGACAACATAATCCCAGCATGGACCGATGAGGTTAGTGTGGGGTGATGTTGGCTTTTCTAGCATCTACTGAATCATCTGACGGGAGCAGCAATTGAAAAAAATAAATACAAACACATGCCACATACCACCAAAAAGACTGCATGGCCCAGATCTGCGAAAAAGGACCCCACTTTGGTAGGATCACTGGGGAAATGGAAGGAACAATGAGCTGGGAGTCAGGAGGCCTCAGTTCCCTTCTTATCTCCACAACTAGTTGGGTGGTTACATGACCTCAGGTTACAGGACCCGGCCTCTAAGAAATGAGGGCACTGGTACAGTTGGTACCTAAGGTCTTTTTTAGTTTCAAAGGCAAGGATTTGTGTCCTATATTAAGAGAAGTTTTTATAAAGTCCATGACGACAAGACCACAACCTTGGGAGATGCTGTACTCTGCACTGCAGTTTTTCTTAAATCACCATGTGCAGAATGTTTTGCCTAACTTTATAGATAAAGGGAAAGTGTTGGCAGGTGCATTAGAGCAAGAGGTTGAAATAAAACAGAATTGGAGAGAACAACACTCCTGCTCCAAACCATGACTGTGGAATTCCAACTGCCCGTGAGTCTTCAAGTCTTCTTTGCAACAGGGGTAACAAGGAGAAATGACGGGATCCCAAGCGAGCATTCAAGGTCTCAGGTCACGACTCATGTTCCTGAACATGTTACTTACTTGTACACAGCTCCTTTGCTCATGTTGTTCTGTCTTCCTGGAATATTCCCCCCATCTCTGCTTATCGAAATCCACCCATTCTGACTCTACAAATCTCCCAGATGGAATGAATGTCCTGGCACACTCTTAGGTTATCATTTATACCACGTATTTCATTCTACCTCCTATTGTATCCTTCATCTCCATTTAATTGGAATTATACGTTATAATCTCTCTGAAGGCAGGGTTTGAATCTCATTTATCTACGTGTTCCCGGGCCTGCTCGCCACATCATAGGCACCCACTCAAAACAGGGTCATTCCGAATGGAACCACACAGGATTTTCACATTACCTGCTAACGTGACGGCAATGGAGACAGAGTCATATCCCAAGGCATTTGTGGCGTTACAAGTGTAGAAACCCACGTCAGCTTCCACTGGTGCCAGGATCTGTAAGGAATCATCTGGCTGCAGAAGAATCCTGGAGGAAAAAATGGAGACCGGATGAGGTCAGTTGACTCCTTTTTGGCATTCAATACTGGTAAGGCAGGAAGGAACCCTGTTTTATTTCTATTTCTATTTATTTCTTTAAGGTAGGCTCTATGCCCAGCATGGGGCTTCAACTCATGACCCTGAGATCAAGACCTGAGCTGAGATCAAGAGTTGGACGCTTAACCAACTGAGCCACCTCTGTGCCCCTGGAACCCTGTTTTAAAATAGAGACAAATCGGGCGCCTGGGTGGCTCAGTTGGTTAAGCGACTGCCTTCGGCTCGGGTCATGATCCTGGAGTCCCGGGATCGAGTCCCATATCGGGCTCCCTGCTCAGCGGGAAGTCTGCTTCTCCCTCTGACCCTCTTCCCTCTCGTGCTCTCTCTCTCTCATTCTCTCTCAAAGAAATAAATAAAATCTTAAAAAAATAAAATAAAATAAAACAGAGACAAACCAGCCACAGTGACATTCAGGAACCCAGGCTCTCTTGCCACTTTGATTGATGTGATTCTGAGAGCCACCCCAAATGAGATTTTTGATTGCCTATGCCGCTTGTTGATTACTTGTTGATTACTTGATCTAAAAATACCAGTTGGAGTAGACAGTGTATGTTTGCTGAATACATATTAACACCCACATCACGGATGAGAGGGGAGGCTGGAATGAATGGTGCAGATGGGTTTGGGAAAGGCCTATTAAGGAGAAGGAAAAATCATAAAGGAGGAATAGAGCTTTGTTGGATGGTGGAAAGAAGGCAGAGCTTCCAGACATGGAGAAAGGCATCTGGAGTAAAGGCTTGGAGGTGCATGAGAGGAAGCCAAGAATCCAATAGTGATGAGAGGATCCTGATGCATACATTTGAAGGAAATTGTATGTCTAACTACATCTCAATTCTAGGTAGTCATACTTAAATCTATTACCTTCATTAGTCTGTAAACATTATGAGGTATAAAACTCAGATCTTGTGGTTTCCCATAATACTTAATAAAGGACCCTTTGTAGAGAAGGTGCCCAGTAAAATGAAGGCAAAACCTGCCCTTCAGGACAATGGTAGAAATTCCAGAATAATCACCATCTAGTTCCAACACTTTGCTTTCCCTGAAAAGAATTACAAGCATCACATTGGGAGTGCCTAGCAAGAGCTTCAAGACCCACTCCAATCTTAGTCTACCCTTTGTTCTTTTTTGGATTTATGCCATTTCTAAGAACCACTTGCTACATCACGGCAGTTAAGTAGGTTAGTGACTAATGATGACTTGAAGTTTATGTCTCAGTGACTTGATGAGGCTGATGACAACTGGATTGTATAGGTGGAGGTGGGAATGTAGAGGGGGCAGGGAGGAGGAGAGGACTGGAAGCTCAGAGATCCAGTGCCTGGACCTGCCTGGGCCTTAGGTCAGCAAACCACAATGGCCCAGCAATGCCTTACAGGTGGCTTATGGGCTTCTAGAGTCAGTCATTTCCATCTTTGTGATAATTTCCACCTCCTTAGTTTCAAAAGGCCCAAAGATCTATTCACCTAATATCATGTTAACATCCACCCTCAGAACGTAAGCTAGAAACAGGGGTCATTTTTCAGGAAAGGTGGGGAGAGGGAAAGCATGAAAATGTCAGAAGAACTCATGAGACTTGGTGGTGAAATTAAGACTAGGAGTCCAACCTCCTGCCCCAGCAGTATGTTCTCCCCACTATAAAACTCTTTCCTTTCTTCACTATCTCTCTTGCTGGGTCCTCTCCAGACTCTATGTTATTGACACGTTGGCACTGCCTCTCATCAGCTTTTAGTTATTCTGCGGTGGGCAACCAATCTGGCAACGTCACGCTTCCTCAACTCCATTTTTGGCCTTGAGCCAATTGCATTGCTTACTCTTACCTCTTGGCAGAGGGAAGGCAGGAAAGAGGAAAAGCAAGGCTTACATGTATCAGTCTTCAATCTACTTATGCAGTTCTGATAAAAATGGGGAAGGAAACAGAAAACCTCAGCTGAAGGGAAGTTTCTGGATGGTCTGTGTTTGAGTCAGTGCCATTCCACACCATCACCACAATTGCTGAGGAGAGTCAAGTTTTTGGGGCACTGAAATGGAACTGAAGTTTTGTGAGGGGTGGGAGAGAAGCCATGAGAGATTGTGGTAGAACTCATCCACTCACTCATTCACACATCCATTAAATGCTAAGTGAGTTTTCTTTTTTAAGATTTTATTTATGTATTTGACAGTGAGAGACACAGCGAGAGAGGGAACACAAGCAGGGGGGTGGGGTGGGAGAGGGAGAAGCAGGCTTCCCGCTGTGCGGGGAGCCCGATGTGGGGCTCGATCCCAGGACCCTGGGATCATCACCTGAGCCGAAGGCAGACGCTTAACGGCTGAGCCACCCAGGCGCCCCCTAAGTGAATTTTCTCAAACAATTACATGTTAGTCTATTTCAAAGGAGCTAATAAGAGAAAGATGACGATACACACTTATCTTTGGTAAACTAAATATTATGTAATAATGTCACTATCTTAAAAAAGAATCATAACAGAAACAACTATATTATCATTGCTAAATCTCTTCAGGTATTCAGGCTGTTTGATATTAAAAAAATTAAAAATTGACTTTATGATTTAAGTCATGATGATGTCCCAGGAACATGTATGCGTCCATAATGACTTCCAAACGCAATAATAAAAGTAGGCTTAACCAAATTTCAGTAGAACTGACTACTCATCATGACTGCGTTTAGTCCATTGTTACTCAGTTTTATTGCACTCAAAAGGCAGGGATTAGAATTTGCTAAATTCCCAAGTCCATTGGGATGGCTGTCTCCCTAAAACTGGCACCGTCTCTCTCTTCCCTACAGAAAGCTTTCTTGAATTGAACATTCAGAGCAGGAGGCTAGAATACCGGTCTTCTGAACTTTATTTTGGTCCTGCTATTGTTTAAGTAGTCACCCCTGGCAAATCCCTTCACCTTCCTACATCTCAGCTTATCCACTTCTCAAACCCAGTTGAAGTAGGTTTTCCCTACTCAGCAGAGGAAGCTGTGAAAAAAGGTATATAAGGAATTTCCAGACCATTTTTTGGCATTTCCAGTGATCCTTTTTTTGGTAATGTTGGACGCTCTGAATGAAGAATTAAATGTGAGGAAGGATGGGAGTGGTAAAGATTGTCAGAAAGGAAGAGAGGGGCACAGGCTATTGGCTAATTCTCTGTAGCTCCCAATTTATTAGATCTCCATATTCAGGTCATTTCCCCCTCCCCCCCCCATAGAACTACTATATCAGACTGATCTCATGCAGGAGGTATAAAACCCACTCCCAACAGTGGGCCTGAGCCACCCATTTTTTAAGGTGGGGGGGTTAGCTTTTGTAGCTGCACCACTTATGGGCACGGGTGCTACTGAGTGAGCCATAATGCTTTCTGAGCAGGTCTGAAGCTTGGAAAATATTCTCACAGAGGTGATGAAGAGAAGGAGAACTTACGGGGCTGAACTAGGATGGGAATAGTGGGAGTGAAAAGGAACGAACCCAGACCTTGAGATTTACCACTTGCATGTTCTTTTATTCCATAAAATGTATATACAAAGACAGAAGATAAAGTATTCGCCTTCATTAAAACGTCTTAAATATTAACTTAGGACAAAACCTACAGGGGACAAAAGCTGAATTTGTCACTTATTGCATATGCTTACAAATTATTTAACTCATAAAACTGAACTTGTAGAGTCGGAATTTGAAATAGAGATTCTTGGTCTAGCACCCCTCTTTTTCAATTTATCATGTCTTTTAGTATGTCCTCAACTTTGGTAGATGGGGGTTTGGAGGCTGCCACCAGGGGGAGCAGTAGTTCTGAAGAGGGTTCCCATGCAGGGCTCTCTAGGAAACATGACAAAGCAAAGGGCTTTGCTGTGAAGCCTGAGGTCGGCTGTAGTCTCTCTATCTAGCCTGGCATCTAGGGAGAGAGATTCCTGGGGGAAAAAAGTTTTCTTTGTATTGCAGGCATCTACTCTATGAATTTAACTTAATTTGTTAGTAGCTGATTTCTTTTAGCTTGTATTTTGTTTTTGGATTTGACAGGCCTATTTTAGAATGCACAGACACAGAAAACACAGAAACATAGTGCTGCTTTCCGAGCAAAACCAGAAAGATTTCTCTGGGGTTGTTTTGGAATTTAAGGAATCAGAGAATGAGAGGACATGGAATGGAGCATAATTAAGGCCTACATAGAAAATGGTCCTGTGGTCACATTAGGGATATTAATACTAGCTGCTTTACTCCCATACCCACACCCCACTTCCCTTTTGGTTTACTGAGCTAAAACTTACTGCTTTATTTCCCTGGTCATACAGTTAGCCAGAAAAGAAAGGAGTTTTGCTTTTCTGATGGCCTTTACTTGTGATCTTCTTTGTGACAGCATGTCTTCTCAAGCATTCTAGCAAAGGAGTGGCCGAGAGTAAAAATAATTGTTTTAGTTATGTAAGTATGGCCCTTGTCCACCTTGTGAGTAGGATTTGGACAAAGTGCCCGTGGGCCAATCCTACCAAGTATATGCTCCTTGAGGTGAAGTTGTTGCCTCTGCATTTGTAATGTCCTATGAGAAAGTACTCTTAGTTGGAAAGGAGGCAGCTCTGGGTGTCTAAGAGAAAGTCTCTAGCAATTCTGTGAGTGGGGTGGCATCATGATGCCCTCTGAATCCTTGGCTCAACCATGACCACCACTGTCTTGTGTGGGCCCGTCTCTCAAAGTGATCTCCATGAGCAACCATGTCAAGCTGCTGCAGAGAGGAAGGCTTCTGACTTCAGTCAAGAGAGACGGAGGCATGTGGATGTCTTGGGTGAGTTTTTCAACTCTGGGCCTCTACGTTCTTTTGGCAAATGGAGGATAATACTGACCTCAGACAGCTCTTATGAGGACCAAATAAAGGAGTATATAGACCCATTCCTACTGTTTTCTAAGTAAAAAAAAAAAAAAAAAAAAAAAGAGCTTCCACATCAAATGCAGCTAACAAATTAGTATTTTTTAAAATGATGCAGGTGGTGGACACCTATGTTACCATCTTGGAACTCTTCAAGAGGAAATCTTCAAGCTCTGGACACAGAAATACCCATCTGCTACACGGGTCATGATGTTGCACCATCTCAGGCCTATCGACCTGACAAGCATGCATTCTTAAACCCACTTTAAGTCCCAACACAGGACTGGATGCTGGAAATCATAGGTACATCTTTTCTCTTTAGAACAGTATCTTCCTCTCCTATTTGCAAAATTACCTATCCCACATCCCAGCACTAACTTGTTTCTCTCATCAAGGTGGCCCCTTTGACTCTCCTTTTCATAAGCTTGGGGATGAAGTCATGCTCTTTCTCCTCCCATCTATCCTTCATGATCGCAGGGTTGTTAAGATCGAGCCCTGTGTTGGACCCCACGTTAGCCATTCCATTAAGAATGAGTCCCATTCTACCTCCCGTGTTACTATGGTCCACGAGAATTTCTCCCTTTCCTGATCTTCCAGAGTTGTTCTGAGCTGTACTACAAAACCCTTTCTACTCTACAATGTCTTACTTCTTTAGTTAGATTGGAAACTAATACTGCAAGGGCTGAGACTCTTGCTTCTTTCATAGTTCCCTCCTCAGTATTCAGCACAGGGCTGGCATGCTGAATAGATACTTGTTTAGTTACCTTCAGAGCAGTGGAGCTCAAAATGATCCTACTGACAATACAGCAGAGTGGTTAAGAGCCCAGATGCTGGAGACAAACTGCTTGGGTCCCAAACCCAGCTTTACCACTCAGTCACTTTGTAACCTTGGGCAAGTCATTTGCCTCTTAGTGTCACAGTTTCCTTATCTATAGAATGAGGAGAATTATAGTATCTATCTAGGATTTTTGTGAGTATTCTACCTGAGCTCAGGTATTTAAAGGATATAGATGATGGGTACCTGGGTGGCTCAGTCAGTTAAGCTTCTGACTCTTGGTTTCAGCTCAGGTCATGATCTCAGGGTCGTGAGATCGAGCCCTGTGTTGGACTCCACGTTGGGTATGGAGTCTACTTATGATTCTCTCTCTCATCTCCGCCCCCATCCCCACTAGCACGTGTGCTCTCTCTCTCTCCCTCAAAATAAATAAATAAAGAATGTAGACAGAGTGCCTGATGTGGTAAGACCTATGGAAGCACAGGTTGTTGCTGCTGAGATTGACATGACCATCGCCATCACCATTCACTCTTCATGTCCGAGCATATGTATTCTGGATGTTGGGATGAACGGTTCTGACAAGGGTAAAGGACTGAGAAATGTAGAGCTTTCAAGGAATAACACATCAATCAGGCACATGGGGAGGGACGGGGTCTGCTGTGTGAGTGAGCTGCAGAGCCTTTACTTTAGTGGTAGCGCTGGGGACAGAAGAGGCGCAGAGACAGACCGCATGGCACACAGGGTTGGCAAGCAGCTCAGTTCTACTCTTGACTCAGAAATCTCTGAGTAAGTACAAGTACATATTTTCCTAACTGCTTTAACACTATGAACCAGATACTGAAATCTTAGAACACTTAAAAAAAAAGCCAGAATCCTGCTATTGCAAAAAAAAAAAAGTATATAAATAGAGAATAAAGGAATGAAATTTGGAAAAAAAAGTGAGCTTACAAGCAAATACGTGAAGTGAAAGGCAGCTGTGCAAAGAACATCAGCTCCAAATTCCTAGGAGGAGATGCTGAGGACTTTTACTTACCCTGAAATGCAGATTTTGTTTTTTTTCCTGCCTAGGAATTTTTTAGATTAGGATCATCCAATCTACCACAAAGGGACAGTGGGGGCCGTTACTTATTAGACAAGTATATAAGTTTTCCATAATTTTATTCTCACTGTCATGTGATTAGACTGATATTTTTATCGCTTTTGAGAGAGGAAGCAAAAGCTCAGAGAAGTAACTTGCTCAGCTAGTGCGTGGTAGAATCAGGAATGGGGAGTGACTTTTGACCTTTAAAAAAACTGACCATGTGCAGGCACCCGCTGGGACCTAATAGTAAGGCATGTGGTTTGGCTTCATTTTTGGTGGGGGGTAATTTGTGCCAAGGTTTGTAGTTACTCAGGGAAATGGACAATCACTAACAAGAATATTCTGGATTTTAAATAACTGGAAGGCATGTGGTTTGGCCTCATTTTTGGTGGAGGGTAATTTATGCCAAAGTTTGTAGTTACTCAGGGAAATGGGTAATCACTAACAAGAATATTCTAGATTTTAAATAGCTTGAAGCTGGAGGGGGAAAAAAAAAAGAATGCTGTGAGAAGACCTCCTCTGTGAGCAAGAATTTTTTTTTCCAAAACCAAAAATTATCGTAGCCCAGAGACTTGCAAGAGAGAGTTTTGTTTTGCACAGATATTTTGGGGAAGAGATTTGAGGTTCATGAAGAGTTTCATATCACCATTTGGCTAGGGCAACTTTTTATAACCTTAGCTGTTTTTAATGTAATTGCCAACTCAAAGTTATTTGATGCTGGAAGCTTCACGATTGCTCCAGGTGGAAGTATAGAAAATATTCTTGGAATGGGAGAGGCCACCTGACCACACATTCTTAACCCTGTCCTAATACTTTCTGCCAAACGCTTCAACTTCTTTCTCTGCAGCAACTCATGAAACCTTGAATTTGCTAATACGTGTAGTTTTATTTGCTAGCTGGGTAATTCATTTCGAACTATCAACCTCTGTATGAAATGACTCTGACTTGATTTCCTATTTACCTGGGAGGGGGATCAAACTCTGGTCAGCCACCACCTGCTTTTGTCACTAGAGTTTTATTGGAGCACCACCATGCCCAGAGAAAGTAAATGCTTTCTATGATCGCCTTTGGGCTACAATGGTGGAAATGAATGGTGGACATGGCCTGCAATGCATAAAATATTTATTATTTGGCCCTTTAAAAGAAAAGTTTGCTGACCCGGACAAAGAACATGGAAGAATTTTCCCTTCTGGTTTGTTTTGGTGCCTCACTTATGTAACAATGTTAACCCCTTTTTTCAGAACTCTGCCTTTTCCTAGGATCACTTTTCTAAGAAGAATAAATGAACCACGGAGGGGATCTTTGGAGAACCCCTAAACTTTCAGGGAATAGTCAGTGCCTCACTTGTGCCACCTGCTTGTCACTGTCTTGTGTCCTCTGATGCTACTGTGACCTTTATATTGACCTTCAATACTTTTTTTCCCCTCGAGGCCTACACATTTACTGGGATGGCCCCTGTTCCTCCGACTTGCTGTTCTTCCAGTTTTCAACTGGGAAAAACACTGGTCATCTCCACTGCCATTAGTTCTACAAAGGAAATAAGCCAAACCAAACTGAAACCGGTTTCTTCTCTCCCTATCTGCCTTGCTTCCAGTTTTTATGCAAACTTGGAAACTGTATTTCATGTGCTTATGACTTTTACATATAGTGTTATTCACAGCTGTGGTTCTGATCTTGACCCTGGAGGCATTTCCCATTTGATTCTCTCTTCCATTCTGAGAAATTTCCATCTGTAAATACTCTGTGTTGCCCAGGCCAAAGCCTTCCAAGTACTCCTTAATTCATCTCCTATTCAACACCACTTTGGAAAGTTGTCCAAAACTGGGAAGTATAAGCATGGAGAGCATACAGAGTTCTCTCTTCTACCAGACCAGAAACAATAGCAACAGAGAAAATGTCAGAAGAATATAAGCATCCTCTCCTATTGCCTGGATTTAGGCTAATTCTCCATCACACTATGTTTTCTTACCTACCCTTCTATCTCAACTCTTTCAACAACTGCCTAGGTTGTTCCTAGGTTCCTCAAAATGAGAATAAAGCTCCTTATTTGGTGATGTCCTGGAAGGTGGCGTGACATAATGACCTCATATCTATATGCCAGTAATTATAGATACTGATGTACAAGTATCCATTGTGTGCCAGGCACTTTACAGATATTACCTGTTTTTCACACCGTTGCTCTTCTGCAGAGCAGGTGTAATTATTTTTAACTTAACTAATGAGCAAACCAAGGTTCAGAGGGATTAAAGTAGGCTCACTTCATAGGAAATGGCAGAACTAGAATTCCAGCCCAAGTTGCTCTGACTCTAGCCCTATTGTCCTTCTACCACCGTGGGCTGCCCTCTATGTTAACTGACGCACCATCGGATTGCTTTTCCTAACCAAGGGCGTAGTCAGACATGACCAGCACAAATCAGGCAGACCTAGAATAGAAGGAAAATAGGGACAGGCTTAGGGGCTAAAAGGCAGAAATTCCTTGGCATTAGCCCTTTCCCTAGGGCTCCACATAGATAGACTATTACCTGCCACTTTTCACCCCTAAGAAGGAATCAGTATTTTCTTCAAAGCATCTAGTTTCATATGATTCTTCATGTTCACCTGCATTCCTTTGAAAAATCCCTTAACCTTCAGGAAAGTCTTGTTTAAATGCTTTAAGCCTTTTATTAGCTGAGCTAATGCATATTATGTCGGCTGGCAGCCCAGTCTTGGGCCAAAGTGTTGAACAGCGAGCCGGGACTTCTCTGTCAGCGCGGGGCTATCAGCAGGATTTAAGTTTTCTCAGGGAAACGATCCCTCTTCAGCCAGCTTTTCTTCCCGATTTGGTAGTCTGACTTCCAGTGCCAATTTTAGAGAATCTGGATTTTCTTTTCTGTAAGAAAGTCAGCAGTGTCCTTACAGGTATTGTTTCTGGATTTGGGTTCAGACGTAGGAATACGGAATGTACATCTGTCCATATTACATGAGCCTCCTGATATTAGATGTGGGGAAGTGTTACTTGTGAGACTCTCTGGCCAGCGTTACACTGTAAACAAAGGTAAACTGGAGTTAGCTTCTGCCTGAATCTCAGCTCAGTGTGGTGAAGTATAGGAGGGCCCAGTAAGTGTTCAGTATTTATGAAGAGTAACTGAAAAGCAAGGAACAGTTTAGCTTCACCTTGCTTGTGGTCTAGGTCTCTAGATGCACACGTGGACAGGCCATCAACGCTGTAAACACACACAGAGATGCAAATATATATGTCACCATTACAGTATTTACTGAGTAGCTATTATGTGCCTAGTCCTATGCATGTTTATAGCTGGAAATGTCCATGTAAAGGTAGAGTGATAGGAAATAGAAGAAAGGCTTTCCCTAACACACATGAGCCAAATAAAAATGGAGGTCTCACAGATTGCAAGCCAGCTGGCTAGAAGATGGAATGTTAATTTATGCTAGATCTAAATGACCCCAGTGGCTTCTTTTTGAAACAATGGCCAGATCCATAGATTCAACTAAGGTTAAAATCAGCACAAAGAAATAGTTCCTGGAGCCAGACTTCCTTGGGTTCAAATCCCAGCTCCTCTACGTATTAAGTGTGAGACTTTGGGCAAGTTAATCTAACATCCCTGTGCCTCAATTTCAATGTCTGGAAAATTGGGACAGTAACCTCAAAACATTATTGTAAGAATAAACGAACACCTGTAAAACACTGAGAACAGCACCTAACTCAAAGCGATGGTCAGTACATGTTAACAATAATGATGATGATGATGATATCTTCAGTGGTCTGGATGTGATAGGAGGTAGGATGCTACAAGGTGTTTATTCTTGCTACTTATTCATTCTCCAGTAGGGTTTTTCAAACTGTAGTTGTGTGCCACAGGACCTCAGGGTTTCCTGACACTTCTGTAATGGAGAACATGTGGGCAGGGCAGAAATGTTTCATTGGGACCAGGTACCACTCTGGAACTCTGCCATAATTGCATATTAAATACTGTTCAGATTATGCACAACCATGTAAACTACAGTCTCCAGTAATTAGGAAACTTCCTTGCTAATCACTAGTGTTCATTCTTTTATTCATTCATCCATTAGTTTATCATCCATTGAGTGTCTATTGTATTCCTGGAATTGTGGAGAAATTGACATATATTCTTAAACATCTGCCCTTGAGGAAGATTAATATAATTTAGAAGGTAATGCAGAAAAACAAATAGCTAATTCTAACATGTAGTGGGAGGGTGGGCTGAGATAGAGTACAACGTATAGGGTACTATGTGGGTTGTGGAGGGGGTCATCTTGAGTTCAAATTCCAGCTCTACTATGCCAGCTCAACCGAGCCTTGGAGATACGCTTCTGGGAAGGAAGGATAGGATTAGGCAAATCTAACGCCCCAGGCAAACTGTGTACTGCTGAAAGGCATAGCTCAGGGGGGTGAGATGGGGGGGTATGGTAAGAGATCAAGCGAGGGAGAGAGACAAATGTCAGATGATAAAAGGTGTTGCAAATCATGCGAAGGCACTTGGAACTTATCCTCAAGTGACGGCAAGCCATTAAAAGAATTTTAAGCATGGGGGGGGCGGCGCCTGGGTGGCTCAGTTGGTTAAGCGTCTGCCTTCGGCTCAGGTCATGATCCTGGAGTCCCAGGATCGAGTCCCGCGTCGGGCTCCCTGCTCAGCGGGGAGTCTGCTTCTCCCTCGGACCTTCCTCCTTCTCATGCTCTCTCTCTACCATTCTCTCTCTCTCTCAATAAATAAATAAAAATCTTTAAAAAAAAGATGTTTTAAAAGAATTTTAAGCATGGGAATAGCACGACAGGTTTGCTAGAAACATACTCTGGCAGTAGCATGTCAAATGATCTAGAGCAGGAGTCAAAATTTTTTTTCTATAACAGGACATATAGTAAATATTTTAGTCTTTAGAGGGCCACCTAGAGTATCTGTTGTATATTCTATTTCTTGTTTTCAATAACCCTTTAAAAATGTAAAAGCCGTTCTTTTAATAACCCTTCAAATAACCTGGGTTCAAATCCCAGCTCTGCCACTTACCAAGTATGAGATCTTGAGCAAGTTGACTCAACAGTTCTCCCAATAACCAACCCTTTAAAAAATGTAAAAGCTACTGGGTGTAATTTGCCAACCCCTGGTCTAGAGAAGGCAAGTACAGAGTTACGGGGCTGTTGAAATCAGCTAGAGTAGACAAAGGTAAACCAAAGTAGAGGCAGTGAGAACAAAGAAAGGTGGAGGAATGAAAGCAGCTGAGGAGCAAGAACAGTCTAGAAATATTTTGGCTTGGGCAAGTGGATAGATGGAAGTACTCCTTCCTGAGTGGGGATTGAAGAGTTTAATTTTTGATATACAGTGTTGACCTCTTTGTGACGCATCTGGTAGGGATGTCCAGTAGGCAGCTGTGCATAGGAGTCAGAAGAGAGACTAGGGCTGGTGTTGGACACATGACAATCGTTAGCATCCAGGGGAAGTCTGGAACCTTGCGGGTCATTTGTGTATATAAAGTAAGACTCTCAAGAGGGTAGACAAGAGGTAGGTAGGGGAAGAGAAACGCACAAAGACTGAGAAAGAACACCAGACATGTAGGAAGCAAACCAAGTGTGTGTGGTTTCTAAAGAAGCCAGCATGTGTTTTTAGGAAGATGTGCTTAGCTTGTACAGAATCCTGCTCAGAGCTCAGATTAGATAAGAAATATTTTCAGAGACCACTTCCTTCTTTTTGAACAAACAACTTTTTGGGTGGGGGGAAGAAGTTCTTTCCGAGAAGTGTATGTTGCATGCAGCCTTATAATATGAGGTAGATAGGAAACCATCAAAATCCTAGAGGAGAACACAGGCAGTAACCTCTTTGACATGGGTTATAGCAACTTCTTACTAGATAGGTCTCCTGAGGCAAGAGAAACAAAAGCAAAAATAAACTATTGGGACTTCATCAAAATAAAAAGCTTTTGCACAGTGAAGGAAACAATCAATAGAACCAAAAGGCAACCTATGGAATGGGAGAAGATATTTGCAAGTGACATATCAAATAAAGGATTAATATTCAAAATACATAAAGAACTTATAAAACTCAATACCCAAAGGCTCAGTCAGTTAAGCGTCTGACTTCAGCTCGGGTCATGATCTCGGGGTCAGGATCTCAGCCCTGAGTGGGGCTCCGTGCTCAGTGCAGGGTCTGCTTGTCCCTCTGCCCCTTCCCCCACTCATGCTCTCTGTCTCTCTCAAATAAATAAATCTTAAAAAAAAAACACCCAAAAACCAAATAATCCAATTAAAAAACAGACAGAAGACATGAATAGACATTTTTCAAAGCGGACAAATGGATGGCTAATAGACACATGAAAAGATACTCAACATCACTCATCTTAGGGAAATACTAATCAAAACCAAAATGAGATATCATCTCATACCAGTCAGAATGGCTAAAATTAACAATACGGGAAACAACAAGTGTTGGCAAGGATGGAGAGAAAGGGGAACCTTCTTACATTGTTGATGGGAATGCTAATTGGTGCAGCCACTCTGGAGAACAGTATGGAGGTTCCTCAAGAAGATAAAAATAGAACTACCCTGAGATCCAGCAACTAGGTATTTACCCAAAGGATACCAAAATACTGATTTGAAGGGATACATACACCCTGATACAGCACTATCAATAATAGCCCAGTTATGGAAAGAGCCTAAACGTCCATCGACTGATGAATGGATAAAGAAGATGTGGTATGTATATATAATGGAATATTACTCAGCTGTAAAAAAGAATGAAATCTTGCCATTGTGGATGGAGCTAGGGAATATTATGCTAAATGAAATGAGTCAGAGAAAGACAATACCATATGATTTCTCTCATATGTAGACTATAAGAAACAAAACAAATGAACATGGGAAAAAAAGAGAGGCAAGCAAAAAATAGACTCAACTATAGAGAACAAACTTATGGTTGCTGTAAGGCAGGTGGGTTAGGTAGGTGATGGGGATTAAAGGAGGGCACTCGTGATGAGCACTGGGTGATGTATGTACGTGATGAATCAATCACTCATTTTACACCTGAAACTAATAATTACACTGTATGTTAACTAACTGGACTTTGAATAAAAATTTGGAGAAAAAAATAAAGAAGGCACCATATACTTAACTCTTTGAACTACAAAAAAAAAAGAAAAAGAAAAAGAATATGAGGTAGACAGACAGAAGCCAAATCCATAATAAACTGAGAGGGAATACTAGGTGGGACTTAAAAAAATTCATAATTAGCAACCCCGGAGGGCACCTAAAATAGCCTGCTATATGTGGAATATTTCCAGGATATAGGCTGGCTACTCTAGGGCTATCATATTAATGTTTTCACACCATTCAGGTACCACTAGTGCACGAGACCCATGAGATGAGACTTTAATACTTCTTTCCTGATGGACCTTGCAATATGGTGAAACCGGTCAATTACAGGTGCACAGAGCTAAGGGTTTAGCAGTGAAAGCAAAGAGAGAAGGAGGCAGAGTTCTCTTGTTTTCTAAATCAAGTGGCATCACAGCCTGTGAAAATCAGTTTCTAACCCACCCCCACGACTGTGCTGGAAAGTCCAGTTCTTTGTTCTCAGGCTGAACCAGGTGGTCATACTTGGTTATTTTAACCAGTGTGGTTAAACTAGCCAGTCCAGAATGTTCCCCGAATACTGACAGATTTGGAGTCTGTTAACTTCCACCGTGTCTGCTCCCTTCACACACAGGCACTTTGTGGTTGGCTTCAACTCCAAGGCCCGGTATAAACTCCATCTAACCCATGTGCAAGTGTGTGGGTTGATGGGAGACTGTGAGGGAAGGCGGGGGGGCAGGGAAGGTGCCTGGAATTCCTAAGTGTCACTTCAGTGCGGAGTTGTGTCTCCTGCCACCAGATCTTTAACAGAACTAATAGCAAGGGCATCATTCTACTCTGAGGTTCACCTTCCTCCCCTTTGCTCTCTCAACGTGTTTCTTAACGGAGATCCTCGAACCTCCAGCCTCAGAGTCACCTGTGGTGCTTGTAAAGTGTGAATTACGGGGCTCTGCTACACAGAGAGTTTCTGGGGTAGGAGAGGATGTGGGAATCTTCATTTCTAATAAGTTCCTGGTAATCATTGTGCACACTGAGCTTGGGAACTCCTCCTCGACTCACTTTTAAATGCTTAGAAGTTTTAAGAGAAGTATTCTTTCCCCTGGAGTTGAAAACAAACTCAGGGCCCAAGTTATTTTATTCCACGCCAGCCCTTCAGTGTTTCCTAGCTTCTGGAGAGCAGTGACTTTTATTTATCATCTCATGGTCTGGTGCCATGTATCTGGTGCCTCTGTATCTAAAGCCAAGCACATATTTGTGGAGTTGAAGGGATGACTGCGAAGGACACCTTACTAGATCACCTCCTCCCCTGCTTCCACTCATGTTCCTCTATGATCCACTGGCCACAAAGTAGCCAGTGTGAGTCCATAAAAATGGAAATCAGATCATTTTACTCTCCTAATATCCTCCAAAATCTCCCTGTGATACTCAGATTAAAAGCTAGATTCCTTCTCTTGTCTCTGATTAACCTCATGCCTCATGCCACATACCCTCTACCTTTTGCCAACCACAGTCCAACCAAATGAACTTCCTTTGGAGTTCGTTCAACACACCAAACTCATTTCACTTTGGGGGTTTTACACTGCTTTTCCCTTGTGCAGGGGTGCTCTTCCTCCTGATGTCAATTGCTGGACACTGGTCATCATTCACATCTTGGCTTATAGGTAACCTCCTCAGAATATCCATCTAGAGTGGTCATCAAATCACTCCCTATCACCCCTGTTTCAGTGTTTTGTTCAACACTTATCACCACCTGATACTTGTGCACTTTTCTGTGTTTATTGTCTCCATTCATTCATTCATTCATTCATTTGTATCTGTTTGGTGCCAGACACTATTTCAGCACTGGGGATATAGCAGTAAATAAAGTCTCTGCCCTTATGGACAGGCAATCAAAAAATATCTATCAGATGGTGGTAAAATTCTGTGAATAAAATAGCAGAGTTAAAGGGATAAAGAGGACTGCTCTTGGGGCGCCTGGGGGGCTCAGTCGTTAAGCGTCTGCCTTCAGCTCAGGTCATGATCCTGGGATCCTGGGATTAAGCCCCACATCGGGCTCCCTGCTCAGCGGGAAGCCTGCTTCTCCCTCTCCCACTCCCCCTGCCTGTGTTCCCTCTCTCGCTGTGTCTCTGTCAAATAAATAAATAAAATCTTTAAAAAAAAAAAAAAAAGGACTGCTCTTTTAGATAGTGACCAAGGAAAGCCTTTCTGATGCAGAAATTTGAGCAGAAATCTAAATGTATCTAAACTGCAAGGAAACGCAGACTTCTTTTTCATTTACAATATTCCCAGTGACTAGTGGTGTGTGTGTGTGTGTGGGGGGCATATAATAGATAGGCTAATAAATTCTTACGGGATGAATAAATATCCATACTGATCTTTTAGCACTTCTACACTGCATTTACTTCTCTGGCTTCCAAACGAGACTTTGGGTTTCACTGACAGGGAATGAACCTTCCTTTCCTCCCCCACCTCCGTATCTAACGCAGGATCTGGCTCCGAGGATGCATGGGAATGTTTGTGAAATAAAGGAGAAGCAGCGATTATGATGAACCAGTCTGTCCTAGTACATTAAAGAAACGTCCCGTAAACTATTGCTTGAGAAGTTGGCATGTGCTTCTAAGAATCATGTGAATTCAACTAGTAAATTATGTGTATGAGGAGATACAGTAGTAACTGACTTGATAGTGATTCTTTCATATAAACAATTTCTTTCAGATAAAACTTTGGCATATTTAAAAGCCAAAGAAGTAGTAGACCTTTCCTTAGTTACTTTCTTCCTCTCTTGACCTATCTTTCTGGCACAGGCTACAAAGGGTATACTTGAATACACTGCAACGTCCTACAGACCAATAGCCAGCTGAATCTTGCAGATCCTTTCAGAAAGATGGATTTGGTACTAAGCAAAAACAGACTAACTGAACTATAACACTGGGCATTTCAGCACGTCTCTGTGTGAAAATAAATGAGCATTTCTGAACTGCTACCGGACACAGGAATGATGACAAGCAATGAAACCCAACACAGAGAGGTCACCAACAGCCCATAGCAAAGCAGTCCCAATGGCAGCTCTGTGAAGATATATTCACTTTCTTTTCTCAAACAGGACTTGGAAAACCCTATTGAAAATGAAGCTCCAGTCATATTTCTTTTTGGCCAGCTACGTTAAATGGAGAAATTATGCTGTCGGAGATCAGTACCCAAAAGCTCTTACTTTTCCTGACTGTGTGCCATTGACTTGCATCGGAAAGCTGTGTCAAGGCTAGATCTAGAAAAATCTCGAGAGTGGCAAAAACTGTAAAGCTGTTTGCCCGTGCTCTTCATGTGCTCTTTCCCTCTTAATGCTACTCCTCACCCACACTCCCACCAATGTCCTGGTGACTGAAGAGCCAGGATTGGCCCTCTGCTGTCCTAGTCTAGCACCTTTAGTATCTTTATCACCTGGCTGCCATGTGTCTTTTTCTAGCAAGATTCCATGGAACCCTCTTTATCTTAAAGACATTAGGGCTAGACTCTCAGTACCCAAGGAGGTAAAAATTAAAAGGTGAAAGTAGTATTTCCTAAGTGGTATTTCAAGAACTCTTGGTATCCCTGAGATGACAAAGGCAAAAAATTGTTCATTGATCAAAGAACTACTTGGAAAACAACGCATCCTATGTTGTTCACTTGGAAAGCCACAACACATGTTGGAATGCTTAAAGGAGTTTAAAAAAATGGAAAAACCAAAATAATTTTCAATTGGGGGATAGTTAAATGTGCTTAGGAACAGTAATCAGCCATTAAAAATGGCGATGCAGATCTCTACATATTATAATGAAATGTCTCCTGGACATGTTGTTGAGTAGAAACCACGTGAAATTTCTAAACGTGAGTAATATACCATTAAAAAACCAAATCATATGTGTGCATATGTTTTATATATAATACAATAAAATATATAAAAATTCCAAAGGGATGTACACCAAATTATTAAGAGAGACAGACTCTGGGGAATAGATGTGGGAGGATGAGGGAGACTTGCATTTGTACTTTATAGATTTAGGTATTATTTGCATTGTTTTATAGTCCCTTTATTGCTTTTATAATAAAAATGAGACAAAATATCAAGCACTATATTAAAGAAAGTAGAAGTAAAATCCAGCAGTAAATACATATGTTCAGCTTTAAGTGAACATGTCCCAAACTCATGCGCTCAGTGAACCCCGTTTTGTGGAGCACTCAGAAACAGCTCATGCAACAGGGTTTGACGTGGCTGGGCTCAAGGCTCTCCCCACTCCCCACCAGCATACGGGTTTTTATCTTCTGAGGCCTTTTGTAAAGGAATGAAGGAGGTAGACGGGACCTCCGAGATGAACTGGTACAACTTCCCCTACCCCCTCTGCTTTTATGATGAAGGGACTAAGGCCATACAGAGTGAAGGGCCCTGACAAGATCAGCCTGAAGCCCTCAGTCCTCATCTGACTCCTTCTGCATCCTGTCTTTAGTCATCAGGTGACCCAGATGGGCTGTGACCCTTGGACTTCATACAAAATATCTCCAGCACTCAAGGAAATGGTCAGGACCTCTGAGTAAGCCATGGGCTCAAATGTTCTCCCTGAAGTTCCAGGCACAGCAGAGTCCTGGTGACCCCTTTCCCCCTTCCCAACAACCTGCCTTAGCAAGGGTCTTGAGGCAAGTTGGCATCCCTAGTGAAGTACAGATGCATGGAAGCATGAACTTAACTCATTCACCCAAAACAGCATGGGTTTGAGTTGGGCAGAACTGGGCTCGAATCTGCCCACTTGATTCTGCCTTTTGCTAGCTAGCTAACATCATCAAGCTCCTAAACTACTTTGGGCCACGGTTTTCTCATCTCTGAAATAGGGCTAACAGCTCCCATGTTGCACCCTGTTGTGGTCATTAACCAAGATGATGGCTACGAAAAAGTTGCTAGCATGGAGCACTAGGTCTATAGTTAGTCAAGAAATGTTAATTCCCATCTTTTCCTGTGCATAGCCAACTGTTACTCCCTCAATCCCAGTACTGCAATCCCGGGCACGAGGCAAAGGAAATATGAGTAAATGGTCCCTACACTTGAGACGCTGACTGACTGGTGGGGAAGATGACATGATTTGGTCACAGTAGGTATGAAAGGTGCACTAATAGAGTTCCAGTGCACACCCCACCCAAGCACAAGGGCACCACTCTTAGCCTGCACCCAACATTCTGGGGGGCCCTCTGGGGCTACCTCTCATTGACTCAGTGACCTCAATGGGATTCAGTCCAACTTTAGCTTAACCCCAAAATGTGTTGTAAAGATTTCTAGAAAGACCTGCAGGAATCATAGCAATTATGCTGATCAAGGAAAGTACGAGCTGGGGAGGACCAAGGAGCACACAAGAGGAGAGGTTCTCAAGGCGTGCACTCAAAATGCCTGGCACATGAATCCTGCATTCAAAACTTGTCTCCAGTGCTTCTGTGTGGGTCCCACATCTGTGTCTCAGCCTTCTCATCGTTGATGTGGTAACAGTCATAGTATTTACCCCCTAAGGTTATTTTTGAAGATTAAATAAGATAATGCCTTTAAAGCAGTGATCACAGTGTCTGGCATATAGTAAGAGGACACAGGAAAAACACTTAGTATTGTTGTTATTAAAGTTATTTGGTCTATAAGTATTAAGGCTGAGTGGCAATATTATTGATATTTCAAAAGGCACAAAAGATGTGGGCAGGCTGGACAAAGTCACATTTGTTCACCAAGTCTCAGGAGAGTCGACAGAACTGTGTTCTCTTTGGGCTCAAATAAACTTGATATTGAATCCTTGGTCTGGCTCTTACTAAAGTGTGATCTTCTTGGGTGAGCTGCTAAACCTTGATTTTCTATGTGAACCTGGAGGATAAGGTCAATCTTGGGGACTGACTGTTAGAATAACAAGTGCAGTTACATATAAATAAACCTGGCAAACTGCCTGGCACAATACACCCTGGGCTGCTTTCTTTCCTTACCCAGAACTAGCAAGCTAGGGACGAGGATTGCCGAATAATAGTATTTAGGATTCTATTCAATGAAAAGAGCACTCTACGTGGATTCCGAGCAGATAAAAATTTAAAACGAGGACCCTGGACTGGAGGACCTTAAAGAGCCCTCTGTCATCCAGAGTATAGGATTCTTCCATTGACTGCCCATCCTATTTCTGTCACCTACCTTGGCTCTGCGACCTAGTGAATAAGATCTTTAGCAAGTTCTTAGGCTTTGTTTCCTCTTCCGTAAAGTGTGGATAAAAACTGTACCCACCTCTCAGGGCTACTGTTAGAATTTGGTGAAATAAACCCAGAAAGACCATATTTGCCTGGCAGATGGTCACTCCTCGATCAAGGCTAGCTATCATTGTTGTTGTCAGGGCCACCATACTGATGGATGGTGAGAAAGAGAGTGGATGGCAGGAATTATGGCACAGTTCTTGGCACACAGTGTTCAAAAATATTATCATTATAACTTCTACCACCGCTATTGATTTTACATTACGAATGGCTGTGGCCCAAGGAAGCAAGTAATACATGCTGTCATCCTGGTAACGACACATCAAAACAGAGACACCAGGAGATATTAGGATAATTAATCACAGGTCTGCCTGGGAATAAAAGCTTTCTGGAACAGCATTTTTGGGCCCAGAGGATGGGCTCACCCACAGGGAGCAGCAGGTGCTGCCTGTCCTCTCTCCCCAGCCCTGGGGGACCACACACATGCGGACAATATCCTGATGTATAAGCTTTTCAGTGGTCCAGCTCACAGAGTGGTAATGTGATAATGCCTTGGTCTGGAATGATCGCTTTCTGCCAAAAGTTCAAAGCTATCTGGAGAGTATCTCATTAATCTTTGGGACCCTATGGGGATTGGGGTGGATAGGCATTGTTGCTATTACCTTATAAAGAGGACAGCATACGTTTAGAGAAATTAAATACCTTGTCTCTACTCCAGCAGTCCTATTGGTACCAAAAGGGGACTTGAAACCCAGGATGCCTTCCCGGAGGCCCAGGGCTCTAAGCCCTACCCTTGGAACCACCTTGAAGGAAGAGGGAATCAAGCGCCCCGGGCCAGATGTGGCCCCTTGCCCCCCCCCCCCCCCTTCCCAGACCCGGGAGCAGCAAGGCTCACCTGTCACTGAACTGCACCTCTTCTCCGTTCCTGGCCCAGCTGATGGTCGGCCTTGGGTTGCCTATGGCCTCACAGTGCAGAAGCACACTCAGCGTCCCACTGGCCAGGGCCACAGTCTGCCCGAGGTGGGTGACCACCTCGGAGGCGGAGAGCTGCTGGGCAGCTGAGATCTTCCGCAAGATGGTGGGCTTGCGGTGGGGCCGGCGAGAGCCACCCCCCGCCTCCCCGGCGGCCGAGGTCCGGAGCGAGCTGCTGAAGCCAGACACGTGCTTATGAGAGGGGATGGCCACGGGGGGTCCCCGCCGCTCAGACGGCTTGAGCAGCATGTCCTGGTGCTCCAGGTGGCTGCGGAAGATCTCCTGGGCCAGCTGGGCCACCAGGTGCTTGCTGTAGACGTCTCGAAGCTCCTCGGGCTGCTGGGAGAGGTTCCGGAGGATGTCGTCCAGGCGCCTCTGCTCGGTCACCATGGTGAAAGGCAGGTGCCAGAGGGCCTGCTCGGCGTTCTGCTCCTCCTCGGAGGACGTGTTCCTCTCCGTGGAGTCCTGCACCTCCCACGAGGCGAGGAGCTCCCCGGGCCAGCCCCCCTGCTCCAGCAGCCGGGAGACAAGGTCATCGTAGCGGCTGCCCGGGTCAGCGGCGGGGCCCCGCTTCTCAGCCTTGCTGCCGTTAGAGAAGATGCCGTTCTGGTGTTTGTGCGGCTGCAGGGCCTCCTTCGGGCTGGCCTTCCGCACCGTGAGGGCCTCCTCCTCGCTCCTCAGGCTCAGGGGCCGGGCCACCAGCTTCCGGTTGCCTCCAATGAGCTTAATGACAAACTGCTCCCGGGCGGGTCCCGCGGAGCAGGTGTAGATGCCCGCGTCGGAGGGCTTGAGGCGGTGGATCTTCAGGTAGCCAAAAGGGGCCACGGTGACGTGCGCCGAGCTGATGAGGTGTTGGCCGTCCTTCTCCCAGGTGATCAGGGGCTTGCGGAAGCGCCGCGTGGGGCAGCGCAGCACCACTGCCGTCTTGGGGAGCAGGTAGGCGAACCCCCCCACGACGAAGTGCAGCTTCCTCTGCCGCCGGGTCTGGATGTAGATCTTCCTGGCGGCCTCGATGTGAGGGCTGTGCTTGGTGGATGGCCGCCCGGGCCCTGGAAGGAAGGGAATGCAAGGGAAGCCAGACAGATGGAGAAAGAGAAGGGACGGCAGAGGAAAAGGAGAGTGAACACAGGGACAAGAGAGAGGGAACGGAGAGGACGAAGAGAGAGAGGAGGGACATGAAAGGGAAGAGGGAATGCAAACGGCTTGAGTTTATTTCGGCCAAAGCTTTCATTTACCCTCTCAGGCTTTCCCGGGAGGAAGTGGCTACCAGCTGTGGACCATCAAGCCGCTGCAAAGCAAGGCTCCAACTAATGCCCTGCACTGGGGTAGCTTGCTATCGCCCTGCTGGGGCTTTCTACCCCTAGAAGCTGAGGTGCAGGTTCTAGATTGGGGCGGCAGGATGCCAGGGGAAAGGCAGTTCCTCTCATTAGAAGGATTAAAAAAAAGAAAAAGAAAAAGAAAGCAAGCATCATAAAAAGAGGCAGAGGACAAAGGGAAGGAGAATCTCTCCCTTTCCACCTTTCCCCTTTGGGTTCTGCAGAGCACCAGGGCCCAAGTGTACTGGGGGAGGAGAGCCCAGAGCTGTTATACCTCTAGGGATTAATATTAAACAGAACAAATCTGTTTGGAGCATTTTAAAACCCCAGACTGGACAACATTAGACTTCATTAGTAATATGCTGACTCCAGCTTCCAGATCTCTCTATGCCAGAGAGTGAACTTTGCTCTACCCCCTGCAAACTGTTTTTCCAGCAGAGAAGAGAATTCCGCTTGGCCACGTGTAATTAAGATTCCTTTGCCATCTCCAGCTGAGCTCACCAGCCCGCTGCCCTCCTCGGGCTTTCCTGCCTGACGATCTCCCACCGGTCTTGGGTTTAGGGAAGGCTACTGCGTGGCCGCAGCTGCTTCTGGGTGGGTCCGGTCTCCCCATCCCCAGAGCTCCGACATACTCACGTGCACAGGTTGCCAGCATGCAGGGCCTGATGGATGAAGAGAAGGGCAGGGGAGGGCACAGGGAGGAATTGACGATAGCCGAGACCCCGGTTTTCAGCACCTTCCGGCAAATGGCACTTCGAGTCTGTGTGCCTTCTCCACAGCTTGTGGAACACTGGTGAGGAGAAAAGGCCCACGTGCATGTAAATGCAGGGAACTAGAGGCTACTGGGTTTTTTTTGTATGGACTCTCAAACTCACCAGAATGTGAGAAAAGTTGCTTGGAAAAGCAACGGTCACTAACAGAGAGAGAGAGAAAAAACTATTCGTTATGTAACACGGTGGGAAGACACGTCCATATTGTAACCACATTCTAAGATTTTTCTACTCGAAAGTTTCCTGTAGACAGTCTACCTGTTTTTTACTTATATGGCCTGGGCTTTAGAGTTACAGAGTCATAGAGTCCATTCCAATCCCAGCTTAGTATTTTACCAGTTGGCAACTCAGAGTCTATTTCCACTGCTTACACTTAGTTTGCAAGGTTGGGAATTAAGTGAGATAATATATTTGAAACTTCACACACAGCAATGACACTTGGTGTGAATTTTTCCCTCCTTCCTTCACAAATATAATACTTTAATGTCAAGCATCAGATAATTATCATACATCTACTTTATCTGAGGCAGGGTGCTAGATACTATGGAAAAATATTTGTGCAAGGTGGTTTGTAACCTCAAGGAGCTGTCATCTCATAATGAGTGGGGGAAATCCAAATGCATTGTTAAAAGGAAATACCATATGAGGGAGACAGAAATCAAAACCACAATGAGATACCACTTTTTATCCCTTGGAATATGGCCATAATAAAAAAAGACAGCAACAAATGTTATTATAAATGTAGATGTGAAAAATTAGAACCTTCCTATATCGCTGGGGGCAACATAAAATGGCATAGCCCTCTTGGTGACAGCTTGATGGTTTCTTACAAAGATAAACATAAATTTGCCTTATAACCCAGCAATTTCACTTGTAGGTATCTACCTGAGAGAAGTGCAAACATCCATCCACACAAAGACTTATATGCAAATGTTCAACAGAGACAAAAAAGTGGAAACAACTCAAATGTCCACTGACTGGATGGATAAACAAAAATATGGTCTATATACAACAGAATATTATTCTACCATAAAAGTAATGTTGTTCTTTTTGGATAGGTGGTAAACAGATAAACTTCGAAAACATAATGCAAAGTTGAGTTTTATAGTATGTAAATTATACCTCAATAAAGCTGTTCAAAGAATTAGATAGTAATATAAGAATTTAGTAGAAATATAAAACTACAAGGCAAGTGAAGTATTATAAGATTAATGCTAATGATGGTTGAATGCTGATGGTACGCTAGTGATTTCCTGGCCTAGGTTTTGAAGATGGGTAGAGTCTGAATGGGTGGAGAAACCGGGGATAAGCATGGGAGGCAGGGGAATATCCAGAAGGAAGGTCAAAGAGTTCAGTGCAAAAATCTAAGTCAGGCCTGGGGGGCAGAGCTAAATCAGTTTGACTGAACAGCGGGAACAAGTCGAGAGTGTCAGGAGCTCAAGAGGTAGTTTGGGGCCAGACGTTGGAGAC
The DNA here is from genome assembly GCF_037043125.1 of Eumetopias jubatus. Lineage (NCBI taxonomy): Eukaryota > Metazoa > Chordata > Mammalia > Carnivora > Otariidae > Eumetopias > Eumetopias jubatus. The sequence continues at coordinate 44,679,871 of NW_028274821.1, read as the reverse complement.
TTTTAATTTTCAGACAGGAGGCTTGGAATTGGTCCACAAAGCAATGAGGAGCCATTGGAGGGAGGAGTGAAATGATGAAAGAGGTGTTTTGAGAGGGTTAATCTGGCAACAGTGTCCGGGAGGGAAGGGAGTAGGGAGACGTATGGCAGGCGGGGATGTCAGTTAAGGAGGCTGCCACAGTAGTCCAGGCTCGAGATGATAAAGACCTGAACTGAGGTCATGGCAGTGTGCCACGTTAACTTGAAAAATGACACTAAGACCAAAAAATATTATCTTATATTTTCAAGTTTTATATGCTAACCCACTGAAATGAACTATTCTATGCAAGCTCTGATATACGCCACCCTAAAAGACATTTTGGATGCAAAAAATGGAGGTAAGTAACCCATTGCTTTTGTTTCCTGATAATCATGGATTCCAGATCCCCACCCATCCCTTGTTTTATTGTAAATGACAGCACCAAGTCCCGGGATCAGGTGGGATGGAGGCAAAGAGCCTGGAAAATTTAAAAGCATGGTCCGTTTAGGGCTGCCAAGCAGAAAAATAGACTGTGTGTCCGAAGATTGGTTTATGGTTTTGGTCAAGTCTAGTTCTTTCTGGAGGCTTAATTTCCATATCTCTAAAATAACACTAAGCAGGAGTAGGGATTTTTAAACCCTGTTCGATGTTGAGAAAGTGATTCAGGGGCTTTTCAGGTGATCTGGAGATCCAGCCTATGGAGATCTGGGACCCTAACCCATTCTTCAACCAAAACAGCTCTGATTTTATCTATTTCAGATTCTTGGCTTCATGTAACATTTCATTTGAAAAAAAGGGTTCTGTGGCTTTAATTTTTAAAAGAACAACCAGGCTATAGGATCTTCTAAGTTCCTTCTAGCTTTAAAACTGACTACTCTGACCTTCATTTCTTTTATATTTTTTAGGGGAAATGACTTTCATAAAAATATTATTTAAAAATACATAATAGCCAACTCTTTCAAAAGATGCAAGGAGTTCTTTTAAAGAAGTAAGAACTTTTAAGGGGTCTTATTCTCAGAATAGAATCTGAAAGTAATTTTATTTGAAGTGTCTAAAATTTTGGCTTAATTCTGTCTCTGAGGGATTCTGTGCAGTAACCGTAAGATTGAGCCCAGATAGTTGAGGATGAAAAACACCCATAGATCATTCAGGTCTTCCTTTCTCCAAGGGGAGTCTTGGGGGTGGGGGATGTGGAATGTGTGTTTCATCTCAGTCAGAGGGCCAAGGAAAGGGCTGTTGGGATGACAGGGCCGACTAGAGCCTCCACGAACACCCTCCAGAGCTCATTTGTATGGCACCAGCTTGAGTTGAATCCTAGTGAAAAGGTGATTACTTCCTACCATTCCCAGGCTCTCCCCAATGTTTGGAATTTCCATTCATTAACCGAGATAACCCAGAACCTAAGAACATTCCATGGATAAGGGCTAAGTTGTCCTATTTCCCAAAGTGTAATTTCCTCTTCCTGGGAAGACTGGTAAAGCCTGCGGGAAGCCTAGGCCATGACCCTGAGTCCAGCCAGTCAAGGTAAGCACTTTCTTTTATTTCCTCTCCTCCTGACAATGAGCAGGGGTGGAGGAGCATCATAACAATAAGAGGGCTAACTTTTACTAGGCACAAAGTAGTTTATATGCATCGTTTAACTGAAGCCTCCCAAGAACCACATGAGTGGACATTATTATCTCCAGTATTCAGATACAAAAACTGAGGCCTAGAAAGTTTAAGTAATGAGCCCAAGGTTATAGAGCCAGTGGGTGGCAGAGTCAGGATTAGAACCTAAGTTTGCCTATCTGTGAGTCTAACTACTTTTGTAATTGTTTTTTTTTTTTTTTTAGAGAGAGAGCGTGTGTGCAAGCAATGGGGGAGGGGCAGAGGGAGAAAGAGAATCTTAAGCAAATTCCATGCCCAGTGCAGAGCTCAATGCGGGGCTCCATCTCACAACCCTGAGGTCATGATCTGAGTCAAAATCAAAATCAGATGCTTAACCAACTGAGCCACCCAGGCGCCCCTGTGAGTCTAACTCCTAAGCACACATGACACTGTTCTAAAGGTCTGTGATACTTAATGGGCCCCAGAGGACCTCAGTTCAGCAGTCTCCTTTTCTTAGTGCCTAATCACAAGGGTCCCTGCTTCAAATCTACAGGCCTAAAAGGATTTTTTCTGATTTCTCTGTGTCCCATGTGCTCAGAGGCCACAAACCCCAGGAACATGGGAGGACCATTATAATACACAAGCCCCTTCCTCAGCATCTCACTCATGGCAACCATCACTGATAGACTTAGTGGAAGGACACCTTTTACAATATGGCCCTAGGAGGAAGTCTTCATCCAGAGCCACTCACTTGGCAACTACATTAGTGCACTCTCCTGCACTGTTAGTTTTGTTATGATTTTTCCCATATAATACCATACCCCAAATCAACATTCCATGGAAAAACTGGCACTAACATGTTCATGTGCGCACGTGCGCATGCGCGTGCACACACACACTGATTTTACATGCTTTAATCTTTTATCCTGCTGAAAGAAAATTGTTTCCAAAATTTGAGAAAAATAATCATACCTACTTCTGTTCTGAGACACTTGGGGTGAGACACCACCAGAAGGCAATTTTCTTGCCAAATTATCAAACCTATGATGATGTAGGTTAACTCACCCCTGCAATGCCTTAGTAGACACCATGTGAGGGAACTCTACATGAGTTGATAAGGGGCAAGAATTCTAAGAACTGAGGTTGAAAGAGGTGGCATCTTAATTTGCAGGGGCAGCTTTTCCCTCTGTGGAAGCAAGTGTCCCTGGGCTGGGTTTCAACCCATAGCAGCCTCATCCTGTTGTGTATATACAACATACACATATACTCACAACCATACCAAGAAGGCAATGGGTTTGGCAAGGTCCGTTCTAATGGTTCAGTGCAAGAGAGGGCAGGGTCTTGAATCTGTTTCTGACACAAAGATTTTTACTCCAAGCCTGGCGATTCTGTTCTTGGCTAAATCTGCTTAGGAGGCAATACTTTTGGGGGGGACTTCTTTATGGGAGACACACATGCCTATGAAGCTGGGGGAGTTGTAGGCAATTCACAGCAGGAGTATAGGGGCTGAAAACCAGTGAAAGCTGGGTGTAAATGACTTAATTTATGCTAGTGCTCGAGTAGGATTATTTAGAAAAGTAGGTTAGTTGGGGGTATATCCCTAACTTATGAGGCAAGTCAGGAATGGTGGATGCTGATGTAATCATCCCCCCAAATGCAAGCAACAGGGGAAATCAAGTTCTCTTGCTGGGAAGTTGTTAACGTCTTGGAGCCAGGAAACTGACAGTAAAGAGGCAGGATTTCCCTGGCCTTCTTTTCTTAATAAATCATGTTCCTTACTGTCCAGTAACTTGGAAGGGAATAACCAGAGAGGCTTTGCCCTTCCTGAGTAGAGACTAAAAACATCTGGGAGGAGGAGGTGCCGGGAGGTTGGGAAGGTGGCTGTGGGGATAAAGGTAGAACAACAGGGTCTTCTGAGAAGAATTCGGGGCCAGACAAAGCCTGATTTTGTTTCATGAGGAGCCCTGTTTACAATTCCATGCTTCTGATTGTTGAGTAAGGGCTGGCTGCTTACCTCAGGTCCCTGCAGCCTAGTTAACAGCAAGTCACGCATTGTGGTATAACTGGTTACAAAAATACTGTTCCATAACACTAGGAGGATTATTTCGTTCTGTTCTCATCTTCTGTTTGTGTAAGTTTGGGGTGCCTTCTTTTCTTCCTTAGGTCTCTTTCAGGATCTCCTTCTGAGGAACATACATACCTCTGTCCAGTCAGAGAGGAGCCACTCACTGGGACAGTCATCCTTCTTGCAGGCTTGCTGGGAGGCCAGTTTCGAGGCTGAACAGAAGGTCTCAGGAAGCTCCAGGAAGCTGCCGTCAGCCATGCGCTGTTTGCAAAGAACTTCACGCTTCTGGATGCCCCCTCCGCAGGTCCTGGAACACTGGCGAAAGAAGAGAAAGTCATTTTAACCTAGGACAGTGGTATGTTTGCCTGTCAATCCTTATCTTAGTCTTCGCTGAGTAAAGAGTGGAAAAAACAGAAGGAGAAGAAAAACCAAGAACCGGCCCCAAGGATTTTGCTCCCTTTCCCTGAAATGAATTTTGCAGCAAGATTTACACCCTCCAATCTTAATTTCAAGCATTTAACTAGAGCATCCAGGAATTTCAAGGGCCTTTAAATCATAGAAAGTTATTCCTCAACTATGATTTGCAGCCCCCCAAGACAAGTGGTTTAAAAGGTTAGTATAATAGGGTGTTAAACATATTTACGACCCAGTGAAAGTAATCTGTGCAGCTTCCAGAAGGAACAGGAGAGGGCTCCTGCCATCAGTGTAAATCTGCAAGAATTAATCTGCATAGAAGGCAGGCCTTTCTCTCTAAGTGTAAACATCCATTCTACCCTATTGGAGGGACATTAGATGGAAGGCCTGGTTTCCTGGAAGAACTCCCCTGGAACACTTTTCTTGTAGGACTGGTGATTTCTCAGGGCAGTGGGAGGGAACTAGAGCCATTGGAATTTGGGATATAGGAAAATAGTCTTATGTCCGTGGTTTTCAGTGGGAACCCAGTCAAGCACATTGTTGACATGTAACTTAATAGTTACAGCCCCGTCGCACGAGGGGGAAGGGGGGGATGCTCTCAGGCCCAGACTGTTGGCTGTTGTCCCATAGCCCCCTCCCTTGCAATAGCAAAGGAACCCTCAATTTCTAGTTGGGCACACGACTTCCCAGCATACAGACTATATTTGTCGATCTTTCCTGAAGGTGCACCTGGCCCTGTGACTCAGTGCTGGCCAATGAGATATACATGGCAGGGTGGTGTGTAATTTCAGGGAGATGACCCTAAAATGAGGGTGACATTCTCCCCTTCCCTTTCTCCTTGCTGGCTTGAATGTGAACACGAGGCCTAAAATTTAACAGCCCATTCCCCGCACCCCCCCCCCCCGCCCCCGCCGTCTTGGACAGTGATAGGCAAAGAGAAGGAAGCAGCCTATCTTCCTGACTGTGAAGCCATCACACGGACCCTGGACGGTCTGGGCTTATATAAGCGAGAAATACTTTTTTCTCTTATTTAAGCCATTGTGGCTTTGGGTTTTCTGTCATCTTTAGTCGGATCTAACCTTCCGTCATTTTTAGATCAGCAACAGATGACTACTCTGTGCTGGGAATACTTTACTGGCAACATTCTAGGGAGTGCTCTGCTTTCTTCCAGAATAGTCCTTTCGCTTCCACCTGCTGCCCTTGGGCTCGCTGGAGGTTAAGCCTGGGTGTACAAACCTGAGTTTTTGCTGAAGGAGCGGCACCTGCTGCAGTAGCAGCCTCTCAGAACTTGTGTATGTGTGTTTGGGGGCCGGGGGGAGGTCTGTGCTTAGTGGGCTGTACTTGGAACTGCAAGGGGGATTTGTGCTCACGGTCAAGGTTAGGATGGTGATACACTGATTATAGTCAGAATGCTGCTGTGGCCCGACACTCTCTTAGTGGTCCCAACCCTGGATGCACTTTAAAATCATTTGGGAGCTTTTCAAAAGTACTGAAGCCTAGATGGATCCCATCTCAGATCCATTAAATCAGAAACTCTGGGAGGGGGTCGCCTGGGTGGCTCAGTCAGTTAAACGTCTGCCTTCGGCTCAGGTCATGATCTTGGGGTCCTGGGATCGAGTCTGCATTGGGCTCCTTGCTCAGTGGGGAGCCTGCTTCTCCCTCTGCCTCTGCTCCTTCTCCCTTCTCGTGCCCTCAATCTCTCTCTCAAATGGATAAATAAAATCTTAAAAAAAAAAAAAAAGAAACTCTGGAAGGTGGGTCCCAGGCGTCAGATTTTTAAATTAAAAAATAATAACAAATCTCCCAAGTAATTCTGTGCAACCAGGATTGAGAACCATCTCTCCAAATGACCCATCTCTCTACCCCTCCACCATTTCCAATGGGAATAAAATAAACATGGAGGGGCACGTACAACCCAGGGAAGCCTTTGTTAGAACCAGTGATTCTTCGGATCCTGCCCATGCAAACCTACCCTTTGTTTGTAGTTGTGAGTGGCTGGAGGTCACAGAACTACTGGATAATGAAGTTAAAAAAGCTATGAACTTTGTCTAGTTAGGGCTTTTAACCCTAGAGCCTTCTGACCAAACCAGTGGCGAGCAACCTTTATTTGGACTGAAAATTTTAAAAGTTTGGTTTGAAAATAACCTTACTGAATCCCAAAGGAAAAAAAAAATGTCTTATGACTAGGTTCAACTACCTAATCACTGAATGAAAAGAAGGCTAATGGTAAAGGCGAAACCATCCAATGAGGTAGATCTTATCCCCACTTTACAGATAAAGAAGCTGAGGCTGGAGAGGAGAAGTGACTCAATGAAGGCCACACAGGGTTTGGAACTGGTTTACTTCCATTCTGTGCAACATTCACCCAGCTCCTACTGAGCACCTGCTCCGGGCTGGCAGTGGCCGACCCAGCTGGAGAACGAGCCCAAGCTCAGCTGCTTTTCCCTGTGGCTGTAGGAGCTGCTCTCCATTTGCCACGGGAGGGTATTCTGGGGCTGCTTTCTGCTGAGGGTCCCAGGCCTCCTAAGCACCAAGCCAGCCAGAGCCTGGTCTCACCCTCCCCTCCCCACCCCCAGGCTGGAGGGGCGGTGCTTTGCAATTAAATCCTCTGCCTCCACTCCCTGACTATCCCTGATGGGCAGGAGCGGGTTGATGATCCAGGTTGGGGACCAGCGTTCTCAAAAGTTCATCTACACTGGGGTGGCCCTGGAAATGTGTTCTCCCTAGACCCTTTGATCTCAGAGCCAAAAGGCTACATTTGAACCCGGCTTCTAGGCTGTGCCACCAAGCTGAGTGTGGAGGTAGACCGTAGGAGGTAGTCTGCGGCCAGTTGTTACCCATTACAGATCTAAACAGTTCCTTCCAAGGGCTTGTCTAGCATGTTGTTGAGCCTTAATTGAGGAAAAATCTAGAGCCTCAGAGCTAATGATTCAAGCTGTGAGTGTGCCAGGCCTTTGGCTTCTCTGGCTCATTTCAATGGCTCCCTGGCCTTTTCATTGATTGCAGAAGCAAACCTTATAAAATTAAGGTTCTCGTTTAGTAGCAGTTCAATAAAGTCTCAAAGGATTTTACTTCTGCAATGCATTTTGTACCCATACTGCCTAGCACAGTGCCTTTTGCGAATGTAAATCCTCAATAAATATTTGTGGAATTGAAGTTGGTGGTTGGGGGAGATTTAAATTAGTGGCGAAGAGTTCCATTTACTTTAAATATGCCTTCTTGTTATACAGACAGCTAAGGTTTTAAATTTGGTTTTATAGTCTTTTGTATGACTTCTTAGGTTCAGCCTTCCCTTATTTTTGTTGAATCCTCCCTTCCAACCACCCAGTTATTCTATCATCAGATCAGTTTTAACCTTTACCATTCAGCCCTTCTTTGGGACTCCTTTATAAATTACACAACTAACCATGTGGATTGCTGATTCCTAAAATTTGCCAAACTTGGGGACTGTGTTCTCCACAATTCTTTTCATTCTATGAATTATTAAAAATTTTCCATGAACTTAATGTGATTTTGTTCAAATTGTAACTGTCTGGAAAAAACAACGCTTATGCCGGTGAGTCAAAAATTTCAATCTTAAGCTCTGACCTCTCCCCTCTGCTTATTCAACACGACCACTTAAACGCAAACAGGCATCTTGACCTAAATATGTCCAAAATGGAACTTTTGATCTTGCCTTTCTATCCTTGCCCCAAATCTGCTCTCCTCTTAGTCTTCCCCATCTATTTGATGGTGCCATATCCAAGCCAGAAACATAGGAAATGTCTTGAGAGTTTCCTTTTTCCCACCACCTCTTCCCTGACACTCAATCCATGAGCAAATACTTTCAGATGTCCCTCCAAAATAAATAAGCTTTACCTCTGCAACAAATAAGAAATTAGGATATCAACATCTCTTGCTCAGACTACTACAGAGCTTCCTAACCAGTCTCTAGTTTTCTTAGTTCGGTCCTAGCAGGATATAGATGGGGTACTCAATTTGAAGACAGCCTCTCTCCTGATAGCCTGCTGAAAATTCAACTGGCTGAACACAGCTAGAAGCCAGAGGGTAGAGTCTATATAGGTCAGCCTCCTGAGACACAGGTGGAGAAGGTAGAGCAAATCTACAAGAGCAATGGAAGATATTCAGCATATCTATAGTATATTCTCCACACAGTAGCAAGAATGATGTTTTCAAAGCATACATTGGATCATATAATTCCCATGCTTAACAGCCTTCAGTGACTTTCCCTGGTGATTAGAATAAAATCCAAACTCCCAGAACCCTGGCGTGCAAAGCCCTCCATGTTCCGGTCCCTGCCCTGAAGGAACTTTTGAGACTGTCTGACTCAAATTTTAACTTCATTCATTCATTCAACAAATTTATTCAATACCAAGCATGGTTCTAGGTTCTTGGTTCTAGCAGTGAACAAGCAGAACCTGATACACCTCTGTAATCTTATACAATTCTCCCCTTGCCCTGCTTATTTCAGCCACATTGGTTGTGTGTGTGTGTGTGTGTGTGTGTGTGTGTGTTTCTCCCACATGCCCAGCTTGTTTCTCCCACAGGATCTTTGCACTTGCTCTTCTCTCCACCTGGCCCACTCTCCTCGTACATCTTCTCATGGCTGAGTGTTTCTAATTACTCAGGTTTAATTCCATTCTTACCGCTTGGAGAACCCATCCTTAAACTCCTAGGCTAGGGTAGCCAAAGTAGTCTCTATTCTATTACCCTCCTTTTGTTTATTTATTATTTTTTATCTTTAAATAGCTCTTTTAAATAGCTCTCGTCCCTTTGGAAATTATCATCCATTATCCTGTTAACTCTATGAAGAAAGGGATTTTGGTTCTTTCATTGCTCATATTAGTGTTTGAGAATTGCATTCAAAACTTTCCCCCAGTGTGACAGTGTTACATCTCAAATGAGAGACCTTAGGATTGGATGTCTCCATCTCTAGTTTTCTTCCACACCTTCTCTAATTTTTTTCTTTTAAAATTAATGATTTTTTTTCCCTAGTGAAAACGTGATCAGGGTATGAACTAAATAAACAGTAGCTCATTTTATAATTGATGCTGGAGGAATATGACATTTAGGTATGGTGTATAGTACATCTACACTGTAGTGGAAGTGCAGTGTATTTTTCTTTGAGGGAAATACTAGCTGATTCATAAAATCATTATCCCCCTAAACCTCAAAATTACATCAAACCACTTTTTTTCTAATCCTTTGATTATAACTCACAATCAAATTCCCCATGGATCCTGTTGAGTCTGTGAGGCATAAAGAACATGCTCTTAAAGTTTCTGTTACCCGGTGACTGACGTTTTAGGCACTTCACTAGTGATGTTGGATTTGTAGGACTACAGATCTCTTCAATGCTTGATGGCCAAAGTTTTCTTTTTCTAAATATCTAAGAAGGCACATGGGCTTCCATTCAATTTGAGTAAATGCTCCCCAAACAAACAAGGAGATGCATAAGAAGAGCTCTCTAATCTACGCTGCCCAGGTAGCACTTCTTAGTGAATGTGGCAATAAGGAAAAATGCAGATTAATTTTTATTAATAAAAATTTTAATTATATAAATAAATTAACATTAATTAATAAAAATGCAAATTAATCCTCTCTCTTTCAAACTGAGGAAACAGATGAAGAAAATCATCGGTTTTTTTAAAGGGTGGCAATGTAATAAAATTGTGCTATAGAGGGTGACCATTCATGAAACATAACCTGGTCAGGTTATCCCTTGGCAGATAGAACCTGATTTAAGGGACAGACCCTCAGGGGATTCCCCTCAGTGCCGTGCGCAAGTCTGTGACCTTATGGTGACAAAGCAGCTACAACAGAATGTAAAGAAAATCAGCTTATTGTTTGGGAATTTGATCTACAGAGAAAACTTGTGGGAAATTCTTAGCACCCAGGGGGTAAGGTTCAGACTCGTGAGAATGCCCTGGAGAGTGCTCACACTGGAACCCATGCTGAGCTGCCAAGCCACTGTCTTGCTGGCTTGCCATGGGGACAATGTGCCCTTCTCTAGGCACACAGATGCCTTCTCTGCTCAGAACTTTGATCATCTTGTTCACTCTGTGAGCAGTGCCCTTCGCCTCTTTGCCTATCCAGAAACCTTTAAGATGACTTTGAAGGCCCCATTCAAAGGCTCAAAGAATGAGTCACCACCCACCCTGCCTTAACCTGGAAGGGTACTGCGTGTTTCCTATAAGAGCTAGTTGTTTATGTGCCTGCAAACCAACACCCCCCCACCCCCCCGCCGCCCTGCATGCACACAGGATTATGCATCTTTTGACGAAAGGGAATGCACTCCTCTTTCTATTCCCCAGTGTCTAGTGTAGCATCTGGCAAAGAGCATGCACTTCATAAATGTTTGTTGAATTGATGATTGGATGAACAAAAGATCCCCAAACCCAGATGTTTAAAAGACGTGACACAAACAACCAGCTGATGGGCTGAACGTCCGCCTTTTATCGAGCTGTTTTACCATTAACCAGAAGCGGCTTCTACGGAAGTCAGCAATGGGTTTTAGCCAGACACTGCATGTGCTCTGTTGGGTGCTGTGACCCTCCAGGCATGGTAGACAACCCTCTAGCTAAGCTAATACTGTCAGGGAGTTGGCTCTTAAACACTTGTCTCAGCTTTGCTCAAAAAGTTTCCTTGGTGTGTTTACATTGCTGAAACGGTGTTTTCAGAAATTTTTAAAAACCATAGATAAACTTTCAAATTAATAAAGCTTCCAAAGTCTGTGACCACTTTGTGAACATGTTGAGATTACCTGATGAGGCTGATAGTTCTGAAGTGAGAAGCAGCATGCAAAGAAGAAAATTTTAAGAGAACAGCAAGAGAAATTTAATAAAACTAAATGAAAAACGTTTGCCTTTATGAACCATTTAAAATGATATTGTGGTATGAAGAGGCAGATCTCTAGTAAGGGGTATTATTTTTAAATATGTGCCATAAATAGAATAAATCACAAAAATATTATTTATGTTGCTTATCTTCACTGCCATACATGTTTCATGATATAAGGTCATAGATTCATTAGTTTTATAAGAAAGTAAAACATATACAATAAGGGGAGCACCTAAAAGTTATGTTTCTTTTTTTATGATTCATTTATCTTGAGGGGAGAGGGGCAAAGGGAGAGGGAATCCCAAGCAGATTCCGTGCTGAGTGTGGGGCCCCACTCGGGGGCTTGATCTCATGACCCTGAGATCATGACCTGAGCCGAACCATGAGTTGGATGCTTAACCAAATGAGCCACCTAGGTGCCCCTAAAAATTATGTTTCTATACAAAATACGGTGGCCTAAGTGTCTTGTATTTTTAAAGATTTTCCCATGATCAGCATACTAATAAATTCTGCCTGTATCGACACCTTTGGTTTCATCTTGGTAGCTTCATTTACTGAGGGCTGAGTGCATATCTTTCGTCCCTCAAGTCACATTATTGAGCCCAATACAAAGTGATGTTTATGTACTTTCCAAGGTCAACTTTCTAGTTTCAACATAAGATGCTCTGCTTGCAGTTTCTAACTCATTACATTCCTTTCTTCTTTCACGCATTCATTCTTTCATCAAAGACTTACTGAGTACTTGCTGAGTGTCAGGCACCCTATGAGGTGCTGGGAGTTTAAGATGACTAAAAACTGGTTACTAATCCTCAGGTAATTGCAGTCCAGTGAGGGGTTAAAATTATTATCAAACGTGATCAGCTTTACAAAAAAAGGAATACAGAGGAAAGGCAACTAAGTCTTTATGGAAAATCAGGGAAGACTCTACGGAGGAGGGTTGGCCAGGGAGATGAGGAGTGCTGGCGGAGTCATAATATGTGTGCACAGGGTGTGAAGGAACATGGCATCTCCTAGGAGACCTGAGAAGGTAGAGCACAGAGTTCATGGGGAAGTTGCATTCTGAAAATGAGATTAAGAAGCAGGGTGAGGGGCAAACTGAAGGTCCTTGGGCATATCTGGACAAAATCTCAAGACCATATGGTGTCATTAAGGATTTTTAAAGTAGGGGGTAACATGATCCAGTTTGCAGAAAATGATTCAGGCAACGAAGGCTGATGGGTTCTACTACCCTGTGAGATATTAATAGGTATACCATGGAGAAAAGGTTTCCTGGTCCAGTGAGTCTAAATAACACTCCATACCATCTATTTGGGGGCCCTCAGCACACGTTAATATTTTAAAGGCTCAACAGAGGCATGTAGTAAATAACCAGTGATCCCAAGCTGGGGCACAATGGATGAGAAATATGACAACGCAGGGAAACCAAGTAAAAGGCTGTTTGTAATGGTTTAGCTCATTGTGAGGACTGGAACCAAGGCAATGGGCTAGAGAATACGCTAGAAGGTGGTGTGACCCAGGAGGGAAGACTGGGTCTGCTGGCAAAGGTGGTGGGTAGCTGTGTTTTTGAGCTTGGTGTTAGGCCTTTGGAATTCAAGGTGACTTGGTGATATGCAAGACTAGGAGGATCAAAAGATAATTCGAGAGACGGTGGCTGGTCTACAACAGAGGTCAAACTGAGCCACAGTGAATTAGGGCTCAGAGAAATAAAGAAAATGAGGACTGGAATCTTGCTCAAAATGATTAAATGAGGACAAAATTTCTACCCCAACCATTTTGTGGATTAGCATTGCCTGGAAATACAGTGTATCTTCTGGGTTTAATATTCCTGTTACCATATGAAGCATGGGACTGCACACCCACTAAAATCCAGGGCAATTATTACAAAGAACGTTCTACTGATAAATAAATAAAAGTGAAAACACTGCGCATGTGAAATTTTACTTCTAATCTCTGTTTTGCTTACATTGATTGTTAGTTCTAAAGGATCAAATGTCCATTTTCTTTAAAAAACAACTACTAAAAATGAGATAAAAACATCCTAACAGGCTTTTTTTTTTTTTCCTCCCTGGATACAACATGTTAAATAAGCATGGTTTCTAAATTATGAGGATTTATATTTTAGTCACTGGACTATAACAAAACTGATGACTCAATTGATTCTTTCTGCCAGTCTTCAGCCCTCAAATCCGGACCAAATCATTCTTTTCTGTGTGTTTTAATCTAAAAAATGAAAAAAATGAATTCTCATGCATTTGTAGTTGTCATTAAAATTCCTCTTTTTTCTTCCTATCACCGGCAGGGACTCTTCTTGCATATACCTTTTTATACAGCTACACTATAGACATTTTGTATTGTAACCCTGATTTAAAAAAATTTTTTATACGGAAATGGCCACATAATCACAGTTTTAAGCAAGGGAGAAAACAGGGGCCATGGTGATTGTTTCAGTCTCTGCACAGATGTGTGCAATATGTGTGTACAGTTGGGTGGACACAATCCTAATCATAAAACATGTGTAATACAGAGAAATATAAATGGCGCTTCAGAGTGGCCTCCCTAATTCATTTCAGTTAACCCTTTGAGCATCTATCTCTTTTCCTCTCATTTCTCTTTTCAATTTATTTTTTAGAATAAAAATTAATAAAGGTTGACTGCATACGAAGCTCACAGAGAGTGGTGAGCAGAGTGATAGTAGAAGGCAGATTTTAATCTCAAGGATCTCGCGCCAATAGAGATTAATGCTTAGTCAGCCCATAATCTAAGTACAGACTATAGTAGGCTGAGCAGTGATATCTGTGTCCTAATCTCTGGAACCTGTGAAAATGTTATTTTACATGGTAAAAGCGACTTAGCAGATGTGATTAAGCATCTTGAGATGGGGAGATTGCCTGGATTATCCAGGTGGGCTCAGTGTCATCATAATGACAGAAGGAGGAAGAAGGAGGGCAGAGTCAGAGAGAAAGGACAGAATCAGAGGTTGGAGTGAAGCGCTTTGGAGTTGGAAGAAGGGGCCATGAGCCAAGGAAGCAAGCAGCCTCTAGCAGCTGGAAGGTAATGGATTCTCCCCTAGAGCCTCCCGAAGGAACGTGGGCCTGCCAACCCCTTGATTTTAGCCAAGTAAAACTGATTTCAGACTTCTGACCTCCAGAGCTATAAGATAGTAAATTCACATTGTTGTAAGCCACCAAATGTGTGGTAATTTGTTATAGCAGCAACAGGAAACATGCAGAGATTAACTGCCCTGGATAAGGCAACAAATAGTGACTTTTATGTAAACTGCTGACTTTTGGGCTGGTGTCAGATTTCCTCACAATTTCATACTTTGGAGTAAATGGTAAAGAGGTCTTGGGAAAGCCGAATTGCAGAGTGGAAAAGAGAATGGGTTTTGAAGCCTCCAAGCCCCCTTTGCTTTGATTGGCTATGTGAGCCGGGACAAGGACAACCTCTCTGAGCCTCCTTTCCTTGCAGGGTTGCTGTGGGGATTAGAAGAGAAAATGTGAGAACAGTAGAAAGAGTTCTGCTACATGAAGTTGGAATTCATGCTAACTTCACAGTGCTCTACGTCCCTCATCCGTGGAATGGGGAGGACAGTAGTAATGGTCATATAGGATAGTGAGGATTGAATGAGTTAAATCTGTAAAGTGCCTAGAACTGTGCTTGAAACATAGTAAGTGCTGCTCTTATTAAAAAGAAGGTCCTGAAATGGGGCAAGTGCTCAACAAATAGACTGGCAGATTTGCCATGCAACTTTCCAGCACTAAGCCCTATGCTTTACATACCTGCTCTGAGGGTTATGGTGTCTCACTGAGACTTGGTCTCTGTCTCATTGACCTTATGGTTTAACTCAGAAGTTACAGGAACGTGCCCATCCAGGTAAGGTAGTATGTGACTGGTCAATGAGCAGCACTGACCATGAACATCATGTGGCTTCAGTGCAGGAGGATAGTGGAGGAGTCCTGGTAGAGGAGATGGGACTCCCGCCCAATTGGACAAGCAGAGGGGAGGCGAACTGCCTGTGGGCAGGGACAAGCATGGGCAGGCAGGAATGTACATGCAGGGGTGGGAGAAGCATGGCGGGAGATGGGTAAGAGCTGATGGGCAGAGGGATGAAGGCCTGACTAAGCCATCTGGCTTTACTATATGGCAATGGAATGTCCCTGAAAAATTTCCTAGCAGAATACCATCATGATCAAAGTGTCTTCGATGGACTTATGACATATATCACAGTGGTTCTCAGTCATGGTACTGTACCACACCAGTGGGATATGATCCCTAGTGAGATGTATATAAAGTAACACAAGCCAGCACCAAAGATGATGATGATGATCATGTTTAATAAATTAGAGAAGATTCAGGATACCCATGCACTAAATATGTGTTTCAAAAGCCAACTAAACACAAACCAACAAGGTATTTAAGCTACACCGATAAAGATAAATGAGTCATTCACACAAGACCAGAGATAAAAACCAAGGGATGCAGTATTAAGTTGTTGAACTGAAATAAAGAAGGCCCCCTAAGCCAAAGCTAGAATTTGATTTTTGTTTCATTTTTACTGGTTTCTAAAATAAAATTTTAACATATGTACCTGGACTGCATGCTAGTCCTCTCCAGACCTGCAGAATGGGTAACTGTTGGCTACTTGCCAGTTGTCAGGCAAATGCTCTATAAAAGACAAGGGAGGTTGCATTTCTACCCGGCAAATGACAATTCATGTGGTTATGCTTTTTTTTCTTCCAGGAAAAACGTGTAACCATGAAGTCAGTGGTAGCCCAGTGTTCAAAGGGCAAGGAGAAGGAGTCAGTCCCCTCAAAAGCCAAAGTTCATCACGTTACTATGTCGTCTTTGAATGAAGCATTTGCCACCGCATCTGCTTTTCTTTCATCTGAAGAAAGACTTAAGGTGGGTGTTGAAGGATTAGAGACCTCAGCACTATCCTCTAGTAGATCCAGATAGAAAAGAGCATATGAGTGCACAGCAGGTTCCCTTCTTCTAAGAAGGACTACCAAGGAACCAGGGGGCTAATCGGGCAAATGGACAGTCAATAGCTGGTGTCTTTTACTAAGGGGGGTCCTAAGACAAGA
Organism: Eumetopias jubatus; assembly: GCF_037043125.1. Taxonomy (NCBI): domain Eukaryota; kingdom Metazoa; phylum Chordata; class Mammalia; order Carnivora; family Otariidae; genus Eumetopias; species Eumetopias jubatus. The sequence goes on along the minus strand of NW_028274821.1, from coordinate 44,663,863 downwards.
GCCAATTAGCTTGGAGCCCCCCAAGTTACTCCTGATTTATTTCACCATATGGCATAAACAATGACTTCCTTTCCTTTAACAAGTGTTTGATATTAGCTGATTTTATCGAACAAAGCTTAACTAAAAATGTATTATAGGAAATCATGTAAGAAGAATAGTCTGTTGTTTCCTCTAGGTTTAGAGAGATTCTTAAAAATGACCAAGGATTCTTAAAACAGACCCTACACACCACATGCCTAATGGGTTTTCTCTAGAGGATAGAATCACTTTCTATGTTCTTTATTTTTTGTTATGTTTGAATACATTTCACAATTACTATGTATTACATATAAAGAAGACACTTTAAAAAAAAAGATCTTAATAAGGTGTAGTTAGTAGCTCATTGGATGAACTTCAAAGGGCTGTTTACTATTAGTTTCCTGATCTGAAAAATGAACTTAAATCTGACTCAACCTCAAAGGCCTCTCCTTAATGGAAGGAAGGAGAAAAAGTTTTCAAAATAAATTTGTGTCTTAACATGCCTAGGAGATGGAAAATGGAAGAATAACTGACTTTCTGGAAATCTGTATTAAATGGGGACAATGGGCATCGGGGTGGGGGTGGGGGTGGTGGTGGTGGTGGTGGTGGTGGTGTGGTGGCAAAAGACCAAAAAAGGTCATGTATATGGATGTGCTCTAAAAAGTGAGGAAAAAAAGTCATAGGTCACTGCCATTATTCAGCAACATAAGTGGCTATTAAAAAGAGGCTGGGGGCGGGGCGCCCTGGGTGGCTCAGTTGGTTGAGCATCCCACTCTTGGTTTCAGCTCAGGTCATGATCTTGAGATTGTGAGATCGAGCCCTGCAACTGTCTCTGTGCTCAGCAGAGAGTCTGCTTCAGATTCTCTCTCGCTGTCCCTCCTCCTCTGCCCCCTCCCCGCTCTCGCATGCTCTCTCTCTCTCTCTCTCAAATGAATGAATGAATGAAAGAAATCTTAAAAAAAAAAGGTTGGTGTTTCATTGAGTTTCACTGCTAGGTCAATATGAGAACCCATAACCATAAGACATTATATAATATATAAAGTCAGAATTTTCAGGGCATGTGGGGCAGTATTCTTGATCTAGTCATTCATTTTGTCATTCAATAAACATTTTATCCAGAACTTACTATGTACCTAATAGAGTCATGCATTAATAATCTGATGACTTAATACAGCAATGGAGGTTGATTTGGGTTGATTCCCGGTCTTGTCTTAGGGTTGGCATTAGTTAGTGGTGCAGTTTGAGGTAATGGATTCATTTTAGTTAAAGCTAACAGTATAAATATACTAGAACCAGGAGACCTGGGGTCTCAACCAGGCTTTATGATCTTGGCAAGGCCATATCTAGGCGATAGTTACATCATGTGTAAAACAAGGGGACTCATATATAATCCCTGATGGCTCTTTTGGCCATAGTAGTCTGCAACAATGAGGTATAGGGGAAAGGATCACATAAAACTGGGTTGATGGCCAACCCTAAATTTGCTACCTGTATGAGCCTCAGGTCTCTTAAACCTAAAATGAAGATAATACAACTGACTTTTCACTGATTGTTGTGAGGATTAACTTCAGTTAGGTGTGTAATAATATTTCTTTTTTTTTTTTTTAACAGAATGCTGGTACATAGGCATTCAAAATATATAATATCCTCTTGACTTCCACAAACCATCACATAGGAGCATGGTATTTATGAGCTTAGCCACATATATATTTAAGCTCTAAAAGGAAATAGTCAATATCTTTTTCCAGATGCTTTATATTTTAGAGTTTTGCTCACTGATTACTCTTTGATTCATTGAGTGCTTTACTAAATCCTAGTCCCAAGATGAGCAGAGAGAAGGAAGGGGCTCTGCCAAGTGATAGTGGAAAAGCATCCTTTGGTGCATGGCAGTCTAGAAATGGCAGCCCCCCCCGGCACTAAGGCAAGGGTGTGTAAGCTGCTATGCCCGCTCAATTGGATAACCATATAATTTATCATTTTAGTTGGGACACTGAAAATTTTTTTAAGATTTATTTATTTTTAGAGAAAGAGAGAGCAAGGGTGAGTGGGGGCAGGGGCAGAGGGAGAGAATATTTAAGCAAACTCTCCAATGAGTGTGGAGCCTGACGTGGGGCTTGACAGGGGGCTCAATCCCATGACCCATGAGATCATGACCTGAGCTGAAACCAAGAGTTGGACACCTAAATGACTGAGCTACCCAGGTGCCCCAACTGGGGTAATTTTGAGAGTGAAAAACTGTTTTAGTAAAACTGGGATAAACTGGGGTGCATGTCCCTCTCACCTTTCAGGCTTACTTTTTGTGACCATTGTTGTCACTTTATAGGTACCTCTGATAGCCTCATGGAGAAGAAATGAAAAATAAGGTTCTATCCAAATAATCTAAAATTTCTCTGTTTTTTGAAGGCATGGAAAAAATTACTTAACTGAAGTTTGATAAATACATATTAATTTTAGATAGAATATTATGATAAAATAGTTGTGTTTGTATTATTACTATGTATGCTCTTGAGGGGGGTCAGTGAAGTTTCTCTGTAAAAGGACAGAGTAAATATCTTAGGTATTGTAGGCTAAATGGTTTATGTCATAACCATGTAGTTCTGCCCCTCCAGGGCAAAAGCAGCCATGGACAATACATAAAAGAATGGGCATGGCTGTGTTCAAATAAAATTTCATTTATAATAACTGCTTGTGAGAGGGATCTGGCTTTGGGCTGCAGTTTGTCAACCCCTGCTTTAAAACAATAGTTCCTAGATTTTGGAATTCACAGGACCAGGAAAATTTTTAAAATGCTGGAATTGATTTGACTTCTAATCTGTTATTTTGGTAAGTAATTATATTTAAAAGAAAAAAAAGAAAAGTCATTGCCTATCACCTTGGCCTCTTAGGATTTTAAAACAGCAAAAAACTTTTAGAAAGGGCACAAATTCAGAGCAAATTTAGCTTTGTGGAAAACCAACCACATTGTCCTTATTTTTAAAAAATGTTTTCTTAGTTTGGTAAAAACTTTGTTGTGAATATACTTGGTTTAACAGATGGGTCTTGAATTGCTTTGGGAAGACACTGGTGTGGAACCATAGACAGAGCACAGTATTTATAATGAAAATATCTGGATTTGAATAAGGTTGAGAGAGTACTAAGAAGGGAGGGAGGAACAGACCTTGGACGTTCCTTTCACGGGACAAAACTCCTTGAAGAGAGCGTCCCTTGCCCTGAATCAGAGTTGTGTACACAAACTCTAGTATTGAGTAACTTCAGAACTCACCGGTTGCCACTGTGCAGGGTACCAGGCAGGGGGGCAGTTGAAGCGGTTACAAGCTTGCACCGTGCTGGGCTTGGGCTGACGGCACAGTTCATCGGCCAGGATTACGGTTTCATTCATCTCTCTGGAAAGGAGGTGGGAGCAGAAGACATCTCTGGTCTGCAGGCCAACCCCACAGGTGAGACTGCAGGGACTCCACTTGCCAATTTCCCACCTGGGAAGAAATCAGAGAGGCCGAGGACATCCTTAGTACCTGTGCAGAGAACATCATGACATCAAGTGTTGCCAAGAGAGTAAAAACACGTACCTGGGAATGTGGGAATTTCCAGCACAAGACTGGCTAGGAATTCTACCCCAAGCCTAGAACGCATCCTCTCCTACATGCTCTAGAATGCATTTTGAATAAACAAAGAGGGTGATAAAATGGAATGTCCATTTTTACCCACAAAATCACCAAGAACGGTTGCAACCATGTCTATTTGGATGAAATATACAAACTTCATCAAAATAAGGCTACCGGTATGCTAGATATAACACAGGTTTGAGTGCAGAAAGGCTTTGGGCACTAGGTATTGAACAGCCTTTCTGCTAATCTGTCTAGTCCCCATTCTTAGCAAGACTGAAGAATCTGTGCTTGTTTTTCTTTGGCTTCAAAGTGAAAGGTAATTGGCTCCAACTTCCTTCAAACTTCCAACATAGCATAGAAATGTCTCTGTCTTATGTATAAATATCATCACTGCCTGGGACTGGAGAATGTAACAAAAGTAAAGGTTGCTAAATAGATCAGTCTTCTTGAGGGGAAATAAGTGGAGAGAATGGCTCATTATCTGGAAGTAGAAGTCAAATACACACAGAGGAGTTGAGTACATAATTGGCCATTCCAAATGGCCAAGTCTTGAGAAGTACATTTACAGTGAGCTGAGGGCCTATAAAAACAATCCCACTCCATTTCCCTGTTGATGCAGCCATCAGAATGGGAACGATAAGGAAAAAGCTCAGTTGCCTGGGCTTGGAGTAAGAAGTGTTATTTAATCATCAGTTTTGGAAAGTTCTATTTACAATATGAGGCACAGAAATTCTACAAACAGAAGTTAGCCAAGGAAAGCATGGCAAGTAGATCCTTCAGTAGCTAGGCCCTCCTAGCTTTTGTAGCTAGCCTTGAAAATTGGCTTAAAAATCTTTGGCCTTCACATTTTTTATCAGACTGCAAAACAGAGTACATACTCTCTCATTTTCTTTCTGTTACTCTGATATGTAACTACCTTACTAACCCCTATTGCCACTGCCTCCTTTCATCTATCCTGTGTTTAAGTCATATGTGTAGCAGACAATTTCATTATTCTCAACTCACGCCCCCTGGTTCTCCAGCTCTGTCTTTACTCAAGCTCTTACTCTGAATTTGGAATACGTTTTGTCATTTCCTTGCCCATCCTTCAAAATGTCTTTATTTCTGGGTATCCCAATTTGGTCCATGTTCAAAGGATGTGTGCCTGCTTCTAGATGGTTAATGTACATGGTTAATAATTTCTTGATAAATGAGCAAATGGAAGGGACCTACCAGCAGAGTGGGTGCTTTACACCCATTTAATTACCTCCAGAACAACATGAGATAGACTCTACTGATTTCCCTCATTTTATAATTGAGGAAATCTGAAAATCTAAGAGGTTGACTTGCCCCAAACCCATAATTTGTAAGTTGTGAATTCAGGATTCAGACTTGGGTGTGTTTGGCTCCAAAGCCTTAGTCTATTCTATTGTACCACGCTGTCTCCAGGAAAGCTGTCCTATAAACATTCACAAAATTTTAAATCAATAGAAGAGGAGAGGCTGAATTGAATATATATTTCTTTTAGATCGATCTTTGTGCGAATTTCTATAAACTTATTTTTAGATCCCTAGTTTGGGTAAATTCCTAGCTTTTAAAATGTTGTGTTTTAAAATATATCCACACATTCTTTGCCACCTCTTCCTTCTAAAGATGAAGCCTTGAGTCTGGGCTGAACTTAGTGGCTCACTTGTAATGAATAGGATGAGGCAGAAGTGAGGGTATGTGACCTCTAAGGCTAAATCATAAAAAGGATATATTTCCATTTGGCTCTTTGCTCACTCTGGGGGAAGCCAGCTGTCATGTCATGAGCACACTCACTCAGTCTTCAGGAAAGTCCACATGCAAAGGAACTGAAGCTGTTCACCAAGAGTTGGCACCAACTCGCCAGTCATGTGACTGAGCTACCTTGCAAGCCGATCCGCTGGACCCAGTCTAGCCTTCAGATGATTGCACCCTCATGAGAGACTTTGAGGCAGAATTGCCTTTCCAAGGCGTTCCCAGATTCCTCACTCATTAAATGGTGAGAGGTAAAAAACATTTATTTCTGTTGTAAGCTACTAGGATTTGGGAAAATTTGTTGTGCAATAATAGACAACTAATACAGCATAACCCCCACTCAAAACATGCATATGTTCATCAAAAGACATATATAAGAATATTAAAAGCAGCACTACTGATAATAGCCCAGATGGGGAACAATCCAATGTCCATCAATAGTTGAGTGGATAAAAAATTATGATATAGTCATACAAGAACACTGAACAGTGAGAATAAACTATAACAACAAGCAACACAGATGACTCTCACAAACATAGAATTGAGGAAAGAAAGCTACAAGAGCAAAAATCATACTGTGCTCCCATTTATATAAAGTCAAAACTCAAAACTAATCTATGATGTTAGAAATCAGGTTGGGGGTTACCCTTGGTGGGCAGTAACTAGAAAAGGGGGACTGGGGGAGGAATTCTGGGATGTTATCTTGATCTGGATCCACTTTGTGAAAAATCATCAAGACATACAATGTAGGATTTGTGCACTTTTCTCTATGTTTGTTATGCTTCAAAAAGGGGTGTTCCCCCCCACACTTTTAAGTGAAATGTTAAAATGTTGTGGCTGTGAAACAAAATCCAACAACCATGCTCAATGCCAGTGACCACAACGTGTGTGTCTCATAAAGGAGCTGCCTATACAGTGAACGTTGTCCAAGGTTGAAACCTGTCATAGCACAGGCTCTCCACTTCCACTGCCCCCGTTCCTGCCTCCACCTCTGGCAGAAATTCAGTCACTGGGACTTTGAAGCAGAGGCATTTTGGCAGCCATGAGGTCACTTCAACACTGTTCGTCAAACTCACAAAATAGACATATCTGCTTACCCATGATAAAACCACATTGCATTCCCAAGGGAGGAGGTCAGCAGAAGCTATCTGTATATTAAGTACTTTGCTGATTGAAAGTATCTGAATCAACTTAGGCCAAACAAAAAAAAAAAAAAAAAAAGGGAAAGCAGACTCCCCTCTTCCCCCCCACCCCCTATTTCTCTGCAGAGGGGCTACATTTGTGAGCCTTGGGTCTGGCTGGCTGCTGATAGAACCTTCCTGCATTCTGTGTATTTGGCTGTTTCTTGAGGGAGTGCAACAGGCCAGGAGGGAGGAGAAAGCCTGGAGGCAGGATTGGCTGGCTTGCAGCCTGTGAGGCACTTACAGGCCTTCCCTGAGATTCTGGGGCCTGGCTTTCCCACAAGCCTGGTGATGGGAGGGGACAGGAGCTCAGAGGATGAGGGCATTAGTGCTTTTCCCTCTACTTTGCCTGGTTCACTTTTACTCATCTTTATGTCTTCATTGACAGTGGTACTTCCTCAGGGATGAAGTCCTCAACTTGGTAAAATTTGCCTGTTATATAGTCTCACTAATACCTCCCCCTTTGGAAATTTTCAACACGTAATAAAATTACTGTGGTAAGCCCACAACATAAGATACCCTCTTAACAAAATTTTAAGTGTACAATATAGTATTGTTGACTATAGGTACAAAGAGCTCTAGAACTTACTCATCTTGCTTAACTGGAACTTTGTGCCTATTGATGAGTAACTCCTCATTTCCCCCTCCCTCTAGCCCCTGGCAACCACCATCTATTCTTTGATTCTATGAATTTGATTGTTTTAGATATCTCATATAAGTGGAATCATGCAGTATTTGTTCTTGTGTAACTGGCTTAATTCTCTTAGCATAATGTTCCTGAGGTTCATCCATATTGTCACACATTGCAGACTTCTTTTTTAAGGCTCGATAGTATTTTACTCTATGTATACACATTTTCTTTATCCATTCATCTGCTGGAGGACATTTAGCTTATTTCCACATACTGGCTATTGTGAATAGTGCTGAGTGAACATGGGAGTGCTAATATCTCTTTGAGATCCTGACTTCAGTTCTTTTAGATAAATGCCCAGAAGTGAGATTACTGGATTATATGGCAGTTCTATTTTTAATTTTTTGAGGAACCTCCATGCTGCTTTCTACAGTGGCTGCACTAGTTTGCCTTCCCACCAACAGCGCACAAGGGTTCCAGTTTCTCCACATCCTTGCCAACACTGTGGTCTTTTGCTTTATTGGTGATAGCCATCCAGACCAGTGTGAGGGGATTATCTCACTGTGGTTTTGATTTGCATTTTCTTTTATTATTTTTTCTTTTTAAATTTTATTTATTTATTTATTTAGAGAGAAAGAGAGAGAGAGCAGGTGGGGAGGGGCAGAGGGAGAAAATCTCAAGCAGGCTTTGCCCAGCACGGAGTCTGACGTGGGGCTCAATCTCATGACCCTAAGATCATGACCTGAGCCAAAATCAAGAGGCGGATGCCTCAATCAACTAAGCCACCCAGACACCCCTGATTTGCATTTTCTGATGATTAGTGATGTGGAGAATTTTCTATATACAGCTGGTCATTGGTAGTCTTTTTTGGAGAAATGTCTTGCAAGTCTTTAGCCCATTTTTAAATTGGGTTATTAGACTTTTTGTTGTTGTTGTTATTGAGTTGTAGAAGTTCCTCCTATGTTATGCAGATAAGGTCTTTATCAGAAATATGGTTTGCAATTTTTTTCTACCTGTTACTCTGTTGAGTGTTTTCTTTGCTGTGCTCAGTGAACCTGTAATCTGACCACCCTGCTCCACTGCTACCTTGATGAAGGCATGGGTCAATGTTTATTTTGGTTTAGCACTTGTTATGGGTTCAAGTGTATCCCCCTGAAAGGTATGTTGGAGTCCTAACCCCCAATAACTCAGAATGTGACTTTATTTGGAATGGGGTTATTACAGATATAATCACTTAAGGTGAAATCATACTAGAGTAGGGTGGGCTTTTAATCCAGTACGAATGGTGTTCTCATAAGAAAGGAGAGAAACACTCAGGGAGAATGTCATGTAATGACAGGGACAGAGATTGCAGTGATGCATCTACAAGCCAAGGGATGTCAAGGATTGCCGGCAGACACCAGAAGCTAGAAGAGGCAAGGAAGGATTTGCCCTCATAGGTTTCAGAAGGAGCATGGCCCTGCTGACATCTTCATGTCTGCCTCCAGAACTGTGAGAGAATGCATTTCTATTGTTCTGTGTCACCCTGTTTGTGGTACTGTGTTATGGCACCCCTGGGAAACCAGTACATCACTGTAACCTCCATATCTAGAGTGGTGCCTAGGACATAGATGCTTGGTAAGTACGAGGTAATGCAAACTGAGTAGAACTCCAGTGAACTGGGTGTGCACCTTTGGTTTAGACACTTGGCTGGTCAACCATTTCAGCTATGATCACTGAGCAACCGCCAGCAGCAATTTCAAAGTCCCCCAAAGCCCTGAACACCACAGAGTTTCCTTTAGTGTGGTGCAAACTATTTGGTGACAGCACTGGACCTGAATTGACATAATGTTTTTATAGGTTGCATCCCACTTAGTGTAAATATTTACACATTTTACTGCAGCAATGTTAGACTGTTGGATTATGGCATTTTCTCCTAGAATTTATTAGGGGTAATACATAATTTATGTTACAGTAATCCTAACATACTTCTAAAGTACAAAAAATTCTGAATTCCAAAACACATCTGCCCTGATGGTTTTGGCTAAAGGATTCTGGCTCTATATAAGGATGGCAAACATGATCACTATGTTTTCTTTCAGCTTCGAGGCTTCAGGTGTTTAGCTTCATGGTTAGGCCCTTGGCCAAAATGTTATGGAGACTGGTTCCTCCAGCATTCCCTTGCTATATTGCTTTTTTTTCCTCTCTGACCTTCTTCTCCATATTCCTGTCCTTTTTGTCAAAACCTGCTTGCAGGGAAAGCTCTGGGAGCTGACAGATCACAGCTGATGCCCTGTGGCGTCAGGCTGGACCCTGTCCAACTCCTGAGCAACTGACTCCTGACCAAGGGTAGACAGGAGACAGAGGGTTACCTCCCACCCCTCAAGGCTGGGATTAGTCTTCCTGTCCTCTGTCCAACATCAGATGTACTTGGGTAGGCCTGTGTTTATAATTGGATTTTAAATTTTAGCCTTGGTTTCCGAATTCCACTTTGTTTCACTGATGGTGCTGGAGTTCTGCTCAACGTTTAGCCTACTGCACACTGAGCCTGTAACTCTGCCTGCATCTGGTGAACCCCTTGCCTTGGCCTGGGCAGAGACCCCTGGCCACAAGCCATAAGCCATGATGTGACAGCAGTCTAGCTGACATCACACATTACTGCTAATAACAATAGTAATTCTAACATTTATACAGCACTTACAACGAGTCAGGTACTGTGCTAGTTGTAAATGCGTTCTCTCTTACAATCCTCTCCCCAGCCTGTGAGGTAGGTACTATTATTTTCTTCATTTTAATAACAAGATGCTGAAACTGGAAGTTACATGATTAATTAGTCGTGGCCTAGAATGCATGGTCTTACACAGATGTCAATGCCGCATGCATTACTTAGTGTCCATGACTTGGACACATGGGTGCTGAGAATGGGGTTGCTCCCTATCACAGAGGCCGGCACATGCATTTTTAAGCCCCAGCTCTGCATCATCTCAGCTTCTTTCGCAGAGGTCCTAGCAAGGCTCAGGGATAAGCTCATCCAAGATGTGGGATACATATATGAACTCACTTCTTACTTGCATCAACCCTATGAATAAGGTACTATAAATTTCCCCATTTTACAGGGTGACATAACAGAGGCTTTGAAAGGTCAAGTAACTTGTCCAAAGTCACACAGCTAGTAAACAGGAAAATCGGGATTCAAACCCAAGTAGCTTGGCTCCTGCATGCCTAAATATTACATTATACTGCCTTTTTGGGTGAGGATGATGAATAGAACAGTACAGGGTAGATCCGAGATGCAAATTCTAGGATCCTTGGTGCTTATAACTTCAGAAATGACAAATGGCAAAATGACAGATCTATTCTTAAATAACAGAAGCCAACACAATGATGCCAGCCAAGGTTACAAATACACTCGGAGTTGTTATTTCAGTAAAGTGGCAATGATACTTGGCAGCAAATGGGCAAAGGCTGAGTGTGGTCCCCTCAAGGATATGTTTACTTTTTGTAAAGGTGGCCATCAGAGATAATGTGGGCAATCAAGGACCCATGGTGGTTGGCACTTCTTAACAGCTTGTGTTTGTATTAGCTATATAAAAGGAGGAATTTTGGCCTTCTTTTGGACAAGGGCTCATTATGTGAGTTGCCAAGGTTTTTCTCCTCTACCCTTTCAGAGAAGGCATTGTCCGTTGCCTCCAGCAACTCATTGTTGGTTGCTGGTATAAATGCACATAATTTCTAATGGTAGACTCTCCCCATCCCAACCTATGCCCTAAGAACCTTCTCTTACCCTGGTTTTTGCAGCAAAGAAGACTTGTTTCTTTATTCAAAATTTAAAGATGCAGTTATTGAGAGGTGAAACACCGCGTAAATTTCAATTATTTGTTAGAGGCATTCTTTAAACTTGTGCGTAATCCTTCAACTTGACGTTTCTACCTAACATTGCTATCCCGTGATTTTTTAAAGTCCCCCAAAGATATCTGTTTCCTTTAGACTGTCTCTGAGGTCAGGAGGTAGAAAGCAATCAAGCAATAATAAATCAGATACCATGGAGCATGGCCAGCTCTAGAAAGCCTAAGGTAGGACAAAGAAAACTCTCTTTCCAACTGGGACACTGTTTAGGACCAGGTGTCCCTTTAAGGTTTTATACTATTACTGGTGGCTCCCAATTTATCGCTGTATCTTCCAGTTTCCAATTTATCCACAGCCCAATGCTTCCAAAAATGTGAATCTGGTCACTTACTTCCTCCAATTAAAGACCTCCATTGAAGTCTGAGCTGAGCTTTCAGTGGGGTGGAGACCAGTATATCCAGTGCTCAGCTTTGGTCCAGATCACTCACTGGGGGCGAGGGGACACTATGGTGGCTGGACCTGAACTTTCTAACTGGCTCCCTACCCCAACTTCTTTTTTTCTTCCTCTTCATAGGAACTCAATTTTAGCCTGAGGCTTAGTGTGGAGTGGTTCACTGGCATGTGACAGGGTTTAGCACTGGGCCAGGGTACCTGGAGATCAAACATACAGGGAAGATTGAACAAATACATAAACACACGAAGGAGAATGGGAGGCAGATTTCCTCCTGCTGGAGAAAGGAGTTGCAAATATGGAAAGGGGTAAGACTAGAATAAACCTTGTGGAACTGGACTGCTATGGGAAACAGTGTGAACTCATGGTTTCTAACAGATGGACAGGTATCTAGATAGATATAGTCATATCAATGGATATAAATGAATGTATGTAAATATGCATATATGCATCCAATATTTCCTAGATCTCTCTGCTGAAAGGCCTAAAAGCAATGATATTTCAGGAAAAGCAAGTACATTAAGGGCCCACATTTTGTATTCTAAATAGCATTCTCTACTAAGGAATCAGTTCCCGTAGAGATGGCTTCAGGGCAGGGGAATTGAAAATAAAAAAAAAAAAAAATGAGCCTGGAACATCTTGTGCCAGAAAACTGGGAAGTGCTCAAAGAATAATGGGGTACATGTCAAAAGGACACAGAAGCCAGTTTTAAGGGACTTCCACGGCCATGTCTGGGATGATTTGATAGTAATGGATTTTAACCCTTTGAGTAAAGTAGAAATTTATAAATAAATAAACAAGATGAGAAAGCTCTAACTTGAAGAATGCCTATTAATAATCTAGAAGATAATTAATAATAAAATTAATAAAATTAGATTAATAATCTAGAAGAGAATTTAGAAAGTTGCCATTTATCAACCCTAATAATAACTGATTCAGGCAAGAGCCATCAATGAATATTAACACTGGTCAGTAAAAGGTTGATAAGGAATAGAGTATTTACTTGGTTTCAGATTATCTCCCCATAAAGATACTTTTTTGTTACTTACTAATAATAAGTGCAATGTCCTTATTATTTTTACAGTGAAAACCTGGCTGAGATCATCTTAACCAAATAATGAATTAATATCATCAGAAATGAATGGGACATAACATCATGCATTGTCTCTTGATACCGTGCACTAAGAAGAATGCAGCATACTTCTGTCAAAAATTAAAAAATCATGAAGAAACATCAAGGAAACTCAAAATGAGTGACATTTTACAAAGTAATTGCCCTATAGTCTTCAAAAATATCTAGAATATGAAAGACAAGGAAAGACTGTCCCAGATATAAGGAGTCTAAAAAGAAATGCCAACCAAATGTAACATGTAACCCTGGATTGGATCTTGGACCTATAAAGGACATTGTTGGGACAATTGGTGGATGGTGATACTGAATTAATGCCATTTCTTAGTTTTGATAGTTACACTGTGGTTATTTAGGAGAGCATCCTTGTACTTAGGTAGTACCACTGAAGGATTAAAATGCAATGGTATGTCACCTGAACTTACTCTTAAATGGTCCCAAAATGTTAATGACCATGGAAGCAAGAGAATTGGTAAAAAGAGAGCTCTGTCTACTATTTTTGTAATTTTTTTAAACTAAAATTATTTCAAAATAAAAGTTATAAAAAACATCCATTGGCTCCTGGTTACCCACAAGCCAGGGTTCAATTCCTTGGCTGGCCTGTAGTGTGCTTCACAAAGGAGTCTGAATATACCTTTCTGATTTAATCTCAGGTCCCCCCTGCACTCAGCCTTGCTGAGTACCCAGCAGACAAGTACCCATCTTCTCTGGCCAGCAAACTCTTCTGACTCTCAGGTTAGATTCTAAACATCACCCTCCTCCCAGTACTTTTCTGATATCCTTCCCATGAGGCAGAGCCAGACCTTTCCCCTCTGCAGCCTGCTACTGTCATGTATATAAGGCATTCATTCTTCCCTCAGATTCACCTTCATTATACTGTAGGTATTTGTCTACATGTCTGTCTCTCACTAGACTCTGCACTCCACAAAGGCAGCAATGGCTGTGACCTATTCATCTTCATATTTCCAGCACCTTCTGCAGTGCCGAATTCATCGTAGATGCTCAAGGTGGCATTGTGGAATAATGTAGACGATTTTGGGCTCTGGAATTGTATTATCCATGAATGAACTGTACTCTGCCACTCTCTAATTGCACAGCCATGGGTGAGTTACTTGACAATGTACTCATATTTAAAATGAGAATAATAGCAATACCGACTTCAAAGGGTTTTTATGAGGTTTAAATGAGAACATCTATGAAAAGGGCTTAAGCACAGTGATACAGATTAAGGGCTCTCTAAATATTAGTCAATATGAACTGTTATTACTGTGTGCTCAGTAAATATTTGCTAAATGCATGGGTGATTATTGTGAGGATAGAGATTAAGTAGAGTGAGACTTCTTCCTGGAGTGAATCAGGTAAAGTAGCCATATGTTATTGAGACTGAGGGAAAGGATGTTTGTGACCTGCCCGCATTAACTTATCATTTAAACCTTCACTGCTCAGCACTACGACAGATCCAGGAGTGGGAAATGTGCTCATGACCTTCAAGATGCTTTCAGCAAAGATGGAGAGAACTAACAAATGGAGACAGAGCAAACACTGTTGGGTGATAGCAATGAGCTAATTGCTAAGCCATTTGGCTGAACTACCGAATTTCAGAAGACAGGCAGCACGGAGCTCATAACCACTTACGTTTATATTGTTTATTGCAATCCACAAGGTCTGTTCATCTATGTGATCTTGCTTGATCCTCCTACCTCAGAAGTACCCAAAGCAGGCATTACTATCTCCATTTCATAGATAAGCAAGCTGAGGCTCAAAGAGACAAGTGATCTCCCCAAAGTTGGGAAGGGAACTCAGCTTAATCCTACCCTGATAAGGACAAGAAGAGGGAATTGTGAAGGTCACAGACAGGAAGATAGGCAGGATTAGAAAGAATTACATGATGTAACAGATGGATTTACTACCTTCACATACAACCTCTGAATTTTAGAAAACTCCTTAAAATGGCCTAGGAAAAGAGAAATGAAAAGATCAAAGGAGGAATTAGATAATAGAGAGTAAAAATATGTTTGAAGACCAAAAATCAACCAAAAACATATATGAAAAATAGCACTGTGAGAATCAGGGCTCTTTGTGAAAGAGTAGCTTGCACAGCTCAGGAAACAGGAGATACAGCCATTCTTCTCTTGGAAGTCAGCTGGTTTAGCATGAGGTTTTGGCTCCATAAAAGTATTTATAGTCAGGATTACCAAACACCTGAGATGACAAAGCACTAATTTCCACTGGAAAATAGTGTGGTCAAAGTGACTATTTTAACCAGGACAGTTTGCCTTACCTTCCAAATCATTTCTTTAAAAAAAAAAAAAAAAAAAAAGTTATCAACATTGCAAGTAACTCTTGACAAATCTTCGTTTTTGTTTTTTTTTTAAATTAATGAATAGTTAAAAAGTGGCATTTGCAGCAACATATAGATTTACTATCTCATTACTAGCATGCCATTTGCTTTAAAACTACCCCCTTCATGGAGCATATCAAATGGCAAATGGCACCCAAATTAGGCCCGGTTGTACAGAGTATCTTCAGCCTATCCTCCCGTACCCCCAACACCTCTATTAGGTGCCACTGTCCAAGAAATGCCCATGTGCCTATTTACCTAAAGGCATCTTGATTTAGTTAACATCTAAATTCTGCTTCCCATTTTTTTTTTAAGGACTTTATTTATTTGAGAGGGAGAATGAGAGAGAGAGATTGAGAGAATGAGTGGGAGGAGGGGTAGAGGGAGAAGCAGACTCCCTGTGGAGCAGGGAGCCCCACACGGGTCTCGATGCCAGTACTCTTGGATCATGACCTGAGCTGAAGGCAGACAGAGGCTTAACCGATTGAGCCACTCAGGCGCCCTACTTCCCATTTTCTGATCACCCTGTCTTCTAGGTGATTGTACATTACAATGAGATAGTATTTCTGCAGGCTGTTAGAGCTCAGATATGAGTTTCCTGAGAAACAAGTTGGAAGGGTAGATGATCCACAAAATCACTTCCACCCTTGGGAGTTCGAGGTTTTAGTTGGCTTGCGTAGAATTCTAGGTGGAAATTTCCTACTAAAAATAATTGCAAGGTTGTTCTCCTTGTGATCACATCAGAGGAGGATTTACTTAGATCATAAACACAAATGTCATTGTGTTGGTTTTCTTTTTCTTCCTCTAACCATCTTTTGGTTTTTAGTCCTATTTTTCTCTACTTTATCTTAATTGATTAGCATCCTTACCCTGAAGGTCTTCCACTAAATGAACTCCCTTCCTTTTCCATAGTACTTCCTTCAAATAGATTGAGCTTCTGCCAAGCTTAACCATGTATTGGCTTCCCAACACACCATTTTCCCTTTTTATATCTGTGAATTTGCTTCCAACTTCTGCCGAGAATGCTGTTCATGTTCCTATCTCAAGGTCTGATTCAAGTCCTTCTTCAGGGAAAGTTTCTGTCACCATTCCAAACCTATATTGACTGTACCCTGTTTGCAACTCTATCGAATTTACTGTCATTTGGTGCTTGTTTATATTTTACAACACTGACTACATAGTGTTGTAAGAACACTAAGGAGGTGGAGCATTTTATTTGATGGAATTCTATTGGTTTAACTGTTTTTCTCTAGTTATCATCCCAAGTAGAATATAAGACTTTTAAGAATTGGGATCAGTATTTTGGAGTTAAGGGAATTGTTTGGCATCCATCAAATCAGGCCATAAAGATCTCATCTATTCGTTGATTTGAAGGTGGTATTCCTCACTAAAACTCCTCAGTTATGGATTTTCTCCCTATTATGGGTCAGTAATGTCCTCCCAAAAAGGTATGTTGAAATCCTAACTCCCAGTACCTCAGAATGTGACTTTATTTAGAAATAGAGTATTTACAGAGGTAATCAAGTTAAAATGAGGTCATTAGGGTGGGTGCTAATCCAATATGACTGGTGTCATAAAAAGGGGTAATCTGATCACAGAGAAAGGGAAAATGATGGTATGAAGACAGAGTTAGAGATGCATCTACTAGCCAATGAACACCAAAGGCTGCTGACAAAGCACCCAAAGCTAGAAAGAGGCAAGGAAGGATCCTTCCCCTACAGGATTCAGAGAGACAGAGAGGGAGCTTGGCCCTGCCAACACCTTGATTTCAGACTTCTAGCCTCCAGAACTGTGAGAAAATAAATTTCTGCTCTTCTAAGACATCCAGCTTGTGGTACATTGTTAGCCCAGCAAACCAACACACTCCCTCTAGTCAGTTCTTTTGAGCAGTTTTAATCCATTTATTTATGATGTCAACAGAAACCTTTCTGGACATTTATATTCATGGGATTTATCAGCAAGTGAAATGCTTGGGAAGGTCAGTCCTTTACATCAGGACAGACCTGATTCTGTTATCTCCAGCAAGATTCTGCCTGTTCTTTCCTTTCATTATACTTGTTTTGTCAGTTTTGTACACTGAATTTTTTTCTTCCACCCATGTATTCTGCTATTCATATATGTATGTGTGCCTACAGCCATGTACCCATTTGTTGAAAATGTACCGTGTACTAAATATTATGCTGAATGATGGGGACACAGAGTTAAACAAATTTCTTGATCTTAATGGCTTTCTGAGACAACTACAAGACACTGTAATATGTGCTATTCATTTATTTATTCATTCTACTAGTGTTTATTAAGCACTTTTTGTGGCCAGGTTCTATGTGAAGGAGTAGAGCAATAAATGAGATAGACACAGCCTGTATTTCTGTGGGGTCCATGGGAATGAAACAGATAAACATGAGGTATTAGGGAAGTATAATAATATAGACTGGGAGTCAAGAGGGAAGAGATAGAGTCATGGAAGCTTCCTGAAGGCGGTGATAATCTGAGCTGAGGCTTGAAGAGTAAAAGGTGGCCAGGCCAAGGCAGAAGTAAAAAGAAGGTATACCAGGCAGAATGAGGTGTGGGAAAGCACGATGCAAACTTGGGGAACTCTAATTTATCTATTTCCATGCTTGGGACTGGAAAGAATATAGAGTAGAAAGTCCAGGAAGTCCTTGGAAAACTCTGGTTCTCACTCTTGTTTTCCTTGATATAAGTATGGGGTGCATAACAGAGCCTGGGAAACAGAGGCACTGTGGGCAGCCAAAGCCCCAGTGACAAAGGTGACTTAAGCTCATAACGGTTCAAACTCACAGCTCCTAGGACCTGCTGAATGGCATGTGCCTTTTTGTGAGGACACCAGGATGCTCCCTTCCCATCCATCCTAAGGGTTGCCAGGCTTTGGAGAATTCCAATAGGCCTCTGGCACAGGGTGACACAGACAGTGCTTCAAGCAGGCTCTCCACTGTGTTTAATCAGATCACAAATTCAATTCAAACCTAGCTTGGCAGAAGAGAACAAAAGATAGAGCCATTTTCCCCGGAGAGATCTCTCTGTCTCAGTCTCCAGAGTTTGATATGTGAGGAATCAGGAGAGGAAGCAGCTAGCTATTGATGCAGGGTGTGATTCATTCCATCAGTGCTGGGACCGGGACACAAACACACATCCACTCACACACACACATACACACACACCCAGACACACACAGATGTTCCATCGATAGGACACAGAGAACAACAGCTCATGCACTTTCCAGCCCTGAAGGCTGTTTACTTGAGGAGTAAGAGTGAGGTCTTTCACAAATGTTTTCATGAGAGACCACACAAAAATGACCTGAAATTATTTTTTAAGTTAGGTTCAAAGATCTCTTCAAGTAGAATGTATGTTTCATTCTTTGATGTTTTGTTATCTCAGGGTGAGTTAAGGGATTATTATCAGGCTAAAGTCTGAATAAATTTAAATCCGCATATTAGGATTTATATTGGCTTATTAAACCCCTCATTTGTTTTTGATTATCCACAATGCTCATTTATTCCTGGCACTTTCATCCCTGGAACACTATTTTTAAACATACTTGGATCCAAATAGTAGTGACGAATTGTCCTAAATCCCCGAGTTACGTTCATCAAGTAGGAGGCACATGAGCACGATGCCAAAGAATCAGACTGATCCAGACTTTGGATTCTAGCAGACTAGGGTTGGAATATATTTCTACCTGTGTTTTATAACCTTTTGTGAGTTACCAATTTTGAATGCCAACTTCTTCGTCTGTAAAATGGGACAGCAATGACAACAATAGCTTCCAATAGTTCTGCGATGCTTGTTATGCACTAGGTACTGTTATAAGAACTTCGTATGCTCTAATTCATTTAATCCTCATGGCAACCTAAGACACAGGTACTATTAGTACACATATATATACGCCAGGATTCAATTCTAAGTGTTCTGCCTCTAGGATTCTTAACTGTATTCTTACCTGTTAGTCTGTAGTTTGTACAGGTGGTGGGAGCAAAATACCACCTAGCAGCTGCCATCAATATTATTGTTGTCATTATTGTTATGGTATTATTCCTCATACCCAACAGAGGCCAACAGAAAGAATGGGCCTTGTGGTTCCTTGGAATTACTGCTATTCCTGTATCCAAATTAGAGGAACTATTTTGCCATTTGGTTGTGCTTGCTTTATCCCACACTTAGAATAATTAAGGGTTTAGCTTCATGCAGCCCAACATTTCCCAGGCCACAGAGAACTTTCTAGCTGCCCTGAGATCCTCAGAGCCTGCCACCCTATTTTCCAAGTTGGGAAAAGAGAAATAGTGGGGCAACCCAGTAACTAAATTCTGAGTAGGAACACTGGAATCCATGACTTCCAAAAGACCATGCCACATGGAGGTCAACTGAATTCCTAATTCTTATTATTTACTCATACTAAATTACTAGAAAAATCCTTGTGCTCTGTAAATGCAGCTATGTTTTTCCTTCCCCATTCATATCCCTCCTGACCCCTTAACCTCTGCTTTTTACTCTCAAAGAGGAAGGAATGGCCTTCTTATTGATTGATAAGTCTATCTTTGGAAAGGATAAAAGATTTTTACCTGAGGTAACTAGTATCTTCTTAGCCATATATAAGATACTCAATTCACTTCTATAGTGTTAGTGAGATATAGAGAAAAAAAATTCTTTCTTAGTCTAGTTAAGAGTATATTATGTCCATCTGGGTCCCCTATTCTCTCACCTGATTCCATCTCATAGTGTATCTTTAGCACTGGAAAACTCTTATACAGTTGAATCTACGCTTCAATAACGAGGCACTCACATAAGTGCCTCAAATATATTAACCCATCAAGGCTGCACAGAATCCCTGAGGTAGGTATTATTTCATCCTCATCTTACAGATAAGGAAATGAGGATAGAGAGGGGGGTAAAGTGACTTGCTCAAGGACACAGTTAAGTAGCAGAGCCAGGATTTGAACTCAGGAAGTCTGGCTCTAGATCTAAATTCTGGACTCCACCTGTTTATGATAAACACTGAGTTCTAAGTTGGGGAACATTATTATTCAGGCTTTTAGTTTGAGCTCTGCTAGGCATGGCTACTTGGGCAAGTCACTTAATACCTTTGGCCTCACTTTCTTCACAGGTAAAATAATGGGAATTGGGCCAGGTTACATTCTGGGATTCTGTAACCCCAGTTACTGAGGGAGACTCATTTATCAAATTCTTAGATTCTAGACAAGTCTGTCAGCCCAACTCCCTGCCACTCTGGGCTTTTTAGAGTGTAAAGAATAAAGCCCTATGGCCTTTTGGTACAAACAGTGCTAACAGAACAGACTGGGAAGTGATGAGAATTTGATGTCCATCAAGTTCCTCATGTGACCGTGATCTTTCAGTCACCAAAAGTGAAAGAACCCAGCTTCCAATAACTGGTTGGCAAAATTTTTGGCCACAACTAACATGGATTCCCAATGCTACTTGAGGACTTTGGACTCATGGTGAAGTCTCTTGACCCATCAGTATTATCTGCCATGGGCATGGTGATTTGGAGTGGAAACCCAATCCATGCTTCATCTTTTCAACTGATTTTTCAGGTAGAGAGAGTTCTTTGTGAACAAATGGATACATTTGATGCTCAGAAGACCCACCCATTTCAGACACTGGTTTGTCTATTTGGAGGTCTGAGGCTCTCAAATGTGATAGGTGGCAAACAATTAAACAATTATGGAACTGGCTGTTGGGATAGGCTTACATTTAGTGTTTACTTATGTTCAGAGAGACAATGGAAAGGCAATTTTACACACTTAAGTATGAAAAGATGCAGCAATATATCATATATCATAGCCAAGTATATAAGATTTTGACACACTACCTTTCTATATGTCAGGAGAAAGGAATACAATCCATGGGCCTACTTTTTAGACCTAGATGGATATACAGCAGCAGCAAGACCATGTGTGGTGAAAAGTAGTCTACCTCTTGCCAACGTTGTTCTGCAGAACTACCCTCTTGGAGGAGTTAAGTATGCAAGGGTGAGCTGGAAAACAGCACTTTTCTTTTCTAGATCAAGGGAGGGTTAATCCAGCCCACATGTGGTTTTACTTCATTCTACCATGGGTCAGTTATATTGTCAACCTCCATTAAATTAGGGATAAAGTACATGATAGTGCCCATTTTCACGTAAGGTGTTTCTAGGTATGCCTGGGATGTGCCTTCAGAAGGCCCATGGACGTGCCTAATTGGTAACCTAGGATAAAGAGGAGAGAAATGGAAGGTTTCCTAGCCCCCCAACTGTCATCTTCCTGTCTCCCCCCAGTTGCAAACAAATTGCCTACCATTGGTGCAAAAAAAATACCACAAAACTGAGCTTGACAGTGGGGTGCATCTTGTGAGGAAGATCTGGCTCCACTGTCAGCTTCTCCCCCACATTATAATTCTGGCATCATTTTCCTCACAAAAAGAGCATTGATAAATGGTCTCTGTCTAGTTGTGGTGAATTTTACATCAATAAATACCTTGCTTATAACAGTTTCCGTCTGTGATTTTTCCACGGCTTAAAAAAGCTTAAAATTGTACACGCTGTGGGCATTGCAACCTTTGATTTTGCTGGGTTGCTAGTCTGAGGAAGGAGGTGAGGTAGGAAAAGTATGGTGGGGTGGGGGGGTGGGGGGGCAAGAGACCACCCACAGAGATTTTTTTTTTTGATTCCAGGAACTTTCCCCAGTAAATGCATCAGTGATGCGTAAGGTTCGTTTTCTATCATTAAGAACTGTAATTCAGCTTCTCAAAGAGCACCTGGGCATATTCAGCAATGGTCTACAGAGTCCTCCCACGTGCACTTTTGACTCTAATAAAGGAGAAACCCATGTTTGGCATGTGAGCTTTCACCAAGTCCAGAGTATAAATTTCCGTTGTGTTTACTCCTTAAATTGCAAAACAATTTGAGGGTCAGTTCCCAAACTGACGTCTCTCCGTCATGCTCTTGTCTCTGTGTGCTAAGCAAATATTCTGATGGCATCTACACAATAAGCAAGTGTTTGGAGGACCGATTGGATAGCGGGGCCCTGAAAACCAACCCTCAGAAATATCTCACATGGCAAGAGATGAAGCGGTGGCTTAAAAGAGGAACTAACAGAGAGTAATAATTCAGTATCTTGTATTTACACAACACCAAGTTGCGCAGAACTCAGAGAACTTTGCAAAACTGTCTAACCCAAGAGTTTTTAACCCTGAATTTACAACTTAGGGAAATGGTAGGGACTGTATGAGCCAAGTGGTCCTTCTGTTTTCCATAGTTCTCCACCACTGCCTGAGGATCCAACACAAATACAATGCCTTATGCCCTAGGTCCTCTCTCAAAAATCCTGAGCCATTGGGGCTGTCTGAGGGGAGCATGGTACCTTCGAGAGGACATGGAACTTACGGATAAATAATCAGGCTTCACGTTCCAGTATTACCCCCAGGACAGAGATTCACTGAAGCTGGTAGGAAGTTAATCTGGCCTATTTTAAACAGTTGGCATCATTGCCATTGTGTTATGTGGTTATGGGACATGAATGTATCAGCTCCCTGGTAATTGAGAGCAACCAGAGATACTCTTATAATACAGAGGAATCAAGCACTTTTAGGCTTATCTGGAAGACTGAAAGGGGACAGAAAGGCAGGACACAAAACTGCCCCAAAAGCCTTTGAAATACCTGCACTGGGACCTTAGAAGGAATACCCAAGTAGTATATCAATTGCACGTTTAATTGGAATTTTAGGGAAAAATACTTGAACATTTACAAGAACAAGAGACTCAGCTCAGTGGTCACCTTTTCTGGGTCCTTTCCCTGATCTGAATTAAGTAGCTCCTATCAGTGTTCCCAGACAATAGCCATTCAGTCTCTACCATGGCCATTATGCCTGCATTGTGATGATCTGTTTGGGTACTAGCCACCAACCAATGTCAGTGCGTAGCCCCAGGGTCCACGTCTTAGATGTGTTTGTTTTTTCAGACCAGACAACACAGCAAGAATTTAATAGATATCTGCTGAACTGAGTTGGCTTTTCCCCTAACCAGCAGAAAGTGCCCACTCCCCAGGGGCTGGAGCTTATAGAATAAGATATAATCAGGTATTCGTGGCTTACACTAGGCAGCTTGTCTCCGCTTCCTTCAGGAAAAAAAAAGGTGAGAGCCCTAGTTCCCTAAAGTGCACACACATCACCGGCATCCTCCAACCCAAGCACAACTTCTTGCAGAGGAAAAAAAAACCCACAAAAAACACACCTAATACCTGTCACTAATTACTGAGTACCTAGGATGTGCTGAGTACTATGCTAAGCACTTAATATACACATCCTCACAACAATTACCTAAGAGTTAAAGATAAAGAAAAGGAAGTTCTGAAAAGTTAAACCATCTGCCAAGGCCAAGGAGCGAGTAAATTGTATGAACTGATATCTCAGATTTTACACTCCCATGCCCATGCTTTTAAGGCTGGGATGAATGACTGGGATCAGCCACTTACACTTTAGGGTGAATTAGCTTAGGTAGCTTTGCTTTCCTAATTCTCAGTTGAGTTGAACTGAATAAATGGGAGGTGGGTGGGAGAAAAAGGGTTAAAAGACTTGGGGCCCTGCACAAGTGGTAGAGAAGGGTCATCTGGAATTTGGGTAGATAATTAGAATTAAGTCTGGTGGGAAAGAAAAGAGGTACTAGGAAAGAGAGGGGACAGTGCCATAGAAAAGGGCTGCACTGGGGAAAGAGACACGCATATAAGAGACATATGTATAAGAGAGGAATGGTGTTGGTCGTTTACAACATGAACAGGCCATGAGCTAAGTAGAAACTAAGCTAGTGGTTGTTGGTAGTGGCAGAAGAAAGATGCAAGGCTCCAAGATAGCCACTTGGCTTCCAGATTCATAAGCCCAGGCTGCATCTCTCTGGACGACTTAGTATTTCTTTATATATATATATATAATTTTTTTTTTTTTTTTTTTTTTAAGGAACTGAGTGCTTTGCCTAATGACACAGTCTGGATTTTAAGATATTCACTTTAGGTCTACTCTTTTAGCATGTTCCATTTCCTGTATATTAGCTTTGCCCTGAGAAGTGTGTGCTGTAATAAATTTTTCACTGTCCCTTAAGCACTAGCCAGTCTACTTCTATCCTTGGCAGCTGAGAGTGTGAGATGTAGGTTCTCTGCTGGAGATAAAGAAGAGGCTGTTAACTTGTTTGTGATCTTCACTTGGTTATAACCTCCTATGGAACTAGAGGACTGGTTCTTTTCACTGTGGTAATTCCATGCCTAGAATAGGATAGGGGATGGATGGAGGGAGGGAGGCATGGTTAAAGGGATGGAGGGAGGCATGGAAGGTCAGAATGGATGATGTATAGACATCATTAATAGAGGCAAGGACTGAACCACAAACTCTTTAGCAATGACTTTGGGAATAAGCATAGCTTGTTCCAAATCTGAACTTGCCACCAGCTAGTTACATGATCTCTCTAAAGACTCAGTTTCCTCAGGTGTAAAGTTAGGATAGGAATAGTAAGTCCTCATAAAACCATGGGGAAAATTAAACAAAATAATGTACGTAAAGTGATGAACACAGTGCCTGGTATATCGTAAGCTCACCCACATGGAAGCTGTTAGGGAAAGCCTACCTTTCTCAAAGATGGCCTGTGAAAGTTAGCAAGGATGTGGGGACAAGATGCCCTGTACCTTATCTGTACCCTGAGTTGGAATTTACTTCTTTCCTTCATTTTTTAAAAATTTTCTACCTTCTTCTCTTTCCTTCCTCTCCCACAAGTATTTGAGGAGACAACTGGTTAGGAATAACATTATTTATACAAGCTTCCTGACTCAAAGTCTTTTCTGACCATAAGGACACAGCTGCTCATTTCCAAGACTCACACCTCCCTTGCCCATGGGCTTGACTTTCTTTAATCATATCATATAGGATATTAACTTTTTAGGAATATTTGGACCCTATTTTTCCTGCTCCCACTTCATCATCCCATTACCGTTCTTAGAAAAAACACACCTTATCGGATTGGAATGTTCCAACATCTGCTACCTTTGGTAGGTGTGGTGGAATCCACGAGAACCAGCTTCTCTGCTTCTTGTTCCAGAGCCACCTAAGAAACCCGGCTTGAAGCTAGGTTCTACCTATACCCTCCCCTTTGCTCTGCTCCTACGCAAGCTGGTTAAGTTTAGGAATAAACTGTAACGACTATAAAATAGGAAAGCTTCTTATATTGTATGGTTTCTTGCACAGGGATCTAAGAGGGATGGAAGACTCCTATTTTTTTTTTTTTTTTTTTTTTTGAGTGTCTATTACATGAGGTAGGACCTGGCTGAGTGTTTTAAACATGTGATCATCTTTACAACCCCTGTTTGTGGTTTGGACAATGATCTTGGCTTTACAGTTAAGGACAAGCCATACTTAGAGAGGTTAAAGTAGCCAGCCTAATGCCACAAAGCAAATGAGGAGGCCAACATCTGCCTGATCTCAAAACCTATGATTTCTCCCTTATTCCAGGCAGTCTTCCTCTTCCTGGTGGGGAATACTGAGTTTTGGCATCACCAAGTTTCCTTTTGGTTCTTATCCAGAAGTCAAGTTCCCTTGTTACCAAGACTCCTATTAGGAAAAATGTGGTGTCTGATTTAAAAAAAATCATGCTAAGAAGATCATGAGCTACCTCTTCCAGAGGTATGTATGCCACCAAAGCAAACCATGGCTTTGGTGTGTAATACCATTACTGATAGTTGGATAAGTGTCAGATTTGATGCAACCAGGGTAGAAGGCCCTTTTTGGCTCTTCGAATCACCTGAGGATCTATCTCTGGCCAGCCCGGAAGGCAGTTATGTCCACCCACTCAGGACCCAGGGTCAACAGCAAGGAGTTACAGAGAATACACCACATTCAGCTGTTCTAGAATGGAGCCTGTGGCCTGTGTCCATGTCTGTCTAGGCCTCAAGGATAGTCACTCTACCAGTGAAATAAAAAGCTCCATGAGAAAGCAATGAGCATCTGGTGGGTCTGGGAGCTCTGTTAATCCAATGACAATCATTCTAAGCTTCAATGTGTCACTAACACAAATACAGAAATTCCTTGAAACCCCAGTAAAGACAATTAGACAAAATGATGAAGAAAAAGACAGGTTTGAGGGAAGAACAATTATTCACCACAGGAAAGTTGGCTGGGCTCTGCTCTGTGACAGATTTTTCTGTGACCATGGCAGATAACCTAACTGACTGACCTTGGGCTGGTGCCATGACAAGAATAATGTTTTCAGAAGGATGAACTGTTTCTCAACTGTATCCCCCAAGTTATTGGGCACAATTTAGGGCATTCTCTTTTTCAGTCCTTCATTTTTATGTTGCTTAAATATCTCTTTTTCTCTATCTCTTTCTTAAGTCTTATTCCCACTTCTTTTTTTCCAAGTTTAAGGAACCTAGTAACATAGCAGATTTCTAACACTAAAGTCACAGAAAGGCTCTCCATCTCAAATTGCACATGAGGTCTTTGTTCAGTTTCCAAAGAAGGCATCGGGTACACTTAGGTAGCAATAATTCTCATTTCAAGTGTTGGCCAAACTATTGCTTGCCCTTAAATTATTACTTCAGACTTTAGAAACACTGGTTTATAAGAAAAGGCAAAAAAAAAAAAAAAAAAGTGAAAAAGATTTACTTTGGGAGTTTCCACTCTACTGCTGTTGGTTGATTTGTAAGCTGGAAGGGTTGTGAACTGTAAAACTCCAAAGTTTCATCACCATATCTACGACAAGGAGCTATCAGGTGGTGATATTTCCATCCTCATGGACTAACATGCAGAGGGATTGATGACTGGTTCAGATACATCGGCTCTTGGAGCAGAGAAGAATGTGGGAGGATGTTTAGTTTAATGACTATCTTTAGAAGGGCAACACTTAAAAGTAGCCATGATAAGAAATATGCAATGGCTTCTTCAGGACCATTCCCCAAACTCTGCTTCAGGGAACAAAGTGGGTGTTTTCGTCACTGTATCCTCAGCACAATGCCCAGTGCAAAATAGGCATTCAATAAATTTGTTTAATGGAGGTTGAATGAAGAGAAATTCTAGTTATCTTAAAGGGCACTATAAAATTCTAAACCGAAGGATGCAGAATATTTTCTTTTCTTTTACACATGGACAAGCACCACTGAAATATTTTTAAAATGTTCCTCATTTCAGTGTTCCACCATCCTTGCTGCCTGAGTGTGCTTGCCTACATTTTTCTTACAGAAATCTAAGTCTTGTTCCCTATAGACTTTTCATGGCTCCTTAATTTATAGTTAAGGCCAGTTCCTTTTTTTTTTGACTAACAGAGATGCTTTATTTTCAAACTTAAATTTGACTCAAGGTATTTTCCTAATAGAATTAACTTTTTGTTCTTGGGAAGCTTCAGTTCTGTGGATAATTATCATTACCTTCAAAGGATCACACAATGGGAGAGCTGAAAGGACCTTCCCCTCATTTCCTTCTTCATGATACCCTTGCCTGGGGCTCTATCCTCCTGCCAGGTGGACAGGCTGAGTCCACACCACACTGGGCTGATTGTGGGAGCACAGAAAATGCTAACATACCCCAGGCAAGAGGACATTATTACTCTCAGGGAAAATGTGACGGTGTGGATCACATAGAGCACACTATTTGTGACTCTATAGGAGACAAAGGGCAGGTGCCGATCATAAAATACAAGCTAGCCACCGTTAGCACTTCCGTTCTGTTGGGTGAGCAGCCAGTGATCTTTCTCCAAGCACATCGGACTATTCTGCTCTCCCTGTGTAACTCCCTTCAATGGCTCTCCTCTACCTCTAGGACATAAAGTCCAAACAATTTAACCTAGCCTATCGGGCTATCCTGGATCTGGCCCCTGTCTACCCTCCAATACCAGCTTCCACTCTTGCCTCTCCTTCCTGTTCACGCCTTCCTTCAGCCTGCAACATCTCTCTTCTCTCTTCTTCATCTTAGGCAACTCCTACTTATACCTCACCATTCAACACAGGCATCACCTCCTCCAGGAAGCCTTCCCTTGGCCTCATCCTCCCACAGAATCCTGTGCTTGCCTCATTCACAGCCGTTACTGTTTTGCAATCTTCCTCCTCCACTAACCGGTCACAGATTTTGTCTTCTAGTCATCTCTGAGGGCCAAATACAAGCAGAATGTTGGACCTGGAGATGCCTAGTGCACTTGCATTTTTTACTAAATTGAGATAAAAACATTTTCTGTCCCCCCCCCCTTTTTTTGGTGAAGTTTAACTTCAATCAATGGTCTGTATAAGGACTTTCCCAGAGTCCAGGCAGAACTATGTGGTCTGAGGGGCCGACCAATTAGAGAGATGTTAAGAAACCAGGAAAGCTTCCTTTTCAGGACTTAATTGAAAGGATTTTCCTAAAGCTGATGTTTCTATCTTTTTAGAATGAGTCATTTGTGCTTTCAGGTGACATGACGGGATGGTAGATGCGATCCCAGATTCATGCAATGACTAAATCTATGCACGCAAAACAATTTCTAATACCATCAAACTCATTTCACGGAAGTTGGAGGTTGATATAACAGGTGATGTGTAACCATGGAAAGGGCTCTCTTCATAAATGGAGACTGAAGCCCTGAGGCGAATATCCATGTGACGTTTATCCTTGTTGATGTCAAAATGCTGCTGGGAATGATTCTGATCAGTGGGCCAACACATTCCTGGGAAGAGAAATAACCGAGGCTGCCATTGGGCCAATCGGGTCCAATAGTTAAGAAACAGGTCTTGGCAGGTTCCTCTGCTGTAACTTGTCCATCAGTGGAAGAAAAGAGAGAGACGGTGTAATTATGCATCTGGAGTTATCAAGGAGGATGACGACAGTAATAGCATTAACTCTCCAAAGGCGCCTGAATATGGCCTCCAAATCTGGACTCAATTTCTATGGACGCCAGTGAGCTTTGGTGTGCTTTTGCTTTAAGTGCTTACAAGTTGGTATGGACAGAGCCAAAAGGCAGCATATGGAAACTTTGGGAACACAGCAGAAGATAAACCAATATTTGGAGAGCATGTTGAAACAGTAACCCTTAAAACAAGCTGTCAAAGGGGAAGGTGCCTGCAAAACTTTGAAAGCTCCATCAAATAAATTAAAGCATGGTTGT
This sequence comes from Eumetopias jubatus, assembly GCF_037043125.1. Taxonomy (NCBI): domain Eukaryota; kingdom Metazoa; phylum Chordata; class Mammalia; order Carnivora; family Otariidae; genus Eumetopias; species Eumetopias jubatus. The sequence continues at coordinate 44,634,805 of NW_028274821.1, read as the reverse complement.
GTAAAAAGGCAACACCTTCTGCTCTAGCCATTTTTGGCCAATATAAAAGAAAATTAGAAATTGGAAATCATTTGCTGCTAGTACGCATGGATTTTGTTAGTGTATAATAAAATAGGCATTCTGAAGTTTGCTTTTAAAGAGGAGACTCTGTGACCTTTAAGACGTTTTTCTTAACTCTCTCGTCTCAAACAGGGATTCTCAAACTTCTTTTACAGTTCTTGTTGGTTTGAGGAGCCATGCTAGGTCTGAGAAGAGAGACTGGGGTTGGGGCGAGGGGCAAAACCCAAGTCCTGTTCCTGGAATTATGGCCTTTCTTCCCCCTCCCCTTAACTGTTTATCTATTCTGCACCACTCAGCTGTTCTCTGTTGCACAGAAATAAAAGTTTAGTTTAAAAAGTATGTTAGAACAAAGCTGCAGAAATTGCCTGGAATTTCCTTCATTTTCAGCCATCTGGCTTTCATTGCTTACTTCTTTCCCCTCCTCCACATACGTTTACCAAATCTTTTCAACACACACTGGCCAAGCTATCAAATGCTTATAATTAATAACAGTCATGCTCTTTTTTTTTTTTTAAAGGTAGTGCTTTTTGGCTTTCCTTGGGCTGTTCGTGTCATTGCTAATATAAACCAGGGAGATGGTCAGTAAAACTTAATTATTAAGACTTAGTTGAATAAGTGAGAAAATCTAATCAAATTTAAGTCCTGAATACAAAAAATGATGTTTTATTTCAAACTAAAAGTATTTCTTGCCAAGAAACGAAAGAGAAGAAAAAGAATTTTTCTGAGTTCCCACTATGATCCTATCTTAGAGATGAAGAATCTGAGGATCCAAAAAGGTACATAAGCTCTTAAAGGTCATGTAGCTAAACCTAACACAGCAGTATCTGAATACAGGTTGGAATCTATCCGCTGGGTTTTATTTTGGTGGTCTCAGGGATGGGAAAGATTTTTAGGACATATTATTAAGTGAAAAATCAAATTGCCAAGTCATATGTATATTTATAATATGATCTGAAGGGAAGAAAATCGCATGTATTTGTTCATGTTCATATATGTATATATATTCATAGAAAAGGGTCTGGAAAGGTATGTACCAAATCACTAACATGGTTATCTCTGGGAAGAAGAAGGTTCTGGAACTGTAGAGCATGGTGGTGAAAAGGCAACATATGTCTTTCTTCCTTGATTACTTCTGCTATGCTTGACTTTTAAAGAATGAGAATATTCATGTATAACAACTTGCATCATTATAATACTCAGAAAGCTTTCTTATTGGGAAAGGGAGGCCAACCTGTCTCCTAATGACTGATTTTAGTTCCTTTTTGGACATTTTCCCCTTAAACTGGTCTAACCCACCCAGGAAGGTGAGCAGGGTAGAGGGGCTTCTAGACACAAATTACGCAGACGGTGGTAAAGGTAACTAAAATAATTTTTCTTCCCTGTAATTATAGCCTCTTGCTATCAACGTTGATGCAATATTCTCATTGTCGGCTCACGAATAAAAATGGTCCTAATTTCTTCTCACCAACTTTAGGCAAGATTGTTAAGGGAGATATACTACTTTCCATCTCTCCCGACAAACTCCTCCCTGGGTAGTGCTAACAAGTCACTCAACCTCCATTACAGCTTGCCCTCTTACTCTTATTTTGGGGAGACTTTGCTATCCGTGGCTGCTAACATAAAGGATTACTTTTCCTAAGTCTATTTATGTTTTGAATTGGTATTTAAAGCCTCACAGTTACAGAAGGGACTCTAATAACGGCTCTTTCAGCATCGTCAGGTGGGTGGAAGAGAGGGGACAGATGGATGGACAGCAGAGAGCACTGGCATCGTCCCAGCTATCATTAATACTCGGATCTAAATATTACGCCTTATAAGTTTGGTCCTGTCCGTTATGCCCATGTATTCAATAAACACTTAATAAGCCCCTGCCTTGTGTCAAACATTATGCCAGGTGCTAGCTCTACAGAGAGGAGGATTTGGACATAGAGCTGATAGTGAGGACTTTAAAAGATAGTCCTCAGCAATAGGTAACTACTATTTTTTGCAAAACGCCCTAGAAATGGAGGCAGACCATGCTCATGCGCGCACGCGCACGCGCACACACATTGAAACAATCAGAATACCTCCAGCTTGAAAATACCCTTGTTGCTGTGGATAGCTGGGTGGGAGACTGTACCTGTCTAAACCCGGAGAAAGTTGGACACGTGCTTCTCATACCAGCCCTGCCATCCACACAGAGTAAATCAGGAGAAGGTACATTTAATCTCAGAAAGACAGCCCAGATGGGACATGCCCTCTGGGCCTATAGCATTCTTCGTGTGATCGGACAACCCTGACCACACATGAGAGAAAACATGGCTCCCTGACAACTGCCTGGGAAAGCTACTGCTCTTAACCAGCGGCCACCTCTCAGAGACGTATACCCAGTTACCAAGACTAGAAACATCATTTCTGTTTGTTCCGAGAAAATGCTCTGGTGTTTCGAACACGTGGACATCAGCACAGACCAAAAGCCCATCAGAGGACTCCCTAAAATGTGCAGGGAACAGTCATCCATGCACAATAAGAATTGTGAATTTGAGGCACCTGGGTGGCGCAGTCAAGTGTCTGCCTTCGGCTCAGGACATGATCTCAGGGTCCTGGGATCGAGCCCCGCATCGGGCTCCCTGCTCGGCGGGAAGCCTGCTTCTCCCTCTCCCACCCCACCCCCCTGCTTGTGTTCCCTCTCTCGCTCTCTCTCTCTCTCTCTCTGTCAAATAAATAAATAAAATCTTAAAAAAAAAAGAATTGTGAATTAAAGATTTAAATTACTCGCCACCTTCTAGAAGGTGCTTGGGAAAACCACCGTCTCTTATGTCCCTACCAAACCCATTTTCTCTTCCGTGTACATCTTACACCTACTTTCCGAATGAGTGATGGTTGTCCCCCGACATCATACTGAAATATCTCACAGGAGATGCACCTCCATATGTCTCTCGCTTTTAAGAAGAAAATGTGACTTTGGCTCTTTAACACCAGATGAAGAGAATGAGTCATCCCAGGCCACTGTATGTTGGCCCTCTCTGTTGTTTTAATTAGCATCCGTCTACCAGCACTCAGCTGTGGATGGTTGGCTCAAGAAACCCCGGCTGTGCCCTGTAAGAGAGGTCTTGCCTGTCAGTCTGGCGCTTGGCTGGTGGGAGATCAAAGCACCGAGTTTATCTGGAGCAAATGCAGTAAGTTAAGCCTAACAAGAGTCCTTGTCTGGGAGTCAATATAAAGGTGGTAGAGTAAATTAAGCTCATCTAATTTAACTGCGCTGAGTACTTTGAGGATGGGAAGTAACACCTTGTGTCCTATTCCTTCTGCTGCCCGGGAAGGATTGGATTTAGTGGCTGCAAATCCGACAAGATCTTCAGCTGGTCCCGGGTGCTGACTCCTCAGCCCATCACAGCATTTGGATGTCATTACAACCCCGGGATGTGGTTAGACACTTAGGCTTGGTTTTAAAATCACGGTAAACAAGCGGAACAGAAATGACATCAATTATCAGCCCACAGCAGTAGCTGTCCAGTGCATCTGCCTATAGACTAACAAAGAGTCATGAGATATTTGAGCAGGATGTGGTGACCTCAGATACGGCCTGGTCGTTTTGCAGATGTGGAAACAGAAAGGGCAGCCATCTTGCCCAATGCCACACAACTGGTGGGTAACAAAGCTCGGAGGAGAACCGCTGGACCTCCTAGCCAAGGCCCTTACAGGCTGTCCGTGCCAAAACTACTCCGCTTTTTCTGATTCGGGGAGAAAGAATGTAGTCAAACCGAAGGGGTTAGTATCCCTTGCCTGGGCAGTTAGGGTTGCCCAACTGGAGAACGGTGAGGTTAGGTTGGAGATGTGGGACCAGGTCAAACAGGGATAGGAAAGAGGCTTCTTGGGATTCTATGCACTGGATCTAGTTTTTTCTGGGTCTAGCCCTTGACTCTATTCTACTGGCCGCTGTTCTCCGGGTGGAGTGCTTCTCCAAGCAGTGGCTGGCTGCTTTTCTGGATGTTATGGAGATGGCCCCAGTGGTTCTCCTCCCTTCTGCATCAGAAAGGGGATGCCAGGCCCACCATTCAGATCAATCTATGGGACATCTCTGTGACCAGCAGAAATGCCCTGATCTGGCCCATAGTCTGTACCCTTTAAGTTCCAAAAAAAAGGGTATTTTGCTGACTGAGAAATAAGACACGCCGCATCTGCAAATTATTGTCAGTTCCAGAGGCAACACATTGCTTCTTCCATGTTACTTTGCAGAAAGAGAAGAACTATCGTTCAAAAACAGCATTCCTTTTCGTATCTAGGATATGACCTTATCTTATAACAGTCTTCATCCCATCCGCAGACTTGAAAGTCTGGCTCTGGTTCTTGAAGCATCTCCCTTTGAAACCAGAATCATCGATAAGATGGTTTAGCTTCCATAGAGATTTGTTCCAAAGAAGTCTCTGCAGGCAAGTCTCTCAAGACACCATAAAATCGTGTGGACTAAAGCAGTGATTGGACTGATTACCTAAGACTCAAGGTTGGGTAAAAATGAGACCTAGGCAGGACTGAACAATGAAATGCTCTAATTGATTTTATGCATGTGGAATGACACATACACTGCAGAGCATGCTATAATGAATCTGCATGCTGTGTGCATACAGATTTCACACTGGATCCATTATACCACCCAGTCACTCCAGTTTCTTATGCCCTGCAACCCATGAGCCAATCCATTACTATGGTGTGAGGGCTTGGGACCCTGGCTAAAAGTGGCAGAGACCCTGAAGCCTGTGGTTACTTCCCTTCAGGAGGCAGCAGCAGTGAGGCACGTGCACATTCCGGTCATGCCACGGGGCTCATTTCAGTGCACAGAGCCTTCTGGACCCTGAGCATGACCATTGGGCTGGAATTCCAAAGCCCTGGTTTCAATTAAATTTAAGTGGATTTGACTAAAAGTTTGAACTGATGCTAATTGGTTTTCAAAACACTGGGTTTTGAACAATAAGCATTCTGGTCTTGCCCACAGACAGAGGCACCCCACTCTGAACATACTCCTGGGTAGAAGGGCAGGCACGGCGCCCCTTACCTGGCCGGGCAGGGATCCAAACTGCAGGACTTGAGGAGCCGTGGCGGCCGGCGGCTGGTCACACACAGGTTCTCATCAGCAGGCTCCCGTGTCTGTTTGTTCAGGCAGCTCACCACAGCCTCCTGGACACCTGCGTACAAATCACACTGTCAGGCCAGAGTGGGCGTGTGTGGGGTGATGAAGTGTAGACAAGGCAGCTGGTGGGAGGCCTCTGTGATTGGTAGGGCTCTTGCTGCATGTCAGAGATTGCAGCGTGAAGCCCGGGGCTGCCCATCTTGTCAGGCATCGCTCCATCAGGGAGAAAGTACTCGTGAGCTAGTGCCTCTGTAAAGGTGCCCCTGGAGAAGGGCAACTTCCCTCATGGGAGAGCTTGCACCAGTACTGATGAAACGCTTTAAGAAAATGCCACCAAAGTTACAGAGCTGCCAAAGCTGAGATGTGATAATTTAATGCAGGAGGAGAGCAGGGTGACCAAAAAAAAAAAAAAAAAAAAGAAGAAAAATGTCCCCGAGATCTTTACATGTTATGTTTTAATCAACAGGTGATTGTTGTATTTGGAAGGGAGGCCAAGAGCTATGTTTTAATACCCAATATCTTGTAAACTGCTGTTCTATTGGGGCCTCGCAATGGGGACGCCAATCTTTGTTGGTTTCCTTTTGATTCTAGTTCATTTCTTTAGTGACCTGGGCAGCTTTGGAAGTCGGAACAAAGGAAGAGAACAAGGTGTACAATGACTGTATCCATGAAACATAATGGTTTCTACATCCATGGGAAACAATTCTCCCCCTGACACTTGGCATGTCTCCGATACAGAGCTAGGAAAACAGGAGTTTGAGCAGTGACAGGATTACTGGCAAGTCTTTCCGGGTGGTGTGCAGGACCCCTTATGGAAACTTTAATGGAGCAAGGAAACATTTAGCTGGGTATAGTAATGACCGGACATTTCATTCTGGTGCCCACAGTCATAGGGAGAGTCAAAATCCATGGGTACGTTATGAGCCAGGCGCCAATGCTGAGAGCATGACACGCACCATGCAATTCTCTCAACAGCTCCATGAGGTAAGCACTATTTTTATACCATTTTACAGAGAAGGAAACTGAGGCTTAGAAAGGTGGAGGTCATGTAGTTGATACATGGTGAGGCAGTGCCTCAGCACTGAAGCTTTTAATGGCGGCACTCACATTTAAAAATACTAAGAGGCTGCTTATATTTGCTGGAGATCTTTGGGAATAACCTAGAAATTTGTCTGGGATCATTTCAGCAAAGTCAGTATAAGGAAGAGGCGAGACAGGACATTCTTGATATTCTGCTTTCAGTCACACATAGCTGTGTATATAAAGATATGTGCATCTAAATATATCTATCTGGAACTAAATATTTGTATGTGGTTTTGGCAAAGTATGTGACAACACACATAATTAGTTCAAAAATAAATATACATTCTCTTGTTCTTATTTCTGTCTTGGTTTAACAATTAGTACCTAATATAGTACAACTGCCCCACTCTGAGCCCTGCTGCTTCCCTACTCCCATCTACTCCATGTTTGTCCAAGGAGTTATCACTTTGTAAAGTGATGTGACACTGACTGAGGTCACTAAGCAAGACCACCATTTCAAAAGTGACATTTTAAAGATTTATTCATGAGAGACAGAGAGAGAGGCAGAGGCAGAGAGAGAAGCAGGCTCCCTGTGGAGCAGGGAGCCCAAGTGGGGACTCGATCCCAGGACCCTAAGATCATGACCTCAGCCGAAGGCAGACGCTTCACCGACTGAGCCACCCAGGCAACCTAAAAAGTGACATTTTAAAGCCAGGATCTCAATCACCTTTATTTCTTCCCAGAAGTCTGATGAATCAAACATTTAAAAAAAAAAATCAGTCACAGTATTTACCTTGAGGCCATGGATGTAAATTTTCTTTTTTCTAACCTTTTTATGAGCTTCGAAATTTAAATATATCATGGCCAGTTCAAGGTGGAACATTTGCGATTTATACTAGACATTCAAGCTACCCCGCTGTATTCTGTAATGCTGGCGACAGGGTGTTTCTCTCTTGGTTGCAGCTGGGATGAGCCATTTGAAATTTATGGTATGATGATATAGGAAAACATTTCACAAGAAATTGTTGAAATCATCATTGACACTTCCCTCTGGAATAGTCTGGCATTATTAAGGTAATGACGACAAAGTGCTGGATGAAGCGAACTCTTCCATACAGAATCTAGAGCTGTGGTTATATTAGAAATTAAGTTTTCGATTCATTTGCCTACCTGGTAATATTCAAGAGATTGTAAATGTCGCTCTAAAATAAAGTATATATCTATATTTTTTTTTTCAGCTACTGAACACTTTATGAAATTGAGTTGACGACGTCAGCAGGAAGTGATCATAGGTCTTGTTACCTGCCCTACTTGAAAGTGCTTCAGGTGTGGGCATGTGTGAAGGAGGTGCTCTGTTTCTACTTTGTGAATCCCTTGTTCATAGAACTTAGGTCCTTCTAAGACTGCAAGGAACAAGTGTTGCAAGGGCTAAAGTTTCTAGAAGGATGTCAGTATAGTCCTCTCTTAGATACGTGGGACACAAATTTATATTACCCCAAACCAATAAATCCTAGCTCAAGAGAAAAATCACCTCCGAGGTGGTTAAGTGCCAAGATTAAGCAGCATTCCAGAGTTACTAAATTCGACTCTAAGATATTAATACTAGGCCTCTGACATCGTGTTAAATGGCCATTGCCATAGGGGCCAGTTGCCTAGGCATTCTTAGGTGGGGTCTGGGATGCTGAGGAAAACTCAGGACAGAGCTCTGTCATAATTAAGGAGTATCTGGGACCAGCCCTGTGGTCAACACACAATACATTTTTGGGGCATGATGAACAAAATGCCTCAAGGGCAGGGCATTCTAAGCATAGTGCTGTTTAGGCCAGGGGAGGTGGAAGAGGGATGCCTGGGGGAAGGCGCGTGGAGGGAGGGAGCTGGGGAGTGTGGGAGTATGGGAAGTTGCAGGAATTTCACAGGCATGTGAGGCCCTCACCTGTGAGGTCACAGCATACTTGGCCCAGCAGAGTGGGGCCAGGATGTGAGAAGTTAGCTCATCCAGTGTGTGCCCTTTCCAAGAAGGCTAGTATATGCACTGAGAAGGACATTTTAAAACAACACAGAACACGTTTAAGTACAGTACTTCACAATTTTGAGTTTTCCTTTCTTTTTTTTAATGATTTTTTTTAATTTATTTATTTGACAGAGCACAAGCAGGGGGAGCAGCAGAAGGAGAGGGAGAAGCAAGCTCTCCACTGAGCAGGGAGCCCGGTGTGGGGCTCGATCCCAGGACCCTGGGATCATGATCTGAGCTGAAGGCAGATGCTTAACCGAATGAGCCACCCAGGTGCCCCAAGTTTTCCTTTCTTGACAGAAGCAAAGGAGAGAGGACTCATAAGGAAGGGGAGTGGCAGGTAAAGACTTCCCCTTTCATTCTTGCCAAAGTAAATTTCAAGTTTTCCCTCAGGTCTATTTTAATGTTGATTTTACCATCTAGGAGTTCAACATAACAAAGCTGTTCAGGTTCAAAGCCACTCTCCTTGACCACACCTATTTGCTCACATACGGGAAATTCAAATATAACAAGGAGATGATAGTGGGATGTGGGACACATATCTGAGCAGGTTAGGCTCAATCTTCGAGAAAATGGGATTTTCAGTGTTTATATCTGCCAGAATAGCATAATTGTTACATGATATTTGATGACAGCTTGGGGAAACATAGCCACCAACTGTAGCCTAAATTACTAACTAGTTCCTTCTGGTTGCTACCTCTGCTAGGTGAAAGGTTACTTCTGTGTCTATCCAGTTTCTGCTCTTGAGATAGGGAAGACAATGAAATTAGCCCGACCAGCCTTACGACCCAAAATTGATTTAAAATCTGTTAATCCTACATGTTTTTGGTTGATTTCAGCAAGAATGATTAAAAATATATATAACAGTGTGGGTTATATTTTGGTGAAAAGATCAAAGTTGATAATACAATGTTACTGCCAAACACTGACTTCAAACGTACATGTCCCATAGAGCAAAATGATTTTTTTAGTGCATATGGGCATCATATGGACCATATAACCCAAGCATATTTTCACCACTTTGGAATTTTCAACTCTAACATTTTAGGTGTAAATATATTACCTTGGCACAGTTACCTAAGTGTAGGTAAGTGTGCACAGTTGTTGACAGTTAAAGACATAAGACATTTCAATAACTTTACCCTGCCTTGGATGTAAAGGATGTACAATTTATGTTATACAAAGACAGTCAGTTCCTACAGGCAGAGATCAATTGTATATCAAACATCCAAATCTTATTTCCCAATCAGTTATCTTCTAAAAACATTTGAAATTAAAAACATTCCACAGGCTCTCTACACTTTGAGTTTTATACCCCTGGTTGATCAGCAGAATGGTTAGACTCTTTAAAGATAAAGGTATCTGGTTATTGATTATTCCATGACTGTGTCCAGTTTTTCCATCTGCTCAGTTCCAGGCTTGACTTGTAACTGAGAATCATAAGTGAGAGACCACAAGCTTCCCCCCCACCCCCGCAAAGCACATGCATTTTAGACTAGAGATAATGATCATTCCATTCAGGTGATCATGGAAATTGGGGATAAACCCACACCACCTGAACTCTTGAGTCACTCGTTATATTGGAAAAGAGGCCACTGTCGCAATTGGCTGTGGTCTTTCCACTGGATTTCTCAGCTCCTGCCTAGGCTCAGAGATCACCGAAGCTTATTTAACACTTCTTCCCTCGTCAGTATGGAAGAAAAGATCTCCTCAGTGTGTGTGGAGCACCCCTTTAGAACAGAGATTAGCCGAGTTCCAGGAAACTCTTCCAGAATCAGACGGAAAATTTTCAGTTTTAAAAAAAATAACAGGGCTCTCCATTAAAACACTTAAGAATGTCACGGTTTGAAACTGGAAGATGCAGAAACAAACAAGAACCTCAAGGTCAAAACTATTAAATGCTCGCTAAAAGATCTGATGGAGAAAATGGATTCTTTGCTCCTATGTACTTGTTCCCCTTTTCATTCCTTTTCCCAGCTGCATGTGAACATTTTGGGCACATGTACTCGTACATTCTCAATAATGACCAAAGACGCCTTTTTAATAGAGTTTCCAAAATGTCATGGTTTAGAAAAGAGTTTTGGAAAATAATTTTAATACTGGCTGAGAAACTTTGCTGGCAATGCAGAACCTTAATGTGCCAAAAGGGGTTTACTGATAGCCAGGGAGAGGGGGCTGGCAGGAAATTAGCCAGCATTTCCTCACCTATCAGAATCTCTCTTGGGAGCAGACGTGGGAGGCTGTGGCATTATGAATCGATGTATTTTCTATAGTGTGAGAGAGATCGTAATCTTGAAGAATTCATTGTTGACTCAAATGCCTTCCTCTCCCCCCCCTCCACAATCCCATTATAACACCTGAAGTAATGGCTGAATCTGTTGTTATCACTGTGGAATATCCCTAAAGAACCAGGTTAATACACATGGACACATTTAACATTAAGTAATATCCGTAAGGGGGGCAGGCGTCAGGAATTCTCTAATGCTTAGAGAAGTGTGATGTGCTGGAAAGACTCTAGATAGAGAAATAGATCAATAGCAAGCCTAATCCCAGCTGTCACGCACTAGCTGTGTGATTTCAAGTCACTCAGCTTCTCTGCATCTTCGTTTTCTCATCTGTAAAATGGCGGTGGGGTCAGACTTTAAAGTCCTTTCCGGTTCCAGGTAACCACGGTGTTAATTGCCCTTTCTATAGCCTTTGCCCTTTATGAAGAGCTATTGCTTCAGGAAATCAGCTGAGTAAATCAGGGGGACTCTAACCTATTCTGGGGAGGAGCAGAATGTTTTGTCCTCTTGGGCCTTGGTCCATACCACACGCGCCGAAGCAAGGACAGAGATCAACAAAACTGAATGTTGAGAGCCTTGCCAGGTCAGCGTCAACCGTGTTTCTCAGTCAGATACACTAGGATATATTGCAAAACATCAGGATGACAACTGAAAGTCCAAGTGTGAGCTGTGTTGGCCACTTGCAGCTGACAGTCTGAACGCTCCTCAAGCCCAGGGAGGGATACATCTGTGTTTCATTCAGTATGCTTTACATTTAGAAGGGCTTCCTCCTGCCCTCCCCCTGCTTATCATTCCTGGACTAGAAGGCTGTCACGTGACATAGTCTCCTGCAGGGAGAGAGGATAAAGCAAAAGGACAAGAAGATGGTGGGGCTCTGGGC